>NC_139038.1:5643831-6306708 GCF_964662115.1 Mustela nivalis | reverse complement strand
CCTCGGCGAGTGCCCCTCGCTCCTCGCTCCCGGCCCCGCCCCCTCGCTGTTCCCGGCCCCGCCCCCTCGCTTCTCACCCCCACCGCACGCCCCCCCCCCCACGGCCCTCCGGCTTCCCTCCTTTTCCTCCCACCTGCCCCGTCGCGTCCCCCCTCCTAGCCCCCTTCCCGTTTCCCCCGCCCCCGTGTCCTGGTCGCTCCCCTTCCTCTCCCCGCCTTGTCCCCTCGTTTCTCCCCTCGTGGCCCCGCCCCCCGCTGCTCAGCCCCCTTCCTCCCCCTCGCTTTCTTCCCTCTTCCCTCACCTGCCTCCTCGCTTTCCCTCCTGGCCCCGCCCCTTGTCCTGGGTCCCGCCTCTCGCTTCTCACCACCTTCCCATCCTCTCTCGCCTCCTCGTCTCTCCTCCGCCGTGCCCCCGCGCTTCTCCCTCCAGTCCCCCGCTTCTTACCCCCTCCCCCATACTCTCGCCCTTCCTCTCTCTACCGACTCCCCAACTTGCCCCCTGGCTTCTCCCCTCCCGGCCCCGCCCCTTTATTCTCCCTTGGCCGGGCTCCCTCACTTTCCCCCTAGGCCCCGCCCCCTCATTTTCCACTTAGTCCCGCCCTCGCTTATCTGGCGGCCCCGCCCCCCTGCTTCTGTCTCGCTGCCTCCACCCTTTCCTTCAGCCTCGAATTCCTCAGTCCTGTCGTGTCGCTGCTCCCGGTCCTGTTCTCCTCACTTCCCCCCTGGTCCAGACCTCTTCAGTCTAGTCCACTTCCTTTCTGCCTCAGGCCAGGCCACTGTCTGCTCCCGATCGTGCTTCTTCAATTCTTTTCTGCATTGCACTTTACCAGCCCCGCCCCTCTCCCCGCAACCTCCTTGAGCCCTGAGTAGGGCTGAGGGTCCCCCCGGCCCCCACTGGAGGCTTTGGCAGCAGCACGAACGCAGACTCCTTGATTCGATCTCACCGAGTCTTCAGTGAAGTGCCGGTGTCTGCTAGGAGGCTCGGTAGTGCCACCTTCAAGGGGGGTGCGGAGCTCTGCTGAGGGCCGGAGGCGCGGGGTTTGGGGAGTGTGGTCGCCAGCTGCCTGGTGGAGGCGCCCCTCGCTAGCCGCCCGGGAGATCTGCCCCTTCGCGGGCCGCCCGGGACTGCGGTGCTGCGGCCTCCCTCCCAGGTTAAACCCTACCTGAGGCCCGGTCGTGCGCTCCTGCCCGGGGACTTGCCGACCTCCAGTGTTTCCAGCTTGGGAGAGGAAATGAGAAGTTGAGGCCGGTTCCTGTCAGGAGGCTTTCCCTTGGATTTCTGGGTTCCGTGGCCAGTCTGGTCAGAGTCCGGTCAGATCCTTTCCAAGAGCGAATGAGCATTTTGGACACTTGATGGCAGATGCGTGGCCCTAATTCGTCGGTAAAAATCCAGGAAAACAGCAATGGGTGATTGGTTACAAACTAAAGTTTCCTTTGAAAGTACGTAGTTGTTGCATGATTTATTTTTTTCAAAGGGGTTTTATATAGATAGATAGCTATATATATATATATATATATAGATAGATATATGTATAGTTATATATATGGGGTTTTTTGGTTTTGTTTTGCTTGGTTTGGTTTGGTTTGGTATAAAGATGTCAGATTAGGTTACAATAAGATAATGTGATCAGATAATGATTTGGACCCAAATCCAGAGCCTGGTTTTGTGAAATAACTGCCATGTATCCCAGGGATCTTTGCTTCTGGAGGAACATAATCCTTTATTCCAGGGCCAGTAGGAAACAGCTTCTCACCATGTAGATACAGTATATAACATTGTTATTTTTATGGTTCCATGAAAGCCCTGTTTTTGACTTTGTAATCCTTGTAAAACTTTAATTACTGGCAACTTTAATTTGATTCCCATTTACAGTGCAGTCTGTAATTGACATCAGATTGGTTTCATTTTTCTTGTTAATAGCAGGAGTAACTGATTTCATGAGTTCTGGTAGAAATGTGACTAATGTTTCAGAAGGAATAGGTTCTAATTACAATGTTTGTGTCGGGTGTGTATATGTTCTTCAAACCTTGTTGGCTCGTGTGGGCCTATCCCTGGTGAAAGGGAAGGCTTGGTTTGTCCTCGCAAATAATTTTTGGGCTCAGAAATAGATGCTGAAGATACAGAAACGTTTTGAAGAGTTTGGCATGGGATTTGCTATTGAAGGATCAGGTGATGAGGGTTATTTCCAAAGCCTTCCAAAGGTTATTTCCTTTCCCTTCACCCCTGTTGGTGTTATTGAAGGTCTGGGATGATCTGTGAGTGTGGTCCTCGCTGCAACAGAATTGAGTTTAGCGGTGATTGCAGACCCATATGACCCACGTGTGTTGTCTGTTGAATGTTAATTGACACGCTGTTATGTTAATTAAGATGCTGGAATCCTGTTTCATTGTAGATAGAATAGGTTTTGGCCTCATTTTTTTTTTTTTTTAATTTATTTGACAGTCAGAGATCACAAGTAGGCAGAGAGGCAGGCAGAGAGAGGAAGGGAAGCAGGCTCCCTGCTGAGCAGAGAGCTCGATGCGGGGCTCGATCCCAGGAACCCGGGATTATGACCTGAGCCGAAGGCAGAGGCTTCAACCCACTGAGCCACCCAGGCACCCCTGGACTCTTTTTTTTTAAGATTTTTATTTATTTATTTGACAGAGAGAGAGCGAGAGATCACAAGTAGCAGAGAGGCAGAGAGAGGGAGGGGGAAGCAGGCTCCCTGCTGAGCAGAGAGCCCGGTGTGGGGCTCAGATCCCAGAACTCTGGGATCATGACCCCAGCTGAAGGCCACTCTTAGACTGAGCCACCTAGGTGCACCCCCCCCCCCGCCTCATTTTTAAGGTTGTCAGGGGTTTGAAAGATGGGGTAGCCATCTTTCAAAAATTGAGTACTCTTGCTACAGGTTTCAGAGTTTATTACTATGTGTCATATTGGAAAAAAAAAAATTTGTTTTTAAACCGAGGGATATTCTCACCGGTCAGTAATATCACACAAGGCATGATTCAAGGCAACGTGTGAAGACATTGGAGTATAAAAGAGTCTTTAGAACTTTGGGGTCTACAGTTGTATTTGGTGATGAGTAGAGGATTGGATTTAAAATGAAGGAATGTGATTTTGATCAGACCTACCATAAACTGCATGATATGGAACAAATTATGTAACCTTGCTGGGTTTCCATTTCCTCATATAAAATGAGATTTCAACTTTATTGTAACATTCTTTGATTCTCTTTCTCATTTTGGCTACCTACTTATTCCAAATTACGTTGGGTACTTACGCTTTCTGTTACTCTCAATGCTGATTTTCAGAAATTTGTGTTAAAACACAGCACTTGGGTGCCTGGGTGGCTCAGTGGGTTAAGCCTCTGCCTTCACCTCAGGTCACGGTCTCAGGGTCCTGGGATCTAGGCCCACAGTGGGCTCTCTGCTGGGCGGGGAGCCTGCTTCCCTATGTCCCTCTGCCTGCTTCTCTGCCTACTTGTCATTTCTCTGTCAAATAAATAAATAAAAATAAAATAAAATAAAACACAGCACCTGTGTTTGATTTAGGTGAAGCATTCATTTTGTGTATTGATTAGGATATATTTTTTTCTTCCTGTGGAACCCTTTCTGTTTTTGCAAACTATTGGGTGGTATATGGAACTGCTTTGGAAGCCTGGCCTATGCAGTAAAATGAATATTTGACTCTTTATATTTAAAAGAAGTTAACTGTAATGAATGTCTTTGTGGTATTTTAACAGGGAAATAGTTTTTAAATAGTTTCAGTAGGCTTGGGGCATAATATGTGCAAAATCAAGTTATCTTAACATTATCTTACAGACATTTTGAGTTCACTAGCGAATCAAACACTTTGGGAACATTATTATTTTAAATTCAAGCCGGATTTGCAAAATCTTTCTTCTTATGTGGTACGCAAATGAATCCCAGATATGTTATTTAGGCCACTTTGGGTAAAAGAGTGGAATTTTGAGCTTTAAGGATTCCGCAGTGCTCTTCAGGCAAATTTCATTTTATTCTAATGTTAACCAGTTAGTTGAAATGGCAAATGCCTATAAATTTTTTTTTTGCGTTTTTATGCCTTGAGATACTCTCAAACCTCCTTGTGTTTTTATAGCTTTTGGAGCGTGACTGTGTATTGTGAAAAGAAAAATTCTAATTCCAAGTAGAGGGGGGAGGAGTCCTTCCTTGATAGCATGTGGAAACAGAGGCTATTTTTATTTTTATTTTTTATTTATTTAAAGATTTTATTTATTTATTTGACAGAGGGAGATCACAAGTAGGCAGAGAGTCAGGCAGAGAGAGAGGAGGAAGCAGGCTCCCTGCTGAGCAGAGAGCCCCATGCGGGACTCAATCCCAGGACCCTGAGACCATGACCTGAGCCGAAGACAGAGGCTTTAACCCACTGAGCCACCCAGCCGCCCCAGAGGCTATTTTTAAAGTTGTAGCACACGGAAAGTAAGGGAGACTTGGGGTTCAGCCATCCAGATGAGGCTACTTGGAGAGAAAAAGTTGTATTAATAGCTGTCAATAACTCTGATTTATCAGTAACAGGTGGCCTAATTGATTTGGACTAGTTTGGCTTCTCTGAAAGGTTAAGAAAGCTGTTAAGTGTTGCCTTTGTTAGGTTATGCCAGCAGGGAACCTGGTTTATGTAAGGCAGGAAGAACTTTGGGTTTTAACAACCATAACCACGATAGGCTGGAATAAGTCATTTGGTGTTTAGCCATGAGCTGCTCCTGAGTTTCTAGAACATTTTCCTCAGGGTCAGCCTCAAGTTTCTGGAGGTATAGTCAAGACACTTCTCTGAGCTGAATTAGCTAAGGGTGTGGAATGGGCTAAATCAAGTAACTATGGCAAAACCTCAATTTACTCTAAAAGAAATCACATTCTGCCAAATATAGGTTGCATTACTGATTTTATTTGTGATTTGATCACATTAAGGTTGTTTTTTTCCGCCTCAAATCCATTTCTTTTTAAAGCTTCTTGACCCACCTAACTGACCTGAGCAATGAAATAAATAACTTTATACACTTTATTTTTATCTGTATCTTTATAGCAGTTGTAGTGAAAGCCAACTAGAATTTTTGCCTACAAGTCTAACTATTTGAGGTAAAAACTACGGGTTTTGCAACCATGAAAGTGGTGTCTGAACTTCGAGTTATTCCTTCTCTTCTACAAATTTTCATTTTATCTGTTTGGACACATTGTCAGGTCCTAGTGTGGAACGCTGGGTGTCAGGAGGTTCTGTGACTGAGTCACTCGGCAAGAAATTTTTCCTCATGAATAAAAAAAGGAAGACTGACCCATAATATTTCAACATCGGCTCAATGATCCACTTAACTAGACTGGCTGTTTTGTAACATGTTTGTGGGCACTGGTTAAAAGTTAAAATAGCTGAATTGTGCATTTTTATTGAGTGCCAAGAGCAAAAGGGAAGTTCAGGAACCTTCCAAAATAGATGAAATAATTTAGTATCTTGGCAGGCTCTGATATTCTGGTTGAGAAACCCGAACTTTTAGAATTCTTATTTGGATCACATTTTTGTAATTTCAAAACCGTTTTAGAGGTGAAATATTTTTAAACAGAGAATTAAAACTATGTGGCCATTTATTTATTTATTTTTGTCCCTGAACAACTTAAGCGACTGGTTCACTTGTTCTGTAAGTGAATTTTAGTGAGAGCCAGCCTCTAATTTAAATTGGCTTGTTGTCCTCTGCACGCTCCTTCCAGCTGACCACAGTCCCTAAGGCATGCTACTTAGAGATGAGCTGGAGAGCTCTGTTGAGAAACAAAACAAAAGCACCTAGCCATGTGGAGCAGGCATATCTTCTTTGCAAAATGTTAGAATTACTGTTGTGTCTACAGATGTAATTTCATCCATTTGGACATTTAAACTAAGTGGAATAGGTTTCCATACTTCTGGATTAAAGGGAAAAAAAAAACCCTTTTATTGTTTTAAAACAAGGCGTAAATAACATACAATCAATGCATCTGGCGCTGCCCCCACCTGATTCCAGCTGTGTGCACCTCCCTCGCAGCTGAAAGGGATTCTAATTGGCTGAGGAATGTCGGCAACATTGTGTATCACTGAGCATGAACCTATGACGCTGGCTGCTGGGTGATGCCATTTCAGAGGTTTTAAGCTCCTGAGTCCAACTTGGAGGTTGCTTTCAGGAGTCTGGAAGAGAACCTTGTGAAGCTGCGGGTTGTAGACGGTAGCCTGCTTTTTTCTTTGTTTGTAGGGCAGTCGCTAAATTCTCTAAAGGCCATGGTGCTTTCTTGTGCCTTAAACCCTGGGTTGGGAGTCAGAAGGTCTGAATCTGATTTCTAGCTCACAAAAGTGCCACAGTGGGGAAAGGAGGTGGGTGGATTATGATCTTTTGGAGACTCGGTTTGCCTGGGATGCGAGATACCTGCATTTTCATGTCGCACGGGGACTAGATGTGCATTAAATATTTTAATGAATAGTTACGAATTATTTGTAGAGTAGCTGAGTGTAAATACAGAGTCATAGGTTCCTGTTATTTCTAGTTCCTAAATAATTATGTAAATGCTAAAGCTAATGGTATATTTGACACTGAAGAAAATCTATAAAACCTATGGATGGACATGAAAAATGCACTCAAGAACAAACTGTTAAATTCTTTGTGCATTCAGAAAGTTCCTTAGAGAAATAGTGTTAGAAGCCAAAGACAGCATCATCTTTAATTGTGAATCCTTGGAAGCATTCCCATTAAAGTCAGGAACAATACAGGGATGTACACTGTCAAAATTGTTATTAATTAGAAAAAGACATCAGAAAGCAAAATTGCTATTATTTGCAAGTGATATGGTTTTGTAGCTTTAGAAATCTGAAAGAATCAGCTGATACATAATTGTAAAGAATTAAAAAAACTTTAGTTGGATAGGAAATTTCTCCATGGAAAAAGAAAATGGATAAAAACTAATATGCAAAGACAAACTAGGAAAAACAATTTGCAATCTATGTGAAAATGAAAGTCTAGCTTCCTTACTGTATAAAGAGCTCTCAAAGTCAACTAGGAGTAGGCCAAAGAATACAGATAATTCATAGGAAAGGGGAAAAAAAATGAATTTCAAACATGCAGAGAGATGCCCAGCCCTATATACCAAACAATATATCAGTTAAAACTAGGAGTGCAGCTGTTTTTCATTTAGCAGATTAGCAAAGACCAGAGAGTTTGGAAATATGTTAGGGATGACAAAGGTGAGGAAAAGGAGAAACTCTTTTACACTGTTGGCTGGGAAATGTAAGCTGACATAATAGAGTAAGGATGGCAGTTTGGTGCTATCAGATAATAAGTGTATATGCCCTTGATCGAACAGTTCTGCCTCTAGGAATTTTTTTCTCAGATCCATTCACACATTTGTGTAAAGTCTTAATATGCAGCCAGGGCCTGGGTGGCTTAGTCGGAAAAACATGAGACTTTTGATCTGGGGGTTGTGAGTTCGAGCCCCACCCACACTGGGTGGAGAGATTACTTAAAAATGAATAAGTAAATAAACTTAAAAAAAAAAAAAGTCTTACCATGCAAACTTATTGCAGCATTGTTTGAGCTTATGAAAGACTGGAAACAACCTAAGTGTGCATCAGTAGGGTACTAGTTAAAGAAATTACATTATATCCCCAGGGATGTGTAGCTGTTAAAGAGAATAAGATAGTGCTTTATTTATTTTAAAAATTTTTAAAAATTATTTGAGAGCTAGAGAGAGCATGAACAGGGCAGAGGGAGAAGCAGACTCTCCACTGAGCAGGGAGTCTGACGCAGGACTCGATCTGGGATCTCGGGATCATGACTTGAGCCAGAGGCAGACGCTCAACTGACTGAGCCACCAGGTGCCCTGATAGTGCTTTATATTCTGATGTGGAACATTTTCTAAGATACATTGTTGAGAGTGGGGAAAAAGATTCAAAACAGTGAATATTGTACATACTGTGCGAGTAATAAAAAATAAAAGGGGAAATTTATCTAGATCTATTTGTATAGAACATTACAACAAGGATACCTCTGAGAAGACTGATGGTCATTTTCTCTGGGAAGGAGAACCAGGGCCTGAAGATCCAGGCGAGAGGGACATCTTTTCCCTGGTTTCCTCTTTGTATTGTTTGATCTCTTCCCCCTTCCTGCTTGAGAATAGATTGCTTTTCAACAATTACAGATGTTAAAATCAAAAAAGAATCTACAGCTCTTAAGAATTTCTTAGAGCAACAAGTACATTAATTGCCAATAGTAATTGTTTTTGTATGTAGGTGTTCTAAAAATTCAAAATGATGTTTTTTCTTTTAAGATTTTATTTATTTGACAGAGAGAGACACAGCAAGAGAGGGAACACAAGCAGGGGGAGTGAGAAAGGGGGAAGCAGGCTTCCCGCTGAGCAGGGAGCCCGATGCTGGGCTCAGTCCCTGGACCCTGAGATCATGACCTGAGCCAAAGGCAGACGCTTAACAACTGAGCCACCCAGGCACCCCCCCACACCCCGCCAAATATATTTTAAAAGGCTTAAATGGCATCTAAAGGCATATATCCATGTTTATGTGCATTTCTTCACAGGACGATTCCTGGGTTTTGGAGAGTAAAAAATATTTTGCATACTTTGTAGATCTCAACAAACTCATTTTCCCAGAGGATATGTTTGTTCTGATAACACCTCCTACCCAAAATTTTCCCAGCATAATACTAAGTAAGCCCAAATGATTCTTGCCAGATTCAGAAATCGGGTCCTCCTGAAGCCCCTTTCTATAGTGAGTCCTTGAAAGACTGGGGTCGTGGTTCTGAATAATAGTCCTTTATTTGGAATGTCATTTGGGGTTATCTCTGACCTAATTTTAGAAAATTTTAGAAAATAACCTCATGTGGTGCCTGGGGGGCTCAGTGGGTTAAAGCCTTTGCCTTCAGCTCAGGTCATGATCTCAGGGTCCTGGGATCGAGCCCCGCATCGGCTCTCTCTCTCTCTCTCTCTGCCTGCCTCTCTGCCTACTTGTGATCTCTGTCTATCAAATAAATGAATAAAATCTTAAAAAAAAAAAAAAAAGAGAAGAACCTCATCCCTAAAGTGGAAGTGAAAATGCTAATTTGCATAAATCAGGAACAATAACTTGGTATTTTCCCTAAGTATTCACATAATCAGTATGTTTGCTTTAAACTTTTTTAAAGGGCTCTTTACTAATTTTAGCTGTGCCTAAAAAAGGAATCTCTGACTCTATAAAAGTAGAAAAAGTTGTAATAATTCATTGCCTTTTTGTTCTCCTAGGTCTTTGGGATAAAAATTCTAAGTTTACTGAATAGCATTTCTCCATGTATTACCTACAAATGATGGATTTGAGGATTGTTCAATGTCTGCTCATCTGAACAGGGCTAGTATTGCTTTCTTTCTGTGTGTCCTTGTTCTCCTGTTTCCTCATGGGAGCCAAGCTATCAAACCAAGCTCCAAGACGGCTGGGTGTTTTGTTTTGTACGTGTTTTATTTCTAGGTTAAAAAAAAGCATGCAACTTGTTTTACTCTTTAAACGCACACTTTATATAGGACAGAGAAAGATTGTTTCTCTTGTCCCGAATAGATAATCATCCCATGTGCTGTTACAGAAATACTTGGAAACACACTTAGTCCAGCTATAATGAATTCATACTTTACCATAATCAATAGTCATGTGAAGGAGAAGGCCTACATGTCCTCATGGGACATTGATTTAACTTTTCTTAGCCTTTTTTCCCTTCTTGATTGTGCAAGGTTGAACAGGTGGCATTCCTCTTCCCAAACGTGCCTAAGAGACACCTTAAGCTTAACATGTCCCAAGTGATCTTCCTGGTTCCTTCTACCCCAGAAGCCTTCCTCTCCCAGTCATCCTCGCTTCGTTAGATCTACTCAGTTGCTCAAACCAAAAACCAAGACCTGTTAGGTTTTTCATACCTAACTTCTGCTTCAGCCTTCTTGACTCTGCCACCATAGTTCATGTGGAGGGTGTCTTCTCTTTAGGCCTGTTGTCTCCATCCTACTTCAAGCTGGGACCATCTCTTGCTTGGACAGCAGCTTCGTGCCCTATTTGATTTAAATGTCATTTATCAATTATTTCTCTCTTTCAAAGATGCTGAAAGATTTATTATAAAAGTTCTCATTCTGGCTTATTGGAAAGCGGGAGCTGGAAAGAGGTTTGCCAGCATTACCCTTTTCTCCTGGCTAACGCAGCTCCTTTACCCTCTGCTTCGGGGTTTGCTGCCTCTAGCTGCAGCTTCAAGGGCACTGGAGAGAATGACCAGTTGTCTTGGTCAGGGTATGTAGAGCTTCTCCCGGTCTAATGATTTAGGGACAGCCAATGACAAGTTCAATTGTACGCAACCGTGGAGGGAAGTCAGGAAGCCAAACTGAAGATTACTATTTGAAAAATGAGTTTAGAATGGGAACTTCAGTCTCCATGGTTCAGAACACGTTACATTCCCATGTACAGGAATACAACAGTGGTTGCCTTCGGATAACTCCCAGTTTTGTCCTTCTGACCACAACACACCCCCCAGTCATTCCCCAAGATGCTCTGATCCGAGTCTCCCCTATCTTAGTAATTGATGTCATCAACGAGGGAGGGTGTTCATTGAATTCTACCCTGCCTCCTTTCTTCAGCCAATTTCACATTTTTTGCTTCTGTCTTGTATTTATAATACCATACTTCATGACACTTTTATTAAAAAAACAAACCAGGATGCTTTCAGATGTAAGTAGCAGAAAACCTAGCTTAAATTGACTCCGTAGGAAGCATTTTTTTCAGTAAGTTAACTGAAAAGTCCAAAAGTAGTTAATAGCATGAGAAGAATCCAGTTTCACTTTGGTTCTCAGCGCTGTGACCTCAGAACCATTCTTGGCTATCTCTTTTTTTCTTATGATCCAAAGATGGCTATTAGAAGCTCCCATGGCTATTTGCTTCTAGGTTTAACCAGCAGAAATGTTTAAAGTCCACTTTCCCAACAGCTCATTGCTAGAAGTTGGAGTTGAATCCCTTTGTTGGGTTCGCCTGATGTGGGTTATGTGTTCATTTGTGAACCAACCACTGTGGCAAGGATGATGGGATGTGCTGGTTGGACAAGAAGGAGCCATCTTGGAATCTAGTAAATGGCGTTAGTCCCACCCAACATTTGGGACGTTTTGATGGGAGAGAAAAATGGATGCTAGGAGGGCAACCAACAAATAACTAGACAATCCCATTAAAAAAAATTTATAATGCTAGTTTGTGTATGCTGAGTGTGAGGATGATAAAGCTGCCATTTAATGAACTTAGGAAAAAGAAATATGCCTTCTTTGTAGTAGTGCAAAGCAAAAGATGCCATTTTTGTAAAAATGCCAGATATTTTTCCTGAGAGTTAGGAATGGTAGCTTTATATATGAACTTACTCCAACAAATATCATTGCTGATTTGTATTATAGAAAGTTTCTGAATTGTTGTGTAGTGTTATTTTATTGGGGATTATTTCAATACTAAGATTTTCAACAAACCAGTGCAGATTCTAGAAATTAAAAAATTTTATTTATTTATTTGACTGAGAGAGATCACAAGTAGGCAGAGAGGCAGGCAGAGAGAGAGGGGGAAGCAGGCTCCCCGCTGAGCAGAGAGCCTGATGCGGGGCTCAATCCCAGGACCCTGAGGTCATGACCTGAGCTGGAGGCAGAAAGAAGCTTAACCCACTGAGCCACCAAGACACCCTAGATTCTAGAAATTCTTAAGTCATTTCTCTGGAGATGATAGGATATTTTTGAGAGGGGAAAGTGCATATTAGTTGTTTGTAAGTTGAATTTAGGAGGAATAGAAAGAAAAAATTCGGGACGCCTGGGTGGCTCAGTTGGTTAAGCAGCTGCCTTCGGCTCAGGTCATGATCCCAGCGTCCTGGGATCGAGTCCCACATCGGGCTCCTTGCTCCGCAGGGAGCCTGCTTCTCCCTCTGACTCTGCCTTCCACTTTGTCTGCCTGTGCTTGCTCTTGCTCGCTCTCTCTCTGACAAATAAATAAATAAAATCTTAAAAAAAAAAAGAAAGAAAGAAAAAATTTGTTTTTATCCAAGTGTATAATTTTTTTGGTAAGTGATTACCAACCCTTCTTTTATAATGAAAGCTTTGGATTAACACTCATTTTTGATATTTGGAGCTCTGTGTTTTCTTTGCTATTTTCCTAAAAAAAAAACAACAAAAAACAAAAACAAAAACAAAAAAACAGCAAAGGGGGCTTAAAGATGCTTGGCTGAGCTTTGAACCTATCTTCCAAGAAGAATGGTTGGCTCTCATACCTCCAAGGTCTTTCTTCTGGAGTCAGCCAGGTGGGGTGGTTTAGGAGCTGGGCAGGAGCCAGCCTTTGCCTTTAGATGAGTGATCTCATCTCTTAGTTTACTCAGCTAAAAAAAAAAGGGGATGGGTTGGGAAATAGTTGGAGACACTTCAGTTTGTGTATATTAAATGAAATAATCCACATGCAATGTCTGGTCCGTAGTAAGTGTTCAATATGTGTTAGCTAATGTTAATGTTGTCATATTTCAGTGACTCTAAGATGACTTTGAAAAGTCACACCATTGTTTTATGTACCACTAAAAAAGAAACACCAGTAATTACACTTCACTGTGATTCATTTGAAGATTTCAGAGATGTTAAAATCAGAAAAAATGTCTTAGAAACAATGATACATGGTATTATGGCTGTCTTTGACTTGGAAGTCCTGGCAATTGTTTGCATACCCACAAATTAATGCCATCTGTCTTCAGTTTAAACATAATGCAGTGTGACCTGAAGTTTCTTTTCTTTTTTTTTTCCCTCCTTATGTTGGTGTTGGTCTCCTGTATTGCAGTATTGGCAATTTAATAATTACTAATTCGTTCTGTAGATTTAATCATGGATTATACAAGACCCATGGTGGGCTTGGAAACTTTGATAATTTGCTTTTCTTCAGCGACTTAGAAATAAAATGGAGTCATGTTTTTGGAGATCGTTAATATCGGTTGGGTCAAGCTATTTGAAATGAAAGGTAGGTGAATTGATGGTACCCAGAACCTTTTAGAGCACCCAGGTTTTTGGCGGAAAGCCTGTTTAGGAAAATGCCTTTGATACACCCAAACACATTCAGTGGGAAGACATAATATTGATACTTGAAAGCAGTGCATGGCATTTGATTTTCCACTAAAATTTATATGTGGAAGTATACTGTAGAGCTTGAGTGATAGTCACAGGCTGGTTTAAGAACCAACTTGTGCAGTAAAAAGTCACCATGTAATATGCTAAGCTGGAATTTAGAGTAAAATCCGTAAGGATAGCACAGATCCTCAATAGCATTCTGTTTCTCTTGGAGCCTGAAACTTCAGGTGTTGTGATGGGAGTGGTGTAAGCCTGTTTGGGCTCTTTTTTTAGACCTGTTTTTGATATTAAGATAGAAATGAATTATGGAAGTCTTTTTGGAGACTTGACCTACGTGTTTACTTATTGCATTATTTATGGCTTGCTTCATCACCTGAATGTCAACGGATTCCACTTTTGTTTGAGACAACTACAGGAGGCGAGCAGAAGTACCCTTTACCTTGTCATAAGCCCCAGAGGCTGTCCTCTGGCACATCTGGCACACGAAGCATTTAAATATTATTTGAGGGTGTTGATTATGATTTTGGAAAAGACTGGCTCTGTGCATCATATCAACATTATAGTTCATATCAAGACTGGCTTTGTGCATCATATCAACATATTTTCATGCGTTCTGAGATAGCAGCGCTGTTTTCTTTTTGGAAACCTGGGTTTGGTTGCTGTATTTTGCATAGGGTTCAGCCTAGCAGTAGGAAAAAAATACATTGTTCTTTCAGAAAAGGAATTTTACTTTGGGAAATGGTACCTATGTGGAAGTAACAGAAATCTGATTTCCAGAAGGAAACTGTTTATTAACGTAAGCAATTATCACCTGCTCAGTAGCATTGTTTATGTTTAGAATCGACAGAAGCCAGTCAAGATCTCTCACAAGGCTTTACGAAAGGATACGATGATGTCAGTGTTACTCCAGGTGTTTAATTTCAGGCAGTATGAGTCAAGGATTTGGGGTTTCTTATATTAGAATAGATGGAACTTTATTCAGAAAAACAACCCAGCTCATTAATTTGAAGTGTGTACATCACAGCCTAAAAATTTCAGTGAGAGTTTTTAAATAGATGATGTATGCATATGATATAAAAGGGTATTCATCAAAAATAAGTCTCCTACACTCTGTCCCTTGTCAACCAGCTTGCCTCTAGGGGAGTGACTATTATTATCATGACATTACTAGTTTGTCTTGTTTCTTCCAAAGGTTCTCTGCCCCCTTCCTTTTCTCCCGCTCTTGGACGCAGGTGCTAGACTAGGATGTGCACTGTCCTGTATCTCGCTTTTCCACACAATACAGGAATTGCTCTATTTTCATACACCCACAGCTGCCTCTGTAGCAGAAACCTCTCTGCTCTTCAGAAGCCTTGTGGTTAGTGGGACCACAGGACGAGTTCTGGCTGGTGAACCGTAAGACGTGATTTGTCCCATGGTGAGGCTGAAGCAGTAGGAGCCTCCAGCTCTTCTGTGGGGGCACTGGCAACTGTGTGGCATATGGTGGAGCCTTTATCAGCCTGGGTCCCTGAATGATGATGTGGAGCAGAGTCCCCCTTCTGCCCTGGCCCCTGCCCCAACCCCCTTCCACTCAGGAAAGGGGGTTGAAAGCAGGGCATAAACCTGTTCTGTTAATTTGTTTGTGCATCATATCAACATCTCCAGATTGAGGTTGCCTTTTCTTTTTAACAGCTGTGAAATGCTACTAAACGTAACACCAAAGAAACCCAGTTCAGATTATCTGATAGTTTAGGGACAGAGGGCATCTCATTAAAGAAGAATCATTTTAAGGAAATAGCAGAGAAATACATTGTTCCCCAGTGTGTTACGTAGCCTGTCTATTTTTTTGAAGGAATATATATCTGTTGAAAAATATAAGGGAGAAATAAGCTCTGTATGATTTTAGTGACACTTCATTCTTTAACATTATAGTTTATCATTTTTGAATTTGAATTTGATATTAATTTTCTAGTCAGATTAATTCTAAAGGAGCATAAGCACCAAAGCCAATTCACTGCCTTACTCAGGATTGAGCACAATACTCGAAGAGCGTTAAGGATGAGAGGAATGTCACAAAAATAGTCTCTACCGGGAACTTAACAGTACAGTAGGGAGTGAGACAGTCACTAGAAACAGTTGAGCATTTAAAAAAAATTTTTTTTTCCTTAAAGGTGCCAGGTTGAAAAGCCCTCCTTGTGGGCTACAGAGGTCTAGCTGCTGGGGAGGCCGAATTTGAAGTAGTAGCTCTGGAAGAATCTTCATAGGGAGAGGGGCCACAGGGGCTAGCACATACAAAGACGGAATGGGGCAAGAGTGTGGCCAGACAGAGGACCCAGGCTTCAGTGACAGACTGAGGAGTCTGGGTAGCAGTAGAGAGATTCGATCAGAGAATTCTGGTTTTAGAGGCCTGCCGTGTAGGAAGGGGCCCTTTCGTGTCCAGAGGACAGCACCAGGGTCCAGTAAATGGAGTAGTGTAGTGGCTAAGAGCCAGCTTGAGGCCCTGTTCTGGTTCTAGTTTTGCCACTTTCTAGCTGTGGAAAGTGCTAGAAAAAGGGTACGCAGGGTAAGTGCTTAGAGGAGGTCGGTTGTGATGCCTCCTCTGGGTGTGTGGCTACTGTGGGAGGGGAACTTGGGAACAGTGACTCGAGGGGCTAAATTCGGCTCCTTCACAAAGTAGTGTTGTGTGTGACTGTGTTTATGCAAATGATCGGCTTTCTATGGGCTTTATAAGGAATCCTTTGTTGGGGCCAAGTGTAGACTAAATGGTCAACGAAGTTTCTTTTAACAAACATTTATTGAAAAACTACTAAGTGCTAGGTTGCCTGGCAAGCACCGCACTGGACATCAGGAAGGGGATGGAGACCAGATGAAGGAAAACACTTGTTATTTACCCAGTCTGTGCATTGTTACAAAGTTAACATCAGATTCCCTATTTGGCCCTAGAAAAACCCTTCCAATCAGAAGGGATAAGAAGTGTCTGTAAAGTAAGCAAAGTGAGGGAAGTAATAAATGATGTTGGATACCTGAGAAAATGCTGCGGGAAATCTGCCTCAGCCCTTCCCCTGATGTTAATATCTTTCTGGTTGATTGCAACATGCTTTCTTAAGACCTTCTTAGAAGTTCCAATTGGAGCCCAGCTCTGGCTCCTCCAGTACGAATGACAAGTTGGTGTTTGTGTAGTGATTTCGCACCCCTCCCCCCAACCTTATTTTTGGACTCCGGGACTACTTCCATTTACAGTCAGGTACTGTTCAGAATCTTTCTGTGGGCAAAGTAGGTCAGACATAAAGTGCACTCAGACGTAAAGGCAATCACTCGAGTTGGGGAGGCAGATCCCGTGGAAGGTCTAGTCTCTTTCCCCCTCCCTTAGCTCTGCTCTGGATCGCAGACGCTGGGGTTGTACAACCTTCACAGCCAGTCTGGAGTCTTTCCAAAGGGTTTCTAGAATGAGAGTCTGCCAAATGCTAAGCTTTAATGTTGGGATGTTACTCTTTGGGGTGCCCCTTCTGCCCTTCGGCTCTTTATGGGAAACTAGGTCAGCTATCCAGACTACATACTATGCGATCCTAAGGTGAACACTACGGTTAACTGTGAGTTTTAAGATACATCCGACCTGGGTTTCCTGTCTAGCTTTGCTGCTCAGGGTTGCGGTCACTATAGGCAATCATAAGGAAGATATTTGTCAGTTCTCGAGGCTTTTATTATCACCAGGGAGGCACTATGCTAGGCACATTTCCTTAGTTATCCTCTCAATAAACTTACAAAGTAGGTACTTTTCCTGTCTCCACTTGGGAGACTGTGGGGTTGGTCCACCCAGTTCCACCCAGTTCCACCACATACCAGTGTCTTTGGACAAATCATGCATTTCGGCTTTAAGCCTCAGACAATACCCACCTCATAAGGTTGTTGCAAGGAAATGAATGAAGTAATTCAGCACCCAGCTGTTTCCCCACATTTGGTCAAGGTCAACCTCCCCTGGGGGTCCCCTGAGTATCTCCTAAGTGGATTGGAGTTAAGTTTAGGAAGTTACTTTGCTTCTTACTTTTCAAGTTAGTGTGAACATTGTTTCTGAATCCAGTTCTTTTCTTTTTTTGTCTCCAAATTAAAATCATCATTCAGGGGCTCATGGGTGGCTCAGTGGGTTGAAGCCTCTGCTTTCGGCTCGGGTCATGATCCCAGGGTCCTGGAATCAAGCCCCGCATCGGGCTCTCTGCTCAGCGGGGAGCCTGCTTCCTCCTCTCTCTCTGCTGCCTCTCTGCCTACTTGTGATCTCTGTCTGTCAAATAAATAAATAAATAAATAAATCTTAAAAAAAAATAAAATCATCATTAAACATCATTCAGTTACGAGCTCTCTTTTTCTTTTTTTTTTCTTTTTTTTTTTTTTTTAAAGATTTTATTTATTTATTTGACAGACAGAGATCACAAGTAGGCAGAGAAGCAGGCAGAGAGAGAGAGGAGGAAGCAGGCTCCCCGCTGAGCAGAGAGCCCGATGTGGGGCTCGATCCCAGGACCCTGAGATCATGACCTGAGCTGAAGGCAGCAGCTTAACCCACAGAGCCACCCAGGCGCCCCACGAGCTCTCTTTTTCAATCGACTTTTCCGCATCAAAGGTTGCTTATGGAGGGGGGAAATGGCACTAGCATTATTGTGACAAAGATAAGTGACAATATAAAAAGGAAAGTGAATACTCTCAAATTTCCACCTCCTCTTACCAATTTAATATTTATTTTTATTGCTATTTCTGACTTGGCCTACATTCCTATTGATTATTTACTAAAAATCAGACTAAACTGTGTCTTATTATTATGTATTACATATATATCACTGAAACATTAATTACAATTCTACTAAAAAATAAATACAGTGGACCCCTTGAACAACATGGGTTTAAACTGCATGAGTTCACTTACAGATTTTTTTTTTAAATAATTACAGTGTAGTACTGTAAATGTATTTTCTTTTATGATTTTCTTAATTTTTCTCTAGCTTTATTACAAGAATATAGTATATAATACATAGAACTTTATAAAATATGTGTTAGTTGACTGGTTATGTTATCAGTAAGCCTTTCAGTCAATAGTAGGCTGTTAGTAGTTACGTTTGGGGCAAGTCAGAAGTTATACATGGGTTTTCTGGGCTCTCTATTCTGTTCCATTGGTCTACGTGTCTGTTTTTGTGCCAGGACCATACTGTCTTGATGACGACAGCTTTGTAATAGAGCTTGAAGCCTGGAATTGTGATGCCACCAACTTTGGCTTTCTTTTTCAATATTCCTCTGGCTATTTCTGGTTCCATATAAATTTTAGGATTATTTGTTCCATTTCTTTGAAAAAAAAAAAAAAGATGGGATTTTGATAGAGATTGCATTAAACGTATAGATTGCTTTAGGTAGCATAGACATTTTCACAATATTTGTTCTTCCAATCCATGAACATGGAACATTCTTCCATTTCTTTGTGTCTTCCTCAGTTTCTTTCATGAGTACTTTATAGTTTTCTGAGTATAGATTCTTTGCCTCTTTGGTTACGTTTATTCCTAGGTATCTTACGGTTTTCAGTGCATGTATGCAGGCTTTCAGCCACACAGGCATAAGGGGTCAGTTCCCCTATCCCCTAAGCTCCCTGTTGTCAACTGTATAATTTTGGTGACTTCTAAAATTTTAAACTTTCTTTTTTTCCCCCCTTTTTTAATGAAGTATAATCGACACACAGTATTACCTTAGTTTCAGGTGTACAACGCAGTGATTCGCCAACTCTCTCCATCATGCTGTGCTCCCCACAAGTCCCATCGACTGTATTCTCTAGGCTGAACTTTTATCCTCCTGACTCACTCATGCCTGTACCTCCCATTCCCTCTCCCCCAATTTCCCCCACCCTCACCCCCTTCCCTTTGACAACCGTCAGTTTGTAAAAGTCTGAACGTTCTTCAGGCTCTCCCTGTGATATTTTTCTCTTTGGTTTGGTCCCCAGGCCTCCTCACCACCCACTCTCTGTGAAGGAATTTTATATTCTATTTGATAGTGTCATGAAGCTGGTTTTCACTTTCGGATAGAGCAGTCTGTGGTTCCACGTAATCCAGCGTGTGAACCCATGAACCAAGTGAGGAGAAAATTTGCTAGTATAGACAATTGTTGGGTCCTGGAGATATTTTGAACAGTACCCAAATATAACACCAGTGGCTGTCCTGAAGACTCAAGAGAAATGTGAAATTATGATTATGTAAAAAGAAATACAGCTGGTGTCTGTGTGACTGAGTCTGTCTTTTTGATAGTGAAGGGCTAAGGACATTAACGTTTCACCAAAAATACTGAAAAAAACGAGTCAATGTAGCTCTTTCTTTGTGTCTTGACAGCATCCAGGCAGCTACCAAGATGGCCGCTTGTTAGAAACATGGTCAGTTAGCAGACGCTGTTCCCTCCCCTGGCTCTCTGATTTCCACAGGGAGTAAGTGCTCTGGGAGCCCATTGGAACAATAGTTTCCCCTGAAGTCTGAGAAGCTTGTTCTTGGGTGTGGCGCTTCCCTCCACAACTGTATAGTTGCCAGACTGCAATGATTTTATCTCCCAGCAATGTTCCAGAAGGTTTTAGTGAAAATATAAAACTGCCTGCCCGCCTCTCAAACAGAGTTTGAAAAGAGGTCTCTTGGGCGAGGACGGACCGAGTCTTCTAAGTGGTCTGTGATGCAAAGTATTTCCTGGGCTACGTGTTTTTCAAGGCTGAGCTTTACTTCCAAACTAAGCTTGAGAAGAATCTGGGAATGTTTCCCAGCTGATTGGGGGTGGGGAGAAGAGGAGGATGCAAGCCTGAAAGAACAGAGAAATTTCACTCTCGTTTTTATCTTTTACAGTTATCGGCTGAAATCTGGCTATAGATACGGCTTGCAAAATAGAACCTTTCTGGAATACAAAGTAGGGTGGGCTGTTAAATGTTAATTTTTATTTTATTTCACTTTATTTTTGAGAGAGAGACAGAGAGAGAGAGAAAGGGGCAGAGAGAAAAGGAGAGAGAATATCCTCAAGCGGACTCCCAGCCAGGTGTGGAGCCTGACGAAGGGCTCGATCCCAGGACCCAGAGATCATGACCCGAGTGGAAAACAAGAGTCGGGCGCTTAACCTCCTGAGCCACCCAGGCGCCCTGTTGAATGTTAATTTGAAAATCATATATAATATTTTAATTTTATTTGCAGAGTAGGACAATTGGGAAGATGAGCTTTTATTTGTTTTTTTTTAAAAAGATTTTATTTATTTATTTGACAGAGAGAGAGAGAGAGAGATCACAAGTAGGCAGAGATGCAGGCAGAGAGAGAGGGGGAAGCAGGCTCCCTGCTGAGCAGAGAGCCTAATGTGGGCCTTGATCCTAGGACCCTGGGATCATGCCCTGAGTGGAAGGCAGATGCTTAACCGACTCAGCCACCCAGACGCCCCAGAAGATCAGCTTTTTAAAATTTATTTATTTATTTTAAAAAATTGGTTTTTTTTTTTTTTAAGATTTCATTTATTTATTTGACAGAGAGAGACAGATCACAAGTAGGTGGAGAAGCAGGCAGAGAGAGAGAGAGAGAGAGAGAGAGAGAGAAAAGAGGAAGCAGGCTCCCCGCTGAGCAGAGAACCCAACCTGGGGCTCGATCCTAGGACCCTGGGATCATGACCTAAGCCGATCATGACCTTAACCTACTGAGCCACCCAGGTGCCCTGAAGATCAGCTTTTAAATGGATCAGACTTAGTCTTCAAGGTGAAAAAAAAATGCAGACAAAAGCACTATCTCCCTTTTAATTGCCATTAATCTCAAATTACCCCAGTGTTTTTGCTGTGACTCTTACCTCAGTTCAAGGTCTCAATTGACACATTTGGGAAGAATGAGGTGTTGGGGAAATAGTAGTGCTAAGTAGATGGTTTTTCCTTCCTGTCTGACTCAGTGTTAGAGAACTCTTTTCAGACAATATGTTGATTTTAATACTTCGGTGCTGGGTTTATGTCATTACAGACCTTCTGGTATATCGAGTAGTTCCTTGCTCTCTTAGTAGAAATCTTCTCAAGAAAACCTCTCTCCCTTATGTCACTGTTTCTTTCCCTAAAAGTTTTTGTAGTCACTACTCTTTTTTGGAGAATTCAGATGTTGGTGGTACCAGAGGAAAATTTCTTTGGCCTGAATAATGCCAGCTTCGTGTCCCTCAATGATGACACATTCAGATGTATTTTAAATTTGTTGTTTTCCCCCCCTCATTGCGCTGCTGTGCATACGGGTTCCTTAGCTGGAGTGGCTGGTATTGGTGGTGAAAGACTTCGATCTAAATTTAGATTCTTTTCAGAGGTTTCATAGAATACTTCCTTAAATTAAGTCCCAGACCGCAAAAGCAGCTGCTATGTGGGGCTTCCAGGTTTGGTGGTGGCTTTTTTTTTTTTTTTCCCTGTTCTCTAAATAAAGAAGATGCGGCAGGAAGAGACTGGCTGTCACTCCCAGCTGCTGGGTGTGGGTGGGGGTGTGCAGGGGAGTGTGTCGGTGGGGAGGTGGTTCTGCCTTTGTCACCGGAATCCCTGGCAGCTTCTGTAAGGAGCTGATGGAGAAGGGGACAAGGTTGGATGGTAGCCTGACAAAAACGGGAAACAGTCCCCAGTCCCCAGAACTCCGGCTAAAACGAGCACTTTGTTTTGGATTGTGTTGTAGGCTGTAGGTACTAGTGGATAATGATAGGACTTTCTGTTGTCTGACACCTGTAAATTTGTCTGGAAACCTAGAAGCCACGAGTCAAACCAGTACAGCCAATTTTCATGGAGAATGATACAGCTGGAAGTTCTTCAGAGGCCCGAGAAAGGGTGGACAGTGGGTTGTTGAGAGTGGTCATGGGTGTGTTCCACAGTCTCCCTCTCTTTTTGGAACACATGCTTTCACACCCTTTCCACGTGATCTCCCTTACCTGTCCGTGCCCGCAGGCCCCAGACTGGAGAGCTAGATCTCAGGTGGGCAGAGGAGCCGGGTAGCCTGGGCACTGCCCGCTGGGCGCAGCGTACTCAGATGGCTTCCGGCTTCTGTTGTGGAAACGTCACACTGTTCTTATGCTCTTATGCTTGCGAATGGTGTGATTATATTCTAAATCAGTATTCTAGTACCTTCCACCGTTAGACAAACACACGTAGACTCCCATTCCCACCCGGGGCTTCTCCCCCAGCATGCATCAACAATCTTCCCATGAGCGTATTTTCATTATATAACCACCCCTTTATCTCAGTATTTCCTCTTTTAGAAAGGTCAATTTGGGTGGGTTTTTTTTTTTTTTTTTTTTTTTTTTTTTGGCGTGGGAGGGGTGGCGGGGTGGAGGGAAGTATCTGTATCTGTATATGGCATGTAGACTGTGTAAGATGGCTTATTTTAAGAAGGAAGTCTTTTCACACCTGCCCCTAGCCTTGAAATTCTCTTCCCTAGAGACAGTCCAGTGGTACCGCTTTCTTGTTTATTTTTGCAAAGATGTGTTAGATAAAAATGCTTATACTTCCTTTCTCTATCCTCCTTTCTGAAGGGGAGCATAGACTCAGTTCTGTACCTTGCTTTTTTCACCCACTAATATATCTTGGAAAGCTTCCATATATATATGTGTGTGTGTGTGTGTGTGTGTGTATGTATATACCCATATATATTCATATGAATATATATGTATATATACTTTTTTCCCTAAGATTTTATTTACTTATTTAGAGAGAGAGAGCATGTGTGCATGAGCAGGGGTGGGGCTGGCGGGGAGGGGAGGCAGAGGACGAGGAAGAGAGAGAATCCCAAGCAGACTCTGCACTGAGCAAGGAGCCAGACATGGGGCTCAGTCTTAGGACCCTGAGATCATGACCTGAGCTGAAATCGAGTTGGGTGCTTAACCGACTGAGCCACCCAGGTGCCTTCGCCCCCTTCTTCCTTTTTTTTTTTTTTTTTTTAAATCAAGGTAAAAGTGGGAGCATTGGGTGGCTCAGTTGGTCAAGTGTCTGCCTTCAGCTCCGGTCATGATCCCCAGGGTCATGGGATCGAGCCACACATGGGGCTCCCTGCTCAGTAGGGAGCCTGTTCTCTCTCTCCCTCTGCTGCTCCCCCTGCTTGTGCTTTCTCTCTGGCTCTCTCTCTCTCTCAAAGAAATAAATACAATCTTAAGAAAAATAGATCGAGGTAAAAGTTAAGTGGCTTTAGTATATTCCCAATGTTGCGTAACCATTGTCACTATCAAGTTCTAGAAGTTTTCATCATCCCAAAAAGAAATCCAATACCCACTCGGCCATCACCTCCATCTCGCCAACACTAGCCCTGACAGCCGTTGATCTGCTTTCCATTTCAGTGAATTTTCCTCTTCTGGGCATTTCATAAGAATGCAGTCCTACAACATATGCCCCCCCACTTTTCATATGGCCCTTTTTGTCTGGCTTCTTTCACTTGGCATAACGTTTTCAAGGTTCATTCATGTTGTGCGTGTATCATGACTTCACTCCTTTATGGCTGATTAATATTCCATTGTGTGGATGGGCCACATTTATCCATCAGTTGATGGGACAGTTGGGTTTTTCCCACTTTTTGGCTATTATGATTAACACTGCTATGTGCAGATTTTTGTGTGAACATGTTTTCAGTGCTCTTGGATATGTACCTGAGAGTAGAATTGCTAGGTCATATGGAATTCTATGTTTAAATATTAAGGAGCTGCTAAACTGTTTTCCACAGGGGCTGCACCATTTTACCATTCTACCAGCAGTGTATGACGGTTCCAGTTTTCCCACATCCTAGCCAATGCTTATTTATTTATTTTGCTTTCCTTTCCTTTTCCTTTCTTTTCTTTTTTAGGGTTACTATTATAGCCATCCTAGAGGACATGAGGTGATATCTTATTGTGGTTTTGATTTGTATTTCCCTAATGGCTAAAGATGTTGAGGATCTTTTCATGTGCTTATTGGCCATTTTTATATCTTTTTTTTTTAAGATTTTATTTATTTATTTGACAGAGAAATCACAAGTAGATGGAGAGGCAGGCAGAGAGAGAGAGAGAGGGAAGCAGGCTCCCTGCTGAGCAGAGAGCCCGATGCGGGACTCGATCCCAGGACCCTGATATCATGACCTGAGCTGAAGGCAGCGGCTTAACCCACTGAGCCACCCAGGCGCCCCTGGCCATTTTGATATCTTTAGAGAAACATCTACCAGTTGGGTTGTTTGTCTTTTTGTTTTGAGTTCTAAGAATTTTTAAAGTATATTCTGGGTACTAGAATATAGGTATATGATTCCCAGATATCTTCTTCCAATCTATAGGTTGTCTTTCACTCTCCTAGTATCCTTAGAGGCACGATTTTTTAAAAATTTGATAAAGTCATTTATGTATTTTTGTTGTTGTTGTTGTTAGTGCTTTTGGTGTCATTCAAGAAACTACTGGCTAATCCAAAGTAATGAAAAATTTACGCCTATGTTTCCTCAAGAGATTTTATAGTTTTTGCTCTTACATATAGGTCCTTCATTCATTTTGAATTAATCTTTATGTACATTGTGAGACAGGGATCCAAATGTATCCTTTTGCAAGTGGGTATCTAGTTGTTCCAGCACCATTTGTTGAAAGGACTATTTGTTGAGAACCCCTATTGTTTGAACTTGGCACCATGTTAAAATCATTTGACCATGAATATTTTGCTTTATTTCTGGATTTGTATTCTCTTGATCTAGAATGTCTCTCTAAATGCCAATTCCACACTGTATTATTGATAACTATTGCTTCATAGTAAGTTGAAATAGGAAGTGTAAGTTTTCTAACTTTGTTCTTTTTCTAGATTGTTTTGACTTTCTAGTGTTTCTTGAAATTCCTTATGAATTTTAGGATGAGCTTGTCCATTTCTGTAAAAGGCACTTGGGGGTTTAATAGAAATTGCTTTGGGTCCATAGATCAATTTGGGGATTGTTGCCTTCTTGGTGTTATTGAATATTACAATCCAGGAACAGGGATAGCTACTTACTTAGGTCTTTTATAATTTCTTGTAACAATGTATTATAGTTTTCATTGTATAAATCTTGTACTTCTTTGGTTAAATTTATTTAAGTATTTTGTTTTTTTGATAAGGCAAAGTGGAATTACCTCCTTTATTTTTGGATTGTTAATTGCTGGTGTATGAACATACAACCGATTTTAGTATGCTGATCTTATATTCTGCAGTTTGGCAAAGCTGATGTATTAACTTCCATAGTTTTTGTGTGGATTCTTTTTTTTTTAAAGATTTTATTTATTTGACGGACAGAGATCATAAGTAGGCAGAGAGGCAGGCAGAGAGAGAGAGAGAGAAGCAGGCTCCCCTCTGAGCAGAGAGCCCGACATGAGGCTCGATCCCAGGACCCTGGGATCATGACCTGAGCCGAAGGCAGAACCTTAACCCACTGAGCCACCCAGGTGCCCTTGTGTGGATTCTTTAGGGTTTTCTGTAGCTTGGATTATGTCATGTGTTTGTGTGTGTGTGTGTGTGTTTTCATTTCCAGTGTGGATGTTTTTTGTCTGGCAAGAGCAGACATTCTAATCTTAGTCCTGTTATTAGGGGGAAACTATTCAGTCTTTCATCAATATGATGTTAGCTGTGGGTTTTTCACAGATGCCCTTTATCTAGTTGAGGGAGTTCGCTTCTGTTCCTGGTTTGTTGGGTGGTTTTTGTTTATCATGAGCCAATACTGGAATTTTTCAGATGCTTTTTCTGCATTAATTCAAGTAATATTACAGTTTTAAGAATTCTATTACTATATTACATTAAATGATTTTTTAAATTGTTGAGCTACCCTTGCATTTCTGGGATATAAAAACCACTTGGTTCTGGTATGGAATCCTTTTAATACCCTATCATATTCAATTTGCTAGTATTTCATTGAGGATTATTTGCATTTATATTCACAAGAAATATTGGTCTGTGATGTCTTTGTCTGACCTTGGTAGAAGGGTGAGATAGGCCTCACAGAATGAATTAGGAAGTAGTTTGTCCTCTTCTGTTTTTGAAAGAATTTATGAAGGCTTGGGTTAATTTTTGTTTAAATGTTTAGTGGAACTCACCGCTGAAGCCATCTGCTCCTGGGACTTTTTTTTGGGAGATGTGTTTTGATTACGGAATCTTTACATGTTCTAGGTTTTTTCAGGTTTGCTGTTTCTTTTCTAGTCCTTTTTGGTGGTTTCTGTGTTTTTAAGAATTTCTGCATTTCATCTAGGTTACCTGATTTGCTGGTGTACAATGGTTCATAGTGTTTTCTTATCCTTTTAATTTCTGGAGATCAGTAGGAATGACCTCACTTTAATTTCTTTCTTTCTTTAAAGATTATTTATTTATTTATTTGAGAGACAGAGATTACAAATAGGCAGAGAGGCAGACAGAGAGAGGGGGAGAAGCAGGCTCTCTCTCATGATCCTGAGATGTTGACCTGAGCCCAAATCAGAAGTTTAACCAAATGAACCACTGAGGCGCCCTATTGGCCCGCTAGTTTTTAAAGGTATATAGTTTAATTTCAACATATTTGTGAATTCTGGATTCCCTTCTGTTACTGATTTCCAATTTCATTTCACTGTGGTTGGAGGAGATACTTTGAATTATTGCAGTCTCTTAAAATTTTTTTTAAAGATTTTATTTATTTATTTGACAGGGAGAGAGATCACAAGTAGGCAGAGAGGCAGGCGGTGGGGGGTTGGGGGGAAGCAGGCTCCCTATTGAGCAGAGAGCCCAATGCAGGGACCCTGAGATCATGACCTGAGCTGAAGGCAGGAGCTTAACCCACTGAACCACCTAGGCGCCCTAGTCTCTTAAAAATTTTTTTATGGCCTAATGTACAGTTAATACTGGAGAATGTTTCATATGCACTTGGGAAAAATACGTTTTCTGTTGTTGTGATTGTTCTGTGTGTCTGGTAGGTCTAGTTGGTTTATAGTGTTAAGTCTTCTGTTTCCTTGTTAATCTTCTGGTTAATTGTTCTATCCATTATTGAAAGTGAGGTGTTGATGCCTCCAAATATTATTGTGGAACTTTCTCCCTTCAATTCTCTCAGTTTTTCCTTTATATAGTTGGGGCTCCATTGTTAGGTGCCTATATATTTATATTTGTTGTATCTTCCTTGTGAATTGATTCTTTTATCATTATATAAGGTCTGTCTTTGTCCCTTGTAGCAAGTTTTGTCTTAAAGTCTGTTTTGTCTGCTGTTAATATGGCCATTCCAGTTGTTGCCTCTGGTTACTGTTAGTGTGGAGTATCTTTTTCTGTTTGTTTTCAACTTATTTGTGTATTTAAATCTAAAATGAGTCTTTTGTAGACAGCATATAGTTCATGTTTTGTTATCCATTTTGTTCATCTCTACCTTTTATTTTTTAATTTAATTTTATTATTTTTAAAGATTTTATTTATTTGTCAGAGAGAGAGAGAGAGAGCGAGCATGTATTGGTAGGCAGAGGCAGAAGGAGAAGCAGGCTCCCTGCCGAGCAAGGAGCCCGATGTGGGACTCGATCCCAGGATGCTGGGATCATGACCTGAGCCGAAGGCAGCGGCTCAACCAACTGAGCCACCCAGGCGTCCCTCATGTCTACCTTTTAATTGAAGAGTTTGACTTTTAAATTTATGTATTTGTTGATAAAGGCTTCTACCAGTATCCCCGGAGCTTTTACATTTGTGTTACATTAGCATTTATATTAAGGAGTCTATAACCCGATGCAGCTTTGGTGCTGTTGTTGGGTCCATAGCAAAGAAAATAAAATGCTAATTATTATCACCAGCAGGAAAAAAAAGGACTTCTGCCATTTTGCTATTTGTTTTCTATATGTCTTCTGTCCCTTTCTTGGTTACTGTGTTCCTCCATCATTGCCTTATTTATGCTAAATCACCAGACCCTCTTTGATGGACACATAAGGCGTCTATAGTCTTGCACTTTTACGCATGATGCTGCAGTGAATATCCTTGAATGTGTGTCATTTTACACATCTGTCCGCACATCTGTGGATAAATTTCTAAATGGAAATTCAGCTGCTGCTGGAATGATGCTGACAGAAATAGGGAAACAGGCAAGAAGTCAAGATCTTCCCTTTTCTTCCCTGTCTCTCACCCTCTCTCTAGGACTTCCCATTGGCAGATGTGAACGCGGGGCCAGCCAGCTTGGGGTCTGGGAGCACCAGGCCCAGTATCACAGGATATGGTATAGCAGAGTGGGGAAGAGGAGAGAAGATGGGTAAATAATTGCATGTAAGAAATCATCATAGTCTCTTAATAGCTCATTTCTAAAAATGCAGACTGATTTTCAACTTCTTAAAATTAAGTGAAATTAACTTCTTAATATCGGTTAGCAGAAATTAATCTCTTCACATCACCAGTTTGTTAATCTTGTAGATTCTGAATTCCATCCATGGTTCTTTTTTAAACATTAAAAAAAAAAAAAAAAGACTATTCATTTGAGACAGCATGAGCAGGGGAAGAGATGGAGAGGGAGAAGCAGACTCCCCCCCCCCACCCCCCAACCAAAGGCAGGAGCCTGACTTGGGACTTGATCGCAGGACTCTGGGATCATGACCCGTGCTGAAGGCAGAGGCTCAACCATTGGAGCTACCTAGGCGCCCTCCATTTGTGGTTCTTACTGACCCTCTCTCCTGACAAGCTGTGCGTGTTACTTTAGGCTTAGAGTTGTATCTTCAGTGACAGAATTGAAAAATGGCCTTGCAAAGTGATGCACATATAATGGACGATACTACTGGGTCCTTTTCAAATATTGGTTGAGCGGGAATGTTGTCCGTTTTCTACATGTTCATTGGACAGTGTATTTCAAGTCTTAGCCATATCTTACCTTCCTTTTCCACACGGTTCCTATTGTTCTGCCATTATCAAATAACATGCCTGAAAGGAAGTGACTTATTGCATGTTTTGGCATCAATAGAACAGTAGAAGAAATATCTCTTGGAAGTGGAGAGAGTTTCACCTGGTGGGCATAGTCTAGAGTGACTGTATTTCTTGTTTTTGCTTGGAACACTTCTGTTTTAAATCTGTTGTCCTGGCACCATCAATAATAGTATCCTTTCTGGGGGCACCTGGGTGGCTCAGTAGGTTAAAAAAGAAAGAAAGTTAAATGGTAACTTCTTTGGGTTTAAAAAGAAATAATCGTATCCTTTCTTTCTTTCTTTTTAAGATTTTATTTATTTATTTTACAGAGAGAGATCACAAGTAGATGGAGAGGCAGGCAGAGAGAGAGAGAGGGAAGCAGGCTCCCTGCTGAGCAGAGAGCCCGATGCGGGACTCGATCCCAGGACCCTGAGATCATGACCTGAGCCGAAGGCAGCGGCTTAACCCACTGAGCCACCCAGGCATCCCATCCTTTCTTTTTCTAAAATGTGCCTTGGTTTAGATACAAAGCTTACCCATCTGACCAATGTTTAAGCCATCTTCTCTGGTCTAGTTCTATTCTTAGAAATTGTAAAACTTAACCTTTGCGATGTTAGCTGTTATCACCATGTGGGCAAGTAATGCAGAGAGAGGCTAAAGTCTGGGGTTGAGGATTAAAGAAGGGCCCGTGACTGAAGGCATATGTAGCTATGTAGTCCTAACACATACGGATCTTCATTCAGCATGTGTGCTGTCACGTGATGTGCATACATCCTTCCAGACATGTGCACGTCTCTAGAAAGATGTTTTTCTCTTTTAGATGTTGTTATACTTTATTAAAGGCATGATTCTTGGGGTACCTGAGTGGGTTAGTGGGTTAGAGCCTGTGCCTTCGACTCAGGTCATGATCTCAGGGTCCTGGGATCGAGCCCCGCATCAGGCTTTCTGCTCAGCAGGGAGCCTGCTTCCCCCCACATCTCTCTGCCTGCCTCTCTGCCTACTTGTGATCCCAGTCTGTCAAATAAATAAATAAATAAAACCTTTAAAAAAAAAAAAAAGCATGATTCTTTCCAAGATGACAGATCCTATTAATCTTTTAAAAATCGAAAGCCTTGAGTGCAAGGGCGTAACAGGGAATGCCTGGTATGGACCAGTTGTTGAGACTCTACAGAGCAACAATGGCCAAGTGTTTTTTAGGTTGCGACTGGGGTGTGAGTTTGGCTGTAGTTTGATTAGCTCTGTTCTGTTAGTGCCTTTCACATACTATAAAGGGATGGTCCTAAAACTCTTGAGTTTGGAGGTGTCTGTTATAAATGATTTTTTTTTTTAAAAGAATGACTTTTGAAAGTGTTCTCTGATAGGCAAATTAGATTAACAACCTCACTTTTCCTCCTTGTCACACTTTTGGTATATTTGTTATGTATTTTCTGGGCCAGGGGAGATAAGTGCCAATAACTTGGCTTTTGAGGTGAACAATCAGATGTCTCACTACCCTGGTGGTATTCCTAATACTCAAAAGAACAAGTGACATTTCATTAAGAGGAACCCCTTTTCCCTATCACTACCATTTGGTGCCACTTTGGAATTGGCTTTGGGAAGGCTGGAACCAGCTTAATATTGCTTGCTTCCTTTAACTGTATGCTACTTGGCATAGGCAGCCCCGCAAATGGAACAGCATGATCATTTCCAGCAGGGACTCTTGGAGGTCGTGTGTACCCAGGTTTCTCTGTATCCGAGAATAGTTGTCTTCCTGTTGTTGTGTTAGGTGCAAGGGATTTCTCGGAACTTTTAATGAGTGTGGATTTTAAGGAATCAGCCAAGCCCTATGGGAAAGATCTCAGTGTAGGTTTCATATTTTTAAAAGCAAGGGGTGCCTGGCTGGCTCAGTCAGTAGAGCATGTGACTCTAGATCTCGGATTGTCAGTTCGAGCCCCATGTTGGGTGAAGAGATTACTTAAAAATAAAATCTTAAAACAACAATAACAAAAGAATGCGTTCTTTGAGGTGTTCCTGCTGGTGAGGGTGCCTCATGGTGGCGGAGTTGTCACTCTGTCAGGTGGTAAGGGTGGCTGTCCTCTCTCTCTACAGATGGCCTGGGAGTGCTCTCTACAGATGGCCAGGTAGTGTGGGGCACCGAGTTGCCTTTTTTGAGTCATTTCTTTTGGCGATGCAGGAGTGTACCTTTCGCCAAAACTTATCATAGAATCCCCAGTTTCTTAGTTTTATTTGGTTAATAATTATAAGTATGTGGATTTCTTCCTACCGTTTTCCACATTTACTTATATCCAATATAGGAAAAACACAAGAGGAGTATTTCGTCTTCACTGCAGCGATGAGCAGGCAACTCAAAAAATGCAAAGAGCTTCTTAGCTTTGATCTAGTCCATAAATCACTTGAGGAAAACCAGTAGAAGGAAGACGAGAACTGGAGAAGGCCATGGGATTCTTCAGGCGAGAGCTGGCCACCTGTCCGATTTCCCTGCAATTAGCCCCCTCGCTGCTTGCTATCATGGTGACCAGAGTTTAGGCTTTTTCTTCGTGATTCATGTGACCTTGTGTTCCCAGTATTTGCCAAATACTTCAAATAGTTTTCAAAAAAATTTCCTTGTTCATTTCCACAGGGTGCACATTCAGACCATAAAAGGACCTATTGAGATAACATGTTTAAATTCCACAAGTGATAGTGTCTGTTAATGATAGATTTTTAGATTTCGATTTACAGGGATTTAGAGTAGTTTAATGATAGGCTAAATTTTTCTAGATCTTTGATATTATCCAGGCTGCTTCCTCAGGATGGTCTATCATGGTAGACTTCATCAACCTGATTCCCTTCACCTTATAGTCATGATGGAGCAGCTACTTCTTGAGATAGCTTTTTTCTGTACAGTGGAGGATACCAAGTAGAAGAAGGGAGTTTTCCCGATGTAGTCTCTGCTTTCTAGAATCTTACATTGGGAGGAGAAGAATTGGGAGGAAAACCAGCAGGCTGCTGTACATGCTCCATTGGAGGCAAACAGAATTGCAGGAATATGGGGGCGGGCAGAGTCCGTCATGCCATCTAGATGGGCTTGAAGGTCTGTGGGGGGTGTGGTATTTGAGCTCTGCCATTTGTGTTACTGGATGGAAATAGGCAGATGCGTGATGGGTTCGGAGGACATTTAAAATAATGGAAAAGGCTTGAGTGAAGGGTTAGGAGGGGAACAGTGCATGGCGTTTATTGGGGGAGGAAGGGGGATGTTACGGGGTTCTGGGTACTGGGATCACAGTCTTAGTAGGAGAAGCTATAGTAGATGATGAAGTATTTATTGGAGCCCATCTGTTTGGTAAATATCCTCTTGCCATCTAATATCAATTTTGATATCAATATAATATTGCCATTTAAATATCAATTTTGATACCACTGTCATAATATTGAAAATGTAATTAATATATGATCATAATTTAAAACTCTGCCATGAGACAAAAATCAAGAAGCAGCATATATGGTGGTTGAGAACATAGATTTTGACGGTGGATGGCCTGGGTTCAAATCCTGAATAGCTAGCTGTGTGACCTCGGGCATGTTACTTGTCTCTCTGATGCCTCACTTTCCTTGCATTATCATGTGGGGTTAATAATAGTACTTACATGTTTATTGCAATGATGAAATGGCTAATGTGAAATATTTACAGCAGTGCCTGGCATATAGTAGAATGGTATATGAGCATTAGTAGTTATTATTAGTTGTAATAATAGTATTAGTATTTATAATTTGATTTTTTTCTTTCCTCTGAGGAAAATTGGACTGGTGTTTCTGTAGATTATATATACCTGGTGTAAATTTGCACGAGTGAAATTGTAGCAGCCCAGGCCTATGAATACATGCAGAGTCTCGCAGAATTTTCACTAGAATAAAAAATTCTTTCAGAGGACTTTTGTGCTTTGTATTATAGCTGTCCGGTTTACTGACTGCTTCCTGGGCCATAGCTGACCCGGGAAGGTTGGGTGGTTGTGTGTGTGTGTGTGTGTGTGTGTGTGTGTGTGTGATGGGATATTATGGGTGAGAATGAGTTCTTTTATATCAGTTCAGTGTTTTAGTTACAAGTAACAGAAACGGACTTCGGCGGGGGCAGGGGGGAATGGTCTTCAGCTAACATGAGCCATAAGAGAATTTTTGGAAGGTTGTTGGGAACTCTTAGAATGGCTAGAAGGCTGGGTACCAAACTTGAGAAAAGTAAAAAACTAAGGGAGTCGGGTGGCCAGAGGCACAACAGCCATGTCCCAGGCTAGTGGCCTGGTCTGGATGAACGCAGTGTCGCTGTCACTGAGATTTGGGATGCCTGCCTTCCAACTGTTCCTGGTCCGCATGCATAAATGCCTTGTTGGAATAGTAAAAAGATTGGAGATGGTTAAAGTGGCTGCCTGTAGGGATCCGAATACCTTGCGGAACAGCCGTGGCAGGCAATGCCTTGTGGCCCTTTAAAGGATATTTAATGACATGGAAACGGTTCACATGTTTTATTGTAGTGAAACTGTATGGGTTGGATCATTATATTTAAAAATTGGATGAAGGAGCTACTATTATTATTCTCACTGGACAGACAGGCATAGAACTATTGCCTTGTTTGCCCCTGGTCACTCGGCCAATAAGTAGAAGAGGCAGGACTTGAAGCTGTGGCTCTAGAACTGGCCCTTAGCCACTCTGTGGCTCTCTCTCTGACACACCCTATGAAAACAGGAGAAGAGATTATAACTAGGTGGTGAGATTATGGGCGCTTCTATTACTTTATCTGATTTCTCTGATAAGCATATGTGACTTCTATAGTGACCCAGCTGATGAAGTTACTGTAAAAATGGAAAGCTTTGGAATTCTTAACTTCCAGCTGAAACGTTGTGTCCAGAGGTATCCACTGCAAATTTCTTTTTTTTTTAATGTAACAAGAAATCTCAATAATCACCTCCGTTAATAGATGAATTTCCTCTGAACTTGTACATGCCATGGCAATGTTATATTTGCCATTAACTGGACAAGTGAATACCAGAAATGACCAAAACCAGAAAATGTTACTGGGATTTGAAGCTCCGTGGTTGCTGCATTTTCAGAATTACATCAAAGCATTGATAAAATAGTTTGTGTTTTAAATGGAAGATTTAAATCTGTGAAGCTTTTTAAGATTTGTGTTTGTCACGTCTTGGCATGAGTTTCTCGTTTGTAGTCTAGTTATGAAAAGATTCTGGTTTCCATATGTATATTTAAAATACTCTGAGTCATGGATCCAAATGAGTAATAGACATTATATCTGTATCAGATTTCTGCTTTGTCATACCTCCACACGAAGTTAGTGCATTTCTTTTAGTACTTCCAGTGGTAAACACATTGAATTGGCAAAATGGCATTCAATTTCAATATTCTTCCTGGTGTTTTAGAATTAATTTTCAGCAATGACTGCATTGGAATGAAAATGCATGTTTGATTTTACAGGACGCTTAGGAAAAGGGTCCACGTGTGACTGCACACGAGTGTGTTTGTATCTGGTGCTGTGAGGGGCGTTTGCACATTGAGATGTACCATCATGGGCACCCTTAGAAGAGGTGAAATGCTGTAAATTAACCAGTGACAGAGCTTTCCTTTTTTTTTTTTTTTTTTTTTTGTTGTTTCTTAAGTAGGCTCCATGTGCCTAGCGTGAAGCCCAGTGCAGGGCTTGAACTCACAACCCTGAGATCGAGACCTGAATGCAAATCAGGTGGCTGAGCTGCCCAGGTCCCCTGTTAGAGTTTTCTTATCATCTGTCATTTTTATTTATGCTTTTGCAAGGGTTACTTATTTAAGTAGAGATTTTTGGCTTGTATTATTCTTGTGCATTATAATGGAAAAGTAAAAGCAAGATAGAAGAAGGAATTCCTAAAATATCTTCATATTCAGTGTCCGTCTCTCATGAATCAGCTGTTTGACTAGAATCCAAAACATTTGTGTATTTCCACATACTGTGTCATAAATAACGTTGACAGTGCACTTTGTTTTAGAAGAGTGGGCCATTCTTAGCTCTGTAGGTTTTTAAAAACCACTGTATTGAAGGGCACCTGGGTAGCTCAGTGGGTTAAGCCACTGTCTTCAGCTCAGGTCATGATCTCAGGGTCCTGGGATCGAGCCCCGCATCAGGCTCTCTGCTCAGCAGGGAGCCTGCTTCCCCTTCCCCCTCTGCCTCCTTCTCTGCCTACTTGTGATCTCTCTCTCTGTCAAATAAATAAATAAAATTTAAAAAACCCCAAACAAACCACTGTATTGAGATACAATTTACACACCATGCAATTCACCCATTTAAGTGTAAGATTCAGTGGTTTTTGGTATATTACATTATTAATTTTTATTGTAAGATGCATATATAACAATTTACCATTTTAACCATTTTTAAGTATACAGTTCAGTGGTATTAATTCCATTCATAATGCGTTGTCCCCACTGGGTATCTCCAACACTGTTTTTTAAAATCACCCCAAAGAGAAGTTCCGTAACCATTAAGTAACGACTGCTCATTTCTCCCTTTGCCAGCCTTCTGGTAGCCTCTCATCTACTTTTTTAATGATTTTGCCTGGTTTCGTTGTTTCATAAAGGTGGAATCATACAGCATCTGTCTTTTCGTGTCTGGCTTCTTTCAACATAGCATAATGTTTTCAAGGTTCGTTCATGTTGTGGCGGGCGTCAATTTCTTTCCGTGTTATGACTGAATACTGCTTTATTGCACGGATACACTGTAATCTGTGTATCCGTTAATCAGTTGATGGGCACCTGGGCTCTTTCCACCTTCTGGCTGTTGTGAATAATGGTGTGATGAACATGGATACACAGGCATGTATTTGAGCCCCACTTTCATTCCTTCGGTGTATACCTAGGAGTGGAATTGCTGGCTCATATGGTCATTTTTTGATTACCTTTTTGTTCTCTTTCTAAGTTTTAACGCTGATACTTGTGATCTCCACACACGTATAGGCAATGATTACTAAATCCTGACCGGTCACTGGCTGATTATAAGATACATCTTGTTTGCAGAGAGGTTAAGACGCAGGCCTTAGAGTTGATGAAATATTGTATTTTGGTATTTCATAAAGCTGGATACCCTTAAGAAGTGATGGGTCAGCATGCCTCTATTAGAAGATTTTCATCTGAATATATTTTTAAAAATCATTTGGAAAAAAAATACAAGTTCTCTTTTATAAAGGACTACATCTTGTTTGTACAATATTTGGGGCAAAACCCAGGAAAATATGAAGGAAAAAAATAACCTGCCTAGTCTGTCTTTCAGAAATATTGCTATTAATCTTTCACTCTGATTTTCTCAATTACTTTTCCAGGCACACATGTTTTAGCTTAATTCTTCATCTTTAGGATCCCTGACAAAAAGTTATGTATATTCAATTTTGAGGCTATGATAATCCTTGCTATAGAAAGTGAAAGCTGTCTGCTTGTTGCTCCCCCCTCCCCCGCTCTTGCCCCATTAACCCATAAGATAACTTGGTATATGAGTTAGAAATAGGAACCTACCGGGGCGCCTGAGTGGCTCAGTGGGTTAAGCCACTGCCTTCGGCTCGGGTCATGATCTCAGGGTCCTGGGATCGAGTCCTGCATCGGGCTCTCTGCTCAGCAGGGAGCCTGCTTCCCTCCCTCCCTCTCTCTCTCTCTGCCTGCCTGTCTGTCTACTTGTGATTTCTCTCTGTCAAATAAATAAATAAAATCTTAAAAAAAAAAAAAAAAGAAATAGGAACCTACAGATTTTGTTCTATGCCTGTATCAACATTTATTACCATCATTTTATTGTCCTTGTATTCCATTGTCATGGGGTCATACTAACATTATTTTCTAATTTGCGTAAGGAGAGCTAACGATGTCATTTTATTTCATCCTTAATTAAAATTTTTGTTCTTAAAAATTGAATACCTGCATATGGTAATAAATAGCCAAGTAATATGGAAGAGATTAGGTTGACAAACTGACCGTACCTCTTCCTGCTTCTCTTCGCGCCCCTGAGTTTCTATCTTTAGTTCCTTTGGTAACTCCAGATAATACAAATATGCTTCTCCGTGTTTACTTAATTTTGCAGAACAGTGTGACTCTGCTGTGAGAACTTCCAGGTTTGCCTAGATTCTGTTAGGAGGTAGCTGGCATCTGAGTTCTGATTTTCCATCACTACCCCCTACCCACTTTTGTTTATACGTATCACGTCTGCTTGTCAGACCAGCACATAGTCCCTGCTCCATTACTGAATTTCTGCCTGACCCGTTTTTCCCTCCTCCTTGGTTTTTTCCACCAACGAATCCAGGAATGTACTCGCTCCACCCACCCCACCATATCACGTGCCTTTGTTATAATATTGATATGGCCGTAGTAGATAAATTCTCTTTCAAAACTCCTACAGATGTATGGGATGTTAATGCTATGCACAAAGAACAGAGAAATACTGAGAAGATCCCATTAAAATGTGAGTGCGATTTTTAGAATAAGAGCTAAAAATGTCAAGTTCCTGTTCATAGAAAATCATATTTTGCCTATAGTTTATGCAGAGTATAGATTTAAATGGGATCAAAATTCATAATCCTAATATGCTCCTATAAAAGGAGCTAGCGTATGATTCCCTGTCTTTTTAATTTCAAATACGCACCATAAGATATGTATTTTTATTCCCCTCCACCCTCCCCAGTATCATATTAAAATCGTCCTTAAGCTTGTCTAGACATAGGAAGGCAAACTAAGAAAAATGAAGTTACTGTATATTTTTGTATATATTATTTTCGCTCTTCATGTAAGTTTAAAATGCTTGGATCTTTATATGTGGAGTTCCCACTCGTATTACAAAAATTGATTGCACACGAGACAATAAATATACCTATTGTGTTTCAGGTTGAGATTTAATTGTGCATGTCTCCTGTAGTGTATTAATTTGTATGTTTAAACCTCTACTCATGTATGAGCCAAGAACACAATATCTCAGCTTTTAAATCAGTGAAAATGACATGTTAGCATTGCTGGAGCATTCTTACCACTACTTCCTCCCCCCACCCTCCCAACCCCGCCAACCCTTCTTCCTCACCAGTTTCTTTAAGAAATAATAGTAGCATTGCTCCTTATCTAGAATCAGGTTCATAGGGGTGCCCGGGTGACCCAATCAGTTGGGCAGCCAACTCTGGATTTTGGCTCAGGTCATGATCTCAGGGTCCTGGGATCAAACTCCATGTTGGGCTTCGTGCTTAGTGGGGAGTCTGCTTGAGGATTCTCTCTTTCTCTTCCTCTGCCCCTCCCCTGCTCATGCCCCCCCCCTCAAATAAATCTTAAAGAATCATGTTCATAGGTAACTTTTCAGAAGATTGATTGAACTGAGCTCTAAAATGAAAATAAATGGCAGAAAAATCTGCGTGTGGTTAAAAATTGGATACCTCTTCATCTAATTATTTTTAAAATATCACTTTACTAAGTTAAGGGTTCTTTTGCCTGCCAGATTTATGTGTGGCCTTCAATTTTTTGGATTTGGGTTTAAGATTTGATGAGTATCATCTTGTATCTCTCTTTGACTCTGAATATTCTTGTTGCTTTATAAGTCTGTCTGCATTTCTTCTCCAGTCCAGATCCTGTGATCTTCCTTGTCTATGAGTTCAGTCTCCGTTTGATCACTGATCGAATGTGTCTAGTAGTAACTTATCAGCTGTTACCAAGAGCTAATGATTGTTATTCTAACAAAGATACAAACCTCATTCAAAAAAATGTGACTCTTTGCATGTATCACCTGGGAAGACTGGATATAGATTTCTGTAATGTTTGGCTCAGAACTTGCAGCTGCATTTTTATTTTTATTTTTTAAAGATTTTATTTATTTATTTATTTGAGAGAGAGATCACAAGTAGGTAGAGAGAGAGTGGGAAACAGGCTCCCTTCTGAGCAGAGAGCCCGATTCGGGGCTCGAACCCAGGACCCCGGGATCATGACCTGAGCCAAAGGCGGAGGCTTTAACCCACTGAGCCACCCCGGCGCCCCGCAAATGCATTTTTAAATTGAGGTGCTGGTTGCTCTCTTCCTTTCTTACTAGACACAGTACAACATCTTTCCAGCACTAAATTCATAGATATCCCGGCATCTGGCCTGTTGTTAACCTCAGCGTTTTTAAGTGAACAGTTGAGTATGTTAACCTTAAAAATAAATCTGTCATTTGTTTTACCAGCAAAAATAGTTTTATTTGATAATAACAGAACTGCAGTTCAGGACAAGCAAGTGATGATAAAACCATAGGCAAGTCCAGCAAAAGGACAAGAATGTTATTTTATGGAGAAGAATGCGGAAGTTGAGAGGGGTTGTTTTGGACAGAAGTCCAGTGGAGAAAAGCAAGAGTTCAGAGTGATGAAGGTTTCTCATTGGCCGAGTTGCCTGGATGGTCCATTTCTTGTAGGGGATGCGATGTCTATTTCAGTATCGGGGGTCTGTAATTGAGGATTCTTTCCTGTTAAGGATTCTTCTAGTAGAGGTCCGTAATTGACCTTGAGTTGTAGGTCTCTACCTTCCAACCTCCCCTCCTGGTAACCTGAGTCCACTTTAGCTGGGTTTCCCTTTATTAATTTTCAGAAGTATTTATAAGCTTCAGTTATTAATAATAATTCTAGACCAGTTTAAAATGCAAGGTAGAGACTCTTGGTTTCAAGCATTGTTCGTGTCAGTCCCTCAGAAACCACTCTGGTTCAGTTGTTAGAGCTCACGTTTTCACCGTGTACCTCTTCCACTTTGGTGTTAGCTAGCCCACATGCCGGAAGAGCTCTAAACATCATAAAAACAGAGTCTGTTGATCACACTGAAGAGATTACCCTGACGGTGTTAAGAGCAAATCAGTCTTACTGTATATGTTTAGAAAGAGTGTAACCTGTTGGCATTGTTTAAGGGTAAAATGTTCATAGAGTGGTATCTCTATGCTGTTTATCCCACCCTTGTGACAATGTTTTGGTTCAGTACTTTTCTAAATAATTTTTTTAAAAGATTTTATTTATTTATTTGACAGAGGTCACAAGCAGGCAGAGAGGGAGGCAGAGAGAGAAAGGGGGAAGCAGGCTCCCCGCCGAGCAGAGAGCGCCATGCGGGGCTTGATCCCCGGATCCTGGGATCATGACCCAAGCTGAAGGCAGAGGCCCAACCCACTGAGCTACCCAGGCGCCCCTTTTCTAAATAATTTTTAAGCTGATGGTTAATAGAAGAAAAAATAACCTATGGATGCAGATACCAATTAAGTTGGTAAACAGCGGGTAGGTACAGTCTCAAAAACCTGTATATGTTTATTAGCTTTATTAAGATCTAATTCATATACCATAAAATTTACCCTTTTAAAAGTATACAATTCAGTGGCTTTTAGTGTATTCACATACTAATGTAACCAACACCAGTCTTATATTAGAGCAAGTTTTTCTGAAGTTTTTATTTTAATCAACCAGTGCTCGTCATGACAAGTATGCGTCTTAATCCCCATCCCTGATTTTACCCATCTCCCCCCGGACCGCCGCCGATAACCATCAGCTCTTTATAATATAGAGTCTGTTTCTTGGTTTGTCTCTTTTTTCCCCCTTTGCTCATTTGTTTCTTAAATTCCACATATGAGTGAAATCATATGGGATTTGTCTTTCTCTGACTAACTTACTTTCCATAGCGTTATACTCTTCATTGTTGCAAATGGCAAGAAAAAAATACAGAATGTTTCACAAATGTGTGTGTCATCTTGTGTAGGGCCCATGCTAATCTTGTCTGTACTCTTCCAATTTTATTTATTTACTTGCTTATTTATTTGGAGTGCAGATGCGTGATGGGGGGAGAGGGAGAGAGAGAATCTTAAGCAGGCTCCACACCCAGCGTGAACCCCACTTCGGGCTTGATCTCATGAGCCTGAGATCATGAGCTGGAATTGAGAGTTGGATGCTTAACTGTTGGAGCCATCCAGGTGCCCCAGTATCGTTCTGCCTGTAGTATATGTGCTGCCGAAGTGAGCAGGAACATTTTCATTACTCTAAAAAGAAACCCTGTACCCGTGAGCAGTCATTCCCCGCACCCCTATCTCGAGCCCGTGTCTATATGGACATCATCTATTCTGGACATTTCATAGCAATGGAATCATACAATATGTGGGTTTTTCTTTCACTTAGTGTAATGTTTTCAGGGTTCATCCATGTTGTCTTATGTATTAGCACCCCATTCCTTTTTATTGCTGAATAATACTCCATCGTAGGGGGACACTGTATTTTGTTCATTTATCAGTTGATGGACATTTGAATTGTTTCACTTGGGGGCTGTTGTAAATAATGCCACTGGTGAAAATTCATGTATGAGTTTTGGAAATATACCTAAGTGGAGAATTTCTGGGTCATGCGCTACTCTGTATTCAACATTTTGATGAACTGCCAAACTATTTTCCAAGGGGGCTGAACCATTTTTCAGTCCTACAAGTAAAGCCTAAGTGTTCTGATTTCTCCACATCTTCACCAGCACTTGATATTGTCATGTTTGTTTCAATCATCCTAACAGGTGAGAAGTAGTATCCAACTATGGTTTTGATCTGCATTTCTCTAAGGTCTAATGATGTTGAGAATCTTTACATGTACTTCCCATCTGTATATTTTCTTTCGAGAAAAATTGCTTTAAATCCTTGGCCCATTTTTAAATTGATTGCCTTTTTATTACTGGTTTTCAGGAGTTTTAAACACATTTTTATTGAAATATACAATGTTATATTAGTTTTCAGTGTACGATAATTCAGTAATTCTGTACATTACTCATGGCTCACTACAATATTATTGACTATATTCTCTAGTGTACTTTTCATCTCTGTGACTTTCTACGTTATTACTAAAAATTCACACGTCTTAATCCCCTTTATCTTTTTTAAAAAAATTCTCTTTATCTATACATAGATATAAAGTTATCTATATCTTATATCCCTGTAGATAAAAGGGACTGTAGGACTTTTCTATATATTTTGTATACAAGTCCCCTATCAGATATTTTCCAATATCTGGAAGTTTTGGAATATTCTGTAGACTCTTTTTACTTTATAGTGGCCTCTGAAACACAAAACTTTTAAATTTTGATCAAGTACAATTTCTATATTCTTCTTTGTCACTTATGCTTTTGGCATCATATCTAAGTAACCATTACCAAACCCAAGACCAGAAAGACTCCACCTCTATATTCTTTCTGTAAGAGTTCTATAGTTTTTTTTTTTTTTAAGATTTTATTTATTTATTTGACAGACAGAGATCACAAGTAGGCAGAGAGGCAGGCAGAGAGAGGAGGAAGCAGGCTCCCCGCTGAGCAGAGAGCCCAATGCGGGGCTCGATCCCAGAACCCTGGGATCATGACCCTAGCCGAAGGCAGAGGCTTTAACCCACTGAGCCACTTAGGCGCCCCAGAGTTCTATAGTTTTAACTCTTGGGTTAACTTTGCATGACCTGTTTTGCATTAATTACTATGTACAGTGTGAGGTCAGGCTCCAAGTTCGTTCCTTTGCGTGTGGATATTCAGTTGTCCTGGCACCATTTGTTGAGATGACTGTGTCTCATTATTGAGCGACCTCCATTATTATGGGCCTCCAGTCCTACTTCATGGACCTATGTATGTTCAGCCTGATGCCAGTCCCACACCATCTTGATTACCATAGCTTGGTAGTAAGTTTTGAAATCGGGTTAAGTGTGAATCTCCATCTCTGTTCTTTTTCTCTCAAGTTGGTTTGGGCTTCTGGGTCCATTGAATTTCCATACAAATTTGAGGACCAGGTGGTCCATTTAGGCCAAACCCCCCCCCCACCACCAACAAAAACAACCCCCCCAAAACCCCAAACTTCAAAAAACCAAAACCCAGCTGGAATTTGGAAAGGGATGGCGTTGGATAGATGCCATCTTATTTTAAGTAGTCTACCAAGTCTTGACTATTGATTGCGTTCAACTTCTGGAACAGGTCTCAGTTCTTGGGAGTATGCGTTGAAGATTCATATCTTGGTGGATGAATCGATGCACATCTGAAACTAGGTTATTTGGAGAAACACAGAACTGGCACGATCTATATATTGAAGTCCTTCCTTCGTTTTGTTGTTGAAAATGTATGTGTGGCATCGTCTGGTCAGCGTTTTGGCTTTGCAGTTTTTTTCAGAACTCTTTCAACCAGTGTTTTGAGATCAGTGAACGTGTGATAACATGAAGACAAGGAGAATCTGTGAGAACTCGGGTTCTTCAGGATGTTAGCTGTATATTAGGATGGTGTGAAAGGCATTGGTAGTTTTAGCAGGGGGTATAAATATTGTTGTGGCTGCTTCTCTACCCGCTCCCCCCACCCCGGCCACCACTGCCCCCATCTCGAGGATGGAATTGTCTTAGAAAGCAGGAAAGCCCTTTCTAAGAAACTGAAGGTTTTTCCTGTCAGGTCAATCCAACAGTGTTCTCTTGCTATGCCGAAGGTGCAGAGCTAGCTGCCGCAGGGAGCGGAAATGAGAGGAAGACCTCCTCGGACTCTTTGATCAGCCTCCAGATAGACAGATCAGTCTTCCTGCCTCCTTCCTGCCTCTTCCCATTCCTTCTCATTTCGACTCCAGTGCCAGAGTTTATAGCTTCCTAAAAAAAAGCCTATCTGATCGTGTTTGGTTGCTGTCCACAGTGTCAAGTCTGAATTCCTGAGCAGTAGCAGGTGATACTTTCTAGTCCAAACCTCCCTTAGAAGCACAGCCTTGGCCCTGAATGCATCGTGCCTCTCCATCATGTCCACGTTCCTTGTCTATGGAGAGTGACCGCCCCCATCTCCCTACAGCAGAGTCTGCACAACCTTATTTGTATTCTTTGTGTCTTTGTCTTTGCTGCTGCCAGAAGTGAGAGGCAGAGACTCAGGTCACCTCTCTTCAGTGGCACAGAGCCCGGCCAAAACAATCCCCCCCCCCCAAGATTTTATTTATTTATTTGACAGAGAGAGATCCCAAGTGGGCAAAGAGGCAGGCAGAGAGAGAGAGGAGGAAGCAGGCTCCCTGCCCAGCAGAGAGCCCGATGGGGGGCTCGATCCTAGGACCCTAAGATCATGACCTGAGCCGAAGGCAGAAGCTTAACCCACTGAGCCACCCAGGCGCCCCAAAACAATTCTTAAATGCTATTGTAAATGAATGAGGTAGAGTACCTGCTCAAAGGACCTGATCATCTAATGAGCTGGGAAAATGTTCAAAGGGCTAAAAAGCCCCAAGACGTGGCTGGATGGAGAACCAGCCATGTACTGTGCGGCTCAACTCTGCAGTTGCTCTGGACCAGGCACGGTGCAAATATAAATCCGTCGAGGTTTACCCTGCCACAGAGCTTAGTGTTTTCGTGTACTTTCTGGGCTTACTGTGGTGTTTTCTGGGGCTATCCCTCGTTCGGTAAAGCTCCTGGCAGAGTATCTGTGTGATTAGGGGGCTGATGTGTGGTGACCCAGGACAGAAATATGCATCAATTAGTGGACTGTTCTGTGTTGTAGGCCCGGTCATGTCCTAACAGATTTTAAAAACTATTCCCTCTATGTCCACCTGGCACTCTGTGTTTGCTTATTATCTAGCTTTGGTGCACGTGTTCATAGACCGGGTCCTTCTAGTGCAACTGCCCTTTGTGATGACCATAAGATGTTCATCTGGGACTAAATAATATAGTTTCCCTGTCCCTACCTTTGTTTCTTTATTTTACCAAAAATAGGGTAGTTATCTGTTACAGTTCAGACTTGAGGATCAGCTTTAGCTCTCAAGGGGAAGAGGGTAGATTATTTTATTTATTCTTATAGTAAATTTAGCTTTTATTGTACAATGACTTTATAAAATTTCACTGGTGAACTTTTTTGTGTTCTGGTCTATGTGCATTTTACATCGAGGCGTCTTAGGACGGTAGCCGTGAAGATGGTACCGGTGGCCAACTCCACTCGGGTTTTGTCCAAAGAGACCTTGACTTCATCTTGGTTCTTAAAAGGTACTTTTTTTTTTTTTTTTTTGCCGGGTAGAGAGTTCTGGGTTAGCAGTTATTTTCTTGAAGATGTTCTGTGGTCTTCTGACTTCCCCCCGTCACTTTTGAGAAGTCAGTACTCGGAAATGAGTAATCATTCCTTTTTTGTGGCCGCGTCTAAGATTTTTCTTTTTGTCTTTCGTTTCCTGCAGTGTCACCGTGATATACCCCGAAGCGTGTTCCTTTTATTTATTCTGCTTGGGCTTTCTGATTTTATGGTTTGATGGTTCTCATCCCTTCTTGAAAATTTCCCAGCCAGGATCTATCTCCTTGTTTCCCCCTCCTCTCTTAACTCTCCTCTCTGCGAGTCAGACTCCTGATAGACTTCATGTTGAGTTTCCCACTGTAGCTGTTTATTTTGCCCTTTTACTAATTTCTTAAGGCATAAAGTTGGATTTGTCATGTGCCTCTTTTCTAACAAAAGTTTGTGTATGTACCATTTTCTGGATAACCGTCATGACCTCTGGTTATTGGAAAAGGTATAAATTCAGTTTTTGTGTATTTAGTCACAAGAAGCTAGCTAATGGAGATTTGCTTTTTCAGAATTCCTATTTTATTCTGTTTTATTCAGTCTGATTGGAAACCTAGTCTATTATATAGCTTGAGTTGAAAATTTTAAGCTGGATTGGTTGGGACACTCTTTGGACATTGAGACACACAACAGAAGATACTTTGAACATTGTTAGAGTTTTTCTTAGTGACTTAGGTTTGTTAGTGGTGTTTGAGAAATTGTAGAAGTGCAGCAAAAATTAGAGTTAGTGGGTTTTGCTTTCTTCATCTTAATGGGTTTACCTAGTGGTGGGTCCTCTGCCCACTTTTACAGTGTGGGTCTCAAGTCCCAGAAAGTGACTGAATTTCAGTTTTCAGATATAACCCCACTGCCCTTTACATTAGAAAAATAGAGAAAACGGTTTCTAAATTTCCTTCTAAGGACTGCTTTAGCTGAATTCCACAGATTTTTGATATGTTAATTTAAGATTTTTCTTTCAATTCTGAATGTTCTTTAATCTCTGTTAAGATGTTCGCTTTCACCCGTGAGTTACTGACAAGTGTGGTGTTTGCTCTCCACGTGTTTGGTGAGTTTCCTGTTATCTTTTTGTATTGCTTTGTAGCTGAGTTCTGCTATGATCAGAGAACATAATTATACACGTTCAGTTCTTTTCCACTTGTAATAATTTCTTGATGACGTTTCCATGTGTGTTGAGAAGGATGTGCCTACCGCTGAGCTTGTGTGACGTGTTAGCGAAACGTCAGTTTGATACAGTTGGTTGATGGCACTCGGTCCTTTCTGTCTACCAGTTCTGTCGATTACTGGGGGAAGTGCTGAAGTCTCCAGATGTTAATTTTGGGTTTTTTTCTATTTTTCTTTTCAATTCTCTCAGTTTTTTGCTGCCCTGTGTTTTTGAAGCTCTGTTGTGAGATGTGTACACATTGAGGACTGGTATGTCCTCTTGGCAAATTAACCCTTTTCTCATTATGCAATGGCCCTCTTGATCCCCTTTGGTTTTCATTGTTCTGAAGTTCACTTTGTTGAATATTAATATAGAGCCATGCCAGCTTTTTTACCATCAGTGTTCTCGTGGCATATCTGGGTTTTCCCCCAGGTGAGTGGCAATTTTCCCCGTCTTTTGTATGCTGTGTAGTTTTGGATTATATCCTGAACATTTTGAATGTTTTGTTGTGAGGCTCTACATCTTGTTCAAATCCTGTGTTGAATGTGGATGTGTTTGTTTTAGCAGACACTGACCTAGCTGGGTTCAGGGTGTGTGTTCCAAATGGCCTTCTGCAGGTCGTGGTTTCGGTGTCAGTTCTGTGTTCATAACGTTTTTTTTTTTTTAAGATTTTATTTATTTATTTGACAGACAGAGATTACAAGTAGACAGAGAGGCAGGCAGAGAGAGGAAGGGAAGCAGGCTCCCCGCTGAGCAGAGAGCCCAATGCGGGGCTCGATCCCAGGACCCTGGAATCATGACCTGAGCCGAAAGCAGAGGCTTTAACCCACTGAGCCAACCAGGCGCCCCGATGTGGTCATAACTTTTGCAATGTTATTTATCTCTGACTTTGCCACTGGTGACTGCCTGGAGTGTGGCCAGTGGTCTGCCCTGTAGTTCAGGTGGACCGGACGTGTGTATTTGAAAGGTATCATGAGTAGTCCAGAATCAAGGCTTGAGATTTTCTTGGTCACCCAGCTCATACGAAGCTGGTCTCAGTCTCAGTTCCTACCCCAACCTGCTGCCTTTCGAGGGCTAGCCCCCTCTGGACTTGACAGTTAACATTTCCTAGCCTTCATCCCCCAAGAGTCTTTGCAGATGACTGCAGGGCAAAAAGCAGCCCGACTGCTTCTTTCTCTCCGGGGCAGGTACCGACTTGAATCTTGGTTCTGTCCATCCTCACTACCGTGTTAGCTACTTGAGGCTTTTAGGAAGATGCTTTTCGTATTTCCCTCAGCTTTTATGGTTTCCAGCAGACCCGCTGACCTCATCTGCCATTACCAGAGGCTGGAAATACGGGCGGATTTTAGTATTTTCCGCTTTGTGAATTAGAGGTGGTTATGGATTGCGTTTTGACCCTCCCGTATTCATACGTGAAAGTCTCCACACCCCTGTCCCTCAGATCATGGTTTCCCATTTAGAAATAGGGTCATCGCAGATGCACTTGGTTGAGATGAAGTCCTTAAGCTGGTGTCCGTATTGAATGGGGAAATCTGGATGCAGACGAGCAGAAAGGGAGAGCACCTGACGAGATGCCTGGTCCGTCCTCCAAGAACAGCGGAGAGTGGTAGTAAACCACCAGAAGCTAGAAGGGGGACATGCAGTAGAGTCACAGCCCTCAGAGGGACCATCCTTGCTGGCACCTTGATCTCAGATTTCTAGTCTCTAGAAAGGTGAGACAAATTTTCTGTGGCTTAAGGCCACCCAGTACCTAGTACTTTGTGATGGCAGCTCTAGCAGCCCGATGAAGAGATGTTTGTTTCTCTTAAGTTGAGATCTTTTAGGTCCTGAAGTTTAACTTGAAGTAGCTGGCCCATTGCCTGTACATGGTAGGTAGGCACTTGAGAAGTATTTATCGTGCTTTCTACTATAATGGAATGTTTATGTTCCTGAAAACCCTTGCGTTCTGCAAATCATGCACTAAAAATAGTGTCTTGTAAGAGAAAAATAAGCTTGTGGCAGAGCTCTCAAAATCTATGTGGCTTGATAGCTACTAGCAAAAGCAGTCATTGGTACCCCAGGCGACTGATTACCTGGACCACTTCGGTGAACATCTCAGTGTGGCTTGGACGTTGCTAAAATGGATACTAAAAGTGGACAAGAACAGCAAAGTGGAAATTCTAGCCATGCTTGCATTGCTGCATGGATAGTGGGTGTTGAGTGAGGCTCCAACGCCCCGTGGGGCTGCTATTGCAAAGGGCACTCACGGGAGCCAGTGCTACAGCCCCGCTGAGAGAGACCGTGGCCTGGCCATGACCGCACCCGTCCAGGGAGTGAGGCCTGTGTGCGGGCTTCCTTTCGCTGCTTGCTTCAAATGCAGCTTCTTGCTAAGGCCAAGTTAGGTGAGGGCTTGTTTTTATCTTGCCTGAGATCTCACATAATTCCATTGCCTCCACTTCTTTGCTTTGGAAACTCAACAGATGAATCAGCAAGACTTCCATGCTGTGATGATGTCATTCCCCCTTACCAATCAAACACGAGCTCATCGGTGTTACACAAACTCCCAGAGAGCAGATGGTGTTTGGATTGAATTGAGTTCCCCTCTGTAGCCTTCAAATTCTCCTGTGCATCTGCTTCTGTTAGCATGACTTAAAAGACACAGATTTAGTCAGAGCTGTATTTTAAAAAGTAGTTGTGGAGTTATTTAAAAATCGGTAGGAGTATTGCCCTCAACTAACTTGTTCAGTTTTAACATTCTCAATTAATGGGAGATAGTCTCTTTACGATCTATAAAGCTGTTCATTGTTCTTACAAAAGGGGTTGTTTATGAATTTTTAAGGTTGCTTTTTTTTTTTAACTTATTGTAATTTAATTATTACTCCTTCACTATTTTATTTAACTGAATGTGTATGCCCAAAGAAGAAGGGGTTCTAACAACTGGTGGGGAATCCTGCAAGCTTCCCACCTAACTTACTTTTTAAACCTCTGGGTGAATTTTTATTTTGGTCCTGTTTGTATTTCTAGTGTTTTTAAATCTGCTTTCCTGAAATACCTAAGGTTACTTTCAGGTAACCATTATTGGATTTTAATTTGGAGCTATTGTACGTATATTTTCAAATAATGTTTTTCAGTTATTTTTGATTTTGTGCGTGAACATCAACTGGCTTATTAATGTCCGAATTTGACTTTTGTTACCTGTTATTTTTTTCTTGAGATTGATTTATTAGAGAGAGAAAGAGAGAGAGAACTCATGGGAGAGAAAGTCTTAAGCAGACTCCTTGCTGAATGCGGAGCCCAACTCGGGACTCGATCTCAGGGTCCTGAAATCAACAGCTGAGCCGAATCCAAGAGTCAGACACTTAACTGTGCCACCCATGTGCCCCTTCTAACGGTTATTTTTGAAAATTCAGATTAATGTATTGCAATATAGAAAGACTATCAAAACTTTAATATTTAGACTGCAAAGCTTTTTTAGCACATTATCCATAATCCATTCGTAATTCAAAAAATTGGTTCATATCAATTTAACTTGGGGTTGTATACTTGGCCTTTTTTCTTTAATTAAAAAATACAGAGGAGTGTATAGCATACTTCGGAGTAGATTGTTTTAAATGAAGAAAATGTCTTCAACATGAGGAGAAAAGAAATCAAACTCTTGAGCTTGGCAAGAAATGATTTTTGCATAAGAATTTTAAGAATGAGATTGCAAGAAACCTTAAAATTTGGGTGCGTTTTCTGTAGGGTTCTTGCAATTTGGTAATAATTTAATGTCATTATAGGGTGTTTGCTTTGTTGCATTTTATTGTATTTGGCGGGGGGTGTAAATTCCAGGGCAGTCTTTGTTTTCGAAACACAATACATCTTTGTGGTGGTAGTACTGTCCGAATTCTCTCCTAATGGCTGTAGTCAGAGCTGAAAACAGAGAGGAGATGGCTTTGCAGGGAGGGGAAGGGAAATCTGACAGTTACTGAGAATGCCAGGACTGAAGGCAGCTTTAAATTTGATTAATTCATAATTCATTTTTGGAAATGTTTTTCTGAGTAAAGGGATTTCCCGGATTGCCAAATCTTGTAACTCTGGAAGTAGGAAGGAACAGAGAGTAACAAGCTCATGTTTTTAGTGTGTAGCTTACATTTCCTACTCACCTTTTTTGAGCAGCAGATTATTGGAACGCCGTGTTTGGTCTCCCTTTTATTCGTTTTCCTCTTGTTCTTTCCTACACCGGTGCCCACCCCGGTGTCCCACCAGTGGGTCCCATGGTTGGTGCACGAGTGGCCATTGGAGTGAAACCATCTGGGAAGGCTCTGTGGATAGTATCTGAGGTGTGGGTAATACCAGCCCTCACAGTAGAATGAGGCCTACACTGTTGAGTCCCATTATTCCTGGTTAACTGCGTGCTGGGGAGTTCCCAGGAGCACTGAGTTAGTGACCCCTAACCCTTTGCTCCTAAGGAAGACAGAATTTGGTTCCTGTGAACCTCCAATCACATTTTCGTCCCCTGAGCAGTAGTGTGTTTCGTGTGTGCTCCTATGCAAAGACACTGTATCTAGTATGTATGAATAATTAATAATAAGGGACAGTAATGCTGATTCATTAGCATGTGACTTGTGGCTAACAGTGCTCTAAGTCAGGCCTGAATGAAGCCAGTCTAATGACATGTATTTTCTTCACCAGGCACATCATCACCTTCTTGAGCTCAGGAACACCACGTAGCACTTCAACACTACGGGCTATTTTAAATAGCACAGTCACCAACAAAAAGCACAAAAATATGGCAAAGCCATCACTAAATAGACTTCAGAAAGGATACTCGTTTGTAGCATGAGCGTTGAAACAAGACGGCAAAATGTCACCTCATTCGGCCACAGCTAGGAGGGTGTGCACTGGGGTACTCAAATTTTTTCTTTGCGCATGTCTGTGAATGACCAGGAAGTGCCGGTGTATGGATTTTAAGGTTACCAGTAAAGTTTTTTTCAAAGATTTTACTTATTTATTTATTTGAGCACAAGAGTGGGAGTGAGCACGGCGGGGTGGCTGGAAGGGGAGGAGCAGAGCGAGAAGGAGAGGGAGACTCTCAAGCAGACGCCATGCTTAGCGTGGAGCCTGACCCGGACCCCGATCTCATGACCCTGCGATCATGCCCCGAGCCAAAAATCAGGAGTCAGATGGCCAACCAACTGAGCCACCCAGGTGCCCTCCAAGTGAATTTTTTTTTTTTAATTTTATTTATTTATTTGACAGACAGAGATCACAAGTAGGCAGAGAGGCAGGCAGAGAGAGAGAGAGGAGGAAGCAGGCTCCCCGCTGAGCAGAGAGCCCGATGCGGGGCTCGATCCCAGGACCCTGGGATCATGACCTGAGCCGAAGGCAGAGGCTTAACCCACTGAGCCACCCAGGCACCCCGTGATTTTTTTTTTTTTTAAAGCCAACGCTCCTCCCAGCATGGGGCTCAGACTCAACATCTTGAATTAGAGAGTCACCTGCTTTACTATCTGACCCGGCCAGGCGCCCCAGTAAACTTGACCAAGTTCCACAAATTCACAAAGAATTCATGGCTAACGAGGACCCACTGTGCTTGCATGGCTAGGATGGGGTCGTGACCCCACCATGCAACACATGTGTTGGTATCTTAAGCAAGTTACCCTCTCTGTGTCTGGTTTCATATTTGTAAATTGGGGATAAATATTATCTGCATCAGAAGTTAGTGAATTTAAATGAGTAAAGTTGCTGTCATATTGCCACATATACAGTAAGTCCTTGATAATTCGTGGTGTGTAATAATTAGTAAGACAAGTTAGTACTGATAGCAACTCTCTTTATCGAGTACCTATTCTGATGCTCACGATAACCCTGAAAAATAGCAACTCTGTGGTACCCAGAGAGGTTAAGTAGTTTGCTCCATGTTATTCTTCTGTTAAATAGCTGAGCTGCAATTTGAGCCCAAGACATGATCTTTTTAAGTGAAGAGAATATATATATATACATATATATGTATGTATATATATATATATATATATATATATATATATATATATATATGGCATCAAGTCCCTAGGGATCCAGCCGGGATTTGTATATCCAGGTGAAGCTAGGGGTCAGTTGGCACGAGGACCTGGGCAGGGAACACTTACATCTGAGGGAGGTGACGAATTGGAGACTCTTGGGTCGCCGTTGTAGCTGTCTGGACCGGGACTTGTAAAGAATAGCACGTACAATTGCTCCTCTATACGTATTTCTGATGTTCCTAGGTACTTACGTCTGTACGAAAGTGAGCACTTGGGAAAAGCTCTTTGTTTCTCAAGGGCTCCAAATGACTGGCTTAAGAGGTATTTTCCTCAGTCTTCTTCCAGAGATGGGTCCTTTTTGGGGATGGTTTTGGAGAAAGGCTTTCCCATAGTCACACAGTTTGTGTTTGTAGGGGGAGTGAATTGGGAACCATCCCAGTTCTCAGAGCCCTAAATGGTCTGTCTGGTGCTTTGGCAAGTAAAGGCCTCCCAATGGGGGTTTCCACCCTCCCCTCCGACAGTGACATAGAGATTTTTCTGAGCCAAGGCTGAGCAGAGTGTTGTGAATGCCCAGACTATGAGAGACACGTGGAAATTTTCTATCATTTTCTACTTGTCGTCTGCAAATGTGTTTCAGTGGACGACAGCAAGGCAATTGAGCGGAATGCTTATGGTGTGCTTGGGGAATGCTTGTTTCTTACATCTGGTTCAAGTTTGGTGGATGTGCATTGTATCGATTTGGAATTGCATTTGTATTTAGCATCCGAATAAATACATGAATAAGCAGTCAAAAGCCAGGGTGGTATTTTGGGGATATGTTTCTCTTCACGGATCCCAAGAAGCTTGTCCACTGAGGTTATGATGTGTATACAGTCAGTACTGTTGTATATTTGGAACAGGGGCCTGCGCCCTTCTTCCGAAAAGCCCAGAGAGTAAATATTTTCTGCTTTGTCAGCCATATGGTCTTTGTCACAAGTCTTCAGCTCTGCCATTGTGGCCGCAGACACTGAGTGAACAGATGAGTGTGGCCGTGTTCCATGTAAACTTTATTCACAAAAACAGGCAGGAGGCCCCTTTACAGACTTTGGCCCATGGGCTGTCATTAGCCAATCCCTGGTTCATAGCAAAGCTCTTTTAACACCTTCATAATTCCTTTGTAGGGTTAAACCCTAGCAGAATTTTGTGTGTGCAGCATTTTATTGATTTTGATTTTGATTTTGTGTGTGTGTGCATGCAACATTTTAAAATTTGCGTTGTCACCTTGGGCAGTGAAAGTAACATGATATAGAAAACCTGTCATCTCTTAATGAATTTTGCTCTAAGAAAAAGATTCTGATACCAAGATACTCAGTTGTCAGGTTTTTTTCTTAAGTAGGCGCCACGCTAGTGTAGAACCCAGTGCAGGGCCGGAACTCAAAACTGTGAGATCAAGACCCGAGTTGGGATCAAGAGTCTGACAGTTAACCGACTCAGCCACCCAAATGCCCCACCAAGATGTTAGGTTTCTTTTTTTATTTTTTAATTTAATTTAATTTTTTAAGATTTTATTTATTTATTTGACAGAGAGAGATCACAAATAGGCAGAGAGGCAGGCAAAGAGAGAGAGGGAAGCAAGCTCCCTGCCAAGCAAAGAGCCTGACGTGGGGCTCGATCCCAGGATCCCGGGATCATGACCTGAGCCAAAGGCAGAGGCCCAACCCACCGAGCCCTCAGGCGCCCCAGATATTAAGTTTTTTGAGCATTTTTTATTGGTGATAGGAAAAGGAAAATTGAAATTAAATACCAGGAACTGTAACAGCTTACTCACAGTTCACTAGTTTTTCTTCTGTTGCGAATGGCGCATTTAATGATAAACTCTGAGGGTATTTAATATCTCAGGACAGAAGGCAGAGGTTGCTAATTAGTTTTTCCCCTAAAATCCAGTGTATTCTCTCTCCCCTTTTCCGTCTTTCCCTTTCCTAGAGAAGCCTTAGAGTTATGTGGGAAGAGGAGACACCAGGGTGGGGAGTGGTGTGTTAGTCCCGACAGCAAGCGGGGGTAGCTAGCTGTAAGCTTCGAAGCTTCGGGAAAGGGGGGACACACTGAGCGCTCTCCAGCCCCGAGCAGGTGTTTGACCGCAATGGTTGGTTCATCATGACCGGGGAGTAGAAGATCCATTTTGTAAGAGCTTTGTTTTAATGCCCACTCCTCAAAAAACACCAGAGGTAACACCCAGAACCCCATGCCACCTGCCCTTGGCCACAGAGGGGTCACGTGTTTGTGTGCAGATTTTTCTGCTGGGAAAAATTCTACGCGTTCAAGAAGCATCAACTGTTGGCCACCTGGTTTCCACACACCTTTCTAAGCTGACTATAATTTATGTTCACGAAAATCTTTTTTTTTTTTGTACTTACCAGTCTTCATAGATTCATGTTTGTTTTTCTTCTCAGGAAATAAACTTTTCTTTTAAATCATATCCTAGGGGGCGCCTGGGTGGTTCAGTGGGTTAAGGCCTCTGCCTTCTGCTCAGGTCGTGATCCTGGGGTCCTGGGATCGAGCCCTGCATCGGGCTCTCTGCTCGGTGGGGAGCCTGCTTCTTCCTCTCCCTCTCTCTCTACCTGACTCTGCCTGCTTGTGATCTCTGTCAAATAAATAAATAAAATCTTTAAAAAAGAAAATAAATCACATCCTAGGACAGCCAGTGTCCTTTAAGCATTTGTGGTCATATAATACGAGGAGTGAGCCCCATCTGACCACATGCACACAATCTATTTGAAGATTTAAGTTGGGCAGAAAACAATAGTGTGATAAAAAGATCCACGTAGGCGGGTTTACAAAAAAGTTAACCCAAAATCTTATTACAGGTGAGCAACGGGCTGAGGCCAGAGATTTCCGTTGTCAGTATCAAGTGTCAGATTGTTCAGGGGATCTGTGCCAGTTCACTTTCCAATGTAACTTTTGCGAATAGTGTAGAATTTTGGAAGGTTTTGAAGACAAAAACCCCCAACTAATAACTGTATTTTAAGATTCACTGTGTTATCAGTGTCTAGACCCTCCCTGCTGGTGCAAGCATTTTGGGCCCGTGGATCCTGGAATACGCCCCCCCCCCCCCCGATTTCGGACACGACTTCCTCTTCATAAAGCCAGCCCCCGCTTTGGGAATTCAGCTTGTCTTACCCCCACAAAAATAAGCAAACACAACCTGAGCCTTCCCACAATAACATTGTTTCTCTGAATTCCGGTAGTCTGTCTGTAGAGCTCATTTGGAAGTTCGAGTCCATATGGCAGTGTTTGTGGAGCAAGATGTTAGTCTTGGATTTACTTCTGCCATGGGTCTACTTTTCATGAGTTTAAAATCTGTTTGGAGACTTAAATAAGTAATGGGAATTTAAAAATGGGACTTCAGGGGCACCTGGGTGGCTCAGTCGGTTAAGCGTTTGCCTTTGGCTCAGGTCAAGGTCATGATTTCTTGAGTCCTGGGATTGGCCCCTGCTCAGCGGGGAGTCTGCTTCTCCCTTTTCCACACTGTCTCTCCCCACCCACCCAACTCCCCACTTTCTCTCTGTCTCAAATAAATACATTAAATATATATATTTTAAAAAAACCCAAACCTGTGACTTGACAGGGCAGTACAGGATAGGGGATGGCCAATGGAGGGAGACTTGAACTAGGCTGAGAGGCACAGATCTGGGAGATGAAAAGGAGGAAGAGGCGCTGGTAGGGGGGACCCCAGCAAAGGAGTTGGGGGGTGGGGTGGAAATGCATGAGCCAAGTGACCAGAGAGGAAGGATTGGTGAGTGGTAAGACCAGAAAGTGAGTGGGACAGGATTCTGGAAAATTCGAAATGCTAGCATCTAGGAGTTTATACTTTTTTCCTTCTCTATTTTTGGGCGGAGCGGTGTGGGGCAGGGAGAAATTTATATTTCACTCTGGAAGTGGGATTAAGCTCTGAGATTTACGTGTAGGGCAGTTTACATAATGAAGAGTGATCTATTCACTTATCCAACAAATAATTATTTCATGATAAAAATGAATTAGAGAAAAGAGATGCCAGAGCCTATTGTAATAATCCAGACACGAGACAAGAGTGGCCTGCAATTGAGCAGCGGGTTGGGACCGCAAAGAATGGATTTAAGATACTACAAAAGACGAATTGATACGACTTGTTGAGTAATTGAATGTGGGTTGGCAGAAGTGAGCAGCTCTGCGCTGTTGTATGGTTTTCTGGTTGATGCGTTTTGTTTCTTGAGTTAAACGGTAAACTCTTTTGGGAGCAGACTCTACATCTTCTACTCCTTTTGTCGTAGGTGGCCATTATCTTTTTATTCCCGTTAAAGAATTTATGTAACACCTGTTATTCTCCACAGCGGGCGTGGCATTTTATACAGTGGCCTGTAACTCACTAACAAGATAAAGCTGAGGCTGAAAGGTTTGTCTTATGAAAATCAGTCTCGCTTAGTCTTCACACTGCTGTTCTGTTTTATATTTTAATTGGGATGTAATGATCATACCATAAATTTTACCCTTTCAAGAGTACAATTCAGTGTTTTTAGGATGCTCATAGAGTTGCACAACCATCACCAGCTAATTTCAGGGTAATTTCATCACCCCAAAGCAAACCCACCTATGTTGACAATCAGGCCCATTTGCTTTGCCCTCAGTCCCCAGAGCCACTAAACAATTATTTATCACAGTTTCTAAAGGCTGGAAAGTCCAAGATCAAGGTGTTGGCAGGCTCATGGCTTGGTGAGAACAGCTTCCTGGTTTGTAGATGGCATCTTCCCACTCTTTCCTCACGTGGCTAAAGGAGTATGGGATCTTTCTGGGATTCCCCCCACTCCTTTTTTAAAGATTGTATTTGATTAAGAGAGTGAGTGGGAGGAGGACCAGAGGGGGCGGGACCGGATGTGGGGCTTGATTCCACGATGCTGAGATCCTGACCTGAGCTGAAATCAGGAGTTGACAAGTGTGGAGCAGTAGAAGCTTCCACTCATTGCTGGTGGGAGGGAGTGTAACATGGTACATCCACTTTGGAAGATCGTCTAGCAGTTTCTTCTAACACCAGACACTCTTACCATATGATCCAGTCATTCCACTCCTTGCTGTTGAACCAAAGAGGTTGAGAACTTTCGTCCACACAAAAACTTGGTGCACATGTTTCTAGCAGCTCTGTTCCTAGTGGCTAAAACTTGGAAGTGACAGTGTTACATCCAGGCAATGGAATACTATTCACTATTAAAAAGAAATGGGCTATGAAATCGTGAAAAGGCGTGGAGGAACTGTATATGCTGGTTACTCAGTGAAAGAAGTCGATCTGAAAAAGCTGTATACCGTATGATCCCAACTATATGACAGTTTGAAAAAGTCGAAATTGTGGGAAGAAAGATCCATGGTGGCCAGGAGTTAGCAGGGAGGGAGAGATGAATAGGAAACACACAAGAATTTTTAGGACAGTGGAACTATTCTATACGCCATGACAATTTGACAAATGACATACATTTGTCAAAACCCACAGAGTGTACACTAAGAATGAACCCTCATGTAAAATGGGGACTTTGGGTGACAGTGATGTGTCAACGTTGGTTCATCAGTTGAAACCAATACAGCAGTCGGGTGGGGTATGTGGATAGTGGGAGGAGTGTGTGTGTGTGTGTGTGTGTGTGTGTGTGTGTGTGTGGTGTGGGGTCAGGGAGGATATGGGAAATCTCTGTACTTTCCACTCAGTTTTGCTGTGAACCTAAAACTGCTTTAAAAATAAAAAGTCTCCTTCCAAAATACAGTTCAAGGTAGTGTAGCTTTATGTGTCAAAGGCAGGAAGTACTTCAGAAGTTCAGAGAAAGGCGAAATCACTGTCAGTTTCAGGGAAAGGGATAGGTTTCAGGGAAAGGTAACAGGGATAAGGGATAATATTTCAGCTATAACCTAAGAATGAATAGAATTTCAGTCATTGGATAGTGGTTCAGTGTGTGTACCCTTGGGCAAGTAGTCCCTCAGACCCTTCGTTTCTTCAGAGGGTTTGTGGAAGGATTGTAGGAGACAACACAGGTAAAGTGCTTGGGAGAGAGGCTAGCATAAAATAGGAAGTAGGATTCTTCAACAAGTTCTGTATGTTTTATAAAATATTTTATTTATTTGACACAGAGAGAGAGGGAGAGAAAGCACAAACAGGGGGATCAGGACGGAGAGAAGCAGTTTCCCCGCTGAGCAGGGAGCCTGACGCAGGACTTGATTCCAGGACCCTGGGATCATGACCTGAGCCAGAGGCAGGCACTTAACCAGCTGAGCCCCCCAGGTGCCCCAGTGAGTACTGACTAAGCCCCATCTGTGTGAGAACTACATTTGAGCCCACCTTCTGGCTCAAGAAACATTGGTTAGATATCACAGAGGGACAGCATGTAAAATGAAGAAAGACCTACAGATTTTAAAAAAAAAATTGCTATGTTGTCTAGAAGCAGTTAAATGAACCATAGTTGGGTGAGAAAGTTGGCAAAGTAGATCAAGAGAAACTGTATTTTGTGTTTTGAACTCCAAAGAAAGCAATTTGTAGGCAGTAGAGACCCTTCAGGCATTACGAAAAAGGATTCTGATAATGCTTTAACAATAATTGGGTTTGAATCAACAGAGGAAGCAGGGATTTAATTGGGAGGCTCTTCCAACAATTTTGAAATCACTATAGCAGTTTAGGTGGTTTGCCTAATGGGCAAGTTACTTCCTTGTCACTCTGAAATGTACCTGATCAACATTAGAAAAGCAAACAGCAGAAGTTTTCTTTTCCCTTCCCTTAGTTTAAAATAATGGCGGTCTTGCCAAGCTTTGTTTGAGACCAATTTAATGTTTCTCGGCAAACCACCACTCTGTTAACAAATGTCTTTGACATTGGCCTGGGGATGTGAAATGTCTTTCCTTTTGATATAAATGGAAAAGTACAAGATGCTAGGAGTTTGTTCACCTACCTGATAGGGTTTGTTCTCTCTCTCTCTCTCTCCCTCTCTCTCATCTCTATTGGGATATAAATCACATACTATAAAGTTCACCTCTTGAAGTGTTTCATTCAATGGATTTTAGTATATTCACGGAGCTTTGCATTCGTCACAACAGTCCATTGTAGAACATTCTCACCACCCCCAAAAGAAACCCTATTACCCCTTAGCTGTCATCCCCACCTTTCCTATGCAACCACTCATCTATGGGAAAAGAAATTTAAAAACCATTCCCTTTAAAGTAGCATAAAGAAATTAGCAAGAAATTCAACAGTAGAAGTGCGGGACTTGTATGCTGAAAACTACAAGACGTCAAAAGGAACCAAAGAAGACCTAAGTAAACGGAAAGATGTCCTGTGTTTTTAAACCGGAAGACTTAGGGTGACATTGCTTCTCAGATTCTTCGACAGATGCCACACAGGACCTGTCTCGCCAAATCCCAGGAGGCTTTATTTGCAGAATTTGACAAGCTGATTATAAAATTCATATGGAAATGCAAGGGATCTAGGATAACCAAAACAGTCTTGAAAAACTAGGACAGAACTAGAAACACGGCCCAACTTCCAAACATTTTCTAGGAGCGATGGTAATCAAGGTGGAATGTTACGCACCATAAGGATAGACAGACGCACGTAGGTCAGTGGAACAGGACTGAGTTAGGAAATCCGTACATTTACAGTGGACTGATTCTTGACGGTGATGACAAGACCATTAGATGGAACGAAAGAAGGGTTTTCAGCAAACAGTGCTGGGATGCTGGGACAGATGATAAAGGCGGTAGGGAGGCGGAGAAGTTGGAACCTTTATGCGCAGCTGGCAGGCACGAAAAGTTGTGCGACCACTTTGGAAAACAATTTGGCTGTTCCGCAGAACATTGAACATAGAGTTACTCAGTGACCCCACAGTGTTCCCCCTACATACAGACCCAAGAAAATCGAACATGGAGGTCTGCATAAAACCTTGTTAGACGATTGTGCCTTAGACCATCATTCATGGCAACCCAGACAACTCCTGAAATGTGGTAATAACTGAAATGTTGGTTATCTGATGACCAGATAAGCAGAAGACGCTATGTCCATATAGCTGAATATTATCTGATCCCCAGAATGCGTGAAGGCACTGAAATGTGCTGCAGAGTGATGAAATGTTGAGCGTTCTGCCGAGTGAAAGCAACCAGTCAGAAAACATCACATATGGGGCGCCTGGGGAACTCAGTCCGTGGAGCTTGTAAGTTCAGGCCCCATGTTGGGTGTGGAGCCTATGTAAAAAAATAAAATGTTACATGTGGTTGATTCCATTTATACAACATGTCCAGCATAGGCAAATCCAAAGAGACAGCAGATCAGTGGTTGCTGGGGGCTGGGAAAAAGGGGGATCAAGGGGTGCCTGGGTGGCTCAGTGGGTTAAGCCTCTGCCTTCGGCTCGGGTCATGATCTCAGGGTCCTGGGATCGAGTCCCACATTGGGCTCTCTGCTCAGCAGGGAGCCTGCTTCCTCCTCTCTCTCTGCCTGCCTCTCTGCCTACTTGTGATCTCTCTCTGTCAAATAAATAAAATCTTTAAAAAAAAGGGGGGGGATCAGGAGTGGCTACTCAAAGGTACAGGGCTTCTTTGGCGGATGATTAAAAAAAAAATGCAGTGAAGTTAGGGGTGCCTGGGTGGCTCCAGTGGGTTAAAGCCTCTGCCTTCAGCTCAGGTCATGATCCCAGGGTTCTGGGGATCGAGCCCCGCATTGGGCTCTCTGCTCAGTGGGGAGCCTGCTTCCTCCTCTCTCTCTGCCTGCCTCTCTGCCTGCTTGTGATCTCTGTCAAATAAATAAATAAAATCTTAAAAAAAAAATGCAGTGAAGTTAAATGGTGGTGGTTGTACAACTGAGTATACTAAACCCAATGAATTGTATTCACACTTGACCAGTTTCATGGTTTGCGAAGTCTCTCTTAACCGGGTGGTGTATTGTAAAATGAGCGCTCACTGAGATAGGACTACTTTACAATTTTTTCTTTTTCCATTTTCTAATTAGAAGCAAGAGTTCCCTTTTTATTTTAAGTCATGTTTGTTTGCCTTTTTTTTTTTTTTTTAAATACAGGTTTCTCTAGAGTGTTCTGGCTTCCTTGTGTTGTATGTCAACTTGTCACCATAATTATACCTTTTTAGAACACGCTGCATCAGTCTAGTGCCGTGTAGAGCTGGGCCTTCAGGGTCAGACAGACTCCAGATTTTCCTCCTACAGGCTCTGTGGTCTTGGGCAAATAACTGAAGCTCACCTAACCTTGGCTTCCTTATCTGCTGTGAATACTAGGTAGAGAATAATCTGTAATGCGCTACTAATAATGTTTGGCACAGAGTAAGCTCACTAAATATCAGAAATTGTTGTTGTTAGTTTTATAGTTAATAATTATTAAATCTACCCCTAGATGTGTGTCCACACCAGGGAAATTGCTTCCTACAAAACCAAACCTAGAAACTTTTAAATTTTTTTTAAACCTGGAAACTTCTTTAAAAAATTAATGTCATCCTATTTATTTCCCCTCTGTGTTAAAAAGATAAACGGATAGAAAAGCACCAATAATAGTGTTGCTGGTCCCCTGTCTGTTAAAAGGGTAGTCTCAAAAGATCTTTTAATCCAATATTCTCCTTATACTATGAGATTATTCTCCAGATTTGTAAAAAAGATTTTATTTATTTGACAGAGAGAGATCCCAAGTAGGCAGAGAGGCAGGCAGAGAGAGAGGGGGTGGGTGGGAAGCAGGCTCGCTGCCGAGCAGAGAGACGGATGCAGAGCTCGATCCCAGGACCCTGGGATCATGACCTGAGCCATCCAGGCGCCCTTATTCTCCAGATGTTAAACGAATTACTGGTTTCTTTCACATTTTTCCTTCTTCACTCTCCTGTGTCTATTGTCTTTTCCCTTTTCTCTTTTTTTCTGGGACCTATGAGATTTAATTTTTTTTAAAGCAATCTTTAAATGAATACATCCTTGGGGCGCCTGGGTGGCTCAGTGGGTTAAAGCCTCTGCCTTCGGCTCGGGTCATGATCCCAGGGCCCTGGGATCGAGCCCTGCATCGGGCTCTCTGCTTGGCGGGGAGCCTGCTTCCTCCTCTCTCTCTGCCTGCTTCTCTGCCTACTTGTGATCTCTGTCTGCCAAATAAATAAATAAAATCTTTAAAAAAAAAAAAAAAAGTAAATGAATACATCCTTCTGGAAGAATGCACATGTCAGGCTGAGGCCCCCTGGTCTGCCAGTTCCCAGCCTGGGGGTCTCCCCCGTACTACCCTTCGGTTACCATGATTTACTTTGTGTTCGTTCATTGTGAGTTGGTGGGGGCTGTTGTCCACATGGTCAGTCAGCGATCCACGCGACGGGTTCTGCTGGCCCACCGTCTCACGGAGGCGTGGAGATCTCTTAGCAGCTATTCTGTACTTTGGCTCCCAAGTGACACACACCACAGTCACATGGTCCCTGCCAACTCCAGAGCGCTGAGAAGTGGGGCCTTCCCTCCGTCATGAGGGAGAGGGGGACTGGATGTGGAGAGGTTAGGGATGTCTACCACAGTCTGTCATTTTCTTTGCTTATGATTTCTGGTTTTGATATCAGTTGTAGGGAATTATAAGGTGGGCATTTTCTGTACCTTGAAATCTTGATAGAATCCTCCCGTAAAACCATCTGGGCTTGATGCCTTGTTTTTGTGGGTAGATTTTCAATGACCGTTTCAACTAACTATGGTTAATGGTCAGGGTTTTACTGCTTTGGGGCCCAGTTTGGGCAACTTCCATGTTCCTACGAAAGTTTTCATTTTAGCCATTGGCTTTAAGTCGCTCCTGTGGTGGGTGTACTGTTGCGATTTGTGACATTTATTCTGCTAGTTTTATCTCCTCCTTTTGTCTTTGCCGGAGTTATGTACGCTTTCTTTTCTGTTAAGCTTGCTTTAAAAAGATTTGTTCATTTTATTTTTATTTTACTCTATTTTAAGATTTGTTCATCAAAAACTAATGATTTAGAAGAACTGGCTTCTGGTTTTTTGGCAAATCTCCTGTTTTTGTTTTTTGTTTTTTTTTTAATTAATGTGTACTGTTACCTTTATTAATCCTTCTTTTTGCTTCCTTTGGATTATTTACCTTTTTTGACTTGGAAGCTTAGTTCATTTATTTTCTGTCTTTCTGGGTTTTTAATGAATGAAGTTAAGCTTATGTGTTTTAATATATAGTACTTTTTGTTTTCATTTGATTGTAAATATGTTCTCATTTCCATTTTGACCACAGTGACTATTTAAACATAGGTTTTGAGTTTTCCAGATGTGCAGGGGCACCTGGGTAGCTCGGAGAGTTAAGCAACTGACTGTGGCTCAGGTCATGATCCTGGAGTCCCAGGCTTGAGTCCCGCATCAGGCTCCCTGCTCAGTGGGGAGTCTGCTTCTCTCTCTGACCCTCACCCTGCCATGCTCTCTCTCTCTCTCAAATAAATAAATAAAATCTTTAAAAAAATTTCCCCCCAGATGTACAGATTTGTTTAGGCTGTGTATTTGGTATGGATGTTTTATTACATGTAAGTGAATGAATGTGGACTGTTTATCAACATGGGAAATTTCAGTTTCCTTTGTAACTTAGAAGATAGTCTGCTTTTCTAAATTCCATGTGTGTTTGAAAAGAACGTGTGTTCTCTGTTTTAGGAGGAAAACAATTTTATCAAGTTTATTTTCTCTTTCTTGATGTGACTTTCTGCAAACGTTTAGTGATTCTTAGTATCTTTGCAGCTGGGGTTTCCTGCTTCTCGGTCAAGGCACAAGAGGGATGGAAGGTTGAGGGAGCGGTGTGCGGCCGAAGAGGCTGCTCCTCTGTGTATTGACTGAGCTCGGAACCTGAGTCCCCCGTTCCCTGCCGGCACCCTGTCCTGTGTCCCAGAGGCATGTGTTGCACTCCTGTAGCTGGAGGCGGAGCCTGGCTGTGGGCCGCTGGTTCCCACGGGACGGTGTGTGCCCCCATCCCCCCATGGCTCGTCGTACACCAGCTCCCACCCTTGTGGCCTCGCCTGAGATGCTACGGTATTGGGGCCACCTTCTGTGGTCACAGTTGCCCGTATGTGGCTGCATCCTCTGTTTACAGTTCAGGGTTCCCTCCTTTTCTTGTTTGTTCTCCATGTCCTAGAGTTTCCTTTAATTTGTGAGCAGAGCTATGTGTCTGTGTGTCTGAACTATTCGATTTCATCTTTCCTGTTGGTTTTGGAGGAAGGGGCAGACAGCGTGTCTTCTGTCTTGACAGTCTGGAAACCTAATAACACGTCAGTTATATTCAAGTTGGAAGTGTGGTGGTGGGATTCTTTCACTTTCTTTCTTTCTTTCTTTCTTTCTTTTTTTTTTTAGCATTTTCTTACATCTGTCACTACAAGGTACTCACCTTGTATATTATGTATCCTAGTTCTAGAAGCATACATTTCTCCATGGAGCAGTTTATTCTTTTAATAGATGATGATATTAGAAATGTGACTTTTTTCCAATTAAATATACTGATTATCTTCTCATGTCATTGTGTATTCTTGTACGGCATTCTGACTTTTTTCTTTTAAAATAGGCTTTATTTGGGGCGCCTGGGTGGCTCAGTGGGTTAAAGCCTCTGCTTTTGGCTCAGGTCATGATCTCAGGGTCCTGGGATCGAGCCCCGCATCAGGATCTCTGCTCCGCGAGAAGCCTGCTTCCTCCTCTCTCTGCCTGCCTCTCTGCTTACCTGTGATTTCTCTCTGTCAAATAAATAAATAAAATCTTTAAAAAAAATAAAATAGGCTTTATTTAATAAATATATAAATAAATATAATGGTATCAATATAAGAAAACATGCTCTCTAATTTTAAGTGTATAGTTCACTTAGTTGTATGGCACTCACATAACCACCATGCAGGGGAAGATCTATAACCTTTCCATCGTTCCAGAAAGTTCCTGATGACCCTTTGTAGCTAGTTTCCCTACCTAGCTCTTGGGCCCACTCACCCAGTGATGGCTTTTTATATTGATTAATTTTGCCTATTCTAAAGTTTCATATACATGCAGTCATATAGCATGTACTCTTAAGTTTGTTGTTGTTTTTTTAAGATTTTATTTATTTATTTGAGAGGGAGCACGAACAGGGGCAAAGGGAGAGGGATTCAAGTGGGGCTTGATCCCAGGACATGACCTGAGCCGAAAGCAGATGCATAACGGACTGAGCCAGGCAGTTACTCTTAGGTTATTTTTTTTAAAAGATTTTTTTGTTTATTTATTTATTTGACAGATCACAAGTAGGCAGAGAGGCAGGCAGAGAGAGAGGAGGAAGCAGGCTCCTTGCTAAGCAGGGAGCCCGATGTGGGGCTTGATCCCAGGATCCTGGGATCATGACCTGAGCCAACGGCAGAGGCTTTAACCCACTGAACCACCCAGGCACCCCCTCTTAGGTATTTCTTAATGCTTCTAAAATTTATCCATATTTTGTTTGTATCAGTAATTCATGCTTTTTTATGGCTATACCACCATTTGTCTATTCACTTGTTGATGGATATTGGGTTATCATTTTTAGCTATTATGAATAAAGCTGTTGTCAGCTTTCATGAACACGTATTTTTTTGGGCTGTTGTGTTTTCATTTGGATAAGAATCTAGGAGTGGGGGTGCCGGAGTGGCTCAGCAGGTTAAAGCCTCTGCCTTTGGCTCAGGTCATGATCTCAGGGTCCTGGGATCAAGCCCTGCATCGGGCTCTCTGCTCGGGCGGGGAGCCTGTTTCCTCCTCTCTCTCTGCCTGCCTCTGCCTACTTGTGATCTCTGTCTGTCAAATAAATAAATAAAATCTTTAAAAAAAAAAAATCTAGGAGTGGAGTTGCTAAGTCATGGGGTACGTGTCTACTAAACAGTTCTCCAAAGTGGCTGTCCTGATTTCTGCTTCCACCAGTGACATGTGAGATTTGTCCCTCCACGTCCTCATGAGCACATAGTCTTGTCTGTCGCTTTAGTTTTAGCTGTTCTAGTGGGTGTGCAGTGACACCTGACTGTAGTTTCCCTGTGCGTGTCACTGATCATTAGTGATGCTGACCGTGTTTCATTGTGTTTACCGTTTGATGTCTTCTTCAGTGCAGTGTCTCAGTTTTCTTTGCCTGGTTTTAAGTTGGGTGTTTTTCTATTAATGCATTGTAATGCATTCTGCATACAAATCTTTTGTCAGATATATATATATATTACGAAGACTTTTCCCTGACTGGGGGAAAGTGCCTTTTATTTCCTTAGTGGTACCTAATGTTTAAGTCTATGCTCCATTTCAAGTCAGTTTTTGTGTATGACTTAAGACAAGAGTTAAAGCTAGTTTATTTTTACCCTAAGGATATCCCATTTATTCCAACTAGATATCCCATTTTCTAGATGGGAAAAGACTACCCCCCCCATTGGATTATCTTGGCACTTTTGGTGCAGATCAATTGATCTCAGACCTATGGGTCTATATTTGGATTTTCTATTCTGTTGCATTGATTTTTATGATTGATTTATAAATATTTAAGTGAATGGCTCACTGAATTCTCACAAACCAAACACAGGTATCGTCAGCACCCAGATCAGGAGATAGGCTGGCCAGTTCCCCGGATGCCTTCCTCATGATCCTGTCCAGTCCCTACCTTGTCCCCCGTTAAAGTTTAATCACACTTCAGCAGTATATATTAGTTCTGTCTGGTTTTGTGCTTTGTATAAATAGCGTTGTATAACGTAGATTGTATCTTTCATTCCATATCATCTCAATTTATGAGATTCCTTCCTAATTTTGTGTGTAGTTGTAGGTTGGTTCGCTCACTGCTCTATAATATTCCGTTTTGTGAATATTGCAACTTATTTATTCACTGTACTGTTGATAGGTGTCTCAGTGGTTCTCGGCCTTTGACTTTCGCCAACTGCTGTTATAACCATTCCATGTGGCGAACATATGTATATGTGTGCATTTCTGTTGATTATGTGCCTAAGGGTGGACTTGCTGGGTCATTATTATTATTATTATTATTATTATTATTTTGAGAGAGAGAGAAAGAGTGGGGTGGAGACAAGGACAGAGGGAGAGAGAAAATCATAAGCAGATTCCGCACTCAGTGTGGAGCCCGATGTGGGGCTCAATCTCGCGACCCTAAGATCACAACCCGAGTGAGCCAAAGAGACGCTTAACCGACTGAGCTTCCCAGCTGCCGCTGTTTTTTTTTTTTTTTTAATTTAAATGATCTTTTGAATCTAGTGTTGGCCACATTGATTTGAAATTTTTAATGTAGTAACAGATTGTTTTCTTCTTCACACTCAGTTGTCTTGACGAAGGAGCATAATTCATTGAACTCCGTGGTTTTCATTCATGACTGGTTTAAGTTCTTGTCTCCATCACTGACTTCGCTGGGTCACTTAGAGCAAGTTGCTCAATCTCCTGAGCGTCGATTTTTCTCAACTAAATTGAGCATAATGATTTTGCCCTGACTTACACTGTGATGCAAATAATAATGAGCTAAGTAATTATAAAAGATTTCATGATAAAATCGTGCAAAAGATACCCTTAAATACTTCAGAGCTTTAGAACTTGGTGCTATAAGATGATAAATAGAAAAGAAATGATAAGGGGCTTTGTTCTAGAAGATTATGGGTTTTATTTTATAACCTTGCATGGGGATACTGGCAATGTGTTCCCCTGCTTACTTTTTGGTTTTCTGTTGACCTTTCTATGCATCCAATTAATAAAGCCTCATTTGTCAGCTTAGTAATTGAAGGAGAGAAAATGCTCAAAGAAATTTCTCCTGCTATTATTTGTTAATTATTACTTTTTTCCTCCTTGCCTGTTTGTTTTATATCTGTTTCAATGACCAGGTTATAGACTAATTTGCTTACTTCTAGCTGTCTTTCCTCTAAATCCCTCAATTTCTCTCACTCTCAGTGGTTATCACCTTGTTTAAAATGACTTCATCAGAAGGACACAGCCCAGGTAGGTGAGGATGTTTGGAAGCCTGCAGGTTTCTCCTCCAGTTAGCCCTGGATTATCGCCTATTAACAGAGTTCATTCCTGTCCGTCTAGGGTGACGATCAGATGTCATTTACTCAATGACAACCTTTTTGGGGTTAAAATTCATTTCCTTCCTGACAAAGTTGAGTTTTATTTTATATTGTACAACCTTAGGAAGAATGCTTGAGAAGTTAGTTTCAAGCAATTGCTATTAAACCAAAAAAAAGTATCTTAATTTACTTTTCTTTAATGCCAAACCCTGAGGAAACAAACTGACAGCAAGCCCCAGACTTTTAAATTTTGTTTTGTTTTGTTTTGTGCTTCATGGAACCTTCAGCGTTAGAACAGGACTTCACCTGGCGTGGGGTGATCACCAAACATCTGTTAAGAGGTTAAATGGATTTATCTCTCAGAAGTAGCAGCTTTTATGTACTAGCCTGACTCGGGGTGGGGGGGTGGTGAAGTCCTATGATCTTTTAAAGCCTTAGCTTTCTCATCAGGAAAATGAATATAATGAAAATACTCCATGAAATTGTGGTGTTGAGTAAACGCAGTCGTGCATGTCAGATACTTAATATACTGCACATTACCTGGTGAGCATTCAGTAAATTTCAGCTGCCGTCTTTTACACTAAAGGGACTTAGATTGTATTTTTTAAAGTTTCGCAAAGCAGTGACAAAGTTTCCACATCTCCCAAACTATTCCCCTGGATTCCATGGATAAGTCTCATCGGATGTTTTTGGTCAGATGGTTGCCTGGGATATATAGTCCGCTTGCCAGCATGGTTTGGGAAGGTCACGTTGCATAGCGCTCCTTGATTGCCGGTAATTAAGTCACCACGAGCTTTGCAGGAGCTGAGACGGTAGACGCAGGGGGCTCAGGTGTGGGAGTTCATCAGTGTCACTGTGTGTGGTGTTTGACATGCGGACATTTGAAAGGAAAATCAAACTTGTGTAGAGAGACATCATTGGTAATTCCCTGAACTGATTACTTTTGGAGTAGAACCTTAACTATTGAGATAAAACGGTCTCTAAAAACAACCTGGGTTTTCCTGTATTCTAAGACACCTGTGTAGTCTCCTAACCGTAGATGCCTTGGGTCCACTCTCCTGGCTGAAAGATGTACCATTTGGCTGATTTAAGATAGAAACATGGTCTGGAGGTAGAAAAGGCTTTAGATGAGGTCAGTTGTGTAGCCTGTGATGCTTGGGAAGAACTCAAACAGACGCGAGCAGTGGCTTTGGAAATTGCTGCCCATGAGGCTGGCTTGGGTCATTCTTCCCACAGGAAGGAGTCTTCGTCCAGTCTGTCCTGCAGGGGCAAATCCAGGGTGTCCCAAAAAGCAACTCTTTACAATTAAAATTTAAAAATCAAATATGTTATGTATCTTCTTGGAATGCAGTAGCCTAACCAGTCCCTGAAGACCATCCCTTGAGATGTAAAAATGACTTTGTTCGTTAATGAGGGCTTTTGTTCAAATGAAAATTTCCAAACGCCCTCTCAGTTTGTATTACTGGTTTTTTGACATATACTTAATTTCTCCCTTGTTGAAATATTACGTCTGGCTTGAAATTTCAGGGGACTGTGTTTTCCCTTAGTGTCAGCCAGATGTCCCTAATGATACCTCAAGAAATAGCGTGAACCTGTTCCCAAGAGCCCCAGGGCGAGGGACCCCTCTACCCCTGACGGAGGCAGCCGCTGGGAGCGGGGGTGGGGGGTGGGTGGCGCTGGCCAAGGGGTGTCCCTCATTTAGCTGTTCCTTCAAGCATTTCCAACATTTCCTGAGAATTTCACTCATCTAGGCCCTGTGCTGCAAGGCAGGGATGTCATGATTCAGGAAGATCGTCTCTGCCTTCTTGGTGTTCATGTTCTAGTGATGAGTTCAGGGGAAAATAAAAAGGTTATTACAAGGGGTGCCTGGGTGGTGCAGTCAATCTGACTCTTGATTTGGGCTCAGGTCGTGATCTCAGGCGGGTGAGATCGAGTCCCACGTTGGGCTCTGTGGCTCTGTGTGGAGCCCGGTCAAGATTTTCTCTGTCCCTCCCCGCTTACATTCTCTCTCTCTCCAAAAAAAAAAAAAAAGAAGAAGAAAAGGTTATTTGTCAATTCATTTATTCAGCAAGCATTTTAAAAGTAACCCCTGTGTGCCAGGCGCCACACCAAGTGCCCAAGACAGTGGTGAATATAAAAATCACAGTTCCTTATTCCAGCGGACCCTCTTATAAGGGAGGAACAGAGTTGAAGCAGCGGACAAGGAGAGGATTTTATTTATTTATTTATTTTTAAGATTTTGTTTATTTATTTGACAGAGATCACTAAGTAGGCAGAGAGGCAGGCGGAGAGAGAGGAGGAAGCAGGCTCCCCGCCGAGCAGAGAGCCCGATGCGGGGCTCGATCCCAGGACCCTGGGATCATGACCTGAACTGAAGGCAGAGGCTTTAACCCATGGAGCCACCCAGGCCCCCCCGTGGGAGAGGATTTAATCTTAAAGTGGTAGCGGCCATTCGGTTGCTGTGATAACATCACGTGGGATGGGCTGGAAGGGGGAGGGGTGGCTGCTGCATCTTTCTGAATCTTCATCGTTTCACCGAGAAAGAAGGGGGCAAAAATGACCCCTGCCTTGTCTGTCCGCTTGCCAAATGCTGTGAGGAAGAGGTAGAAAATACCGTACATAAAAGGGCTTTGGAGCCTCTAAAGTCACAAGAGTGGTGTTGCTGTTGGTGGGGACCCAGGGGGCAGGCAGAGGAGCAGGCCAGCCCCCTCGGTAATTCGCTGTCACTTATCCCCGACATAGGAAATTCTGGCATGTGATTAGGAAATCATGGGATGTAAGAGACATGATGTGTCCGAACTAGAGGGGGACCCGAGAGTTGGAGTCAAAGCAACCAGGCAGTGGTCTACGCTGAGAGAAATAGACTTCATTTTCTGTTCATTGTGCCCTCAGAAGCTCATTCAGAACTGGCGTCTCTTGATGGAGTGGGATTTTAGGCTGCGCTAAATTACAGTTTATCATTTTACCTCCTAGAGTGTACAAGATCACACTGTTATTCTAGTGGGAGAAATCATAATTCCTTTAACTGAACCAGATTCAGTATGGCCCTAAATGGTTTTAACACAAAAGGGAGGCGAGGTTGTCTTTGCTGATGCTATTGAGATTTTCTCCACTTCATGAGGTCATCACATTCCACTGGAATGAGCCTTTAATTAAAACATCGCTAGTTTTGTAAATATGAACAAAGATCCGTCTTTTTTGAGATGTGAGCAGAATTCTTCTAGTCAAAAGCAGCCCGGCACCAGCACCTTAGACAAACGAGAGCCAGGAGCTGGTGGAGAATGTTTGAGGCCGAAGAGGGGAGGTAGATTGTTGGGGTTAGAGCATGGCAGGACTGGAGTTTTGCAATGGGAAGCCAGTGTGGAAGGAGGCAGGAGATTTAAATTTTGAAAAGGTTACTAGGTGATGGCTGATGTTGGGGACTTGAACAAGGGTGGAGATGGTGAGTCGAGACACTCCAGAGAGATGGAGAAGTAAAAGCATGACACATGGATTTCTGGCTTGTGCAACTGATGGGTGTAGCTGTCTGAAGTAATGGATCCTGAGAGAGGACCAGCTTTTTAGGCCGAGTGGGAGGATTTCAGCTTTAGTTTTGGACATCTGAGCTTGACGTGAGAGCCTTTGAGACATTGAAACTGTGGGAGAGAAAAAAGAAGTCGAAGGAGACAAGATCTGCAGAACCATTTGAAGGGAGGTGGAAAGATGGCGGATTTTAAATTAATGCAAGAAAATCAGTAGCTTTCCTATATCCAAATAATAGAAAACGCAGTGAAAGGAACACTCCCCTTCACAAAATTACCAAAACTCACTGAAGCATAAACCCAATTAAAAATGTGGGAAACTTTTAGGAAATACTTTAAAACCTCACTTAAGAGCATTAAAGAATTTAATAAATGGATCAATGTACTACATTCAAGAATGTGAGTACTCAGTATTGTAAAGAGATAAGTCCCCTCAAATTTATTTATTAAGTAATTTTTTTTTTTTAACTTGCTCAACATGATTTGAAAGTTCAGTGGGAATAATAAGCATGAGAAAGTAGTCAGGAGAATCTTAAGGAGAGTTAATGACGAGATTTCAGGGTCGTGAGTTTTCTACTTACACATTTCCAAGTTTTCATTTTTTGTAAGTATTTCTTTTGTAATTACAGAAGCAAACCAGCAGGGGTTATAATGAATTATGATCTAGCCACGAAGGAGACCAAAGAGAGACAAAATGTGTGTGTGTGTGTGTGTGTGTCCATCCCTTGGGAAGGAAGGGCATAAAGAAATGAAGAGAAAATATTACTACTGACTATATAGAGGTAAAAAGGATAATTAGGTATTAGGGGATACCGTAAACACCTGTAGGCCAACAAATAGATAACCAAAGTGAAGCTAATAGAATTCTAGAAAGACACAAACTACCAAAGCTGATTCAAGAAGAAATGAAAAAATCTGAGTAGACATGTAAAAAGTGAAAAGATTGGATTAGTAATTGAAAACACTTTCCACAAGGTAAAGCTCAGGCCTATATGGCTTCCTGGCAAATTCTACTAAATGTTATAGAAAAATGAATACCATTTCTTCACTTGAAGAAGAACTAAGAGGGGCGCCTGGGTGGCCCAGTGGGTTAAAGCTTCTGCCTTCGGCTCAGGTCATGATCCCAGGGTCCTGGGATCGAGCCCCACATCGGGCTCTCTGCTCTGCAGAGCGCCTGCTTCCTCCTCTCTCTCTGCCGGCCTCTCTGCCTACTTGTGATCCCTGTCTGTCAAATGAATAAATAAAATATTAAAAAAAAAAAAAAAGAACTAAGAGTGAACACTTCTCACCTATTTTATGAAGTTAGTGTCACTCTGGTTAAAAAAAACTATAGACCAATATCCATTATGAATGTAGACAAAAAAATTTTGATAAATTACAAACAAACTGAATATAGCACGTAAAAGGATTATGTGCCATAACCAAGTAGAATTTATCTCCGAGGGGCACCTGTGTGGCTCAGTGGGTTAAGCCTCTGCCTTTGGCTCGGGTCATGGTCTTGGGGTCCTGGGATTGGGCCCCACGTCAGGCTCTCTGTTCAGCAGGGAGTCTGCTTCCCCCCACCCCCCGCCTGCCTCTGTGCCTGCTTGTGGTCTCCATCTGTCAAATAAATAAATAAATAAATAAATAAAATGTTGAAGAATTTATCTACAAATGCAGGTTGGTTTACCACCTGAGAATCAATGTACTGTATCATACCAATGGATACAAGACAAACACTAAATGACCATCTTAGTGATGCAGAAAAAGTATTTGACAAAAGCTAATGGCACTTCATGATAAAAACACTCAACAAACTAGGAACAGAAGGAAACTTCCCAAGCCAAATATAGGGCATCTACGAAAACCCCCCCCAGCTAATATCCTACTCAGTGGTTGAAAGTCTGAATGCTTTCCCCCTAAGGTCAGAACCAAGATGAGTGCCCCGCCCCTGCTGTTCAGTCTCGTATTGGAGGTAGTGGGCAGTTAGGCAGGAGAAATTTTTTAAAAGTATCCAGATTGGAAAGGAAGAAGTAAAACTGTATCTGCAGATGGTATGATCTTTATACAGAAAATTCAAAATAATCAAGTATTAGAGCTAATAAATGAGTTCAGCAAAGTTATAAGATACAAGTTGAATGTACAAAAACCAGTTGTATTTCTATACACTAGAATCATCTGAAAATGTAATTAAGGAAACAATTCCATTTGCAATAGTACCCAAAAGATTAAAATACTTAGGGAGGGTGCTTGGGTGGCTCAGTTGGTTAAGTTGCTGCCTTCGGCTCAGGTCTGATCCCAGGGTCCTGGGATCGAGCCCCGCATCAGGCTCTCTGCTCAGCAGGAAGCCTGCTTCTCCCTCTCTCTCTCTCTACCTGCCTCTCTGCCTACTTGTGATCTCAGTCTGTCAAATAAATAAATAAAATCTTTAAAAATAAATAGATAAATAAAAAACACCATCAAGAAGATGAAAACCCCCAGAATGGGAGAATATTTGCAAATCCTATATCTGATAAGGTTAGCTTCTCTATAGAAATCTACATATTTAGAATAAAGAATTCTGACAGAAAAAGGCAAATCACCCAATTGAAAAATGGGCAAAGAAGTTTAAATAGAAATTTCTCCAAAGAACATTTACCAATAGCTAATAAGGACAAGACATGTCATGAGTCATCAGAGAAGTGCAAATTAAAACCACAGAGATGAAGAACCACAGAGACAGACAATAACAAGTATTAGGGTGTGGAGAAATTGGAGCCGTCAAGATGTTGCTGGTGGGACGATGAAATAGTGCCAGTGCCATGGGGAACAGCCGGGCACTTGCTCAAAATGTTAGACGTAATGCCTCAGAGATTCCCAACAAGAAAAATAAAATCTAGGTCTGCATCCCAGCTTGTATGGGATCACTCCCAATAGCCTGAAATTGGAAACAACCCAGATGTCTCTGAGCTGATGAATGGAGAAAGAAAATGCAGTCTGTCCGTACAATAGGGTATCACTCCGTTACGGAGGGGAACCAAGTACTGATTCACGCTACAACATGGGTGAACTTTAAAAACACGCGCCGTGGAAGAAGCCGGTCACAAAATGCCACATACGCTGTGATTGCTTCTGTGAACTGTCCAGAGGGCAACTCCACGGAAACATACAGTAGCTTAGAGGTCGGCTAGGAGGAGGGTGAGGAGTCCTAGCTAATGAGTATGGAATCTCTTCCGGCGGATGAGGAAAATGTTCTAAAATCGATAGTGGGGCTTTTGCAACCTGTGAATATACAAAACCCCACTGAATTTTATGCTTTAGATGAATTGTATAGTATAGGAATTATCTCTCATAAAGCTGTGACGTAGAAGTATGCCAAGTGAAAAGTTGACGGAACAATGTATATGAATATACATAAAAATGATATGTTCATAGCAAAGCACTGTATTCTTAAAAACTGGCAAAATTTGTGGAGCGCTGGAAAAGTGACATTGGTGTGTTTTCCCTTGCGGTGGTAGCTTTAATCATGGAACAGCTGGCAGAACAAAATTTTTTCACAGTAATTGATGCCGCCTTGTCGTTTAAAATAATGATAACAGCATTTATTGTATTCTATGTGCCAACATTGTGCTAAATTTTTTTTAGGATTTATTTATTTATTTGAGAGAGAGAGAGAAGGAGGGGCAGAGGGACAAGGGAGAGAATCTCTACCCTTAGCCTGGAGCCCCTCGCCAGGCTCGATCTCACGACCCTGAGATGATGACTTGAGCTGAAACCAAGAGTCGGATGCTTAACTGACAGAGCCACCCATGTGCCCCTGTGCTAAATTCTCTCTCTCTTTTTTTAAAGATTTTATTTATTTATTTGACAGAGGGTCACAAATAGGCAGAGAGGAAGGGAAACAGGCTCTCTCCTGAGCAGAGAGCCCAATTCGGGGCTCGATCCCAGGACCTGAGCCGAAGGTAGAGGCTTTTTTAACCCACGGAGCCACCCAGGCGCCCCATTGTGCTAAATTCTTAATACGCATTTTTGTCATTTGTGTTTCACATCACTTGATGGTGGTCTCATATTTTCCATCAGTCTCCCTTGCTTTCTCTTATCTAGCATTTGCGATATTGTGTTATTTCTCCGGATGTCCAAAATGCAGTTCCTTTTGTTGCTCTCAGCAGGAGCTATAAAGTAAATATTGTAGGTCTTAATTTGAATTGGCGTTCATGGGATTCTGTGTGGTTCTAAGAGCATATTGATAAATTTATCTCTGTATGTTTAACATTTAAAGTTTAAATGAAAACATCTTATATTTGTTACAGTTGATTTCCAATTGGAGGAGAAAATATTTTCTAGTTACTTGTCAGGTGTTTTGTTTAGCATAGTACTAAACTTGAAAGATACTCACTGGCAAAGAGAAGTTCTAGATTTTTTTTCCCCATTGCAAATGTAGACTTAGGTCTCAGTCATTTGTGCTGCCCTAACAAAATACCATAGATGACATGACTTAAACGACATGTATTTCTGGTTCTAGAGGATGGAAAAGCCTAAAATCAAGGCGCTGGCGGATGTGGGTCTTGGTGAGGACCCTCTTGTGGCATTGAGACAGCCACCATCTTGCTGCGAGAGCAAGCTCTGGGGTCTCTTCTTGTTGGGGCACTAATCCCACCATGAGGGCCCCACCCTGATGGGCTCATCGAAACCTGAGCACTTCCTAAATGTTCCACTTCCAGACGCCAACACATTGGGCTTAGGGCTTTGACGTGAATTGGGGGCCGTTGCGGGGTTGGGGCAACACAACCAGACCTGGTGGGTGTGATGGCAGTGAACAACTTTTCGCTGATGGTGGTGAACATCTTTTCCATGAATGCTAACTCTAGATTTCTGTTTGTTTTCAGTATTATGTGCCAAGAACCTTGCAAAGAAAGACTTCTTCAGTAAGTACACACCTGCTTTTGCTCTCTTAACCACATTAATATTCCTCACATGTTTTTGCAATGTCAACTTTTAAAAAACTCCTGGGTTTATTCCCCGGAAGAGTTCTGCCCTTTGCTGAATAGATCTATCATTTGAACAACTTCATTTCCAAGTTGACTACAATGCAGAGGCTCCTTAGCTGCGAGGCATGGAGTTAATAACTCATACCAGAAAAATGGTCTCTCTCATTCCCTGTTCCGGCTGCACCCTGTTTTCTGTCTTTCCACCCATCAATACATTGCTTTCTGCTGGATGAAGTGTTCTCAGCTCAAATACACACGAGACATTTGTTCTATAAAATAGCTGGGTTTGAGTCAAATTGTTAGTCAAATTTTAGAAATTAAATCACATCTTGAAAGCCTCATGATGAAAGGAAGTATAAAAAAAAATAAAAGTGCAAAAGATAGAATGGTGATCCTTTTCTGCAGGAAAAAGTTAACCCTTAACTTAAAAAAATTCAATAGAGCAGGTGCCTGCAGCATGAAATTTTTCACTCTTTCTGATTCTCACAAGAGTGCTGCTCAACTCTTAAGTGGTATTATTCACACTTTAAACTTGGGCTTACGGGCTTTATTTAAGTAGCTGGGAAGCCCGGGAGTAGTGGCCCCCATCTAAGTGTATCTTTAAAGCGCTGTGCTACCTCTTGGATCGTGTAAATCCATGTGATTCACACGCCAGCCTTTAGGAACCTTCCTGATTAAGACTTGTTGAACACTTGTGTCCATAGATAAACTAGACAAAGATCAATAAACAAGATTTCTAGGTTATTTTTTAGAGAGTTTAAATACAATTAATTACAGACCCCTTTTCTTCCAGCTAATTAGCCCGCTTCGTGATCATCGGAAATGAAATTTTGAATTTAAACCTTTTTATCGTTTTCTAGCCTCTAAAAATCTGCGAGTGCCATTATACTGAGTTGCCTTTCTTAGGAAGCTAACTAGCAAGAACTTACTTTGCTCATCAAATCGACCCTAAATTAGAGAGTAAAATGCAGCAGGGTGATCTTCACCAAATTAGATGATCTTGCAGCTCTCTGTGGCCTGTAGGGCTGTGTTCTGTGTCCCGTGGAGGGATCTGTAGTCTCATCGAGGTGTGGCTGTCCTCTCTCCTTTAGGACTCCCCGACCCCTTTGCAAAGATTGTGGTGGATGGATCTGGGCAGTGCCACTCAACGGACACTGTGAAAAACACGTTGGACCCCAAGTGGAACCAGCACTATGATCTGTGAGTCAAATATTGTATAAGCCGTTTGGGGAGCCCCAGGAAAGTAGATATCTAGCTTTTAAGAGAAGCATTTAATAATAAAGATAAAAATGATTTACTAATTTCTTACTGGATGGCCAAATGGATACATCCTGCCTAATTTTAGAGTCCACATACCTGGAAGTTCTTGTGTTTGACATTTTCACGGATTTTTATGGTTTGCTTCTGTAACTGTGGTTTTCAAACTTTTCGATCTCCTGGCCATGTTAACAGGAAAAATAGAAGCCACAGTTCAGGTCCTCTGTATGCTGTTTTGTTGTTGTTTATCTTTTCCAGTGAAAGTCTAAACTTGGTTGTAGAGCTTTACTTTATTTATTTTTAAAAATATTTTATTTATTTATTTATTTGAAAGAGAGCGAGAGAGATCATGAGCAGGGGAGAAGGGTAGAGGGAGAAGCAGGCTCCCTCCGAGCAGGGAGCCCAATGCAAGCCTTCATCCCTGGACCCTGGGATCAGGACCTGAGCCAAAGGCAGACATTATTAATTAATTAATGTATTATTTTCGGCACGTCTGACTGGCTGAGTCTGTGGAGCATGGAACTCAGGATTGTGAGTTCGAGCCCCCCACGCTGGGTGTAGAGATTATTTACAAATAAAATCTTTTAAAAAATGCGTTATTATTCATACTTATTATGCAAATGTATTATGTATATTTCCATCTTTTAAAATCCCATTTTTGGGTGCCTGAGTGGCTCAGTGGGTTAAGGCTCTGCCTTCAGCTCAGGTCATGATCTCAGGGTCCTGGGATCGAGCCCCGCATCGGGCTCTCTGCTCAGCGGGGAGCCTGCTTCCCCCTCCCCCTCTGTCTGCCTCTCTGCCTACTTGTGATCTCTCTCTCTGTGTCAAATAAATCAATAAAATCTTAAATAAATAAATAAATAAATAAAATTAAACCCCACTTCTTAGTACAGGTAGATTTTCTAGAAGAGAAAATATCGTTTGGTATGGTTGAATGTCTCTCAGCCTATGCAACCATCAGAGAATTTACCTTCGTTCCTAAGACGGATTGCACTTTGAAAACCACTGTTTTACATCCACCTCCATTCATCGAAGGAATGTGGAGTGATTCTTGGTTTCGTAGGATACGGATTGCACTGAGTTTGGGTGGGATGTTTAGGAACTGGATTCCAAGACTCACTGCAGTTACACTCAAGAATCCCAGGTGGCTTGGAGAGGGGTGGTCACTCCTTGTCCCGAAAGCTGCCCTCTGTGGTTGACTTGCACGGGCAGCAGCTGGGGTGTAATGTCTGCGTTAGGGCTCTGTAGTGTGCCTCGGGTGGATCTTTGGGTTTGTAAGGCCCCTTGGTGCAAACTGGTATTCTGCAGTGAAGCCTAATTGGTGGGAATTTATGAATCCTGCGGTTGTCCTTTGGAGCTGTGCAAATACAGCGAGTCTCTGTCCTCAGACTATTGTTACGATGCAGTTATGTCCATTTGCTTCTTCTATAACTGGCTGGAGGCCTCTTCCCACACCATCGATGTGAGTCGATATGTATTTATTGAGTGCCCGTTAGATGTGGACCAGAGGGTCCCCATCGTGTTCAAGGGGCTCTTCTGTACCAACAGGTCCATCAGCTGAGCTCTCAGTGGGCTATCCTAACTCAGAAAGACAATTAAACCAGAGTTTGCACATTTTCAGGTATGTCGGCAAAACGGATTCCATAACCATCAGCGTGTGGAACCACAAGAAAATCCACAAAAAGCAGGGGGCTGGCTTTCTGGGCTGCGTGCGACTGCTCTCCAACGCCATCAGCCGATTAAAAGATACCGGATGTAAGAACCAAATGCTTTTCTGCCTCTCCATCCAACCGAAGAAGGCTTATGAGGCATCTTTTTTTTTTTTTTTTCCTTTTGAATACTGAAATACACAATTCCTGCCTTCCTCCCTAGTTAACATTTCCCTGGGTTAAGTTTTGAATTGTTTGTTTGCAGACCAGCGTTTGGATCTATGCAAACTAAACCCCTCAGATACTGATGCAGTTCGTGGCCAAATAGTGGGTAAGAACTTTCTCATCTGTATAAAGAGATGCTTTTACAGACTTTCACATTCGGCGCTTCCTCACCGAGAAAGCACACGCAGGCACTGACAGTGGTGACTGATGTCAAAGGACAGGCCACATCCGGGGCCATCTTTTCAGCACTAAAAACGTTCATCTTGTGTGGTTTTCTTATTTTATCTAATTCCCTTCATCCTGTCATCCCAAGTTGAGGACCATGACTAGGCTCCCAAAAGATTTCAGGTTAGAATTTCAAATATCATTTGAAGCACCTCATTCATGGACGATTAATTTGTCAATGTCTCTTCCAAGGCACATGATAAGAAATGTGGCCACACATGCGAGGGCCAAGAACTGGTTTCTTCAGGAAGACCTACTGTGTGTGTGTGTGTGTGTACAAAGCAAGGATGACTTCGGAAGACGTCCACATAATCGGGATTTTATAGAGTTAGGACTGAACTGTGGAGGAGGGAGAAAAATGAGATATGCTAAAGTTACAAGTGTTGGCAAGAGGTATCCCGTTGGAAGCACTTTCCCTGTGAGGTGGCTTGTTCTGTTATCCACCTTATTTTATTAGTGTTTTAGGGTAATTCCCACGTGCATTGCAAGGAGGTGGAGAAAACCCAGCAGTTCAGCAGCATACCCGAGTGAGTTAGGACCCCAAATCTTGCAGGCACTGTCTTTGAAGAGACTTGACTCAAAATAAATGAACAGGTGGTTACGCATCCTGAAAACTGTCGTAATGAGAAAGTTCTCACTTAATGCTTTTCCATTTGTGATTTCTTTTTCTCCGGGGAGTGGTGTGCCGGGGGGAAAAAACGAGTATCTAGAAGCAACGTTATACGTGTGTTTGTTGTTCACAGTAGGGATAGAGGATAAATATTTAAATTCATCTAGACTTTGCAGATACTGGAAGCGCTCTCTGTGTCATTAAAGATCTTCCTTAAAAATGAGGTAACTTAGAGGAAGCGACTATTGTGAATCTGTTATCTTTTATGGGGCGGGTACAAACGCAGCACCCCCTTCTCCGCATTTCCCAGGACTGTTCCAAGCGGCTCGCAGAGTCAGTGCTTCATACTGGAGAGCCTGGCAGTAGATACGTTTCTGTGTGTACACGTGCCTCGCTTTGTGTAGTAATAGCGTACGGAAGTTACACATTGGCAGTGGCTCACTGTGTGACAGTTGTATGAAATGCCGCTGGTTTCTAATGCAACACGTTCTTCTCTGTTTTAGTCAGTTTACAGACACGGGACAGGATAGGCACTGGAGGCTCCGTGGTGGACTGCAGGGGACTGTTAGAGAACGAAGGGTACGTATCCCCGTGGCCGTGGCCGCTCGCATCTCTGCAGCCCTGGGCTCTCTTCGTCCCTGACTGTAGCCTTTGCACCTGCGTGCTGAGCGCGTGGCATGCAGGAAAGCACTTCGCGCTACAGGCCGGGTTTGGGTTTCCGTGTTTGTAAAGGAAGCTGTACAGATGAGTGCCACCATGCCCGCAAGATTCCTCGGGATCCAATTCAAAGAGGTTTTCCCTGGCCAGAGATGGGAGTTTGAGCATCAGTAAGAAATATAACTACAACAGACAGGGACACATCAAATATATGAAAAATTCTCGACATGACACTGAACAAAAAAAGCTGTGAAACACTTAAAATTTTAAAAACGCTATGGTCACTGTCCTAGTTTTGTGATGCCCAGGTGCCTTCATGGAGCTGGGCAGCAATCATTAATAGTTGCTAAAATACCACCAAAGAGAGGTGATCTGACATTGACGTAGCTCTTGGAAATCCGGTCGGAGGAATGAGCCGACCTCCCCTGCGGGAGGGCACAGAGCAGTGTCCAGAGGGGGCGCTCGGTAGAGTGTGGGGGACCACGCCGTCTTGGACATCTGTATCACAGGAGGAATAAATAAAAAGGAAGAGAATCTACAAATTAATAATAAAAGAGATTTAAGAGCCCTATGCAGTGTGGGGACCTCTGTTAGATCCTGATTAATGACTGGAGAAATTTGGACACCGGTGTTTGATGATATTAAAAAAAAAAAAAATCAATGCCCTTTTTTTCATTTGTGATCATGGAAAAAGTCCTTATCTTCTCGAGATTATCTGCTGGAAGGATGAAACGGAAACACGCTGGGATTGGTTTCAGGATAATCTAGCAGAGAGCAGAGGAGTAGCTAGGAGCTGGCTGTTGTCGTAGCTGGACGAGGAGTCCGGGGGGCTGGCGGGGGTGGGCCGTGGAGGCAGTCTCTCAATTTGTGCATGTTTGAAAGTTTTCAGTGTAAGATGCTTCTAGAAACTACTTGTGAGGGGAATAGCCTATTAAGGTAAATTGTCTTCAGAATTGTTCAGGAGGTAGAGATGTACGCTCGAGAATACTTTAAGTCAGTGCAGCGCTTTACATAACCGCGAGTTCTATTATACAGTAAAGTAATGAGGGAAATGGAGTATTTGGATTTGATTTTAAAGCCAGAAACATGAAATCTCACTCCACGAGCTCCTTAGAGTGCAAGGTCGGGTTTATCAGTCGTTCAGCTCTCCCCATGCCCGCATCCTGCACGTGGCCTCGGTCGTGCTTCCCGCAGGGCTCCCCTTGGCTGCTTGTGGGTCTCGAAGAAATCTGTCTGTTTAAACAGGACAGAACGAATTTCCTACATCTGGGTGCTGGGCGCATCTCTGTGGAGGGAAAGCCCAGTAACAGGTGTGGGGGCTCCGCGGTCAGTTTTTAGGTGCTTGTCTCAGGCTGGGGGCCCCATGCGCGCTGTGCTGCTCTCCTTTCTAGAACCGTGTATGAAGACTCGGGGCCCGGGAGGCCACTCAGCTGCTTCATGGAGGAGCCGGCCCCGTACACAGACAGCACCGCTGCTGCTGCAGGGGGAGGGGACTGCAGGTTTCTGGAGTCCCCGAGTCAAGATCAGAGACTCCAGGCGCAGCGACTCCGAAATCCCGAGGTCCGGGGGTCTCTCCAGACGCCTCAGAACCGACCCCACGGCCACCAGTCACCAGAACTGCCCGAAGGCTATGGTGAGAGACTCTACCCCGCCATCCCCCTTAGTAGCTGCCGTGGCTCCTTTTGTTGTGACTCGTCCGTGCCCCGACTGCCCATGTGGCAGAGCCGGGCCATACGGCGGCTGTGTCAGAATAAGGACAAGTAAAAAAGGTGGTGATAAATCGTGAATGTGTCAGCAACTGCTCTGCTCTCCCAGTTTAGCAATCGTGTGAACGTTTTAGGCAAATGAAGACTAAAAAAAAAATATATATATATATGCAAGATGATGCGTGGGCTGGATGGGTACGTGCAGCACACAGTGGCGTGAGTGTGGGAAGGCCTGCGCCGGGCATGAGGGAAAGGGCGCATCTGACCGCCCTGAGCGGAGAGCCCGGGGAACGAGGAAGGTATGGAGATGCGCAGAGAGTAGCAGACGTGAGAGTGGCCATTGGTGACTGGGCTCAGGCGGAGGGCAGTGCCAAGGGGGCTATGTGTCCTGTGCTTTGCGGGCTGTGGCCCGGGAAGGGGAGCACCGCTTCGGCGGGTGGGAGTGGGCCGAGCCCCCCGGACAGTAAGTACCTGCAGGGCTTGGGACACCAGCCGGGCCGGCGGAAGCTCCCCGCTGCCCCGTGTCCCTGTGATTCAAAAGAAAACCAAGAGGAGGCTTAGTTAGGCTCTGTGCCGTGAAGGTGCTTTGACAACTGTCCTTGGACTTGACCCTCGCTGCCCCCTCTGGTTTCTCGTGCAGAACAAAGGACAACGGTGCAGGGCCAAGTTTACTTTTTGCACACACAGACTGGAGTCAGCACGTGGCACGACCCCAGGATACCAAGGTGGGTTTTCTAGAATGGCACGGTCAGAGCCCTTTCTCCAGTAGTTTCGGGGGGGCTCCCCCTGTCTCCCCACCGGCCCTCTGCTGGATGGTAGTACCCCTCGGGCTGGAAGAAGTGTGGCAGCGCCGAGAGGGGGAGTCCCAGGGTTTGGACGCAGGCGCTCTGGGTTGGAGTCCCAGCTCTGTTGCCCCCTTCGGACTCCTCTCGGTAACCGGGTCGCTGCTGTTGTCACACAGCTGCTGCTGTCCCTGAGAGAGCAGGATCTTGAAATCAGATCCCGTCACTGGAAAGACCCTCGCCCCTAGGTGAAATCAAATGTGCTCTTGCTTGAAAATCCAAAGAGCCCTTCAAGGCGTAATGCTGTCATTTTCAACAAAAAATAAACAATGGATGAATGATAGGAGAGGCAGGGTTTGCTTCAGATCATGGGGGCCGGGGCGGGGTGGGGGTTAGTGAGTAGCGGCGTGTTTGAAACAGGTGGATGATGAGTCGGTAATGGTCCGAGTGGGTTATTCGTTAATGGTCTCTCTCTACTGTTGTATGGGGTGAAAGTTTTCCATAAGAAGACATGACAGAGGAAATACAAAGACTCTATCACCCTTTCTCTCTCCTACTTTACTGTCACTATTGCCTCAGTCCCTTGGGGACCATTCCTGGGGGAGATGAAGCTTTTCTATACGAATTCCTTCTACAAGGCCATACATCCGAGCCCAGGTCAGAGAGACCCCTGCCCTTCCCCCATCCCATCCCCGAGTTAAGTTTCTTTTTTTTTTTCTGTGTTTTGCTTTCTTTTTCGAAATTCGTTTTGTTTTAGAATAGCATTACTACCTAATGATAGTTTTAGTAATGTTCGTTTCCTTTCTATTCATAATTCGTTTCTTCTGAGAACAAGCTTCCCGTTGCTGACTTTCTGAGTCTCTGTTGAATTTAAGATTCAGGATCTATAATTAGAATGGAAATATTACCTGCAAATGAATGAGGTGTCCCTTTAGTACCCACTGTGCTAATTAGACAAGCGACCTGGTCAATGATGTTGTGCCCCACCGTGACTGGACTGTGTTGCGGTCACTGACCACGGGGCTGGGATCAGAAACACTTGTGGCACGGAGCCCAGTGGAGCCTGAGAATGCCGATTCCGGGCACACCTGCTTAGAACTGAGAGATTTGGGAGGCATGTTAATATGCCTCTGTGACCTCGGAGCATTTAATTTAGCTTGTAAATTCAGAGAGTTTGAGCTACTTCCTGCTACTTGGCCCTCTTCAGTGTAAGAAAGGCTGTTCCCCGGGTGGACCAGGTTCCCCATCACGGCTACAGGCTCTGAGGGCTCCGTTTTTGTCTCTCGGGTGTTGCTGCCACCAGCAGCGCACAAGCCTGGACTCGGTGGGAGTGTGGCGTAAGTAGCAACGTGACCGCCCCCTTTTAGTGGAACGGAGCCACGGCCGCGTCGATCGGGGTCTCCTGTGGCACCTCTCGCTGAAGTTTCGGTCTTCCGCCTCCACACACAGACGGACAAACCTCTCTGTTATCTTCCATTTTGGTAGAGACCTTAACAGTGTGAATTGTGATGAACTTGGACCACTGCCACCAGGTTGGGAAGTCCGAAGTACGGTTTCGGGGAGAATATATTTTGTAGATCATAATAACCGAACAACCCAGTTTACAGACCCAAGATTACATCACATCATGAAGTAAGACTTTTCATAAAATCTTTGTTGACCTCTGACATTCATAATTTAATGTTTTCTACTAACAATTCTCTTATCTACTGCGTTGTTCGTGGAGAGTAAGCGTTAAGTAAAATAAAGAGTTGTAGACAAGCGCATGATACAGACTCCCAGGTGAGCCGCGAGCTGTATCGTGGCCACCTTTCCTTGATGGAGCCTCAATAAAACTCACCCCGAGAGGGAAGCCTGTACTCAGTACAGCTCCTTTCTCGAAGCTTCCACACACAGCTCTCCGAGGGAGTGTGTGGCCCTTAGAACGAGGGACATCGAAAGGAAGCTTCTCCTTAGTGCTCGCTCGTCACCACCTGGAGGGGCTGCTGCAGCCTGAAATGCTCCTCATCGGAGCCTTTTCCTGTGCCCGTCATTCCCGGACAGCTTGGAACTGGGAGTTAACCTTGGATCCCATGTTCAGGGTCCCGGGTTTGTTGTGTCCTCCAGAACGTAAGAGCCCATGTAGCTCTTCTTGTTGACAGCTGCCCTTGGGGGCAAAACCTGGACTAGACAAATGCCCATCCCTCTTCTAGTCCTAGTCCTTGATTTTACTGGAATTTTATGAGTGGGCTTAGAAATAACATGGTTATGTTAGCAGAACATTTTTTTCTCGAAGTTCTGTGTAATGACTCCCGGTTGCTCGGTGCGGGGTGGGGGGGGGGGCATTCCTTACGGCTCCATTGGCTTTTACTTGTGGAGTGACCTCGATGCTTCTGTTCTTCTCAAGTCACCAGTGCCAGCTAAAGGAGCCCAGCCAGCCGCTGCCATTGCCTAGCGAGGGCTCTGTGGAAGACGAGGAGCTTCCCGCCCAGAGATACGAAAGAGATTTAGTCCAGAAGCTGAAGGTCCTCAGACACGAACTTTCACTGCAGCAACCCCAGGCGGGTCACTGCCGCATCGAAGTATCCAGAGAAGAAATATTTGAGGTATGGAATTCAGTGCGACCGGCAGTGAGGCATAGACTGTTCGACCCTGTAAACAGACAGTGAGTTCTTTCTCTGTGGTGTTTCAGGTCTTGATTTTTTCTTTTTTATTTTTTTTAAGATTTTTTTTTTATTTCGGAGAGAGAGCAGAAGGAGGGAAGAGAGGAGAAGCAGGCTCCCCGCTGAGCAGGGAGCCCCACGTGGGGCTCGATCCCAGCACCCTGGGATCACAACCCGAGCCTAAGGCAGACGCTTCACCCACTGAGCCCCCCAGGGACCCCTTCAGGTCCTGATTTTATTACTCCGCGAATTGCAGGGCTTTTTCGGGACCAATGGGCACAGAGAGACTGTTTTCTCCTTTGGTAGGAGCTGAAAAGCTCAAGAGCTTCTGAGGTGAAAATAAAGAGGTTTATGTGGAAACCAGTACTGAGTGTTACTGTCCGTGCTCTCCCGTGCTCTGTGATGACATATTCCCGCAGTCTGGGCGGTTTCTCACAACCAGGCTTCCCTTCTACTGCCTTGCACGGAGTTTCACCCAATGGCTTCGCCTCCCCAGAGAAGCTTAGTGGCCAGGTGGCCACCAGATTTTTAACGTGTTTTCTGGAAACCAGAAGATGAGGCGGTTCCTGAAAAGGGTTCTGTCCTTCATGCAGCTCTCTGGTGGGGTCAAGGCCACTAAACAGGCAGGACCCTCTCGCAGACAGGACCCTTATCTCAAGGAAGGTGATCGGAAGGTCAAATCTCAGCGATGTGCGGGCCTTATCCTGCCTGCCAGGGGAATCACAGGCAGAAGCGATCAGAGGAAAGTGGATAAGAGCTGAACTCAGATCCCCCCTGGGCTGCAGGGGCTGGGTGGAGGGGCACGGAGGGCAAGGTCCGGCCTGTGGGGAGCCCAGTGGCGTCTTCGGGGTGATGGGCACTGAGGAGGCGCCCGGGGCCACGCTCAACGCCCGTGCACAGCCGGTGTTGGGCGAATAGACGGATTGGCCAGAATGGCCATTGAGCCATCGTAAATGGTTGCCGGGGAGAGAAAAGCACCAAGTTACTGATGTGTTGCTGCCAGCGCATGTCCACTCAGCATCCTCTTCCCCTCTTGGGATGCTGAAGCTTGAATTACATTAAATTTAAAGCATGAAAAGATTCTCAAGTGCCTTAATCATTGAAAATATCTGCATTTAGCTAGTTCCACTCAAAAATCTGAATCTGGGGGAAGGCTGGGCTGGCCACCTGTTTTCTGTGTTTTGGGCAAGCTACTGTGTGTGTCTTATTACTTAAACCTTTTTTTTTTTTTTTTGCTTTTTTGACTCCAGAAATCCTGTGATTCTTCACCTCAGATATAAAAACAGGCTCAGAATTCATTTACTGTTCAGATTCTCTAGGGACGTCTTATTTTGGTTAACATACAGAAGTTGGGATGCCTGGGTGGCTCAGTTGGTTGAGCGTCTGCCTTCGGCTCCGGTCATGATCCCAGAGTCCTGGGATCGAGTCTCGAGTTGGGCTCCCTGCTCTGTGGGGAGTCAGCTTCTCCCTCTGTCTGCTGCTCCCCCTACTTATGCTCTCTCTCTGTCAAATGAATAAATCAAATCTTTCTTACAAATATGTAAGTTGTTCTTAGTATGGCCACATTAAAGTTAATTTGGAGAACATGGACTCTAGTGAGGATGTATGTTTGCTCTTAAGCCTTCAGTAATTGTGCTGCAAATGGGGGTGTGTGTGTCCTTTTGGTGTGGCGTCGCCAGGCGCAGGCTGCCTTGTTCCTGAGGGAGACTCAGGGGAGATCAGGTGACAGGCGCCACTGCATACAGGACACCAGAGACACCGAATCAACACTTTGAATGGAACCAGCTCAGACTTTGCTGTCAATGCACGTGCACCCTGGTTGGGTCTCCATCACCAACAACCTGTCACCTTCTGTAACTGTAAATACCACCCATTCTTCTCTCTGACACTGTCATTTTGCCGAGCAGGAGTCTTACCGTCAGATCATGAAGATGCGGCCCAAGGATCTGAAGAAGCGGCTGATGGTGAAGTTCCGGGGAGAGGAAGGTCTGGATTATGGCGGAGTGGCGAGGTGAGGAGCTGGGGCGGCCCCGCTTGCGGCTGCACGGGGCTCCGCGCCCCCGGGACGGGAGGTTTTTCAGAGGCGCTTGTCCTGGGGCAGTCCAGACCCCCTGCGTGGCCTTCAGCGCTCCTGGGATCGAGGCAGTGTCACTGCCACCAGAATGCACGTCTCCTTTGCCCTGAATTTACTTCTTGGAAAGACAGGTTTCAGCTTTTCAGCCCCCCTCCCCACCCCTACGTCATCCGGGAGCTCCAAACCTGAAACACGTGGGACATGCTTTTGAAATCAGTCCGGGAGCGTGGCAGTCAGCCTTGCTTTTCCCAGGAGGGGACTGTGGGGCACTGGTGTCAGAGGAACTCTGCAGAATGATGCGATGGTCAGAATCATTCATGCAAGCGATCTTGAAAATAGAAGAATGAAAAACTGCTATTTCCCATCCTATGTCTTTACACCTTGGAGACAACTGCCTTTTCTGCGCTTTTAACTCTCTCTCCTACTGGGTAATTTTATGTCACTAAACCGGCTGAGTTCAGACATTCACGACCTGTGGTCATAGACACAGATGGGCTGGGGAATTCGTGCCTGTGCTGAAGGCCCCGTTTAACACTCACTTCCTGGTTTGTGCTGTCGTCATTTGGAGACCTTCCTTCATTGTCTTTGTAACTCAGAATAATGTCTTTTCTTCCTTTGTTTAAAAAAAGATTTTATTTGACACAGATCACAAGTAGTGGGAGCAGCCGGCAAAGAGAGAGGGAAAAGCAAGCGCCCCACTAGCAGGGAGCCCGATGCGGGACTCGATCCCAGGACCCTGGGATCATGACCTGAGCTGAAGGCGGAGGCTTAACTGACTGAGCCTCCAGGCGTCCCAAAGAAAACCATTTTCATTCAGACTTTTGAAGGCATTGCCGTCCTGTCTTTCAGCACCTGTCATCACTGGTGACAACCTGATTTTAGTCCCTCCTTCACCAGAAGTCACTTAGGCCCATGTAGGACCGCCCATCATCCAGAGTGTTCTGCCTTTTTTTTCCTCCCCCTTCCCGTCCTGACGTCCTGCTGCCACGTCACCACCGTCATCACTCCCTTCTCCTCTTCGTGTGTTGCCCTTGTCCGGCAAAACCTTGACCCTGAACAATCCCATCCAGGGGCTGCCGAGCCTCTGCTGAGCGGGGACAGGTGGCCGGGGCACGACGCCGTCCACACCGCTGGCCTCTCCACACCTTGGGGACACCCGACCTTTGCCAGACACTGTATCCCCTTCCTGTCTGTGCTTTAAGGAAGCACTAAAGGCGAACAGAGCAAAGTAGAAAGAAAAGGAGGAATTCCAGGAGCAACTGCTCCTCCCTCGGTCACTGACCCCTGCTCGGTTCCCCTTGCGGCAGAGCCCTCGCAAGGGTCACTGAGGTCATGCAGCTCCCGGCCCCGCCTCCACATCTCTCACTTCCTCTCCACACCCCCTCCCTCCCTCCCCGGCACCCCTTTCTGCCCTCTGAAGCCCCTTGTGTCAAGGTCTCCCCTGGCTGCATCTCTGCAGACCCCGCGATGCCTCCGCGGCCTTCACCTCCCCTGGTCTGTCAGCAGCACCTGGTGTCGTTGGTCCTTCCCTGTCCTCAAAGCTCTTTTTCCACTGGGTCCTGGGCCACCACTCTCTCTTCATCTGCCTCCTAGCAGTCCCCTGTCGGACTTCACCCTGGGGCATTGGCAGCCCCCAGCTTGGTCCTGGGGTCGCCTGAGTGCGCCCCGGGTTCTGTCTCTGCACCTATACCCCACTGTACCCCACTGCTCAGTCCCCTCAGCACTGCACCTGTTCGCCCTGGGCTCTTCTTAGGGATTTGTAAAGCCTCCCGAGCCTAATGGTCCCAAATCTCTGATGGCGCCCCTCATACTAGCTTCTTGTTTCTCCCCAGCCACTGCCTGGTCACCTCCCAGAGCCCATCCACCTGTAGTCAGTCCTCAGCAAAGAACCCTGCGCAGACCACCCGTGGCCCCTCTGGCTCCCCAGCTCCCCGCTTGGGCTCCTGTCCTCACTCCTGAATGCGTGGTGGCTGCTCCCCTTGCCCCCTCCCCCGCCCCCTCCGTGTCTCACTGCCCTGCACAGGCCACCATCAGCTTTCTGGAGGCTCTGCCAGTCCTCCCCGGCCCCAGGCTCCCAGCCAACCCCCAGGTGCCCCACGGCCTCCCCCCTCCGGCCGCCGCGCTCTCTCCGCGGCCTGCCTAGGCCTTTGCCTGGAGTGTCCCGAGGGGTCCCATAGCTTGTTCCCTCCGTTCTCTGGGGTCTGCTCACAGGGTAACCCCCTGCCCCAGCCCCGAGATCCCGTGTTCCCCCGGCCTGCGTGGCCCGTGTGCTCGGGGGCTGTTCAGTTCTCGACGGGTCCGCCGAAGCCGCAGCTTTATCCCGCTCGCAGTTTCCTCTCCCTTCCCTTGCTCCGCTCTTGCTGACGGGCCCCTCACTCCGCGCCGGACGCTCCTCGCGCGAACAGAAGCGGTGGCTCGGAACGGTCTAGTTATTTTTACCTGCTCACCTCTGAGTTGCTTTATTGCCGTACACTTGACGCACAACGTGGCCTTCGTCCCCGGCGGGCAGCTCAGTGTTCCGGAAACACCTGGGCTCTGCTCACAGGTGTGGCTGCCACCTGTCCCTGCACGGCGAGCGCCGCCCACGCCGCGGCCCGTGACCCGAGGCTGCGCCTCTCCTCCCCGTGACGGCCTCAGTCCCTCATCCCCCCCCCACCGTTCCGTGGCCCACCCCTGGCCCCTCATCTCCCGCCGCCGTGCATCCGTTCCCGTCTCTACGGGTCTGTTTCTGCTTTGTTCGTTTGGTGTGCGGTGTTTTTTGGATTCCAAATATAAGTGAAATCACAAGGTATTTGTGTCTGACCGAGTTCGCTCGGCATCATACCCTCTGGGTCCGTCCGTGGCCGCGAGCTCCTGTCCTTTCTGCGGATTCACATGCCCGCATGTACGTACATCACAGCTTTCCCCGTTCGTCGGTTCGTGGGCACTGAGACTGCTTCTGCATCTTGCCTGTTGTCAATAATGCTGCTACAATAATGCCACTGTAAATAAGCCGAGGAGCGCGTAAGACTTTGAATTAGTGTCTTCATTTTCTTTGGGTAAATACCCAGTAGTGGCATTACTGGATCACATGGTGTGCCTATCTTTAATTTTTGGAGGAACCTCTGTACTGTTGTTCCCAGCGGCACTGTCTGGCACGTTTTTATTTTTTTATGGTATCGTAACATACTCATTTATGGATTCCAGGGTAACAAAATATAAAATGAGAAAAATTCACTTTTAATCTACCATCTGTGATGGAGTTTTCACAGGACTGACTCTTCAAGAACACCCCTATAATGTTTGCTCTTGTGAAGACGGTGTTTACTCATTACCCATTAATGTCGAGACTCTACCACGTATTAGGCACTAGGGATACGACAGAGAACACAGTGATGGGTTCTCTGCCCCCGTCACCCCTTCCAAGTCCCCATCCAAAGGCGTTCTCAATCTCATGAGGTACAGACATTAATAAAAGAATTACACAAGTAATTCTAAAACTCCAGCTCTGGTAGAGGCTACCGAAGAGGTCGTGCCCCTGTGAAGATGTGTCTTGGGAAGTCGGGACAGGATGTCACATGCTCCCCACTTAGGGCAGGTTCTCAGCCCTACAGCAGCTACCCCAAGAGAAATTATGTTCTGATACATATTCTAAGTGGTTTCATTTGGTTTCTGGGTAGAGCTGGGATTTTTTTTTTCAGGAGCCAAAAGAAAAGACATTGAAAAGCAAGGAGTCCCGATCTGCCCTGTGGCCCTGGATGGAATCAGTCCTCCACCTACTTCCCACTGCCTGTCTCTCTCTCCTCCTACCCTTTTGCCAAGTCCGACTGGGAGAAAGGCCGCAGAAAGGCATGCATTCGCCTGGCATGAGCTCACATTGGCACCAGCTCTCCAGGGAAGCCATTTTTCCTTTCAAGACCATCCCAAGGTTCGTCTTGAACTTGATCTTGAGTCTAGAAACCATCTTTCTTTTGGCAGTGTCACTTCTGTTTGCCCTTGATAACACAAATTCTGTCTCCAGCTAAGAGGATTAGGCTTTCTGTCCTCCTCCATAGCGGAGAATCTTCCTAGTTACACGTTCATATCTGCCCCAACAATTTAAATCAGACTGCTTGCATTTTCTTTATTTCCTTTATGGTCTCAGAAATTCGGTGTCCTGAACTGTTCCAACCTACCGTCGTTCGTTTGCGTGGCTGGTACTACATATTCCCAGGCACACATGTGAATAGCTTGGTTTCGTGTGCTAGGAGTTCTCTTCCTTCCGCGTGTCCTGTTTTTATCAAGTCTTCCACACGGAGAGGTCTTTGGCGAGCCCCCCTTGGTTGACACCGTGCTCTAGTGGGAAGAGCACTGTGAGCCCTGGCTTTCCTGCCTCCTGTTGGGTCTTGCGTTATTTCACCCCTCAGGTCCTTCCTCGTGTCTGTAGGGGATCAGATCTATCTCAGAGAGCTTTAGAGAGATTTAAATCCCACATATGTGTGTCTGCCTTCATTATCTGGTTGATGAGAATCAGTCTACACTTACTTCCGCAGTGTTTGGTACCGAACCATTTCCTGTACTGTTAAAAAACCCTTTTGCCTGTATAGTTAGCTCTCCCCTTACCACTTCCTTAACATCCCTAATACGCCTCCCTACCTCCGTGCGTGACTTGGTCAGAATGTTCGCTTGTATTTTAATCACTTCCTGTCTAGACAGTTGCGGGTCCTTGGCTTTGGAAAATGACTCTTCTCAAACCCAAACTCTGAAACTTGGGGGGAGGAATCCAGGTCTTCTAGTTGGAGAATTCTGCCTTTCTAGTAAAGAATTTTGTTAACATTTGGAGTCTCACTGCTTCTGGCACTTCCTTTCTGTTCTTTTGAGTTTGATACATAATTTTGTTGTGGTCTGATTCTTTTTTGTGTACTCTCCCAGTTTTCCTGAATTATTTGCACGTGCGCTTATCCTTTCATAATCTTTCTCAATTCTCTGCCTTTTCTATTTGACAGAGTAAGAAATTCCAGAATAAAACTTGGGTCTGTTTATCTTAATGAAATTTATTCATTTGAGAGGAGTTTTGAATAAAGAAGAAAAGGGTCTTTGTAAGAAGTGGCACAGGTGCTTGGGTGCGGGTTTCCCCGTATTTTCCCCAGATTCCTCCGGATTCTACTGAGAGTGCTTGTTTTGTTTGTCTCTGATTTGGGGCTTTTTTATAATGAAATGATTGGAATATTTAGGAATTCTGAAAGTAATTCATTCTTAAATATCCCAGATTTTAGAACTCTTAGAATTAATCTTATTAAGTATTAAGCTTGCTTTTTAAATTATAAAAGCAGCAAATGTTGGGGTGCCTCGGTGGCTCAGTCGGTTAAACGTCTGACTCTTGATTTTTGGCTCAGGTCATGATCTCAGGGTCTGGAGATCAAGTCCTGTGTCAGGCTCCATGCTGGGCATGGAGCCTGCTTAGGATTCTCTCTCCCTCTGTCCCTTCCCTACTCAAGAGTGCACATGTTCTCTCAAATAAATAAATGTTTATGGCAAAATATAAGAATTCAGCAAAATAGAAGATTATGAAGGGCAAAAGTTATTCTTAATCCATCTCCCCAGACTGTGAAATATCTTCTCCTCGCTTAAGTGTGATAACATGTTATAGTGGAAATTGAAGAACTTTCTAGAAAGAAGCAAAAGAAGACTGCAGATGCCCCAGAATGTTAATTCTCAAGTTAACTACTGTCAGCGTAAATCGTCCCCCTCTTTCTCTTTGCTCTTTGTAGACAGCTTTCCTGTTTTGTGTGTATGTGCGCACGCGCACACTCTTTTTAAAATAAAACTAGGATCTCGGTCCTTCTTACAGTACGTTTGTCTGTTACTACCACAGCACGAGCGTCATCACCTGAGATGTGTGTCTCTGCACAGTAGCAGAGAGAATTTTAGCTGAGGTGCAGGAAAGCTGACCAGGTAGCTGTCGAGAGGACTGCCTGGAGGAGGCGGTCCTGACTCGGGTCAGTGCGGGTCTTCCTCAGCTTCCGACCTGTGCAGGGTCAGGGCCAGAAAAGCCATTATTTCTCATTCAGCCAGAAGCAAGTTGTTCCTTCCCAGTCTGTGCTGGGCCCCTTCTCTCAGAGCAGGGTATCCCCACCAGTGGGGCCTTCCAGGACACAGGGAACCCGTCTGTCAGGTAAGACCGAAGACCGGACGTTCTCGCACGTATGAAATGCCTTTCCACTGTTCTTGTTCCTAGGGAGTGGCTTTACTTACTGTGCCATGAAATGTTGAATCCGTATTACGGACTCTTCCAATATTCTACGGACAACATTTACATGTTGCAGATCAACCCAGATTCCTCAATCAACCCCGTAAGTATTCATGAACGGAGAAGGGGCAAATTGGAACATTTTTTAAAATGGATTTCCAGGTTTGGTCTCTATCCTTGGTCTGTTCGTTCTGGGCTTGCTCGGAGTCTGTGGTAAACAGACAGCGAAAGGCCGAGTGGGAACCAGATTAAGGGGAATGATTTCTCTCCCAGGCCCGGGATCACAGGGTATGTTAATTTCAAAGACAGCAAGAGTGAAACTGAACTGCTCGGACTACTCAGAGCCCTTTTTCGCCAGTTGAGGGAACCGAGGTCGGAGGATTTGCTGATCATGTCATTCTGAGACCGGGGCTATGAAATCCGTCTTCTCCCAGTCAAAATTAGAATTTTCCATAATTGGTCTTTTTGCTCGTTTGAGAGGAAACGTGAGCGTGGAGTGAGTGACCGGCCTAAGGTTAGACAGCCGGCGTGTGGAGGGCTCTCCCCGTGGGGCCGTGTCCTGTGGTCACTGCTGCCGAGCCCACGGCCCTGAGGCAGTCTGGGATCAGCTCTACTCTACAAACATTCAAATATGACAGAGCCTAAATAGAAATGAGGTTTTGATGAATTCCGATTATAATTCCAACTGGAAGCAAAGATGTGTATTTCCCTGTTAAAAGCCAGAAGAGCTCTAGTTTTAGAGTGCTTCACGTGCAGAGAATTTTCCTTTATGTTCCTTTTTCATTTTGTCTTCCTTCTTCGGATTTTTTCTCTTCCGCTTTCTCCAGGGACTCGGGAGGGATTGCCCTCTGCTCTCTTTCTGGTAGCACAGTGAGAAGGCGGAGGGTTTCCCCAGGCGCCCTGCACTTAGAAGGGCCTGTGCTTGGTTTGATTCTGCCATTGCCCGTGTTGAAATTCTTAATTTTTGAGTAAGGGGTTCTGCATTTTCCTTCTACACCGAGTGCCACAAATGATGTTGCAATCCGGAGGAGGTGTTTGAACTAAGGGCCTTTCAAATGCTCAGATGATCGCTACAAAACACGAGCTCTGGGTTTTGACTATCTAACCAGCCTTCCTTTCTCTGTCGGTGAGCACAGCCCGTGAGTAACCGAGTCCGTGTTCGGTGGTGATGGGACGGTTCATTCTCTGGAGAAGCTTGGAGAAAGCCCGAAGCTCGAGGTTCCCACTTTGGCCGGGCCTTCTTCTGATGACTTCGTGTTCTCTGGTGCCTCCTACAGGACCATCTATCTTACTTCCACTTTGTGGGCCGGATCATGGGTCTCGCTGTGTTCCACGGACACTACATCAACGGAGGCTTCACGGTTCCCTTCTATAAGCAACTCCTGGGGAAGCCCATCCAGCTCTCAGATTTGGAGTCGGTGGATCCAGAATTACATAAGAGCTTAGTGTGGATTCTGTAAGTACAGCCTTCCTGCTCGGACAATGGCGAATTCGTGCACAGCCACCGTCTCGTACGCCAGATACATTCGTTCTGCGCATGTGTGTATGTGTGTGTGCATGTGATTGTTTTTGAGGGGTGGGTGTGAAGTTAGAGAAAGAAAATGCTGTTTCACAACCAGATGCATAAAAGTAGATCGAATAAGAAATACTCAGTAAACATTCTTCGTGATGTTTGGCCAGTTTCACTTTATAGACTAATTTCTTTTGTTGTCTTGTCAAATTCTTTTTTTTTTTTTTTTAAAGATTTTATTTATTTGACAGAGAGAGAGATCACAAGTAGGCAGAGAGGCAGGCAGAGGGAGCAGGCCTCGATCCCAGGACCCTAGGAATCATGACCTGAGCCAAAGGCAGAGGCTTAACCCACTGAGCCACCCAGACACCCCTCCCCTGTCTCCTCAAATTCTTAAGGATCACACATCCTTGTAATCCTTGGCCGGACAGATGGGCAGGTGGTTTGCTTTTGACTCTCATGGGGAGATGGAAAGTCAAAAACAAAATTAGTAGCAAAGTACCTTATGTCAAAGTATTTGATACAAGAAAAAGATCAAGAAAAATTCCATTTCGTCACCGTTGTTTTAGAAGTCTCCTAAAACGCTTTTGAAAGCAGTCGGCCCGATCCCTGGGGACACGGTCCTTGGGAGGGAGCCGAGTCCACAGGAGCAAGAGATCCAGCCTCTGGCAGGGGGAGGGCGCGCCGAGGAGCTGAACTCAGTTGTGTCCTGTGCTCTGTCGGCTCCACTTCGCGTGTCCCCACTGGGAACGGGCAGTCTGCGAGGGGCGGGCCTCCAGCCCACGGGAGAGCTTTCACTCTGTGTTGCCAGAAGTGCGGCAGGGGCAGGGGGCCGTCTGAACTCTCTCAAGTGCCACTTTGTGTGAGTGGCTGCTTTAAAGGGGGGGGCGGTCTCGTGTAGGTGTGTGTCCCTGCAGGTGGCTTTTCCTTGGACTCCGCTCTTTGTGAATCCCTCCTTTCTGTTCAGAGACTCAGGTGACAAAGCAATCAGGTCACCGTGTCTTGTAAAATCACAGAATGGTAGGGCTGCCGTCACCTTCCTGCGAAGGGGGAAGCCGAGGGTCGGGGGAACATGGACGTGGAGCTGGGGTCCCCCGGCTGCTCCCAGTATCCGCACCCCTGCGCTGGCACAGGCTCTGTGTCTGCCCGCGGCAGCTCCTCCTGCAGCTCTGGGGCGGCAGGCGGTCAGTTCTGTCTGTCTGTCTGTCTGTCCCCTGGATCTTCCTCGCTCGTGTTCTGTTCTCTGCTGTGCTGCGGCAAAGGTCTGACCTCCGTCTTCTGTCCTAACTCCTACAGAGAGAACGATATCACCCCCGTGCTGGACCACACCTTCTGCGTGGAGCACAATGCCTTCGGGAGGATTCTTCAGCATGAACTGAAGCCCAACGGCCGAAACGTTCCTGTCACAGAGGAGAACAAGAAAGAATATGTCCGGTAATGTTCCAGGGGATGGTGGCCGCCGCTGGGGCATCCGGGTGCCCAGGACCGTCCCGGGCACAGCTGGGTCCACATTTAGGAGGTCACAGCGCCTTCACTGTCAGAGGCTTCCCTGTCCCCGTCAGCACGTGGGGCCAGAATCACAGTAATTGAACTGTCGGCTTCTGCGGGCTCTGCGTGGGGGAGCCCCGATGCCACCAGGCCTGACCTGTTGAAGGGGCAGTAATGATCCCCCCCACCCCGATCCCAAGTGGCACAAGGGATTGCAAATGGCCTCCCGATTCTGGGTGTGAAGTGGTGAGTGTAGGAGAGAAGTGGAGCCTGGAAATTTCCTTGAGTTCAGTCTCGAGGAAGTCGGCTCCGTCGTGGCCCCACCTCTGACGGCAAAGAAATGACGAGTTGCCGACACTAGAAATCTGGAAGCCTGTGGGCACGTCGGAGTGCTTGGGGGGCCTGACTGGTGTGTGGCTCTCATGATGTCCCCGAATCTTACTTTCAAATCTACTTTTAAACAATGGCCAGAATCGTTGTAACAGGTCAGGTCAATTCTTAGTAAAGAATTACTTTACTAACAGGTCAGGCCTATTTTTAGTAAAGCTTCGGAATGTGTCCAGGCCTGGGCTGACTGACTTATTTTTAACCCGGTCCTACCAGCTGCTGGGGGGGGTTCATGCCCCCTCCCCCCAAACACCACCACCCCGGGGAGGCCTGGCGGCGGGGGGTGAGGCTCAGCAGATGATGGCCGACCCTGCTGCGGAGGGAAAAGTGTTCTCTTGCCCCATTTGGTATCGCCTCCAACTCCTGGGACTTCGTCTTTCAGGCTGTACGTAAACTGGAGATTCATGAGGGGGATCGAAGCCCAGTTCTTAGCTCTCCAGAAAGGATTCAATGAACTCATTCCTCAACACTTACTAAAGCCTTTCGACCAGAAGGAACTGGAGGTGGGTGCTTACTGGGCTGAGCCAAGTCCACAGTCAAGGTCGCGAGCGTGATCCCTATTTTCTGGTTTTACATGTGGTGGCAGAGTGAGGCTCCCCTATGCCCCAGCAGGGCCGGGGCTCTCGGGGCTCCAGAATAACAGGGCTAGAGTGAGTGTCTGTCTGCTTGGCAGCAGCCAGTCCAGATCCTTCTCTGGACGTCGTGTGGGTGTTCTGTGGCTTATCTTATTTGTCAGAATCTCGTCAGTGGAGGTTCCTAACCCCCTCCAGTGTAGTCCCCTCGCACGAGGACGTGATCTCGCATATAACCTGGTTCCCCCGGCACATCAGCTTTCTGCTTTTGTTCTGGCTATTATTAGACTCGGAACAAAGTGTTATTGTCTCCCCTAATCACACTTCAAGTGCTCGAACACAGCGGGTTCCACCTCTGATGCCGAATGGCTCGGGGCTATGAAATCCTTCTGTCTTTCTGTCCCCGGTGAGGCACCTCCCACCCCGGGGCAGACCCACGTACGCGTGGACCTTCCACTCCAGCCTTCAACCTCTGCTGGTCCCAGCCCCCGGGGTCCCTGGGATGAGGCCCCATTTTACAGCTGGTTCTCCCGCACCGACTCCTCGCCGCTGTGATGCAGCGCTGAGCTGTGGTTGTGAGAAAGCCCGAAGCTGGGGGTCCGAAAGCAGCCCAGCGTGGCAGCATCGGGCACACCGCCGCGCTCCCTGCCTGTCCAAGCCTGGGGCTCATTTACTCCGACGCAGTAAATGTTCTCTCCCGTCCTGGGAGCTGGAGCGGGGGCGCGTGGCATGACCCCGGTTCGGGGTCTGACCTGCTGCCGAACGCCCTCGCAGCTGATCATCGGCGGCCTGGATAAGATCGACGTGAGCGACTGGAAGTCCAACACGCGGCTGAAGCACTGCGGGGCCGACAGCAACGTCGTCCGCTGGTTCTGGCAGGCGGTGGAGACCTTCGACGAGGAGAGGAGGGCCAGGCTCCTGCAGTTCGTGACGGGGTCCACCCGGGTTCCGCTCCAAGGCTTCAAGGCTTTGCAAGGTGACTGACGTGGAGGCGGGGCTCCTGGCCCAGGCATCTCCCCCAGGCGCGCCCTCTGCCAGGCCATGCCGGGATTCTAGAAGCGTCTGCTAGGGACGGGTGTGGCGGGTGTTCCCTCAGAACAGCTGCCTAGCATTGTGGAAGGGGCTACCCTACCCCCCAGGGGCCGTAGAGACCCTCTTTCCTGCATAGAAGGTGGCGAGCTCTGGTGGCTCTTCCATCCGATGCTGGCTTCTGGGGCTCCAGGCTGTGTGAGCCTCTGCCCAAGAACACACCCGTAACATGTAGGAGAGAAAGTCAGCACAGCCCAGCTTCCTGCCAAACCCGCCTTTCCCAGCATCCCTGCGGGCCACGGGCTCGGGGAGGAGGGGGGTGTGGGGGGGCCGTCTGCAGCCGGGGGCCGGCCAGCCCGGTGCTTGCCCGCAGCGGGGTCGGGCGAGACCTGAGCGAGGAAGGGCCCTGTGGATCCGGTGCGTCGCCTTCCCCTACAGAACTGGTTGAGAGGGAGGGTAGGAGGCGCAGCGAGGCTCTGAGGAAAGCGATCAGAGTTCGTGACGTGCACCATGGATTGATTTCTGAGGCTGACAGCGGTTCTCTCAAGGCGGGCCTGGGCGTGGGGGAGAGAGGCCTGGCCTGAGACGTAGGAGACGGGCGTCTCTGGCTCCGGTGCTGGCCATTAGCGCCAGGGGTCCTCCCTGGGACTCGGTTTTGTTCTCTGTGCAAATGCACTGCCCGATAGGCTCCACTGTTCAGTTTGGGTATCCGTCCGGTCTCTCATCCCTTCTGACAGTGATTAAAAAAAAAATTTTGACATCTAGATTTTTGATCACCCTGAGAGCAAGAAAGAAAAAGGTATGGCATAGTTGTATATTTAGACCTAGTACATGGAATTTTGCATATTAGTAGTGAGAGCAGACACATTTCACGTATGGAATATTCCCTGTGGACGTCTCCGTATTTCAGGGACGTCTCTGAGTGACAGAAGTTCCTTCCGTCCCCTTGGGCTTTCGGCCCAGGTGTTTTGTCCTTCTCTCTTCCCGTTGAAACTCTCCTGGGGAGATTTTGTGACCCCGTGTCTTGCTTCTGTTATAACTCCGCTCCTCTGCCAGTAGTGGGCCTGCTGGCTAAAAATTTCTCTCCAAAAAGAAAAAGAAAAAAAAGTATCACTGGTAGTTTAAGGACTTTACCCTTCAGATACCCCCACTTGAGTGGGTTCGTGGCCGGGGCACAGGAGAGTTCTCACCAGTCTTTGCTCTTGCCCTGTGATTTTTCTAGAATGTCTGGTAGAGGCCCCTGGATAGCCACGGTCAGCAGATGCTAAGCCACACAGAGGCTTATGCTGCCACAAGAAGCCCATGACCTTGGGCAGCACAGCCCACCGCGGCACTAGGCTGAGGGTGTGGTGGGCAGCGGGGTCGGGGTCGGGGCCGGGCCCTGCCTCTGACGTGCATTAACTAGAATGTTTTCTCGTAAGGCTCTACAGGCGCGGCAGGGCCCCGGCTCTTCACCATCCACCTCATCGACGCCAACACAGACAACCTCCCGAAGGCCCATACCTGGTAAGGCCCGTTCCCCGGGAGCCTGTCTCCGGGGTTGCTGCCCTTTGCATGACTTGTCGCAGCTCTTTTCTGGGATGGAGCGCTCCGCTTCCTTAATCAGCGTCCCGGGGCCACTGGCGATGGCCCCAGCGTCAGCCAGAAGGAGCACTCGGCAGCGGGTCGCAGGAGGGTTGTCAGAAGTCCGTCGTGACATGGGCTTCGTGTCGCCTGGCGCTCCGGCAGGTCCAGTCTTGTCTTCCTGTGCGCGAGCACACACGTCCCTCTCTGCAGGAAAACTAGTTTCTCTTCTTAAATTTTTTTTTTATTTTAGTTTTTAGAGAGAGTGAGCGAGTACACGTGAGTGGTGGGGAGGGGCCGAGGAAGAGGGAGAATCTTAAACAGCCTCCATGTCCATGTGACCCGGGGCTGGGTCTCGTGACTCTGAGATCGGGACCCGAGCTGAGATCAAGACTTGGGACGCTCAACCCACTCAGCCACCCAGGCGCCCCCAAAACTCTATAGTTTCTATTTTTAAGACTTAATTAGAAATCGAGAGTGAGCAGGGGCGGGAGGAGGGAACGAGGGAGAGAGAAACCGGAACAGACTCTGCGGGGAGCTCAGAGTCAGATGCGGGGCTTGATATCAGGACCTGAGCTGGAACCAAGGGGCAGACGCGTAACCGAATGCGCCATCCACGTGCCCCAAAACTGTAGGTTTTCATCTGGAGTTACCCGCCTTCACTTCCTGGGACCCCATTTTCCTTCTGGGAACTTAGTCTGTGATGATGCATCTTGTGTACTGAACAGTATTTCTTCCCCAGACTTTGAACTTAAATAGTATCTACAGCAGATTAAAAATCAAGTTACTTACATACGCTTTGTCTCAGAAGCCATGTACCGAGAAGGCCAGCGTGTCTAGTTCAGGAGAGCCAGGTCCTGGTCCTTGGGAGGCACGGGGCACAACAGAACGTTCTGGGGTGGGAGCCCGGGGCTGTGGCTTCCCGTTTCCCGGCGCGGCCGGCCCAGCAGCACCGTATCCGTTCTCGGCAGCTGCTCGCCTCCCTGTGGCCAAGGCCTGGCCCAGTTCCGTGCTGGAACACGACAGCCATGAGCGGCGGCATCTGATGCTGAAGCCCCCCGCCCAGACTATCCCACCATTCACCCCAATTCTTTCTCAAAAAACCATCCTTGGGCTGCCTGGGTGGCTCAGTGGGTTAAGCCTCTGCCTTCGGCTCAGGTCATGATCTCAGGGTTCTGGGATCGAGTCCCACATTGGACTCTCTGCTCAGCAGGGAGCCTGCTTCCTCCTCTCTCTCTCTCTCTCTGCCTGCTTGGTTTCTCTCTGTCAAATAAATAAATAAAATCTTAAAAAAAAAAAATCCTTAACTGTTTAACCCCTTGTAATTTAGTCACTCTATGGCCTCTCAGAATTCTGTATTTCTTTTGTTAGGAGAGAATATCCTTCTTAAAGAGTTTTTTTTTTTTTTTTTAACACAATAGTAGAGATGAGTTTCCCCAGGGAGATGTTGATTCATCTCCTCCCTCATTTCTATTCATTTCATGTCCGTGTCCGGGATTTGCTATTTTATTAGTTTTGAGCTATAGCTTGTTTTTGCAAGAAATACTCCAGACTGCCCCCTTTGGTCTCATATCAAGTCACGGGGGATCGGCTGGGCGTGCAGTAGATGGAGGTAGGGGTGACCTGTCAGCCGGTCTGGATTGCGGGGCTCTCTGCAAAGGTGGTGTTTCATACGAAATAATTTTCCTCAAAGACAACACACAAAACGAGCCGAGAGCTTTGTCCTCATAGAACCAGGAAATAGTAATTGAGTTAATTTTGGTTTGCAAGATTTTAGGGTCTGTGTTGCTGTGTGTGCAATGAAAAATCTTTGCTTTCAGAGCAGAAGAGGACTTGGGGGGAGCAGGGAGCTTGCCTCTGCCTCCTCACCCAGCGAGGCAAGGAGATGCTTCCCCCCTTTTCTTGGCTCTGTCCATGCACACACACACACACACACACACACACACACACACACACTCACCACTCTCTGCTAGCTCGGGGGGCACGAATGCTCCGCCCCCGCCTGTCCTTGTCCCTGCAGCAGGTCCTGGGTCCGGATCCCCCCAGCAGTGACTCTCCCGCTCTTCTGTCCTGTTCCAGCTTTAATCGGATTGACATTCCACCGTATGAATCCTATGAGAAGCTCTATGAGAAGCTGCTGACGGCCGTGGAGGAGACGTGTGGCTTTGCTGTGGAGTGAAGACCAACCAAAGGCAACAGATTCTAGCTCATGACCACCAGACCCAAAGCAAGCTTTCTGTGTGCCTCCTGCAGGGCTGGCTGAGGCCCGGGAACCCTAGGTCACCGGAGGCAAAGAGTTGTCTCCCCTCCTTTTCGTTGAGGGAGCGAGGGGGTGGGGGGGACTTTGGCCGGTGGCTCCCACACATACTTTCCTCCTCTGTGACGGACTCCCATCCCCTTCCAGCACCCATCCAATAAACGCAGCCAGGTTTAGCACTGGGCTTCGGTCACACGGGCTATTCCGCTATGACTGGAACCCAAACGGTGATGGGCTCACTGCCCTGTGGTCCCTAGAGGAAGACCGACCCACACGTTCTGGAACCGAGCCTGGCTTACCGAGGGTTCGTACCTGGTGGCTCTGCCAGCTATTCTGTGTCAGAATGGTCCCGAGGCCCCTTTGCAAGTCCAGCAGCTCAAACTCCAAACCCATCGTCGCCGCTTGCTCCGGGTGCCAGATGAATTTCTAACTGAAAGCGAACCGTGAGGTCGGCGGGCAGTGCGCCGCGCCGGGAAGCCTGCCGCAGAAGCGTGCTTCCCTTTTGGAAAGGTAAAGCGGCTGGGGCAGCCTCGGCTGCGAGCCTGGGGGCAGGTTTCAGGGGATCCTGGCTGAAAAATTTGTGTTGCATAGAGAAAAATGATCTTTCTTTTTAAGAGTCCCTTTGGCCACGTTATCTATCTAATTGGGGCTATTTTTCCCGTGAAAATACCACATAACAGAGTTTATACGAGAACAGACCAAACCAGCCTCCACTCCTCGCGGCCAGTCCCAGGCTGGGGCCCCCGCACCCCCGGGTGTCGGCTGGGTCACTGAATACTAACAGAGCCTCTGCGCAGAAGTTGCTAAGAGCTGAACTAACAAGAGAGAAGCCTGTTGTTCTAGCTGCTGGCTGGGTGCAGACGCACCTCAAAGGGAGGGGGGACCGGCTGACCTCACTGACTTAACCCCAGCACACCCCCCCCCACCCCCGAGTCACTGTTTTAATGCAAACCTGACAGTAGAGGGGGGAGCACGGTTCCGCTCTGGCTCACTCTGGTCATCTTCTGAGCGTCAGAGGGCGACCCAGCAGTCACTGCTCAGTCCCCTTGCCCAGACATCTTCACGGGCTGCGTGAGGCCAGCACAAGCCGGAGCCCGGGTTTCTCACCCCACTTTCCAGTTTGCACAGCAAGTCGCAGCAGTATTTTGACAAGGTGGTCCGAGCGGAGACTGGCTTCCGCGAAGGGCAGCGACAGCCAGCTGTCCTGTTTGGTTTTTGTTACTGTTTTCGTTTTGGGGGCAAGTGTGCGGGAATTCACGAGCAAGACATTTCGCTGTTGAAATTCTGCTGTTGGTTTGGAAGTTAGGCGTTGGCATCCGGCTATGGGGTTTGGAAGCAGCTTTTTGGACGACTCTGTTCTGACCCCTTCGGACTGTGGCGGGTCGGGGGGCGCGGCTTCCCCTTCTCATCTCGCTGTGGGTCCTCGGGCTGCCCCGAAGCAGTCTGGGGCTCACGAGGGCAGCTCTGGGCCCTCTTTGGATCACAGGGTCTGCCTGGCGTTGGGGGTGGGGGGCGTGGGTTGTCGGCCGGGGGTTCCCGGAGCTGCGGGAGTGTGTACTCCGGGCTCCTTAGGAGCGATGTCCGTGTGTCTGTCAAACCCATTCAGGAAGTCCAGGCCGGGCGGTGGGCGTGGTCTTTCAGAAGTTCTGCCTTGCCCCAGCTTGGCTCATCTCGTGTCTCGTTTACCATGATCCTTGTGAGGGCGTGCCCGAAGCTGGCTCCCCCTGATGCCCTAGTCCTCCCTCGGAATCTTCCTCTGGAAGAGTGAGCAAATGTCAACGCCAGACCTGCGCCCAGAGAGGCGAGAGGCTTCCCCTCGTAGGCGAACCCCAACCGCGGGAGGAGAAGAGCTCCCCGAGCGAGCGGAGAGCACCTCCGGACTGAGGGGGGAGGAAGCCCGGCTGCTGCTTTTGGTGTTGGTCAGACTCTGCAGGAATTAGTGAGGAGACGAGGGTCTAGTGGGAATGCTGGGTTCGGCTCCTTCCCGACGATCTTCCTGCTGTTGGGAGGAACAGGGGAACCACCCTTAGCGCACCGGGCGGCCCTGGGCTGCTGGCCTGTGTCCGACGTCAGCTCCGCAGGCGGAGGCCCGAGTCTCTGCTTTTCTCCTTGCACGCGGGCCCCCTCCTCAGCTGTGTGTGACCGTGAAGCCTGAAAGAGCAGAATGTTCCAGAGCCCTCGCTGACTCTCACCAAACAGACCTGTGTCAGTGGCACTGCCCTTCTAGAACCTTCACGATCAACAGTGGATCGGGCCACCCAAAGAGTAGTGTGGCAGACAGTTGGTAAAAGCTCCCGGTCACTCCGCTTTGGGTCCATGTGGACCCCGTCTCCCACAAGCTCTCATTCGTCCCCTCCACGGTAGTCCCCGCCCGCCCACCCCCCACTCACCTCTTTGCCCAGATGCTTCAGGGGCCCCGCTTCCAGGCTGGTCCTCACCAGCGGTCATCAGCCGACCCTCAGGGATGTAGCCAACCACCGCTCTGCCAGTGCTGGAGGTAGGAAAGACAAAGGGGCTGCTTGGGGGACAGGAAGGACCGCTCTGTCCTGTGGGGGGACCTGCCCACCAGGTGGATTGTGTTCCCTCAGCTTGCTCGGCCGCGTGGTCCCAGTTCAGGTGAGGGGGTCCTCCGAGCACATCTGGCAGGAAGGGCCTTGGGCAGAGGAGGCGCCCCGCCCCCCGGCCCCGTCTGCAGCCAGGTGTGGGCCACACGGCAGCCTTCCCGACACATAGTATGAATTTTAAAAATTTGTTTATTTTTGTTTCTCAACCACTTTATAATGTATTTTTTAATTTATTTTGTAACGTCTTGTTTTTAAGTATTGCTGCTATCCTTGTTATTCTTCCCACTGTTTTTATCGCGGATTTATTTTGTGAAAATTGTACACTAATGTTCTGTTTTATGTCAAAAATCAAAAGTATTTAAAGAAATACTAGTTCTATTTAATGTGGTTATGGAACCAGCTGGAAACACACAAGCAACAGTGATTGTACAGCAGCTGGGCCCGGGAGGTCAGGTTCATTTTGTTACATATGCAATAAACTCACGACTTTACATTTTTTTGGCCTCTGATATTTTGGTGTGGAAATGAGATTTTTTAAAAAATTTGTTTTAATCCCACAAAAAAGAAAGCCCTCGTCCTCTTTCCCCTGCCATAGGCATTTAGCTGAAGGTTTGCCACTATGTTGACTATTTTTTTTTTTTGGCAGAACCAACTCTTGACTTCATTGGCTTTCTCTGTTGTTTTCTGTTCTCGGTCTCTGCTGTCATACTGTTTCCTATTGCCAGCTTTCTGCTTAGTTTTTTCTTTTCCTAGTTCCTTAAGGTATAAGGTAGGTTTTTGATTTCAGACCTTTCTTCTTTTTCAATGTAAGCGTCTGTTAGCTGCAAGTTTCCGTCTCAGCGCGGCTTTTAGTTTTGATACGTCTCCAGACAGGTTCTACTTTCCCTTGTGGTGCTGAACTGCTCAACTTTTCCCATACTCAGGAGTTCTCCCTTCTGTCCCTGATTTCTAGCTTCAGTCCACTGTGGGAAGAGCAAATGTTTTGTGTGCTTTCAGTCTTTAAAAAATTTTTTGAGACTTGATTCGTGGCCTTATAGAACGTGGTCTGTTGTGGAGAATGTTCCCTGTGCACTTGAGGAAAACGTGTATTTTGCTGCTGTTGGCGGGGATGTTGTCTGTTTTAGGTCCGAGTGGTCTGTAATGCTGTGCCAGTCCTCAGTTTCCCTCCTGATCTACCTGGCTGTGCTGGCTTCCAGAGAGTGAGGGACCGCGGAGTCCTGTACTCTAGGGCTGTCCGCTTTGCCCTTCAGTTTTCTAGTGTTTGCTGTGGGTGTCCCTGGCTTTACATTTGTTGTTGAATGTGTTGAGTTTCTTAAAATTGTAGGTGCATTTCTTTACTCCCATTTGAGAAATTTTTGTCCATCACTTCAAATAAGTTCTCCCATTCCAAGCAGGTCTGCCTGCGGCTCTTCCGCACTGTCTCTCGTGCGGCTGCGTTCCCGGGCTCTGGGCTGCCTGCCCGCTCACCGGTCTCTTGGGAGCCCAGACAGCTCCGAGCACTGCAGATGAGTTCTGCTCTCCCCCTTCCAGCACAAGGTAGGGAACCAGGAACTGGGCTGCTTCCTCCCAACCGTGCATTATTGTGCTAGGAAGGGTCGACGCAAAGGCAAGCAAAACTGAAGTTCTTTTCGTCAAGTCAGTTGTTTTCACGTACGTATTTTGCATGTTTCCAATGGGGTAGCGCAGGCCTGGAGCTTCCTAGTGGGAAATCTTCAACTTCTGCCTTTTGATTAGAGAGTTTAATACATTTACATTTCGTAACTTATAAGAAGGGACTTATTTCTTCCACTTTATTGTTTTCTCTGTGCCCCCCACTTCCTTATTGCCTTTTGTAGTTGATTTTTTTTTTATAGTAACACATTTTGAATATTTTCTGGTGTCCTTTTGTATACGTTCTATAGATGCTCTCTTTGAGGTTGCCACAGGGATTACGCTTAACTTCCTGATGCTACCATAACCAAAATTAGGCCAGTCTGAATAGCACAGATACCCCTGCCCTTGCACAGCCCCTTCTGTGGGTGCGGTCCCAGATCACATCTTTATACGCTGTGTGCCCGGTAAGATAGAGCAGTTTGTTATGCATTGGCATTTGCCTACTCTATCCTGTAGAAAATAAGAAGTAGACTCCAAACCAAAATTATAGTAATGCGAGCTTTTTATAACAGGCCATGTGTTTACATTTACTGGAGATTTTGATTTCTACTCACAGCTTTGAGTGACTGTCTAGCAAGCATCCTTCCAATTCAAAGGGAAGGAATTCCTTTAGAGATCTTCGTAAAGCGGTTCTGGTGGGAGCAAACTGTCTCACTTTCGAAGAGGAATTTTGCTGGATATGGAATTCTGACCCTCTCTTACGTCTTCGGTCTAGTAAGTTTGCTGTCTGCTTCCTCAGTGATGATTTCTTTTTTCTTTTTTTTTTTTTTTTAAGATTTTATTTCTTTATTTGACAGAGAGAGATCACAAGCAGACAGAGGCAGGGAGAGAGAGGGGGGGGGAAGCAGGCTCCCGCTGAGCAGAGAGCCCGATGCGGGCCTCGATCTCAGGACCCTGAGATCATGACCTGAGCCGAAGGCAGCGGCTTAACCCACTGAGCCACCCAGGCGCCCTCAGTGATGATTTCTGTTCATTTGTTTTTTTCAATGGGCCATACCTTTGTATGCCTTGTCACTTTTTGTTGAAAACTGGACATTTGACTTTTATAAGGTAAATCTGGAAATCTGATGATCCTCTTTCCCCAGGGTGTTTTATTTTTTCTTTTCAATTGTTGACAGTGTCTGTGATCAGCCTGAGGTGAAAGCTTTTGAGGTCTTTCTTGAACTCATTTCTTTCCGTGACCATGAGGGTAGCTTTCTAAATTCCCCTGTTTACATGGCTGTTTCTCTTTCTTTCTTTTTTAAACAACTCACATTTTTCATGCATCAGGACTCCTCCACAGCTTCAGCTGGTCCTCCGCTCGGGGTCCCACGGGCTGCTGTGTGTCAGTCATACTGCCTTCTCTCGAGGCCCAAGCAGGGACAAATCCTCAACCAAGCTCCCTTGGGTTGCTGGCAAAATCCATGTCTTAAACACCTTTGTGACTAAAAGTCCCACCTTCTTATTAGTTCTTGGGACAAACCATCTTAAGACCATAGTGACTGTCCACACAGTTGCTTCTGAATGTCCTTTACCTTAAACATTTGGTTCCCAAAATAGGAAATGGGGGAGGGGGGATAAGTAAAACAACAGGGGCGATTCCTTTAAATCGCATGAAAGCCACATCAGCCCGTGGGGGAGGTGACAGCGGCTGCCCACCTCTGTGTCTGCGCGTCCTTGATCAAAACCAGCCATCAGGGATCAGAATACAGAATCTCACAGCTGGAGGACCAGGTTCTTATTGCTGACCCTGACCTTGGCAAGCTGCACCAAGAACCCAGGCTGCCGTGTGCCAGGAGTGAGGGGACGGGCAGCCATTACCACACTAAATGCTGAAATAGACTGCAATTCACAATTTACCAGAATGTACCAGCCAAGTTGTCCCTTGGGACTTGCAAGCATTCAGTGGACGCTAGAGTTCCGGAATTGTGGAGTTTTCGTCTGAGTGGAGACGGATTCCTAGTGCTTCCGACTCTGCCAGCTTCCTCGACGTCACTGGTCATATTTCCCCGTAACTCCCACCCGTCAGTCCCTGGAACGCGGCGTGTCCGTGGGCTCAGCACAGACACAGGCCACCCTGCAACAACTTCCTCAGTCTGCTCTTTCGAGACTTTCTGGTTAGTTCCTTCATTCTCCCCTCAACCAGCCAACACTGGCCTTCGCCCGGCGCAGGCACTCGACAGCTCAATCGTCTAACCTGACAGTCAAACAGACGGACTGATACGACACAAAAGGCCCTCAAGGGGCAAGATGGCATCTTTGAGAGCCACGACCTGGGGTGGGATCCTGGCTTTGTAACTTGACCTTGAACCTGTTACCTACCCTGTGCCTCAGTTTACTCTTTTGTAAAATGGAGAAAACAGCATCTTCTTCCCCGGGGCACTGGACCGTGTTCCACACAGACATGCAGATGCTCCTTCCTAACGGCCCCCGCTGTTCCACGTTCACGGACACGGCGCTTCCCACACGAGGGTCTTACCTTTCTGTGTCCTTGGCCCCAGGGTGTCGGGCTGCTGCTTCTCTCCCCATCCGCCGGCAGGTGTCCTGAGAAGCCGGGGCAGCCGCGGCCAGAGAACAGACGTCCGCTCCCCGGGGAGCACAGGGCAGTCGGGTGAAGGTGTGGTCGGGCCGAACCAGAGAACCATCCCTTGGGACCCTGGGCAAAGACACGGCGCTGGGTGTAACCCCCCCCCCCCCCGGGAGACGGAGGATGAGGAGGGGTTGGGAGGTCTCGAGTCTGACTGCGGCTCTGGTTCGTGACTGTGTGACTGACTCTGGGGGGGTGCGTACCTCTTGAGCCTCAGACGCAGCAACACAGAAGATGCTGAAGAGTGTTGACCGAAGAATCGGACAGAGTGACCCTGTGACGGAACAGCTTCCACCCGAGGATGCGGAGGTCCAGGAGGAGCCCCTGGAGGTGTGGTCCCTTGGTCAGGGTGGCGGTGAGTGAGTGAACACGGACAGGAGAATCAGCCAGTTGGTCGCTTAGCGAAGTGGAGGGGCAGCCTAGCCGGACGGAGAAGCCCCCGAGGGATGCTGCCCGGTGCCTCCCTGGCTCCGCACCAGGCCCAGGAACCCGGATCTACACGGCCTCCTGCCCCGGACAGACAGGCAGTGCCGTGTGACCTGGGGAAGCCCCCGTGCCCGCAGATTGTCCAGAAGTCTCTCCCCGCCACCCCCCATTCTTGAAATGAAGACTTCGGATTTCTGCACAGGGTATGCAAGTGCCTCATCGCTCACCTGTCAGCGGCCACACTGGAGCCCTTCTCCGTTTTCAGCGTGGCCTGCATGCCCGTGGCTCTCCGGACCCTGGTGGCCTCTGAGTGGGGGAAGGGGGCGATGCCTGCACGGAGGAGGGGGCCACACAGGGGCCTGTCCAAGCACCTGCCCAAGACCGCCCCATGCCCCTCTTGGCTCCGCCCTCCTTTTGTCCCCTTCTTTCCCTCAACACCCGCAGAGGAGCTGGTGGAAATGCCACCGCAGGGCCCAGGCTCCGTCCCCATGGGTGGCGGGAGGCTGTGAAGCCAACTCCATCCCCTGGGGAGGCTCTGGGGACCTGCAGAGTCCCATGGGCTGCGTGGAGCTGCTCTGGGAGCCACCAGGGGCCAGGGATCAGCTTCCTGAGGGCCGAGTTGCCCCTGCCCTCCTGCCCCCCAAACCCCCGGAGGTGCGTTCAGCTCCCCCCGGGATCCCCGTCGTGACAGCAGCGTCCTCGGGGGGCTTCCACCTCAAGCATTTCACTGCTTGCAGGCTGGGTTCGAGACCAGGTTTCCCTGCTCACAGTCAGTCCCTGAACATTGCACGGGCTTTTAGTGAGGTAATTCGGGGAACCTCGTGTGGGACCCTCCGGAACCCCTCCCCCAACACTCCCAGTTGTTCAAAGCAGCCGGACCCACACCAGGAGGGGCCTGCGAGGAGGGAGTTTTCTGAGGGGCCGCAGGGTGGATGAGGCCTCGGGCTACATACAACGGGAGGCCGGGAGGGAACAGTGCTGGGCGCTGTAGGCTGGGTACTGGCCCCCAGGCTCGTGGGCTGTCAGGCAGGATGGGGACAGCCCAAGCTCCAGAAACTACCTCTGGCCTCAAGGGCCCAGCTGCTCCTGGGATGGGGACTGTCCTTGTGCCTGGGGAGTGCCCACCAGTGGCTCTCCTGCTTCACCTCTGGTCGTGGGGCCAAGTGGTGGCGCTGCTGCAGGGGACCTCAGCGGGGGACCAGCCACACAGATTGCTGTGGGAGATGGTGACAGGGTTAGACCTGTTTTCCATCACAAAGGGGCTGCTTTGAGCAGACAAGACAAGGAGGCCTCCTGGAGGAAAGGCGGCACCTTGGAGCCGCTTAGCTTCCTCAGAGTTTGGAGGCCTTGAAGCGACATGAAGCCAGACTGGGGGGAAAAATCAAGAAAAATAAATCAAATCTGGAGGCCATTAATAATGATCCGGAAAAGGGCACCTGGGTGGCTCAGGCTCAGTGGGTTAAAGCCTCTGCCTTCAGCTCAGGTCATGATCTCAGGGTCCTGGGATGGAGCCCCGCATCGGCCTCTCTGCTCAGTGGGGAGCCTGCTTCCTCCTCTCTCTCTGCCTGCCTCTCTGCCTACTTGTGATCTCTGTCAAATAAATAAATAAAATATTTTTAAAAACATAATAATGATCTGGAAAGCTCCCGTTCTTCACTTGGGCTTCAAGGCAAGAGTTTCATGAGTTGAACAAGCGAAGAGAAACCCCAACGTGGGGCACAAGCGAGCCGACAGCTGCCGTATGAAAGCTCAGTCGAGGACCTGTCATCACATCTGTCTCCTCCCTCGGGAGCCAACAGAGGACCGAAGGGAGGCTGCCCATAGCCCCAGGAGACGCCCTGCATCAGCATTCTCCTCTCCAGGGAAGCACGGAGCTACTTCCAGAAGCAGGAGAAGGCTGGGGGAGAAGAGGGGTCAGTGCGTGCAGCAGAGCCAAGCCATGGGGCGGGGAGTCAGGTCAATCCTGCTGCAGGGGAGACCGGCTGGCGTCACAGGGGGCATGGAGGGGGCGGGGGACTGGGTGGGAAGGTTCTGTCAGGAAGCAGAAAGCCCATAGAAGGCATGTCACAAGGATCTGAAGACTGATTGATGCAGCTCAGATACTTTTTTTTTTTTTTTTTTAAAGATTCCACCCATTTACCTGACAGAGATCACAAGTAGGCAGAGAGGCAGGCAGAGAGAGGAGGAAGGAGGCTCCCCGCAGAGCAGAGAGCCCGATGCGGGGCTAGATCCCAGGACCCTGAGATCATGACCTGAGCCGAAGGCAGAGGCTTTAATCCACTGAGCCGCCCCTAGATACTTTTAAAAAAGTCTTGAGAGAAGACAAAACCAAATGTGTACTAGAACAGCAGGGAAAGAAATCACCAGAGCTCTTCTAAGTCCCCGTTTAAAATCCCCAGAGAACGATTCAGGGCAGTCAAACAGCCATAGATACACGTATGAAACCATTATGTTGTACACCTTGAACTAATGCAATGTCCTAGGTCAACTGCATCTCAATAAAATTGGGAAAAAATAAAATTCCTACGCTTCCATAAAAAATTAAAAGTTTGGGGGTGCCTGGGTGGCTCAATTGGTTAGGCGTCTGACTCTTGATTTCGGTTCAGGTCATGATCTCAAGCCCCGTGTCGGGCTCCACGCCGAGCATGGAGCCTCGTTAAGGTTCTCTCCCTCTGCTCTTCACTCCCCTGCTCCTGCTTGTCACGCTCTAAAAAACTAAATGAAAGTTCGAGATCCTTTAAAAATCTATCAATAATAATTTACATTGGAAATTTATAGGCTCTTCCGGGTCTGAAAAATTGTTTTTTAAGTGTAGTGGAGGGGCGCCTGGGTGGCTCAGTGGGTTAAAGCCTCTGCCTTCAGCTCAGGTCATGATCCCAGGGTCCTGGGATCAAGCCCCGCATCGGGCTCTCTGCTCAGCAGGGAGCCTGCTTCCTCCTCTCTCTCTGCCTGCCTCTCTGCCTACTTGTGATCTCTGTCTGTCAAATAAATAAATAAAATATTTAAAAAAAAAAAAAAAAAAAAAAAAAAAAAAAAGTGTAGTGGACACACGACGTTACGCTAGTTTCCGGTGTACAACGCAGGGACTCGATGGCTCTACACCTTACGCTCTGCCCCCCGCAAGTGCAGCGGCCGTGGGTCACCACAAGGCCCTATCACGATACCAGTGACCATACTCCCCGGGCTGTCCCTTTATCCCCCCGACTTACTCCTTCCATAACTGGAAGCCTGTACCTCCCGCTCCCCTTCACCCATTTTGCCCAAAACGCCCCCACCCTCAGCATTTGAAAAAAAATATTTAAAATAGGCTTGGTTCACCTGATGGGGTTGGTGTAGTCTGACTCATTCTTGCAGCGCTATAGGATTCAGGTTCTGATCCCTGAGTCCGAGAACTCCTTTACTCTGAGGAAAAAAAATCAATTTATATTAACTCATGATCACATAAAGAAAGCTTGTGCTGGGCACAGAACCTGGATGTTAAAAATTTCCCATTTTCTTTTACGATTCTCTTAAAAACAAAAAAAAGTTGCAGAAAATGGAAGGTAAGAGTTCAGCAGAAACTGCATAGATGAAGAAATGAATCTCTATTGACGTTCGATCGAGAATTAATTCCCTGTGTAAATAGAAAGGAGATCTTTCTGAAGCATTTTAAAAGGTCAGACATGTATGTGAACAGCTGTAGCCTGACCAAGAGACCAAAATTCTTCCGGAAACATCAGGAATCCTCAGTGGCTTTTCCAAGGCCATCTCATTGCCCGTGACAGAAACACGGTAATTTTAGGAAAAGAAAGTGCAGACTTTAGACAAAATTTACTCAGAAGGAATTAAAAGCTTAACATATGTCTCCAATATTTCAAGCGAAGCATCTGGCAGAGGCCCAAGAGGCCCAGCAGGGAATCTTCTGGAACCAGACTCCTGAGAAAGCAGGAACTCGGAGCTGTGATCATACAGGGACCCAGGGTGTGACTGTGTCCCCCATAGGATCAGGCCCTCTGGAGCAGGGACCCTCCACTGAATGTGTCCGTCCTCCTGATGGCTGGGCAGACCCGGATGCTCGGACGCTCACCCACCTAGAAGCATAGGCCAAGATGCAGGTCTTCCCCTCGGACTCCGTTACCCTAGGGTCCCAGGGACCGAGCCTGAGAGCACCCGTCCTTTCGAACATTCAGGAAAACAAGGATGCTACCCTCCAGGATTTCTCTCCTCCAGTGATCCTTGTTGGCCCAACACACACTCCACTGACAACAGAAATGTCTACACCAGATGCTGGATCCCACCTCCGTCCACGCAGTCTGAGGCGGTGCTCTGCCTTCTACTGTGACAGCAGGACGATCCTGAACCCGACCCCGACAGCTTTGTCTCTACAGTAAAGTAACTAGGAATTTTCTCTCGTTTAGCTTTACTGCTCTTAATTCAGAGTTTATACGTGGGGTTCAAATGAGTATCCTGATGAAATTATTTGTAAGGATTAATAACTGAAGAATATTTGAATTTGAATCTTATAACTTAAATGATTCTACTTCACTCTGTTTGTGGGTAGTGTCAATACAGCATTTTCATTGCTACTAAGGTCTGTTAACATAATCCATAAATCACTCATTTCTAAGATAATCTTGACACTTTTTTTCTCGGTTTTATTGCCGTTATTTACAATCCTCTGGGGCTTACTTTACAGTTATATTTGACGTAAGAGCGAATCTGGGTGGCTCAGTCGGTTAAGCGTCTGCCTTCAGCTCAGGTCATGATGCGAGGCTCCTAGGATCGAGTCCCGCATCAGGCGCCCTGCTTTGGGGGGAGTCTGCTTCTCCCTCTCCCTCGGCCCCCTCCCCTGCTCGTCTCTCTTGCTCATTCTCTCAAATAAATAAATAAAATCTTAAAAAAAAAAAAATAAAAGAGTGACTCTCCGGAGTAACTGTTCCTTTTTTTCTGTGTCTAGAGAGCGTGGGAATGGAGGACAGATTTTGGTTGGTGTCAGGTCACTCACCATGGGACCCGTGCTCAGAGTCCTGGAGGATTTCAAAACTTCATTTCTGTAAATCGAGGGCTGGATTTCGTCTAGTTTTTAAGACTGAAGTATTTGTATAAATGCATTTTCATTTAAAATTCTCTTAATTTACATTTTGTAAATTATAACTCAATAAATTATAACATTTAAAGGGAAGGCCTAGGGATGCCTGGGTGGCTCAGTTGGTTGGACAACTGCCTTCGGCTCAGGTCATGATCCCGGAGTCCCGGGATCGAGTCCCACATCAGGCTCCCAGCTCCATGGGGAGTCTGCTTCACTCTCTGACCTTCTCCTTGCTCATGCTCTCTCTCACTGTCTCTCTCAAATAAATAAATAAAATCTTTAAAAAAAAAAAAAAAAAAGGGAAGGCCTAGACAGTGACGGCCGCCAAGAGGGCGGATGAGGACGCTCCGGGCCTCACCCCCACCCCCCCTCCCAGTGGATGACTCCAGACTGGCTGAATTAACCTTACGGGTGGGCGGGCGCGCTGGGAGTCCAACATCCACAGCCAGCAAGCAAACGCCCATCAGAAAAAAGCTACATTCACAATGATAGGACATTTCCAGGTGTGTGCCCTTGCCCCACTCCCTCCTTGGTCTGGCACTGCATGGTTGGGCGGGTGGGGCGGGCATCCAGGTCCCCTGTTCCCTTTTTTTACAAATGGGAGGGCAAAGCAGCCTGTCAGAGGCTGGGGGACTGGTCTTGGCGTCACCTGACTTGGAGATCGGTCAAGAGCAGCAGAGCCTGAATCTCAAAAGTAGAGGGAGCTCAAGCAGCAGGAGGCGTGGTCTGTTAAAACTGCAGGCCACCTGCATGGGCACCAGATGAATGACTGAGGAGCAACACAACATCTGCAGCATCCGAAGACGGGGGGGGGGGGGGGGGGGGGGGGGGGGGGGACGGGGGGGGGATATGCTCTCAGGAAAATGAAGACATTTAAAAGCAGCTACATGGCACTTAGGCGGCTCAGTTGGTTAAGTGGATACCTATGGCTCAGGTCATGATCATAGAGTCCCGCATCAGGCTCCCAGCTCCACTGGGAGTCTGCTTCTCCCTTCTCATGCTCTCTCTCTCTCTCTCTCAAAGAAAGAAAGAAAATCTTAAAAATAAATAAATAAATAAATAAAAGCAGCTACGTATCTGGGATGGGGGCGGGGGGAGGGATGCGAAAAGCTTACACACAAGCCCAAGGAAAAGCCTGAGAAGACATTAAGCCTCCATGTTGGGCCAACCAGCAAAAGTCTTCCTCTGCACAGAAAGGGTTGACAAAAACTGGGACATTTCTCAAATGCCCAATTTTCAGCAAAAGATCACAAGGCAGAAACAAGAGAACGTGGTAAGCGTACAGAAAATACTATAGGATATACACCAAAGCACATGAGAAAGGAACCAAAATGTCCCTACAGAAAAAACCAACTGAAATCAACTGACCCCAAAGGCAGGCAGTCATAGGAGGAAATGAGAAGGGAGAAGAGCTGAAAGATAGAAAACAAAGTGGCAAAAGCAAGTCTTCTCCAACCAGTAATCGGTTCCGAGGTAAACGATTCATACCTGACAGACACATACAGACACTATCCAACATCATCTTACCTCCAGAAGAACCTAAGAAAATACAAAAAAACTGTTAGGACTAAAAAACAAATACATACCGCCTTCCTAAGGAGACTTGTGACATTTTAATCAAATTAGTCCTCCAAACAAGAGAACAATACTACTTACGTTAAGAACATGTGGTCCAGGGGCACCTGGCTGGCTCAGTGATGGAGCGTGTAACTCCTGATCTCAGGTTCAGGAGTTCGAGTCCCATGCTGGGTACAGAGATGACTCACTTAACTTACATATGTACATAAGAAAGAAAATATGGTCTAGTGTAAAAATAATACTGTGTCGTGAGGTTTAACATGTAGAGAAGTAAAATGTGTAACATCAACAGCACTGAGGATGAGGGGTGAAAAGGAAGTTACTATTAGGGATTCTGACATGGGTGATGGGGTGTAATCACATTTGAACGTAGACGGTGATCTGTTGGAGAAGAATACAGTAACTCTCGAAAATTCACTAAAAACATGGCATACTATCCAGAAATACATAAAAAAATTTTATCCCTCTAGATTCATGAGGTTTAGGAGTCAAAATAGTCCTGAATTATATTTGGTGGTATTTTAAGATTTTTCATCTATTTTCTATGTACAATGTAGGTCCACTTTTTTTTTTCGTTTTGGGCTCCTCATTAAATTTTGGAATTAAAAATAAGCTAAAGATAAGAACTACCTTACACTATTTATACAGAATCCCATACAATTACAGTATGTTTAGTATTTCTCAAACTTTTCTTTCAGACCAGGAAAGTACACTTGACCAGAATCAGTAGACTGGTATACAGTAATTAATTTTTCAGTCTGCCAAAGATAACATTGAAAAAATCAGTAACAATCACCCATATTACTAGCATTTCATTTAATAAGGACATTTTAATAGCAAAACTTCTCATGATAAAAGACTGTCATTGATCTTTACGAACCTCACTTTGGTGCATCGATTTTTCTCCTCTTTCTACTGATGGGCAAAACTTTCTGCACCAGCTCAAAGAGGGTTCATAATCCAGTGTTTGCTACCCTTGGTTTTCCCCCATTCTCCCCTCCCCCACAACTGGGTTCATTCATTAACCAGGGGTGGCCCATGTGTCCATCAAAATCCTCATTTCCCCTCCTGCGGGACCCCACCACCACCTTTGCAAGCTGTCTTCCTCTACACTTCTTCCCCCGTCTTTCTCCACACTTCCAGAGCGCCACCATTTCCTTGAGACTCAACTCACATCTTTAAGGTCCCAAGATCTTTTCTGAAGTGAAGGCTTACAGAAAGAACCTTTAGTCAGTTCTGATTTTCAAGAAACGAAACTAAAGCTTCCTAGATTTTCAGACTCTTTTTCACCATGTTCGTCCAACAACTAAAATGGTTTTCCCCTGAAGAAAATTTATGCCAGCACTATCTTGAAAGAAATGTTTTTTCTTCCTGATAAAAAACCAAAAAACTGTCTGAACTTGAAGACAAATTCAGTGATATGGCAGGAAAGGGAATAAACAAACAGAAATCATTTGTTTCTGTAGGTGAACAACGAACAACCCAAAGATGAAGTTAAGAAATGACTCCACTTGTAGTAGTATCAAGAAGAACAGGAATAAACTTTACCAGGAAAATGAAATACTTATACACTCGAAACTATAAAATTATAAAATGAAAAATTAAGACAACATAAATGGAAAGACATTCTGGGTTCACGGATTGGGAGACTTAATATTGCTAAGATGTCCCTACTGTACTAAAGGATCTACAAATTCTATGCAACGCCTACAAAAACCTAACAACACTTTTGCAAAACCAGAAAAATCCTCCCTAAAATTCATAGGGAATCTCAAGGACTCCCAATGAGCCAAAACAGTCTTGAGAAGAACAACGTTGGCGGCCTCACACTTCCTGATTTCAAAACACACAACAAAGCTACAGTCATAAACATAGCTTGGCACTGACATAAAGACAGACATATGTAAGGGGCGCCTGGCTGGCTCAGTTGGAAAAGCATGTGACTCTTGATCTCAGGGTCGTAAGTTTGAGCCCCACACTGGGTGCAGAGGTTACTAAAAGAATGAATGAATGAACGAATGAATATTTTAAAAAATAAGACACACATATATATAGACCAATGGAATAGAATAGAGAACCCATAAATAAACCCCCTCATACATGGTCAAATTGACCATTCCATGGAGGATGGCTCTTGGGAACAAATGGCCTTTGAAAAACTCATATCCACGTGCAAAAGAATGAGGTTGAACCTCTCTACCTTATGGATCCAAGATTTAAATGTAAGAACAAAAGTATAAAAGTCTGGGGCACCTGGGTGGCTCAGTGGGTTGAGCCTCTGCCTTCAGTTCGGGTCATGATCTCGGCGTCCTGGGATCGAGCCCCACATCAGGCTCTCTGCTCAGCAGGGAGCCTGCTTCCGCCCCTCTTTCTGCCTGCTCCTCTGCTTGTGATTTCTTTTTGTAAAAAAACAAAAACAAACAAACAAACAAAACCCAAAAAAACATACCCCCAAAAGACCCCAAAACTATAAAAGTCTTAGAAAAAACATGGGGGGAAAACATGGTGACATCCGGTTTGGCATGATTCCTTGGATACAGCAACAAAGCACACAGGCAACGACAGAAAACTAGATAAACGGCTACATCCAAATTCAAAACTTAGCTGTGAAGTACTATCAACAGAATGCGAGGGCAGCCCACACAATGGGAGAAAGCACGTGTAAATCCTGTACCTGTAAGGGATTAGTATCCAGAATATATAAAGAACTCCTACAACTTAAAAAAAAAAAAACCAACAACCCAGTTAAGAAATGGATAAAATATGTGCATAACTATTTCTCCAAAGAAGATACACAAGTTGTCCGTAAGCTCATGAAAGATGCTCGAAACCAGTAATCACAAGGGAGATGCAAACCCAAACCCCAGTGAGACAGGTGCCACCCTACACCCGCCTCCGGTGGTTGCTACAAGAAAGGAAACGAACATTGACAAGGATGTGGAGAAATAAACCCACGTACGCACCAGTGGGCAGGGTGTAGAAGGTTCAGTGGCTGAGGGAAACCTCAAGGCAGTCCTTCGCACAATTCCAAATAGAATTACCCTAGGACGCAGCAACTCCGCTTCTATGCGTATCCCCAAAGGACAGAGCGCTGGGGGCCCAACCGGAATCTGCACGACCCTGTCCACGTGGCATTCATCACAATAACCGAAGCAACCGGTCGAGGGACGCAGATAACCAGGATGTGGTGTGGACGAAACACGGGATCGCTCAGCTTCCAGAAGGAACCGCGTCCACGTGCTCTAACACAGACGCCCAGGAGGATGGATGCCGAGGGAAGGAAGCCAAGCACAGAAAGACAGAAACGTACGGTTCTATTTACCGGAAATGCCTGGAGTAGACACATCCACAGGACAGAAAGCAGAAGAAGAAACTGCCAGGGGCAGGGGGCTCGTGTTTAAGGGAGGCAAAGCTTCCATTTGGGAAGATGAAGAAAGTTCTGGAGAAGGATGGTAGGGGTGGGGTGGGTTACACAACCATGTAGCGCTTAATGTCACGGAGCCGGACACTTAGAAATGGTTCAAATGGTGAATCTTTCTTTTTTTTTTTTTTTAAGATTATTTATTTATTTATTTGACAGGCAGAGATTACAAGTAGGCAGAGAGGCAGGCAGAGAGAGAGAGGAAGAAGCAGGCTCTCTGCCGAGCAGAGAGCCCGATGTGGGGCTCGATCCCAGGACCCTGGGATCATGACCTGAGCCGAAGGCAGAGGCTTTAACCCACTGAGCCACCCAGGCGCCCCTCAAATGGTGAATCTTATGTAGATTTTCCCATCACAAAAGTGTTGCCTGCTTCTCCTTCTTCCTCTACACCCTGATCCCTACTCATTCTTTCTCACTTTGCTTTCTAATAAACAAAATCTTAGAAAAATACAAACAAAAACTTAAAAAGGTAAGAGTCTAGTAACAGTCCTTACCTTGCAACGGTGCTTAGAGAATCGAGGGCACAAGCCGGGTGTGGTTCCCACAAGCAGACCGGTTCTCTGGCTTCTCAGCTCCAGGTCCCCGGCCTTTCCACGTACTGATGGCGCATAGAAGGTGCTGGAGCTGCCCCGAGGAACACGCTTCTGCCCTCGCTGCTCCAAGGCTGGTTCTCCTAGAAAGCGGGGGCAGCGCCGAAGGCACGGCGTGGGCGAGCCTGGCACAAAACCCGGCCCCCCCGTACACAGGCCTCCCTCCTCCGAACACCGACCACACGTGTCTGCCACTGTGCTCCACAGCTGACGCCCCTCTGAGCTGGGAAGCCCTTCTCTGTGAAGTGGAGGGCCGTCCCCTCAGGATGCAGGGACCCTCTACCTTCCAGGACTGGTGATCCGTGCAGCGGCCCCACCTTGGGGCCACCAGCTGCCATCAACCCTGCCTCCCAGGCGCAGACGGGCCCCTCCGCGGTCACCTCTGTGTCTTCTGCACATCTGGTTATGCCTCTTGGACTGGACTTTGTGGGGACACTGCATGCGATCGGCCACAGGCTTCCCCCATGCTGGCCTGGGGCATCAGGGGACAACAAGGTTGGTAAAGGCAAGGCCTGGCCCAAGTCCCGGCCCTGAAAGGGGTCCTGCCGGGCAGGCCCTGAGTTGTGGGAAGGCGGTCCTCCTCCTCAGAGCAGACAGAGCTTCCCAGTGGAGTGAGCCCTTTTAAATTCAGAATCCTAATTGCATACACCATGGGCTCAGGAACAGGAACCGCAACCCCCCCACACCCACTGCAGGCCAAGCTGGGGGCTGGGCAAGGCCGTGCACAGAGGCCACCCGGCAGCATCCCTGAGCTGGGGAGACTAAGCCAAAGGGACCAGACCCCGGGCATGGTTCATACCGTCAGAGTCGGGACCAGCCTTCTCCGTCACCATCACAAAAGCCACTGCATGTGGGTTCCGACCCCGGAGTTCCAAGCTGAGACCCCTCCCAGGCGTCACTGGCTTGTCACCAGAGAGCCACCCTGAGCATGGACCCTGCTAGCCCGGCAGGGCGCGGTCCCCAAGGGGCCGAGGGCACACCGCACAGAAACAAGCATTTCCACACATAGGGGAGGACAAAGCCTTTTATAAAATATTTATTCTAAAAAAATCACACTGTACAAATTTAGATAGAACATTCTCAATGCTCGTATTTATAAAAATCTGAACAGAACAGACTGGAGTGAACAGACAAACTTTGTGGCTGTTTCCTTTTTAAATTAGGAAGGAAAAGTGTTTTTCCAGGTACGATGATAGCAGACGTCCCGCAGGCGCCCGACACGCAGCCGGTGAGAGGCGGATCGGTCCCCGGGCCGCTGCCCGAGTGCGCTCTCCCGGCGGAAGTCACTTCCACCGGCCCGGGCAAGGCCGCCTCAGGGGCCGCAGGAGGCCCTGCTGAGCCGCGTCGGCCGCTCCGGGAGATCCCCGAGCTGGTTCCGTACAGCAGAAAAGTTTGTGCTTCGAGAAAGGCCAGCACAATGTGTTCATAATTTCCTGTTTCTCTAACAAAGCGGGTTTTCTGTACACTTGTTACAAAGGTCTGTACAAAAGGACAAAGCTCCCGGGAGGTGTCGCTTCTGAGTTAAAAATGGACAATACGGAACTGTCTTCCGCGGCTCAAGCTGTACATTCACACAGAGGGAGGAACACAGTAAAAAAGAAAGAATTCACAAATTCCAGACCGGGGAAGCCTGGTTTCGTAAAAGGAGCGGCAGAAGCTCAGATGCTTCCGCTCTGCTCTGGCTGGAGGCCCGGCCCCCGTCCCGGGCGGGTGGCGCCCCCCACCCCAAGCTGCACGTCCCGCTCCCGCACTCGAGCTGTCGGGAGGCGTGGGGGACAGGGGCGGCAGCCCGGCGACGCCGCGGAGCTCGCAGCTGGAGCTGGGACAGGCGGACCGGAGCGAGCGGCCGGCGGGCGCGGGGCAGAGGCGCATCAGGACCCTGGCGAGCTCACAGCCACGGGTGCCAGGCGGGGTCCATGCGACACAGGTTGTCCAGGCTGTTGGCGGCGGCCACCAGCGTGTTCACTTTGCTCTCCCCGCCTTCAAACTGGGCCAGGTTGTGCAGGCGGGTCATGATGGCGGTGACCGCCTTCTGCACCAGGGAGACCAGCTGCTGGCTGTCCATGTTCTCGGGCTGCCCCGCAGCCGAGAGCGGAGAGGAGGTGTCCTCCTGCGTTTTTTTGTGCCAAGCAATGATCTCGTCCCGAAGCACCGTTTTCAGGATGCCATCCACCTGCGCCGAGAGAGAAGGAAACGGCGCTGGTTTAACCGCGAGCATCGCGGAGGGGCGGCTTCCTAACAGGGCTGGGCCCGACCACGGCAGGAGCCGCGGTGCCCAGGGCCTCGCCAATGTGCCCGGGAAGCCGCCTGGGGTCGAGCGGTGGCCAAGAGGCCCAGCACTTTGATCTGGTCTGAGCAGGGCACACGTGTCCCATGGCACCCGCTACTGCCACACCACTTCCTGGAGCCAAACGTCTGTGTCACTCCACGCGACCCGTCGGGGCCTATTCCCAGCGCTGCAGCCAAGAGTGAACAGGACAGAAACACCAACAGCCCCTTGCCCTTAGGGAGCTTTGTTCCTAACAAAGAAATGCCTGGCATGCCCTGCGGTGATGGGCACGTGCGAGGAACAGCAGGTGAGGCAGCCTCAGAGGGGGTACTTGGCGGGGAGAGGGGCTGGTGACGAAGTCACATTTGGGCTGAGAGAGGAAGAAATCAAGGACGAGAAGCATGTGGCTGTCACCCGACCCCAGCGCAGACTCGGGGTTCCAGCCCCAGCTCCAACACTCCTCGCCTGGGTGACTCTGGAAGTTACTTAGCCCTCTGTGCCTCAGTTTCCCCATTTACATACAAGGCATAGTAATAGAGCCTCCCAAACATGTTTTTTAGAAGATTCCCATACAGAATGGTCTACATTTTAGCCAACTTAAAGGCATTCTCTACATTTAGGCTGTTAGGAAATTTGAGTCCAAAGTTTGGAGAACAGCCCCGAGCCCTTCCCAGCTACACTGCGCTGTCTACACAAAGAGTAGCACATGGCGTTATCCAAGTTGTAACAGGCCTTTGAGACAGGGGGAGCCTTCTTTGTTCTGCTTAAAGTTTTGAAACATGCCATTCTAAGACCTATCCAATCAGTGTTTCCAGAAGTGTAACATTTCTATCTACCTGAGGACTTCCCATTCCAAGCCTTACGCCGCAGGTACGGGACTGTGAACTCGCTGCATCAGAGCACAGACGGCTCCTCACAGAGAAATCCCAGGGCTATTATTTTTACTCCTGTTATACTCCTGCTCTCCCCAAAATGGACATGTGCAACCGAGAACGGAAAACCAGAAGACGTGTGTAACGTAAAGTCTGAGTTCACAGTTAAGCATTCAGCTCATCATTTTAAAACCGTTCTGAGTCTGCGCTTTTGGAAAGCAACTGGTATCTGAAGGCCTCTCAAGGCACAAACTGCTCATCAGTAGCAAAAAAGGAGGGGAAAAAAAAAGGTACAAATGGTTCTAGTTAGAAGAAAAATAACCTGCGTTCAGTCCCCGGTTGCAGGGAATTACTCCAGAGGCCAAGACAGGCTGGGACTTGAATACGAGAACTGGGTTCGAACCCGGCAGCCCTCCGCGGTGCCGTGAACTCCGACAGTCGCTCGCCTTCCCTGCCCTTGCTCCCTTGTCCATACGACCGCCCAGAGCAGCTGCTGAGAAGCCACCATGGCAACCAAAGGAGCCGCTGTCCTGTCACCATGTCACTGTGACAGAGCCGCCCCACCGCTTTCTGTGGCCGACACCATCCATCACGTCTCCCACCACTGGGTCTCAGGGTGTGCCTTGCCTGTCACAGTCCTTTAGGCCCTGTAGCCACGCGCAAGTCAGACAGGTGCCTGCAGACAACAATTTCGCCCTTTTATTTTTAGGTGATCTCTACACCCGGGGTGGGGCTCGAACTCGCCACCAGAGATCAAGGGTCACACACTCTACTCACGGAGCCAGTCAGGCGCCCCTCTTCTGCACTTTTGTAGCAGAAAGCATTACAAAAAATATAGAACAGAAGACAGCTACGAAACCAAGTAAACAAAGCTGCTGAGCAGCACTAATAGTTGAGAAAGTCATCCAACAGAGGCTTCCAATTTCTCTGTGTAAAACTGCTCCCTCAACATCGCCTATGCTATTAGACAGCAAAAATTTTGAGACGCTTTTAAGAACCCTGAATCGTATGGCAACAGCAAGCCTTCTCCTTCCTTACCAGCAGACCGGCAGCCTGTCGGTGGCCCCGCGTGTGCTGTGTGGCCTACCTTGAAGTTGGGTTGGGCGAAGCAGCGGGCGACAGCGATCATAGAGGCCGTCAACGGGCCAGAGACGCCGATGGTGGTCAGAAATTCGGAAATGTTGGGGGTGAGGCGAAAAGGGACAGGCCGGTTGGCATCTAAGTCTCCAGTGGCATCGTTTATATCAAATCGGAAGTAGGCCACATTCAGCTTGCCGGTGTCCTAAACCCCGGAAGAAGACAGTCTCAGAACTCCCGCGGCACAGCGCCCACATGGAAGGACAGGCCCTGCCCAGCAACACCCAATTACCTGCGCGATCTGTAACATCTCGGGGTTGAGTCGATTTAAATGCAAGACGAATTCTGCAAAGCCAATCAGTGCGAGCTGGATGGTGAACATCTTCCGGAAGGTCCAGTAGTCCGTGGCGTTGGGGAACGTGTGCAGAGCCCACTCTTTGAGCATGCTGCGTGGGACCATGTTACTCTGAACTTCTTTGAGGATGTCTCGAAGGACCTGAAATGGTAGATCACTCCACCATAGCTTCCCTCGACTTGTTTTTTCTAAAGGAAAACTCTCAAATTGTATTTTTGTACTTACTTGGCACCAACAGTGTGACTTCTGTTGACACACATACATATATGATGTCATTCAACTAAACACAGGGATGTCAGTTTCCCTCTCCGGCTCATGTCGTAAGCTTAGAGCAACAATAGAGCCACCTGAGTAAAAGCGTTAGCGGCATGATACCTGTCTTACCAAAAATTTAGGTAAAACCCAAATACCGCACCTTGTTAACTACAGAATATGCTGGAACAGTTAACAAAAAGAACAAATGAATAATTGGATACTGACACTTCATACCCGAGACTACTAAAGACAGAAGTGCCCTAAACTGCAGGATGTTACACACCACTTCACACTGAATTCTGTGGACGCCACAAATTCAGAGATGGTCTCGATAAAAAACTTTACTAGAGTTAATTTAGTTCTTGTTAGACCAAATGGTAAGGGCACAACGTCTGTTCTGGGCTAAGTTCTACCCATGGGCTTTCAGTAGCTACTAGAATGCAGGCCCTAAGCAACCAAGAACCACACAGACCATCAAGAATACTAGCACAAATCATAAAAAACAAACTAAATAACAAACAAAACCCCACACTTTTATATAAACTTTGGAAAATTTTTTAAATTCTGGAAATTAAAGGCTTACAACCATCTGAGTAGCTTTTACTCAAGAACTCTCGAGAGGGTGAATCCTAGTGACAGCTTTGGAACAGTAGAATTATACTATTCCCATCCCCTTTTCTCCACTTTCACGTTGGCCTTGAAAACCAACAGCTTTGCACCCACGGCAGCTGGAGAAACCAGCAGCCTAAACAGCCACTGCAGTGGGTGAATGGGTTCAGTGAGCCCCCAAAAGCTCATCTCCAGAGAATTATCACTATTCGTCTTGTCTGGCCTTCCTGAAAAAAGCCCCATTCATTGGGCTTGTCTGGCTGAACTCAAGAGTTCAGTCAGTGAGGAGTATCCATTTCAACTGAAGGACATTTGCTGAAAGCAATCCGTGACAACGGTTTAACACCGCAGATGCCCGAGACAGTGATACCAGCTGCAGCACAAAAGACTACAGCAAACAAGAGGAAGAGCTAGGGAATGAGATAACCACATGAGACTTTGAAAAGCTTCAGTATATTCCTGAGAAACCTCAGAAAGTCCTACGCTCTCACAGGTGGTGACTATATAAACAGAAGTGCAAGCTAAGGCAGAGATGTAAATTATTTGGACATGTTGAAGGCATCTCTCCCCTTTCCCCAACACAAAGAGGCCTTCAAAAACGGAGAAGACTTACTGCTTAAAGGCATGTGAGAAAATCTCTGTGAAATCATTGCCTAGCTGAGCAGAGATTTCCATGACTGCACATGACAAAAACACTTTTGCAAAGTAGTCCAGGAAAGTTACTAAACAAACAGCAACAATAACAAGCCTTGGGAAAAGGATCTGATTTCTAGAGCTGTCACGTATTACTAGAAATACCAGTTTTTCAACAAAAAATCATGAGGAAAGTGAAAGAACAGGAAAACACGGCCAATACACAGCAAATAAAGTGAAGTCCTTGTATACAGAATATAATAAGAATTCTTAGAATAACAAAAAGACAAATCATATAATTTAAAAATGAGCAAAGGACTTGAATAGACAGTTCTCCAAACAAAATATGCAAATAGGCAATTAGCACATGAAAAGCTAAGCTGATCAACATCACTTGTTATCAACCAAAATGAATGAGGACGACTCTAACCAAAAAGACAGGATAATAACTACTGGCAAGAACGCAGAAGAAAAGATAAGCTTTATACACTGTAATCACCTGGGAGAATAGTTTGGCAGTTCATGTAATGTCAAACAAAACTGACCATGTGACCTGACCCATCCATTCTACTGAGGTGTATGTCCAAGAGAAATGAAAACATACATCCACACAAAAACATACACGAAATGTTCATAGTCCTTAGCACTGGCTGCAAGTCAAAAAGTATATAAATAATCAAGGGCGCCTGGGTGGCTCAGTGGGTTAAAGCCTCTGCCTTCAGCTCAAGTCATGATCCCAGGGTCCTGGAATGGAGCCCTGCATCGGGCTCTCTGCTCAGCAGGGAGCCTGCCTCCTCCTCTCTCTGCCTGCCTCTCTGCCTACTTGTGATCTCTGTGTGCCAAGTAAAATCTTAAAAAGTATAAATAATCAAAAAGTCTGCCAACTGACAAAGAGATAAACTAACCATGGTATTAGTCACACAAGGGAATATTAAGGAATAAAAAGGAACAAACTACTGATACATGCCACAAAAAAGCACATATTTTCGGGTTCCCTTCATATGATATGAACCAGCATATTCACGGTATGCGTGAGACTGCAAGATTCGTGGTTTCCAGTGTTCGGGGCAGAGAGGAACAGGGAGTGAGAGTAATGGGTATGAGGCTTCTTTTGTGGGTGATGAACTGTTTTAATTCTTTTTTTTAGCTTGAAAAGGAAGCTTCATGCCCAATGTGGGGCTTGAACTCCTGACTCTGAGATCAAGAGTCACACGCTCTACTGACTGAGCCAGCCACGTGCCCCTGGGTTGATGAAATGTTTTACAGACGAAGAGTGGTCATGACTGTACAACTCTGAGTATGCTGAAAACGCTAAATTGTACACTTTATTTTATTGTATTTGAGGGGTGGGCAAGGGGGAGAGAATCCTACGCAGGCGCCACGCTCAGGATGGGGGCAGGGAGCTCGATCTCTCAACACTGAGGTCAGGACCTGAGCCAAAAATCAAGAGGTGGATATTTAACCAACTGAGCCATCCAGGGACCCCTGAACTGTACATTTTAAAGGGTGAATTTTCTGGCAGGTAAATGATACCTCAATAAAGGTATTGTAAAAACCAAAGGATGAAGCAGACTTAGTAAGGTAACAAGCCAGGTGCAAAGAGTAAGAAGGGGACATGACACTGGATTGTTTTGTACCGTTGCCAGCACCTCGAGCTGGCCGGCAGGACCCCACTCCGTCTCTAAGCTGAACCGACCGTCACCCTCATCAGTCACACAGCCGGTTATAAAACACTAGGGGACCCTCATGTCAGCAAATATTTGCAAATGGAGAAAATCAGTTTCCACACCAAAGGCAAATGCAGCCTTAAGGATTCAATCCATTCTTTTCCCACAAACACCCCAGGACTGTCCCTGGTCCACAGAGTGACCAGGCAGTGGCCTGTGACCTGATGAAGCCCAGATGCCAATTCCCAAGGGAGGCCGCAAGCTCTGTCCGTGGAGGTCAGTGAGGACAGATGGATTCTGCATGGAGGCAGGAGGCTGCACCGGACCCCGCAGGCCCTCTGTGCCCTGAGCACTGCCAGGGTGGCTGAGACGAGCACCCCGTGGGCTCCATCTTGCTAAAAACAAAGTCTCCCATGCCCCAGACTAACCAAAGTGCTGACATGAGGGTTCCCCGGTGTTTTATCAACAGCCGTGTGACTAACGAGGGTGACAGGTGATCCACGTAGAGATCCTGTGGGGTCCTGCTCCCTCCCGAGGGAGTTTCCCCTCCGGACACAGCTGGGCCGACGGGTGTCAGCACTCACCCCTTTCTGTATTTTAGGAACTATTCACAGTACGGAGACCGTATGACACCTAACGCCCCGCAACCAACCAGAGGAACGTGACTATGAAGGGATACACAGCCTCGTGTCCCTTAGATGAAGGCTGGCTGCCAAGTGAGTTTGCCGTAAAGTTACTCTGCAGCAAATGGCATTGCATTAGGGTCCCCGGTTATCTCTTTTCTACCACCTCACCCGGCCAAGGAGGAAAAGGTACCTCTCGGCTGCCCACGAGGCCGCAGACAGACCCTGTGCTCCCGACCGTCCCAATTCGGTACCTGGTGGCTGGCTTGGGTCCCGCGGGCCTGCACGGTGGCCAGTCTGTCATAGTACCGGGAGATGGGGTTGTCGTGCTCGATGCCCTTCTTGGCACAGCGCTGCTTGTAGATCTCCACGAGGGAAAGAGAAGAGGGGTTGTCCTCCACGAGGCGCATCTGTGGGGACACCGCCACCACTCGTGGAACTGGGGAGGAAGGAGAAGGAAAAGAAATGGGAGCAGACCGAGAACCCGCCCGGGCAGCGCTCGACTCCGCTTCCGGGGACGTCCCGGGAGCAGCTCACTCAGCCCCTTGGTGAGCAGAGAAGGGGGTCAGGACCGGAATTCACACACTGTGTCCTAACTCCGCGCCTGCACACGAAGCCCGGTGCCCTGGCGGAGCCTGAGCTGCCACCACCTTGTGAAGAAGACACGGGTGAACGGAAATTCTTTAGGAAGCGATCTTCAAAAATACAAACTAGAGACTCTACCAACAATTCACTCTTTCGAGGCCCTCCCTCGCCGGCTTCCATCAGGAGAGTTCCAACCTCCCACTCGCCCCAGGCGCCCGTCCAGTGCGGCTTCGTTAACTGCTCCTCCGGGGCCGGGAGGGCTGGCCCCAACTAGGACACCCCAGCTCTGCTCTGTGTTCTGGGGTTCAGCTACGGGAAGCTCCCGGGGCGAGTCTGCTCACTCCACCCGGTTACTCCGTGGAGCTGCACTGAGAGTGGGGCGCACCCGGGACCCCGACGACCCTTCTCGCACTGCAGAGGCCGCTGATGAAGCAGTTCTCCTCATGTGGTGACAATCTCCACTGGGACGGTCCCCAACCAGAAAGCGCCAGGCGTGCCCGCCCCAGGGGCCAGACAGCCGCACTCACTCCCCAAGTTTGTCTTCCCATTAATGCGATCTCGGAACCGGTCACTGGACTTCTGTGAACTTGTTTCTTCATCCGTAAATGAGAGTATAGTACCTACCCCATAGGGCTGCTGGCACATTAAATAATACTTTAAAGATACTAGATCAAGGTACTATTACTAAGAATCTAATTTTTTTAAGTAAGCTCTATGCCCAACTGGGGCTTGAACTCCTGACTCTAAGAGTCACATGCTCTACTGACTAAGCCAGCTAGGCTTCCCTTAAGACATTTTTTTGGAGAATATTTTGTAGAAAGTGGAGAAATCTCCAGAGGACAGCAAAAAAGGCCTCAGAATCAAGCTTGTCCAGTGTGGGGTCACAGCAGCCGCCGCGCGGGTGTTGCTGAACAGTCCAGAGGAGGCCGTGACCCTGTGCTGGCACCAGCCTGTCCCCAGGCCCCTGTGACTGCCAGAACCCACACTGGGTTTCAGTGTGATGTGTACACACACACACGCTTCAGCCCAGCGTGAACCTGGCCTAACATCAATGAAAGCACGACTGGCACTGCCAAAGGTTCAATCTATTGAGATTCCTGTGAGGGGCGCCTGGGCAGCTCAGTTGGATAAATCTCTGCCTTCGGCTCAGGTCATGATCCCAGGGTCCTGGGGTTGAGCCCCGCATCCGGCTCCCTGCTCAGTGGGGAGCCTGCTTCTCCCGCTCTCTCTGCGTCTCCCCCGTTTCTGCTGTGTCTCTGTATCTCTCTAAATGAATAAACTTAAAAAAAAAACTTAGAAAAGTTCCACTGTGACTCGAAGGCCCCTATGAATTGTCGTTTGATGCTGACAAAGAGTTTGTTTCTTTGGAAAAAGCAAAGAACCATCTATTTTACCCCCAGACGAGACCCACATTATAGAGCACGTTACGTACATGTTAACAAGCATATGGTTTTCTACAGACTCGTTTCTGCGATCTACTTCTTATTTCAGGGATACTGAACTTAAGGGTAAGGGATTTTGAGTCAAAATGGGTTGGATTCTTAGTGGTCAGAAAGAAGCTCTGTCCAGGACCAGGTAACATGCACTGCAACGGGTTCCTAGCCTCAAGGATGAGACGCTGCAATGTTCTCACTGGTTCTCTTCTGGGATAACAGGTCACCTCTGGCCCCATTAGAGACAGAAACGGGTCACTTATAAATGACCCACAAGTTGGTATGAAGAGACCTTACTCAGAGGCTGCCGGTCGCCACATGACCAAGATTTCTGCGGCCTTCTCGGGGCTTCTCGACCCCCTTGTGCTGCACTTCCCACTGGAAAGGCACGCTCTGGCCGTGGCCACGCGGTGCCATGTGAGCTCCAGGAGTCTTTGGAGATGGCCCACAAACGCGCTCAGAACACGGCCTGCGCTCAGCCCACGCTTCACCAGCACATGGCCGGATTCCCGGGCAGGGAGGCGCAGTAGTGGGCATAGACGTGGCACCCCCTTCTCTAAACCAATACTCATCAGACACTCGTCTTGCACTGAGAGGCCTAAACGTTGGGGAGCAGCTTCTCCTGGGAGCGGGGCCCTCCTTCCAGAACCTTCTGTGCGGGGCACACTTCATGGCATTCTCCACTCCTGAGGGCGGCACACATGCAAACCCACAAAAACCAAGGGGAATGGCCGCGCCCCCAAAGTGCACCTCTCATACCTGTGAAAAACAGGTGCCTCTTCGTGGTTTCCTTCCTCTTCTCCAGACAGGGGTTCAGCAGGCGGAGCAGTTGCAGCACGCGCTCCTCCCGCCGCGACTCGGTCAGGCAGGCGTCATTCATGACGAGGTACGGGTAGATCTTGCCATTGTGGCCGCGGATGTAGAGCCTTCGGGCCGCGGTGTTGTGCTTCTGCACGATCTCCACCCTGGGCATAAACCTACCCAAGCGGGCACACGGTGAAACCCCAGCTCCCCAAGCCCCCAAATGCCAGTCCCTTTGAGAAGAAAAGGGAACTCTACACGAACGACATCTGGAGACAGACTCCCGCAGGCACAGCTGTCACACGCACCGTTTACACCTTACGACATGGAGGGGGAAGACCCCTCAGCAGAGGGAAAACGCAGGAAGAGGACACAGTAGCTTTAAAACATTCAGCCACGGGGTCCTGCCTCAGGAGCTCAGGGTGAGCTGCTGATTGGCTCTGAGGACCCAGCTGCAGAGCTGGGGGGGTGGGTCCTGAACACGGGGAGCAGGACAGGCAGGCCCAGGACAGTCACGGGGGCTGTAGGGAGCGGTGCCCTGGCAATAAGCAGGAGTAAGCGTGAGGACTGCTGGCCCTTGCCGTCACCTCCCTCTCGTGGACCAGGGAGCAGGGAGGTCTGGCCAGAAGGGGAGTCACATCTGGAGGGCCAGGAAGCCCGATTCTGAATGCACAAGAAAGCAGACTTCTGGGTCTGCGTGTGACCATTTGTTACAGAACTTCTGACATTTACCGTAAGACAGAACGTCTACTCTAATACCGTTTTATAAATGTCCAGTTCTGTTTTGAATACCGAGCTTTAGGAGTTCTACAGACTGGGTGACTTTCTATTCTGTTCAGTTCCATGGGGATTCAGAAAAAGTTCTTTTAAAACCAAGAGAAACACACACTTGACTCAAGACATTTCACCCATCAGCGAGGCCAGGCCCTTTAAGTGCCTGATTCCTGAAATCCCGGAACAATCTCCCATTCTCCCCTTACGGGGGGGCAAGGAGAGCACAGGGGAGGGTCAACAAGCCTGGATCACCGCGCGAGGTCTGCCCCGAGGCCCGTCCCATGGTGGGGCTGCCCGGGGTCCCATGCGTCAGTGACCACCGCCACGCCGGGCACACTCACCGAGCAATCTTGATGTAATAATGGGTCGGCTTGGGCATCAAAAACTCCCCTGGAATTTCTACTTCAGCTGTCTGTGCCGAGAAATTGCTCAAAAACCGGCACTTTTCTTCTATGAGGAAGAACTTCGGAAGCTGCTTGGTTTTAGCCTCCAGGATTTTGATCCACTTTTTCAACTTGGAAATAAGATTATGAAGCTTCATGGATCCCGGAACACTGAAGTCAAAATCTTCAAAATAAAACAATTAAAAACACTTTCAATCATCTGGGCTATCTGGAATTCACTACAAAAGCATGCTCAAAAGCCTCCCAGGTAGGAAAGAGGCATGTTTTATTGTACGTCTAACCCGGAGCCAAGAAGATCTTCAGTCCCCCTTGCTCTTATGTGTGAGTCGCAGCCTGAGCGACTTCTCTACTGACCCCAGGACGAGAGGGAAGGGACGAAGTGCCCAGAGGAAGCCTCGCCCCGCGTCACCACAGGCCCTATGTGGGCCTCCAAGGGGCACAGGAGCCCACCGGCCAGCCCTGAAGGTCACCACCTTCCGCCCACCCGCAGCCCTGCCGGACAGCAAGCGTCACACTGGGGAACCACGGCCCTGTGCCAAAAGACAACACTGCAAGTAACCTGAGGCTAAAGGAGAAAAAAAAACCAGCCCAGGCGAATACTAAATTGTAAGTCAGTTCATCAGAAGAACTTAAGGCAAGAAACTGAAATGACAAAAATGGAAAACGTGTACTTTTCATTTAAGCAACTGAAATACCCGATTGCTGTATATCTCAGATTTTCCTAAAACTCGGCATTAAAAGGTCAATTAAACCGAAAAACTGGGCGCCTGGGTGGCTCAGTGGGTTAAGCCTCTGCCTTTGGCTCAGGTCATGATCTCAGGGTCCTGGGATCGAGTCCCGCATCGGGCTCTCTGCTTGGCAGGGAGCCTGCTTCCTCCTCTCTCCCTGCCTGATTCGCTGCCTACTTGTGATCTCTCTCTGTCAAATAAATAAATAAAATCTTAAAAGGAAAAAAACAAAACAAAACAATAAACCAAAAAACTCTTCTTAAAAAAAGTGTCAATTCCACACAGACAAGCACCAAGGGTGGAAGAGGCTCTCATTACTCGAACTTGCCAGAACCCAAAGGTCAGGATAAGCCGAACCGTCTTGGTCACAATGGGAGCCACCATGCTCCGCGGACAAGGACTGGGATCTAAGACGCGGCAGGGGCCCTTCGCAAGCGAGCGGATGGGCTCCCAGGGGCCTCGCGTGGATGCTCTCCTGCAGTCAGGCTGTGCGGGGGGGCCTGGCGCAGACCCCCGCCCCCTCCACCATCCTCACTGTCTTCTCCCGACCACCCCCTCCAGGGCCGCAGCAGGCTGGGCTGGGGCCAAACAGAGAAGGTGAGTGGGGTCAGCAATGTGCCTGTGGAGCCAGGACCCAGAGGAGGCCCATCAACACCTACACAGGGGCCCGGGAGGGCCATGGCCATCCGAACGGCCAGAAGCACCGCCCCCGCCAGCAAGGCGCTCCCATGTCCATCCGCGCAGACACCCGTGTGAGCCCTCTGGCCACGCCGCTTCTGCCCTGAATCCCTAACTCCTGACCACCACGGACCCATGCTCCGCCTCCATCCTGAGGTTAGTTTACAAACATTTCCTGAGCGCGGGCCATGCACTAGGTGTCCTTTCGAGGTAGGCTTTTTGCACTCAGCACAACGTGAGGTTCGTCCAAGTTGCCGCACCAGTGGCTAGCTCCACTTTATTTTTCTCCTGTGAGCACGGCTGTGGCTTGCTCTGCTCATCCATTCTCTCAGTTTGGCACTTCCGCAAATCAAAGGGCTGCGGCCTTCGTGTACAAGTTCCTGCATGTCAGTCAGTCCTCATTCCCTGCAGTTACGGTGATGTACAGTCTTTGAACTTTCCTCCACCTCCTCACTGGGGTGGGTGTTAGTAGCCAACACAGGTGATGGGGCCCAAGAACGGAGATGGGGTAACTCTCCTCCGCTGTGTGGACGAGAACGTGGCACTGAAACACAGAGCTAGTCCTTCCTGGGAAAGGAGGACCAGAGGGGCTGCATACGAAACGCCCATGCTGGGGCGCCTGGGTGGCTCAGTAAAGCCTCTGCCTTCGGCTCAGGTCATGATCCCAGCGTCCCGGGATCCAGTCCCGCATCGGGCTCTCTGCTCTGCGGGGAGCCTGCTTCCTCCTCTCTCTCTGCCTGCCTCCCTTCCTGCTTGTGATCTCTCTCTCTCTGTCAAATAAATAAATAAAATCTTTAAAAAAAAGAAACGCCCATGCTTGGAAGGTCAGAGCCTCAGAGCGGTCTTCCTCCAAGTTTCAGGTTTTGTATTTTTTCATATTAAAATCCGAACAACTTGTCTCACTCTGAATTCTCTATTTCAGACTTCATTCGATTTAATAAGTGGACATTTTAAGATTAAAAACACACGGAGTATCATTTCCCTTGAGTAAAATAGGATAGTTTCCGTAAAATTCATCTCAGACTCTTCCTTCGTCAGGGAATACGACCGACCACATTGTGGGAGCGTCACAAAGAAAAAAAATCGAAGACAACGGGAGTGCTTCAGTGGAAAAGGTGCGAGGGGCTCATATTTTATTGTTCCAAGAGCATCTTCTTCAAGGTGGGGTGCACTGGGAGAAGCCCCTTGACCTTAAAGGGAGTTCAGCATCACCTTTAACGACCCACTCACAGCACAAGGGGAGAAAATGCGGGGCCCTGGGGCTGCCTGGAAGGACAGCAGGACACGCCTCATCTCACACGGATCAAAAGGAAGTCACGGCTGTAGCTGCAAAGCAGACTTTGCAATCAGCGGGATAAATATTTCCTTTTATAGGACTTCACCCTCGTCTACACAGCACAGATCCTAGCTGTGTTCTCTGCATTAGGAATTCTTGAAAGATATTTTAAATAACTAGCAGTGTGAACTATTATTCTATGGTTTAGTGTCTCTATGAAGAAAGAATGTTCTGGAGTGTTCTGGAGACACTTATAAAAGCAGTAATTAAACAAGAATGTTTCTATTCGCTGGATTACTGAGCAGAAAAATCTTGTTTCCCGTGGTGGTAACTCGGGGGTTGACACTCAACACAAAGGCCTGCAGAAGTTGCCCAGGTGGCTAGAGAAACGCTCTGAGGCCTGGGGATCACTGGGCTCCCATGTCAGAGGATGGGCAGGTCAGCAGGGTGGCTGTGGGACACAGTCGGTCAGCCTGTGTGTGCACGCGCTGCGGGAACCAGGGCCCACCTGGCAGGTGAAGACTGAGACCAAAAGGGACTGGATTCATCGCCACCGATCAGACGACCCCGGAGGCCAAAGGTTCTCACTCTTGGGCGTCTCAAAAAATGCACGAACCCAAACCAGGGGCCAGTAATGATGATACAATTTCCTTGTATCATTTCTGTCACCTGAATCCACTACTGGTTTGAATTCTACTTGTCACCTTAAACCCTGCACCTTTGTGCCCAACTCCCCTCCAAGCATTCAGTTTTCCCACAAAAACCAAGGGGAGGGAGGGACAGGAGAGGGTGGGTTCAGCCTCAAACCCTCCTCTTCTGAACACCCTCCGACCCCTCACGCAGAGCCTAGCTCCCACCTCCACCCGTCACTGGAGAGAAGGCAGTGTGGCCTCGGGCTGCGGAGAGTTACGGCGACCTCATGATCAGAGTCCACATTTTAAACAGCCCAGTAAGCTCAGCCATGTCCGCGCTCGTGAAAACCAAGAAATAACAACTAGCTGATGTTAAAGACAGAGGAAGAATGGCAAGTGGAACCTTCTCTAGGTACAGGGAGGGACTCACCAGTTGTGAACTGGCCCTTCAGCTTCTGGAAGACGGGGTCCTGGGCGGTGGCCTGCGCCCGCCTGGCTAGAGACTCGGAGGCCGCGCTGGAGAACATGGTCGAAACGTTGGACACGTTCTCCAGGCCCACCCCGAACGTGCTCACCAACTTCTTGACGAAATTTAGAGTATGGGGGGTAATTTTGGCATCTGACACAGCTCCGCTTTTCTCAAACGCAACGGAGTAACATTTCGCCAGGCCCTGCTGGAGCTGCCTGAGAACCTGGTGGAGAGAAACCCAGATACGTCGCACGGCAGCTCTCAAGGCCAGCAGCTAAGTGACCACCGAGCATCCGCCCAGCACGTCCCCTCCCCTGCCTCCCGGAGCACAGGAGGTGTCAAATCAGCGAGAACCGCACAGAGCGAACCTGTGCTCACCCCCTGGGCACACTGCACTGTCAGCGGTGTTTTTAACCATAAGGACCAAGTGTCCTGAATGTTAAAACAAAACAAAAAAAATCCTCCACTTTCTTAGACATACACCTACCCTGATGATTAACCAACCACAGGAAAAACCTTCTATGCAGACAGCTTTGAAGTTACTGCTGCATGTCCGCGCAAACACACACACGGTAACAGTAATAACAAGGGGGCCTCTTGGCCAACAAGACAGACACCGAGATACCAGTCATCAGCTTATACGAACACCATTCAGGAGAGGGTCTGGCTGCTGAAAGTACACTGAAGAACGGACTTCACTTCTGGAGTTCCCTATGCCACAGCCCCCGCCCAGTTGCCGCCCGCCCCCCATGGCTGCTGCTGGCTAACTGGTCTCAGATGTGAGCACAGTAAGCAGGGTAAGGCCAGGACTGGCTTTCCCGATCTCATCATCTTCTTCAGGCGTACCCCGCATCAGGTGTTCGAGGCTGTGTTCGTACGCAGACATCTGCTACCCACCCACTCCACTGTCCAGTTTGACAACACAGAACCCAGACATGACCAGGCAGCGAATCTGAAGGACGACAGCCCACAGCACGCGGACGACAGTTCCCCGCACGTACCTCTTCGTGCCAGTTCTCTCTGAACCAGACCATCTGATCGACGATGCCTTCCAGGGAAGACAGAAGGGTTGGGTGGAGCTCTCGCTGCATGTGCATGATTCGGCTGCAGCGCCACATTGGGGCTGTTGCTCTTATGGGCCCTGGATCTGATGCAGAATGGGACTGGTTACCCACTGAACTTGGCTGCTGCTGTCCAGAATCTGAGAGTAACACACACAACGCCAATGTCAGCGCAAAACTGGCCGGATGCGAGAGCTCGGTGCTCTAGAGGACCCATCGGCCAAAGGAACGCTGGTTCCTGCGGGCGTGTTAACACAGCACGAGACCGGTTCCCCAGGGACCCTGGGAGCCGCTCCGGCTGGCTCTAAGGACACGTGCGCTGAGGGGCTGGGCATGCGGAGTGTGACTGCCTACAACCTGGATTTCTCTACAAGAAAAGCAGAAAGGGTCACGTCGAGAAAGAGAGAAAGAGAGAGAGAGAGTGTGTGCTAGCATGTGTGCACACACAAACGGCTGTGTGCTATGTGGTGAACTGAGGTAAGGGGGCATAAGTGCTCACTGTCCTCTAACTTCACCATAAGGTCAAGCATTTTTTAAATGTTTGGGAAAACTATTTCATGATACATTCCTTGCAGATGGCTCAGAAAATCTAGAAGTAATTAATGAGCAGGTCTACATTTGTTCTTCTAGGAAAGCCAGATCATGTCTTTTAAAATAGTATTTTTGAAAAATACAGTCCTTTGTGATGTGAGAAATATACTATAGAACCCAAATGCCCATTTCTCTAGCTTTGGCTCACTCAGAATAAACACCTTAATTTGCAAAGGACCCAAACACACATCTAGGTAGACCTGTGAGGCCAGAGCTGATGCCGCGCAGTCTCCCGACCAGCCCAGCTCACCAGTGGCAGTGGGACCACACCCAGGGGATCAGGTCACCTTCTTAGAGAGTCTCTGGCCTCACACCACAAACACCTGGGTGTTAAAAACGGCCTGAAGCAGATGGTGCTTTAATGGTTTACAAGGTACCATGTGTAGCGGGCAACAAACTAAACCATTAAAAGTTACTTCTTACACAGGAGGATTCGGTACAGATCAAAACTCTTCTATTTGAGTGAATCTGATAAAACTGACATCTATGCTGATTCTTCAACAGCTAAAGACATTATAAACTAAATGACATACATGGTAAGCAATGTTTAGACTCCTTACCAGGATGCATTATTTAAACTTTATAATTCTTCAGACCTAAACATTTCATGTATTTTTTATACTCATGGACCAAATCACTCAGGTAAACCAGCACCCTATTAAATCACAACCACAGGGAACCACTGACTTCCTTCCTAACCTAACCCGAACCTCCCAACCCCACAGTGTCCTCCCACGGGCTAAAGACAGACTGAAGGCAGGCGAGTGTCCATAGCCACCCAGACATGGAGCGCCCAACGGACGGAGCCCTTCACGGTCTGGCCAGCCAGCCCCGCCCAAGACATACCGCTCTTGTAGCGTTCCCGCTGCTCGATTTTCAGGGTCAGGTACAGGGTCCGGATGGGAAAGTAGACCGCCTGGGGATACACGCGTCCAACCTGCTTAGAGACACGGGGCGTAAAGAGCACTGCTCACCACCTGGCTTCTGGAGGACGACGATCTGCGTGGAAAGTAACTGCTGCCACTTGCAAATGGGCTGGGGCCTCCATCTGGACCAAGGAGGCAGAGTGCACCACAGGGCGCATCCACGAGCCCGGACTGAACAGCAGGTCAAATACCTAGTTCACCTCTGAAAGATCTGAGAAAGATGAACCCGGCGCACTCCCTCAGTTCTGCCCACGGGGACTGTTAATGACAGAGAAACCACACCTGCCTTGGATTCGGCAAACGTGAGAAAGACAAAACGCACTGGCCCCCAGATCTTACTCAGGCAAGTAACGGCAAAACTCAAAACGACACTGGTCAGTCTTCATATTGGCCACCACTCACTGGGAACTGGAAACCGACTCTGACTGACAAATAGGTTCGCCAGAAACTTCATGTAACTGCAGCGAGGAGGATGCCAAAGATTTTCTGTTTAAGAAACACCAGTCCTACCAAACTGGAGTTTTACAGCTTCTTCAAAAGGCCTGAACAGCTACTCTGACGTCCCTCAGACCCTTCCAAGTACATCTATAAAAAGACGACAGGAGTGGGATCGAGCTCGGCCACAGGCTGCTGGGCAGCCGGCGAACGCACCGGGAGAGATGTCTGATGAACGACGATTCTCCCGCACAGACCGATTCTACATCTGGCAGATAAATGCCAGGCAAAATACCAGTACCCAGGGACATCTCTGTAGCCTCTCGCAGGGAAAAACAAAAACCATTTCTGGGTACAAGTAAGCTGCACAGACAGAACGTGAAACGGCACTATCTTAAGTACTTGGTCAGGACGCTCTTCATTCACGAGGAGTCCGTCACGGGACCCTCTAACTTTGTAAGAAGAAATGCCCTCACAGGCAGCGACACAGAACTGTCTCCAAATTCCCACCATCGGGTTCCTTCCTGTAACCCTGGGCGGCTCACAGGGAGGGACAACCTGAAACCATCTCAAATCACGGTCACGAAAGCCTTCCTCTGGGACCCCAGTGTGTGCACGCCCCCAACCCCGACCCCATCCCCAGGGCACACAACTTTCACCCCTAAGAACGGCATGAAGAGTAAAAGGTGACAGCCGCTATGATTACAAGGACTTCAGCCTGAAGGGCAGCTAGCTACAAAGTATCAACTGGATATCCGTGTCACTAATTCAGAGGATTCACTAGTAATTTTAAGAGAATACCTGTTTTACTTGCATCTTTGTGTGGCAACATAGGCAAGGAAAAAAACTGGCATTTTAATACTCTAATAATGTAGCGGATTATTTCGTTCCGAAATAATTATTTCTGGATTATTTTGTTCCAATCACTTTAAATTCCGCTTTAGATCAAGTGACACTTTAATGTGTGCAGCTTCCTACATGTGAAATGAAGACCTAATTTTCTCGTGAGCAAAGAGACCCTGTTGCTCCCACCTGGCTAATGAGGTTCAGAAGCAGCTTCCCCTCGGAGCCGACTAGGCAGGTGAGCAGCTGCGGGATCCAGGCCAGCCACTGGATGGGCGGCACGCCAATGCAGTACTTGTCCACGGCGTCGGCCAGAGTGTTCTTGTCGTCATCAAAGCTCAGAAGCCACAGCACCTAAGACAGAAGGAAAACCCCAGAGCTGAAGGAAACGAGGCCCTTCATCAATGGCTTTTCCCCAACATTAAAACAGACACAGCATAGCCTTGCTGGCAATGGGGGGGGGAGATGTACAAAAGGGCCAGCGATATTGCTCAACGAACTGCATAAACCGTAGACGAGACCACAAATGTGAATACGCCTCTTGCGTGGTAGAGGCATTACCGCCAATCACCAGCGACCAACCTAGTGGCCCAAGGCCCCGCCAACCTTCCAGTTCACACTCATGACCTCCCCACAACAAAATGGACTTGTTAAAAATCTCTGATGAACACCACCCCGGAACGAGGGGGCCACAAGCTGGAGGCTGGGTGTCCACGGATGTCTGAAACAACTACATCGAGAAGGAGGCAAATTCAGAGTCAAACATTTAGGGGGCGTCCCTGCGTCACCACAGCTGGCGTGTTGTTTCTGGAGTCAGCTGCTAACACTAGGTGCTGATGTTTGTTGCACATCTGGACATGACGGGATTCTAAGAAATCCAAATCTTTAATGGGACAAACCAGAAAAGCAGAACAACTTCTTCCTAAGTTTTCTGCAAGGATGAATGTTGGGTTTTATGTATGTGTTTCCAGAGACACGAGAGAGGCAGCAACACTTAAGAAGGAATCTCATTGTTAGGCAGTCACCTCTGGGCAGGTGCCTGTCAGCCACCAGTCTCGGCCCCTGCGCTGCGCTGGGGTGATCTGGGGCCAAGAACCCAGCGAGTGTGACCGCACCCCACAGCGTGTGCAGAAACCCCGGCATGCTGGACACCTGCGACTAGCGCTGTGCAGCTCTGGGACTGTGGGCATCTCCCCTTCGGGTGAGGGGGGGAGAATCACCGGGTGTGTGGCAGAAAGTTCTCCCGGCAGCCTCCTCGTTGGTCTGCAGCAATCTCTGTCCGGGGTGAGGTCCCAGAGAGAACGCTGGACCGAGTCCCAGGACCGACTCCAGGCACGGCTTTGCTGCTTAAAAAGTCTTGGGGCCCCAAGTACATCAGGTCTCTTGTTTTCTTAGCTCTCAAATGGAACTGGGACAGATGCCGCGAAGGCTGGTGGGAACGGGCCACGCAGGTGGGAAATAATGCCTCACCCCCACACGGATGAGCAGAGCTGGCTTCTCTTGCAAACCTGAAGGCTCCCAAACAGCCTTTGGTGAAAATGGGTTCTACCTGTCTCACCTTGGCTAAGTACTTCCTTGACTTGCTCTCGTTCTGATGCCGGCAGGCGTGCAGGTAGCACGTAATGGCAGACACGCCCAGATGGAGCTGCCGCTCCTTCACGAAGATGTTCTCCAGATAATCGCCCCACATGGCCCAGGCTTTCACCAGCACATCATGCATTTGCACGGCTGCAGAAAACGCTTTGTTGGCTTCCTCAGATCTGTGAAGAGACAAAGCAAAGCATTATTATTTTTCTTTGGAGAGCTTCACGTAACATAAAATCAATCATTTTTAAAATGAGTAATTCAGTGGCATTGAGGATGTTCAAAATGTTCTACAACTGGCACTCTCTAAGGTGCCAAGATGCTGCTGTCATCCCCAAAGAAAACCCCGTAGCACAGAGCAGTCACTCTCCGTCTCCCTGAACCTCCCGTCCCTGGGGACCAGCAACCTGCCTTCTGTCCCCACAGACAGACCTCATCGGCATACCTCACAGAAACGGGATCGCGTACGACGTGACTGGTTTTCGAGGTCCACCCACGCTGCAGCGGGTGTCAGCACGTCACTCCTTTTTGCGTCTCACACTGTTCCCTTGTGGGTCTACACCAGGTTTTTGCTTAGCCATTCATTTGGGTTGTTCTGACATTTTGGCTACTGTGGACGGTGCTGCTACAAACATTCATGACTAAGGACCCGCTTGAGCACCTGTTTTCAATTCTTCTAGGTACATACACGTAAGAGTGGAATTCCTGGGTCACATGATAATTCTGTTTAATTTTTTGAGGAACTCACAAACTATTTTCCACAGTGGCTACATCATGTTATTATCTGCAAATGACGGTTTTACATCTTCCAACAATGTGCAAGAAAAAAGACAACTAGATACTTCTATCCCTCGTGATTATAAACGCAAACCAAAGCCAAGTGCATGTGGAAGTATTATACACCATGACCAAATGGGATTTATCACAGCAATGCAAGGTGGTGGGTCAACACACACACAAAAATCAACCCACGTGCATCACGGCAGCAGAATGAAAAAGAAAAACATGATCCTCTCAGTGGGTGCAGGAAAAGCATCTGATGAAATCCAACACCATTTCATGATAAACACACCCAACTACAGCTAGGTATGGGAGGAAACTACCTCAACGTAATAAAGGTCAGACAGGAAAAGCCCACAGGTATCATCTTATTCAACAGTGAAGGAGTAAAAGGTTTCCTCTCCAATCAGCAAGAACTTTCACCACTTCTACTGAACTAACCACCAAAAGTCCTAGGCAGGAGCAGTTAGTCAAGAAAAAAGGTAAAAGCATCCAGACTGGAAAGAAGACGCAGAACCATCTCTACTCGCAGATGACATAACTGTATACACAGAAAACCTTAAAGAGTACAGACACACAAAACAGAGCAAGTAAACAGTAGGTGAAGTTGAAAATGTAAGAATTCAGTTGTATTTCTTTACCTTAGCAATGGAGAATCTGGAAATAAAATTAGGAAAATAACTTATAATAACATCAAAAATTAAGAATACAGGGGCGCCTGGATGGCTCAGTGGGTTAAAGCCTCTGCCTTCGGCTCAGGTCACGATCCCAGGGTCCTGGGATTGAGCCCCACATCGGGCTCTCTGCTCAGCAAGGAGTCTGCTTCCTCCTCTCTCTCTGCCTGCCTCTCTGTCTACTTGTGATCTCTGTCAAATAAATAAATATTTTTTTAAAAAAATTAAGAATATATTCAGCATAAGAAATGTAAGACTTTTTAAAAAATATATTTTATTTATTTATTTGAAAGAGAGACAGTAAGAGAGAGCACGAGTGAGAAGGTCAGAGGGAGCAGCAGACTCCCCGTGGAGTTGGGACCCCGATGTGGGACTCGATCCCAGGACTCCAGGATCATGACCTGAGCTGAAGGCAGTTGCTTAACCAACTGAGCCACCCAGGCACCCAAGAAATGCAAGACTTGTATGCCAGAAACTGTAACACGCTGTTAAATGAGACAAAGATAAACATATCATGTCTATGAACTGAAGGTTTAGTATTTTCGTGACAGGCAACTCCCCAAATTAACCTTCACAATTCAATGCAATCATCACTCGAACTCCAACTGCCTCTTTTGCAGAAATGAATAACCTAAAACTCACGCTGAATGTCAGGGCTTCCAAACAGTCAAGCCAATCCTGAAAAAGGATCAAGTTGAAGAACGCTTCCCGATTTCAAACCTTGCTACAAAGGAGAGCGAATGACACAGTGTGGCCCCAGCACGAGGATGGACGTACATCAGTGGAACAGAACTGAGTGTCCAGAAATAAACCTTTATTTTTCTGGTCAGCTTTTCCAAAAGGAGGCCATGGCCATTCTCTGGGGAAAGAAGTCTTTTCAAGGACTGATGCCGGGACAGAGTCTACACACGTGCGAAACAATGTATCTGGACCACCATCTCCTGCCACATATAAAAATTAACTCAAAATGGTTGAAGACCTGACTCTAAGAATTAAACCTCTTTGAAGAAATCGTAGGAGTAAATCTTATGACCTTGGGTTAGGTGATAGCATCTCAGCTATGACACCAAAAGCACGAGCTACCTGAGAAAACAGATACACCGGACTTCTAAATGAGAAGCTTTGTGCGTTAAGGGCACCGCCGAGAACGTGAGAAGGCAGCCTGCAGACAGCGTGAAAATGTCCACAATCATACACCTCAGAGACACAGCCAAACATCTGGGAACTAGAGCCAGATGATAAAAAGCCAAATGACCCGCTAAAAAATGGGCAAAATAACCGAACAAGTGCTGCCCTGGAGAAGACCCGTACACAGCACAGGAAAGACGCTCAACATCACCGGTCATCAGGAAGATGGCAGTCAAAACCAGTAAGGCCCCCCTTCATCCTCACGAGCACAGCTGCAGTCTGAGAAATGGAAGGTGACCCAGGCCGGCAGGGACGTGGAGAAGCTGGAAACCACGGACGGTGCTGGCGGGAACACACAATGGCGCAGCCACTGTAGAAAACCATCTGGTGGTTTCTTGACCAGACAAAGAAGTCCCGCAGGACCCAGCAATTAATTTCACCCCTAAGTATATGCCCAAGGCTTCCCCAAAAGCCTGTATGTGAACGTCCTCAGCAATGTTACTCACAGGAGTCACATGTGGAAACAGTCCAAATGTTCACTGATTGCTGCCTGGACTGAAACCTACAGACACACCCGGGAGTACTTCGCCTTGACACAGCACAGGCGACCCCTGAGAACATATGCCGAGGGAAAGCAGCCAGGCACAGAAGGCCACAGACTGTAGGATTCCACTCAAAATGCGCAGAAGCAGCCCATCACAGAGACAGAAAGTAGATGAGTGGTTGTCAGAAGACAAAGGCAGGGGAAAACGCAGGGACCACTAACAGGTAAGTGGTTTCTCTTGGGGATGATGCAAATGTTTCAGAACGAGCAGGCGGTGATGGCTGTACACCATGGATGCCTGAAGCCCACTAACACTTCCAAATGGTGTACCTTAGGTCATGTGAGTTTAAAATATTAAAAAAAAAATTTAAAAAAGACTTTTTACCTTGACAATAATCAATCATTTAAAATAAGCTAAAAATGCAACGCTTTTTACTGAAAATATGAAAAGTGGGCTCTACAGTCCCACATATGGCAAAGAACAGCATCTTTTAAGCCTATCTCATTTGCCCACTTTTTATAAAATTTTACCTAATGTTCATTTCTCTAAAACAGGGTTCTGTGATCTTTTTCTGAATGGGCCAGACAGTAAATGGGTTTAGGCTTTGTGGGCTGCACAGTTTCTGGCACAACTACTCAATTCTGTCGTGGGAAAGCAGACAGACACCCCATCCGCGGGGGTGGGTGAGCTCCTAGACCTCATTTACAGAAACCAGATGCTGGCTGGGTTTGGTCTGCGGGCCACAGCAGCCTGACCCCCTGCTCTAAAACAGGAATTGTCTCCATAAAAGGAATCGTATCAGCTCTGGTCCAAAATATCATGCTGCGAAAATGGGGAAATGAATCTATGTCACTAGCAGTCCTGTGTTCAAGCAACTCATTTTTTAAAAAAGCATTTTTAAGTACTACCCATCAAACTGGCTTATCCGTCCACTCTAAGTTACTGTCTTCACAGAGACAAGAACATCTCAACTATCACTCCTCACAACGGTCACCCAATCACACTGACTTCCAAGTTGTAACTATTTAAATAATCTGATAAATTTTTCCCTCCTGTATAACATACATACTTGTTGATCTGAGCCAAGAACATTCCCTTCAGTGCATAAAACTCAGCTGTCATCTCTTTTGTAAAGTATTTCAAGTTTGTAGATTCAATCACTTCAAGACCCTGTTTAAAAAAACAAAAGCAGGAAACATTTTCTTGAAATTTCTAGACAACAGTGTCATAACTGCATTAAAATATTTATCTAGGCACTAAGTCCTAAGGTCACTGACAAGTGCACTTGAAGCTGACAGTCGACCTTGCCATCCACTAACAGTTCTTGACTGACAAGCGTACATAAACTGAATCACCTAGTGTCACATTCAGTCCTGGATACCTTAGAGGTACTATTTTTCCCAAAGCTTTCTATATCTAGTCCATTCCATTGTTTTTATTAATATTTCCCTGAACTTCATCAAAATCTACTTTACATCCTCATACTCCTACACTTTTTCATTTTCTTTTCCTTAAACACGTCAACCAAAGACAGTGTCAAATGCAGACCGTAAAAACTATGTCAAATGTTCAAGTGGTTTCCTTCCCCTTTCTGGTGGTGAAGGGACAGTTTCCCACGAACGTCGTGTTTATGGCAAGTTCTCACCCTCCTCTCCCACTCTCTGCACTAGGAGTCCCCACGGGCACCTGCGCCCTGCTGGCCCTCCTTAGCAGAGCGGCGGCCAACGGCTCCCATGCTCACTGTACCTGCATACACTCGTTTTTTCCCATGACTCCTGCCAGCTGGAGGTAGCATTTGACTTGCTGTCGTATCTTCTGGAAGCAATCCACGATAGGCACGGTTGGGATCGTATGAATGCGACTTAGGATGTCCAGAGCTACGTTGACCAATCCCTGTTTGCGGGCGATCTTCCCATACTGGATGATTGCGGAGGCAGACGCGTGAACACCAAGCATGGCATTGTTCGAACTTGGGTCATGCTGAGAACTGTTTTCATAGGCAGTTACAATAGCTAGAGAGCAAAGAAAAGAGCAATCAGGCCATGCCAAACATTTCTCAAAGCGTTCCACAACAAGGCTGAAATAAAAAATAAAAAACACGTACATATGGGCTCATGAAAACAGGAAGCTCGGTGATAAACCCCCATTACTTTCCCTTGGGTTTTACACACCGAAGACACGTGATACGAAAGGAAGAGGTAAACAGCATAGACTATGGAACTGGGTGTTACCATCGTGGCTAACTGAATTAGGACGGTGGCTCTACCAGATGCCCAGCAGGTTGAGGGGATGAACGAAACCGCAGAAGGCTCCACAAGGCCACCCCTAAGAGCTTGTCCTTGGGTGGGCCCTTCACAATGAGCACCAAACCCCAGAGCTCAGATCCTACTGGCCCACGCCCCCAGCACCGACTCTGCTCTAGCTGGATGAGTGTTAACGGGTTGGGGGCTCTCCCCATCTTTCACTGCCTCCCCCCAACCCTTCCCAGACCAACCACCACTGACCAAGCCTACCGGAAAATAGAACATCTGATAAAGGGGGGTGGGGTGGGGGGAAACACAACAAAACCGAGACATGAAACCAGAACAGTGGGGCGTCTGGGAAATTACATGATGAATGCATGCCGGACCAGGTAGGTTTACCCTGGTAATGATGCTGCCTCCACATGAAGACACTGCTCCAGTGCGACAAGTCGTCTGACACGATGGGCAGCCGGTTCCTCCACGTCTTCACCACCGTCTTCATGTCATGCAGGCTGTTGTTCCTGCCCAGGTTGGTGGGCTGGAGGCCGGCGTTAATCTGCGCCGCTTCCTGAAGTTCGATGATCTGCTGGGCTGCCTGAACGGGACCAGGATCAGGGACCCCACGGTGAGTGCACATGAGGAAAACCAACCAGGGTCCATCGGCAATCTGAAGACTACAAAGGTCTCCCGACGCACTTCCTGGAGGAAGCACTCTCGCTCCGCGCTTTCGTTTACTCTTTGCCCCCAACTCGGCTCTTGTGATCCCCCCACTTCTCAAGGCTCAGCTCTGTGGCTACTGCAACGTAGAAGAGGGAGGACAGTGGTGCAGGTAGCACACCCTGCAAACACGGAACCTCCAAACTCTTTCTCATTCCTTTTGCCACCACCTAAGTCGAGGTCTCCTACCAAGGGCTCAGAGCAGAACGGTCAGGCCCGCCTGCCCTCAGGCTCTCTTTCCACCAACACTCAGACCCCGTGGCCCACACATGGTCTGGGTGATCCCTTTGGGCTGGCGAATCCGTCTTCCAGCGCGTCCCTTAGGAGATTGTCTAGTTCACCACCTTCAACACCCCAGACGCACTGTTGGCTCCAAGTGCACTGGCCGCGACGCACAGCCTATCCAAGAACCTGCGAGGTTCCGTTCCCTCCCACGGAGAATCCTCCCTTTTCTAAATCCCGCATTCCTCTCTGTCCAATCTCCCTCTGGTACGAAGCTGGGCTTCTCGTGGCTGTCCTCTCCAGCTGGACGCTCCGCTGGGGCAAATCTTTGTTCTAAGCTCGTCAGAATCTCCCGAACACAGCACCTAGACCCTCCACGTGCCATCTTGTTGACCGATCTTAACTGGAGATACAGCCTGCAAGGACCACCGCTTTCCGGCCGCACCTCAAGTTCCGCTCATTACCTCCAGCTTTCTGAAACCTCCCTCTCTCCCGCTCCCCCCGCCCCCCGCAGGAGGCAACCACTGATCTGAGTTCTGTCTCCATGCATCTCCCCCTCCCAGACGCTCCGCAGAGAGGGAAGGACACAGAGCATGGCCCTCTGCTGGCTTCTCCACCCAGCACGTTCTAAGGCTCACCACGCCACGGTAAGGCTCAGTACTCGTCCCTTTTTATTGCTGCAGAACAGTGCGCTGCCTGGATCTGCCACTTTTTATTTAATCATCAGCTGACGGTCATTTGGGCGGTTTCCACACTTTGGCCATTATGGGTATTGCTGCTGTGAACATGGGTGTGCAAGTGTGTGTGTGTAGGATGGAAACTGTACTTAGTATTTTGAGGAACTGTCAGACTTGTTTCCAGTCTACCTTACAATCCCACCAGTATACGTGGGTTCCAATTTTCCCACATCCTCATCAATGCTCGTGATAGTCTTTATTCTAGAAGGGTAGTGGGAGTAAAGTAGTACTTCACCGTGGTTTTGATCTGCATTTCTTTACTGACTGATGCTGGTAAGCAATTTTTCCCACGCTCATATGCTCCTTTGTGTATCTGCTTTGAAAATGAAATTGGTTTATCAAATTTCGGCAGCTTTCAGCCATTATTTTTCCAACATTCCTTTTGCCCCTTTTTCTGGCCCCACTCCCTCTGGGACCCCCACGGTAAGTATGTTGGTACTGACTCGGTCAAGTCTCTATTATTTATGGAACGTGACCACTGAAGTCTCTGCCTGGGTGCCTTAGTGGTCAACCAGTTAGCCCGAGATGTCCCTAAAGACCAGACCACGAAGCCGCTCAGCCTTTGCTGAGGGCTGTGCGAGAGACTGCATCAAAGCCAAGCAAGTGCATGGTGGCCTGTGTGGTGGGAATGAACTGTCAGAAACCATGCAGATGGCCCAGCAAGGAAGAGGCTTGTCGGCGGCACCCACGAGAGTCTCAGAGGATGCGCAGCGGCATCGCACTGATGGGCTATGCTGGCCGTTAACGAAAACGCCTGGAGCAAAACCGAGAAACATCAAAATCGCTCCTGACAGGTCACCTGTCATTCAAATCCCATGGAAGCTCCAGAAATGAGAACATTACTCTATATTTTGACTCTGCCTTCCTTTTACTGAGGATGAGACAAGTGGACAGACTTTCCTCCCTGCCGTCCAGCTCGGTGCGTTCACCACACCCACCTGAAGAAGAGGCGTGTGCACGTGGGACACGACGTGGGGAAGCCGCCGCCACTCGCGGATGGCCAGACTGCTGGCCATTTCCACCAGGCGCTCGATGAAGCTGAGCTGCTGCTCTTCAGGGTGGCAGATGGCCAGGTACCCGCGGTACATGTTGACTTTCCACGCCATCTCTTTGGGACAACTTACTTCCACCTGGTGGGGAAAAGAACATTACATGGGAAGTAACAAGGCAAACTTGTCCGTACAAAGGGTCAAAAATGCAAGCCAATTTTTTTGTAGCCAATCGTGCAAAGTGGTAAGCAGGAATTAAGCTACGAACAGACACTTATTTTCTTTGGAGAAGTCCTGAATTTAGATTGCATTTCTGGACACTCTCCTTTTCTAAATTCTAGTGAGTAGCCAGTCTCTACAGGTTCTTCACTTTGAGTCATCAGCAGTTCCAGAAAGGAGAGAAACAGATGAACACTGATGTGACAGACCTGATTAACAAACATCCCTTGGCTACAAAGTCAGCCAGTGAATTTCCGCAGCATTCAATATATGTTTGTCGCCACTCTGATAAATATAATTTTGAGTTGCTTCCAATTCATATTGTTATCCTGGGAAATCAATCTAACTTGTTCCACATTAGACAAGGAAGCAAAAGGCAATGATTCCAGTTGATAAGAATATGAGAGAACATGAACTTGACTGTTCCTCAAAAGCTGCACTCCGCCGCCTACTATAAAATTTCCCCCAGGTCTCTCACATCCCGCCTGTCAGCTCTCTCATGAACTACACTGAGCCCGGAGCTGTCACATTCTCTCTCCTCGGCTCTAGCCCCTGCCCCTTTCCCCCCGACAACGTGCGCCTCCACATAAAGGCTCCCCGTGCTCCCCCTTCAGCCCTCAAAAGCTCTGTCTGCCCATCCCCCTCTCAAGGAAGCATTAAAACTGGTCTCACTTTATCAATTCTGTCCAGAGCATTTAAAAACATAAATGATAAAAATTAAGGTCTTTTCAAAAATCATTTCTGTGTAGGAGAAGAAAGGCTATTCATCCTGAAGCGTCTCCAGGCAGTAATAAAAACCATCCACAGTTTTGTGCCAAAATATTAAGTGACACAAGGACCAGGATGATGACGGGGCCATCCTGCATTATGTGACCCTCTGGTTTGTTTTTTTGACATCTTACTTCTCTAAAGCACATTCACATTCATGGCCTCTCTCAGATCTCAAGAATCCAACGATGAAGAAATTTAGGAAGACAAACTTGTCAAAACATCTGCTTCCATCACAATCCGCTAAAATCACACCAATCGCACATTTTCTGGGCTTCAACACTACTCAAGATAGGCCTTTGTCAATCACCACATCATCCATCCCTGGAACACTGAGAACAAAGGCATCGCTCACTTCCCACCCCCTGGAACAAGCTACCCCGTCGATTACACCGAACCAAGCAGCCCTGAAACCATAATGCACACTAAACAAAAACAGAAGGAATTTTGAATTATCAGTAAGTGAGTAAATAATTTTGGACCACCTACTTGGACCAAAACTCTGAATGAGCATTTTTCTAATCAGTAGGCACAATTTTTAGAAAGCGATTAAGGGTTTCTAAAAGAAAAAACTCGGGGCATCTGGGTGGCTCAGTGGGTTAAAGCCTCTGCCTTTGGCCCAGGTCATGATCCCAGGGTCCTGGGATCGAGCCCTGCATCGGGCTCTCTGCTCAGCGGGGAGCCTGCTTTCCCCCCACCTCTGCCTACTTGTGATCTCTGTCTGTCAAATAAATAAATAAAATCTTAAAAAAGGAAAGAAAAAACACTTCTCAGGCCTACGGCTGACATGCATGACGCCTGACACCGCCTGCACCCAGCGAAGGAAAACCCCGCGAGGGGAGAAGAAAGAGCAGAGTGAGCTGTAAATATTTACTCAGCAGAAACATCTAGCAGATCAAGGAAGAGAACAACTCACTGTAAATGTGTTTTGTCAGAAATAATACAAGCAATGGGTCATCTCTGGAATAAACTCCCTGCATCAGACAGGCCATTTCCAGATCCCAACCCCAAAGTCAAGCCCGGGGCTGTCCCCGCCCTCGGTGGTTCGTCAGCTCGGTTCCACCATCTTCCACGTGTTCGTTAAAAAGCGACACCAGTAACGACACGAACATGGTAGCTACAACAGAGGTTAAAATTTCACGTTCATCATTTCAAAGACAGTCGCTCTCCGATCTCAGTGTGCTTTTGAAGTCATCTCCGAATTACAAGAGGAAAGGAGAATCCCTGGCGTGAGCGTCACCAAAGCCCGAAGCCCGGCCGGGCAGAGAGCAGGTGAGATGGCAGCACGCCCTCCGCCTCCAGCCCAGCCACAATCCCCACGCCAGAAAGGTGGAAATGAGGAGCAGAAGCAGGCAGAGGGCCGAGGGAGAGTATGAGGGAAGGCCCAGATGCAGGAAATGAGGAGGGGTAGCGAGAATGGCCGCTTTGGAAGACCATTTAAGGCAAAAATAATGTATCGTGGGGCTCAGATGACACAGAGCTGTGCTGTCCCACACTGTGGCTTTCGGGTCCCCCCAGCGGGGAAAAGGGAACAGGGCCTCTGTGACCATGCTCCCGCTGTGCACTGAATCCTCTGAATGGAGTTTAATTAAAAAAAAAAAAAAAAAAAAAAAAGTGGTGCTCAACCAAGTTCCTGACTCAGCTTAATGATCCTGGGTTCCTTCACGTCCATTAACAAACATGCTTGGAAGAGAACACTGCCTCACTTAGGACACGGCTGCTGACAGCCACGACGAACCCACCAGGCCCGACACGTGGTTCACCCTCGCCGTGTTCACCTCCAGCGGCAAATCCGCACCAGACCCATCACGCTAAACTAATTCTTCCTGCAGCTCCCAAAGTGAACAAGTGTGGAAAAGGTGTTAGAGAACTGAAAATAATACCTGCTTCCCAACAGCTGTCTTTCACCTGCCAAAACGCCCAGCTTGCTCCAAGCAAAGAGAACTCTCTGGAGGTCCACACCACCCGAGCCTGGGAGAACCACCAGTGGGGGAGAGTGGTCTCACCTGCACCAATGCCTCCTTCATGGCGGTCCAGTTGGACACCCGCCAAGCACACTCCAGGACCAGGTAAGGGTTAATGTGACCTTTGGACTGGCCATATTCTGTCAAGGCTTCCCACTGGTTCAACTCCTTAGAGCATCTGGAAGACCAGGGATTCAAGAGCAGATGTTCACTCAACAAAACACTCACGGATTCAGAAAGGGCAAGGGATAAGATTTTCAGTTGTGGGTTGCAAAAAATATTTTCCCCCCATAGGGCAAAAGGTGAGGTCCCAAGGTGCCCCATTGCGGTGAGCCCCCCTGATCCCTGAAGGAAACGGCTCCCCAGGACACCGAGGGCCGCCCACCACATGGCAGAAGCCCTAAGCACCAGAGCCAGTGGGGAGGCAGAGATCATCTGTTCTTTCTCCAATGGATGCTTTTAATTACTCATGGATTAAATGCTCTTCTGAGGTGCTTCTTTTCTTTATAAGGCCATAAAGAAAATAGCAAAGTCCCCTTTTAAAAGCACTCATTACAAGACAATTTCAAACACTCCCCTCCCCCTCCACCCCAGTTCCCTTAAGAGAGTCCTGAGCAGCCGAGCACTGTGGCGTACCGAATCCAGTGGTCCTCCCACAGCTGGTACTCCGGGAAGATAGCGGGGGAGGCGTTACTCCTCTCATGCTCCTTCTTGGCTTTGTCCATTGCCTTTTCGTAGGATTCTTGGGCCTGAAGAAGTCAATAATGCTCTCGGTTATTTAGGGCAAGCGGGAACTCGAGCCTGGGGGTGCCCTGCCCTCTTCTCTAGAAGATCACTGCCCCTGAGGCTCTGCTCGCACACGGAACAGAGTGGCACGTAACACCCCACAGAACGGACAGAGTGGAGACTGCCTAGCCCCGGGATGCAGCTCTCCGTCCTTCAGTAAGGACAGAATAGGCCACAGCTCATGCCCGTGCTTCTAGAGTTTGGGGGCTGAGAACCATATCCTGGGACGGGGCCACACTTCAATGAAAGGACAGACACGAGAATTAACGTTTAAACACAAACTACAATCTATCTGCCATTTCCGACAGGACCACTGAGTGCAGATAAAAAACATCCACGTTAGCAACTAATGGTAAAGGCTTCACGACCGAGTTTCAAAAATGTTCGTGTCATATAACGTAGGTTTCTCTTACACTAGAGACTTCAATCAAAGAGCCTTTCTATGTAGGGTAAACACTGGAAATAAATCAGTGAAGTTATCTAACGTGAACTCCGACTTGAGATCATTAGAAACGGCCTCTCCTTAGCCATGTGGCCCGGCCACGTCACTGGACACGGGACGGCGGCTACCTGCTCGAAGAATCCGTGCTGCTCGTAAGCAATGGCCGTCGCCGTCTCCGAATACTTGCAACGCTTCTGCCACAAACCAGCCCACATATCTTCCTCTTGTAACAGAGAGTACAGTTCGGCCAGGGAATCCAGTATCTCCTGAAAACACAGCGTGGATTCTTGAGTGCTCGGGACAAAAACGTTTTCTTCCCAATAAGGCAACTTCACTGTGCTGCCATTTAAAATCACTGGGGAGAGGATTCCCGAGGCAGGGAGGACCCTGGTAGGGACGACGGGACCGGGAAGAGGAGGCGGCCTCACCTGCTGAGGCGGAGTTATGCTCTCCTGCTCATAAAATTCCGTTGTTTGCTTCGGCTTAATCTGCAGGCTCAGACCTTTTTCAAAAGCCTGGTGCTCAAGCATCAATGTGGAGCGGAACCAAAGGTTGTGCGTCTTCCCCAAGTACTTCAGCACGCAGGGCCGGATGGGAATCGGGGGGACGCACTGGGACATGGCCTCCACGAAGCAGTTGAGGGCGCTGGGTTGACAGTCCCGCTGCACCTGGTGGCTGCCGCTGCACAGGAACGGGCTGATCTCACCAGCCAGAGCCTGAAACCCAAGAGCACGTCATGTCTCCACTCAAAACGCGGCCTCACACTCACGCAGCATCTGGCAGCATTCTGGAGAACGCACCGTCAGATAAAGGCCAGCGGTCTCCTCGCCCCGTGAAACTTAATAAGGTGATTCAGAGATGTTTATCAACTGCTAAAACTACGTCTTCCAAAACGGGATTTAAAACATATACTCACGTGCTGCTGTCTGTCAGACAGAATTTTCCACAATCTGGGGAAAAGCTGGACCCACGTCTTCTCTGCCAGTGTCGTGGAGATGTGACACAGCTGGACAAAGGCGCTGAGCAGGGCTCCCGTCTACAGAAAGAACAGAGAGTCGTGGAGCCACGTGGGAGCCCACGTGTCCACACACAGGACACTCCCGACCCGTGCTTCGGCGGACGCTCCTCCACTTCCGCACTTGCGGAGACTGAGCAAGTGTCAGGTCAGAGCAAAAACACAGATTCGGAGCACTCACAGTGTGCCTAGCAGCCAGCTTCCTGCCTACATTTTTTAACGTTCAAGGGCATTTTCTAACCTCGTCTGCGAGGTACGAGCTCCACGCTGATGTGGAGTGAGGACGGGAGGCACGGGGGGCCAGCCAAACGAGGCCGCTGGCGACGCAGAAGAGGAAAGGGGAGGAGCACACGCGTGGGAGGTGAGTCACTGGCCAAGAAACACAGTTCTGAAGAATAGATCAAGAAGTGAGAGGTCTCGGCAGCTGACGGCGGGGGACAGGCGGACAGGGAGCGAGCGGCCTGGCCTGGAATGGGCCAACCCCGCGAAAGGGGCCAGGGTTGGAAACGAAGGGCCCCAAAAGGGAACCAAATCCACAGCTGCCTCTGACTCTGTCCATAGCTTTGCTGTGTCTCAAAGTCTGAATTAGCTGCCAGGATTCCTTATGAACAGGCAGGTTTCTAGGCAGCTTGAAGCCACTGTGCCCATAGGACCTGCCTCCCCACGGAGTTGGGGGTTCAAAGATGGAGAATTCATGATTATGCTTTCCTTTCTCTGACTGCAAACCCAAGAAAAGAAATCACCCTCAGATTCATGTCTAACCGAAAATGCAAAAAGCAAAGGCAGAAATATTTCAGGGAAAATGCTTCAGTGAAGGATGCTCCTGGCTGGTGCTCAGGCCGCCCCGTGAACCTGGATAACCCCATGTGGCGGCTCCGTCCTCCCCAGCCAGCGTGTCGGCAACCTTCCGGCCCGGGTCATTTAGCAGAGGCCGAAACACTGAAGGGCCACAAGCAGTCACAGACCGGCCGATGAAAATGCTCGTCTCGGGGCGCCTGGGTGGCTCAGTGGGTTAAGCCACTGCCTTCGGCTCAGGTCATGATCCCAGGGTCCTGGGATCGAGCCCTGCATTGGGCTCTCTGCTCCGCAGGGAGCCTGCTTCCCCCCTCTCTCTTTGCCTGCCTCTCTGCCTACTTGTGATCTCCACTCTCTGTCAAATAAATAAATAAAATCTTAAAAAAAAAATGCTCATCTCGAGCACAGGTCGGGGATTCTACAGGCTCCTGGCTTGTCCTCATTCTCCTGCGACCACAGGGAGAGGTGAAAGGTGTGGGCTCTGTGGCAGCCCTCAGCGCCAGGGAGACAGAGAGGGGACACTGTGGCGGAGACAGGGAGGGGACACTTGCTTCAACAGATTTCCCACCTCGAGTAAGATGGGTCAGTTCTGGGAGCAGAGACCCACAACAGAGACAAGATCAGGCTTGCCCGGTTTTAGGAAAGACCTGTTCAATGCCCCCTAGTCCCTCCAGACTTAGAAACAAAGAACCTGGAGGCGCCCGCTGGCCCCTGACCACTTCACAGGTAGAAGAGCTTCAGGAATGAAAATGTCAGGGAGGAACTGACTTGCAAATGCAGGGACTTATAACCCTACTTTGCTCTGCAAAAACCAGCTTCCATACACACATGATATAATAACAGGAACACTCCTGCCATCTGCAACGATGTGGATGAACCAAAGGGTATTACGCTGAGGGAAATAAGTCAATCAGAGAATGAGAATTATCATATAATCTCACTGATATGTGGAATTTAAGAAACAAAACAGAGGATCATAGAGGAAGAGAGGAAAAAATAAGATGAAACCAGAGAGGGAGACACACCATGAGAGACTCAATCACAGGAAACAAACTGAGGGTTGCTGGAGGGGAGGGAGGTGGGGGGGGGTCACTGGCTGATGGACAGTGATGGCATGTGATGTAATAAGCACTGCGTGTTATAGGATAAGGCATAAATCACAGGTCTGTTCCTCTGAAACCAGTAATATAGTATATGTTAATTATCTGAATTTAATTAAAAAAATGTTTAAATGGGATTGGACCATCAAAAAGGAAAAAAAATGTGAAGACCACCGCCATGCCCTCTAACTCCCTAAGCCTCCCCGCTGCTTCCCTGTTCCCCAGAGCACTCACCACCTGACAGAGTACATACTGATTTTACTTCTTTCCGTTTACTCCTTGCCCCCACTAGAACCCAAGCCCCACGAGCGATGGCTACCCTTGTCTGTTTCCTTCGATTGTCTAGCACGGCTAAAATGTACTCTGACTGATCTTCCCCAACGAGATGATCATCAAGCTTATGCCAAGGCTCCCAGTAAGGCAGGATCTACATGGCAACTCATCCTGATGACTGTTAGCCAAGAAAGGCCTTCAGGTTTGGGGGCAGTGATCCATCATCCCACCTTCTGGCAGTGATGAGAGCAGGGACAGGGGCCTAGTAAGGTCTTCCGGTTGTGAACAAGAGACCCTTACATGGTCGTGTAAGAACACTCTGCTTCCAGTTCCGTGCAACAGGAGACCGAGTTTTGAATGTTTCTCCACACACAAATAGCACAACTACCACTCAGAAGTTCAAAGGCTGATTTAATGCATAAACTCAGGATCGATCACTAGAGACGTTTAAATGCAGAAACTATCTGTAATAGGTAGCTTCCCTCTAATTTTTTCACCTAACTCAAGGTATAAATGGAATCATCACTGTTTCTTTGTAATACACATCAAAAGCAACTTGTTTATGGAGCCTTAACTTTTTAAAGATTTTATTGGAGAGAGAGAGTATAAACGGGGGTCACGGCCAGAGTGTGAAGCAGGCTCCCCACTGAGCAGGGAGCCCAAGGCAGAGCTCGATCCGAGGACCCTGAGATCATGACCTGGGCTGAAGGCAGATGCTAAACAACTGAGCCACCTAGGCAACCCTAGATTTTTAGTCTTTAAAATTAGCATACCTACAATTAATCTCAGACTTTGTAGGAGTGGGAGTTTCTACCTGGCTAAATCTCAAAACAGATGCTTCTGGGGAACTTCTCCCTGCACAGAGGGGTGGACTCCACTCACCATGTTACCCTATTCTCATTTTCTCCTTTTTGATTGCATCTGAAAAATAATCCAGCCATGTCTCATCGTGGATTTGGTAAACCATTTTTCCATTTCTTTCAAGGGGTAGCAGTGGGAAAATTAACTTTTTCTTATTTTCTCCTGTGAGATATTGTAAGTTCTTTCTAAAATCTTTTGCACAGAATAACCTCTCCAGAGTCTCACACAACTATAACGGCGTCAATTGAGAAATGAAAGAAAGTTAACTGTAATTTGTAGAAGACGACTTCACACTGCTGTGGAGTAGCCTTGCCTGAGGAGTCAACATCTTTAGGAGAAAGAAGCGGCACCATCCCCCCGAACCCGCACACAGACCTTTACTTCTCGGAGAGTATCGAGGAATTTGTCGTGTCTGTTGGTTAACATGTGCAGCTGGTTCCCAATGTCCTTCTCAGAAAGCTCTTTGGTTTTGGGCGTGCTGGTCTGGTCTCCAGGAGCCAGCTCGATATCAATCTCTACATCCTGCAAGACAAAACACGAACGGGTAAAACCAAAAGGTCAAATGATTACAGGAAATCCAACAAACACAACTCTTACAAACTTGTTACTTTTTGCAAGTCAAACTTTAGTCTGTTTCCTGGAAGTTTGTAATTATTTAAATAATCTGGAGTTCCAGAAAAAACAACAAGCAGATTAACTGGACCAGATCTCTCTTTAAGTGACGCTATGGAAAAGAAAAAAAAAAAGAAAAAGAAAAAAACCAAAAACACTATGAAAAGGTCACTGTTTTGCTCTCCTGTTCAGATTGTGGGAAGCAGAATGAAAGCACGAACTTCAAGCAGCAATAATAAGAAAGACTGTAGAAGATTCTAAGGAATCAGAGCCTGCCATTCCTCCGTGCAGGAGGGCTGCCTGGCTGCCTTGCTCGTCCAGAGTAAGAATACTGTCAGGGCCACGGTGTGGAACTTGCTGACACAGTGGTTTATAGGACCCATTCCCAGAAAGTAACAAACCTTATTTCTGTGGGAAGCTTCTGAGAAGTCACAGCCAAAATCCTGTCATCGAACCAGCCTCCAAGCCAAATTACTGACCATTTGGGATATGCCCATGAAAAAGCAGACGAGTCACATCCAAGTTGGTAATTTGTTCACACAGAATGACGGAAGGAAACGATTATCACTACATGATCTAGTGTTTAGCAACAGAGAAGAAAATTCTAATTCTCTCTCTTTTTAAAAGATTTTATTTATTTGACGGAGAGAAAGATCACAAGTAGGCAGAGAGGCAGGCAGAGAAAGAGTGGGGAAGCAGGCTCCCTGCTGAGCAGAGAGCCTGATGCAGGGCTCGATCCCAGGACTCTGAGATCATGACCTGAGCCAAAGGCAGAGGCTTAACCCACTGAGCCACCCAGGTGCCCCATCTAATTCTTATTTATTAATAAAACGAGTAGATATTCCACATCCAGGAGAGGGATCAAACTATTCCTTTTAAAGCAAAGAGGGTGCCTCCTCCTTCAAAACTAGCTGCTCTGCTTTTTAAGATTTTATTTCTTTTAGAGAGGAAGAGAGAGTGTGCAGGTGCACCTGCTCAGTAGGAGTGGGGTGCAAAAGGGCAGGGGAGGAGACTCCCCGTTGAGTGTGGGGCCTGACGTGGGGGCCTGACGCAGGTCAGTCTTACGACCCTGAGATCAGGATCTGAGCCGAGACCAGGAGTCGAACTCTTGACCAACTGGGCCTTCCAGGTGCCCCAGGGCAGCTGCTTCTAAAACCCAACACTCCAGGAAGAGACTGAGCTTCTAAGAGCCGACCACCTAAAGGAGACAGAGTTTAAAGATCTATGCCTGGGGACAACTGGGTGGCTCAGTTGGTTAAGCAGCTGCCTTTGGCTCAGGTCATGATCCCAGCGTCCTGGGATCGAGTCCCACATTGGGATCCTTGCTCCGCAGGGATCCTGCTTCACCCTCTGACTCTGCCTTCCACTCTGTCTGCCTGTGCTCACTCTCGCTCGCTCTTTCTCTGACAAATAAATAAATAAAATCTTTAAAAAAAAAAAAAAAGATCTATGCCTGGAGCAGCGGCAGCCACTCCTCTCGGAGTGCCGAGGGCCATCAAGATGGGGACATGAGCCCTGAGGGCCAGCTCTGGGCTCCAGGGCTGCCCCTGCTGGGACCAGGTGGAGATTCGGGAGGTCTGCAGCAGGCTGCCAGTGGAACCTGCTAGTGCCACAGTGGGCATTCCTCCTCCTCAGGGTAGTGCTAATACAGCATGGGCTACCCTTCACTTGGCGAGAAACATCGCCAACACCAGAACATCCAATACTAAGCAGAACTAATTCATGACAAGGTCAAAATTAAACAGCAACATGAGATGCTTATCAATTCAACCTAAGTGTCCCTCAACGGATGGATGGACAATGAAGACGTCGTGTGGCTACATACAATGGAGTACTATTCAGCCAGAAAAAAGAATGAAATCTTGCCATTTCCAACAACGTGAATGGATCTTGAGGGCATTTTGCTGAGTGAAGTGAGACAAACACAAATACCATATGATCTTACTAGTATGTGGAATCTTATAGGCACAAAAATCTCTTACAGAGCAGATCTGTGCTTGCCAGAGAGATCAGGAATGAGCAGAATGGATACAAACTTCCAGTTATAAAATCAGTCAGTCCTGGGGAGGCCACATCCAGCACGGTGACTACACTTAATAACACTGTACTGCACATCTGTAAGTTGCTAAGAGATAGAGCAGACGTTCTCATTATAAAAAATAATTTCTGTAATTGTGTGATAACAGATGTTGACTAGACTTATCATGGTGACTGTTTAGTAATATATACGAATAAACAAAGAATCATTACGTTGGACACCCGAGTCTAACGTAATTTTTATCAACTGTACCTCGATAAAAAAGGAAGAAAAATCTGACTGATGCAGGTACCACGTTTAGAACTCCGACGTTAGAGACAGAACCTAACCCCAAAATCTAAGGCTGACAGAAAATTCTCCAACAGAAACAGGGATTCTGCCGTGAAAAGGAGGCCCCACGCTATCAGCGGCATTACCTCCTCTTTCGACTCGCTGTTCTCTCGCTCCCGAGGCTCCTGCTTGACATGCGTGACCATGGCGAAGGCCGCTCGGTCGTGGCTGTCGGCCAGGTTGATGACGTTGGTGATGGACGGGAGCATCGCGCCCTGGCAGCTGGTGCCAATGGGAGCGCCCTTCTCACACACCGCCAGGAGCAGCTGAAGAGGGTTGAGAGAGACAAAGAGGAAAAACCCAGGACATTCGCCTGGCATTTGGGGTGCAGGGACCCACGGTGAAGGCCTCGTCCTCTCGACTGGAGCGCACGTGCGGAGGACTCCTAGCCCACAGCTCGGCTGTGTGCTTCTCCCTAGCTTAGATGGAGCCTGAACCTCTCTTCCAGACACCCGTATCAGGGCCTCTGACTCAAAACGTAAGCTCAGGATCTTTCTCCCCTACCAGCCAGGCTTCTCCTGCCATCGACTCCTGCCTGGACTAAGTTCCTGACACATCAACCTTCTCTTCTCAAACCTTCCTCCTCACCCACAGGCGACCTGAGTGCTCTTCTCCCTGTGCTGCACCCCCCAGCCCCCCCGAGGCTTCCCACGGCCCCGAGGGGACAGTGCAGGCTCCTGAGCAGAGCTCACGAGCTCTTCTGTAATGTAACAGTCCCCCCACCACCCCCAGCCAGCATTTTCATGACTCTGCCCCAGGTCCCGAAGTGCTTCGGCACTTCGCTTCTGCCCCTCAGTCTGGCTGCCCCTCGGCCTGGCACTCGTGCATTTTAGGGGCAGATATTTACTGAGCACCCCCTGGTGCTCTGTGAGGCCCTGGATTCGTATGTCAACTTTGTAGGAAGGCGTCCCTGCCCTGGTGGAGCTGAAGGGTCCGAGGGAAGGACAAGACCAAGACCAACACAACAACAGACACAGAGTAAAAAACAAAACAGGCCCCCAACCAAACCAAGACGACACACACTCACTGTGGTAACAAACCCAGAAGACAGACAGCATCAAGGGTGCCCAGTGTCAGCCTGGGTGTCAGGAACGTGGCACGTCTGGGAACACGAGAGGCCTGCGGGGCTGAGACTAAGGAAGGAGGGAGGGGGGGCCAACACAGGGCTGGACAGAGGCGCAAGGGTCTGGTCACGTGGGAGCCAGAAAGACCATATCCCGCAAGCTGGGGTTTGTGCCGGTACCAAGGCAAGGAGGGACATGATCTGCTTTACTGAGGACAATTTTGCCACAATAACAAGACTGGTGGGTAGGCAGGAAAGTGGGGACACTGAGCCAACTGTTCCTCTCACCCTTGTAAGCAGTGATGGTGGCCACGAGAAGGAGGAGGAAGAAAAAAGGGTGAGAAGCAGGCGGGTGGCCTTGACTGGTAACACGCAGTGACGGACCAGACACGCAGAACAAACAAGGGAAGGAATGGCAGATCCCCAGCTGGTGCCCCATGACCTGTCCTTTCTCCGTCCGCTCCAGCATACCTACCGCGCTCAAGGTCGTTTCCATCTGTGTCTCTACGACCTGACCCAGGGCCTGGCACCTAACAGCAACTAAAAGTTCTCTTGAAACAACGATGCATCCATCAGGAACCGCTCATCGTGCGGCCCTTTGCCAAGTCCCCAGCACGTGCTGTACACAGCGCTGTGGAACGCGCACGCGGCACCAACACAAACATGTTAGCAAGTCCTCCCTGTTGCCTGGTATACGAGGTCCCTTTCCCGAAGAGAACTTCACAAGCTTCAGTCTCACTGGACAAAGTGACACAGTGACCTGCTGGTTCCACCTGTCCTGCACCAGGAGACCAGGACCATCCGCCAGCACTGATAATGCACGAGAAGCTGGACGGCCCGGGGTCAACGAAAGACCGTGGATTTCAATCACAAGCAAACAAGAACCCAGGAAGGCTCACTACTGTCCTGTCATCACTGTCGTGGACATCTGACCAGCCACTGGAATGGTCTGACAGGCTTACACAGGCCCGGGTCACCGGCACTCATCACAGAGAAAGCAAAGCCCATGGCTCTGTCAGGCTGCCCTAACTTCCAGCTCTAAGAACGACGGGACCAGACAATCACAGTAAATCACATCCTGAAGGACAGAATTCTGTAGACAGAATTTACAATTTTTAAAGATGAGGAAAAAGGAGTCTTTTAGCTATAAACGATGGAACACTATTCAACTTTCTAAGAACTTCAAATCACCCCTAAAAAAACCCCTTGAGCTGAAAACACAGTTTTAAGTCTTTTTTTCTTCCTAGAAGAGATGAGAGCAGGTTAAGGTGGAGGTTTCCAGTTCCTCTCAGACAGTGCTAACCCTCTCCCTACCCTGGTTTTGGTGCTGGGGCCACAGATGCCAAGCTAAGCCCGTCCTACCTCAATGCACTGCTTAATCCAAAAGTGGTTCCCCATGGCTTCCCAATTCTGCGAACAGGTCACGTAAAGCAGGCGCTCGTACACCCGACGTTTCATAGAGTTGTCGAAAACCTCAAAAAACTTTGCCCTGATCAGAGGCTGGGCACAGCGCAGCCCGGAGAGGAAAGCCGGCTCAAGTTTTGCGGTCAGCTCGCTGCCCGACAGCGTCTCGTCCCTGAAACAGAAGGAGGAAAACGGGGTGAAGAGGGAGGAAATGCAGCAGAGGGAGCCCCCGCAGGCCGCAAGCAAACAGGCAGAGAACCAGCCAGCGCTGACGTTCCGCAACCCCACACCAGAGCCAAGGGCGGATCACGAGGACCGCCCCCCCAGGCCCACGGAACACTTGAGCAGAGGGTGTGCTAATGGCGCACCTAATGTGTGACAGATTTAGTACATACACGCACAGTCAAGCTTCAGCCATCATGAGAAGATTAAATGCCACATCAGTTAGTCAAGGACACACTGTGGACACACACGTGCAGAATTTGGTTTATCGCGGTCATTACCTGTAGACGTAGTTCACGAGGTCTAAAAACTGGGCATTTAACTCGAGGTCTTCTGGAAAGCGCTTTTCTATGTAGGCCATCATTTTCACGAGCAAAATAGACTTCTCCCGGAGCGTAGGTGTCTGTATGAATTGGGTTTTTTTTTTTTTTTTTAAAGAAATGGTCAATTACATCTGCTTGAGAAAAGACAGATTCAAAAGTATTCTAGCCATCTGCTCTATTCTCTCTTAAGCTCCTACAACTCCGTCAGTAAATCTTTGTTTTTAAACAGAAAGATCCTGGGTCTATCTGCAAATAGTTAAAATCAAGACAGCTGTGGATCTAACTTTCTAGAGGTTACAGTTCACTTTGAAGAGAAAGCAACTGAATTAAACAAATTAGACATTTGCAAGCATCCTTCTAAATTCAGTAACAGTCCCTCACTATTAATTTTTGGGGGCTTAACTTTACCCATACAAAGACTAAGAAGTAAGGTTCACTTAACATTTTAATGCAAGTAAAACTACATTAAGAGAAGTGACTACTTATTTCAAGCTTCTACTTAAAATCTGCAAAAAGCACAGTGAGAAAAACTCATCTTAAGGAAAAATACTGTCAAGGCCAACAAAGGGGAGAAAACGTTTGCTGGAAAACTTTCTGGAGAAGAGATGAGAAACCTGTGCTTGAAACACACACACACACACACACACACACACTCACTCTCACTCTCTCTCTCTCTCTCTCTCTCTCTCAATCTCTTTGTCTCTCTGTCTGAGGTGGGGGGCCTGGCCGGGGCATAGCCCCTCTGGCTGCTCACCTGATTGGCCGCCATCGGGGAATTGTTTTTAACCCACTCTTCCACGATTTTCACCACAGCCCGTAGGATCTTGGCATCTGGGGATTTTTCAATTAGGGAGGTCAGGATGGCCTGAATGAAGTTCTTCCTCATCTCCATGCTCATGACGGCCAAGCGCGTCTTCACCAGCTCCAGACTCAGCATCACCAGCTCACCGGTTCCTGTTCACGCGGAGAGAATCACCCCAACAATCCACATGTGTGCAACCCACAGGCGACCACTCTGCATTTCGTGGCACGTCAGGGTCTGCCCATCCCCCCTGCCCCCCCGAATTTTCTCCAGTGAGAGCTCTGGGATTTAAGGTGCTGCCTCACCACTTCCCCGCTACTCTGCCCCGTGAGGGTGGCCTCCTAAGAGCCTCTGCACAGGCAAGGGGACAATGGAGCGGACGGACCAGCATGGGCCACCCAGACCCAGCCAGTCCTGAAGCTGCATTCCCAGCACTTCCGTCCCGAGCTGCCTCTAAGCGGAGCCTAGCACAGCTCCTGCCCACGAGGATGTATCACTCGGGTTCCTGGGGCCCCGTGCTCAGGCCCAGAACCTGCGACTTCACTCTGCGTCAGGCATGACAGCTCTGATTACACAGTTTCACAGCAAAAATCCCGAGACCGTCCTTATTTAGTGGTGAATGTTTCCCGTGAATGTGAAACCACTTAAAATCCCTTCATCCCCACATTCACAGATTTGGAAAGTAATTTGTTTTGAAAACGAGTCTCACTTGGGTTTTACGTGAAATGCTCAGACCCTCTCTGTCAAGAGTAAACAGACAAGGGATTGTGGAAACGCAACAGGAATTCGTGTTCCAGTCAGAGTTCAGTTGGGGTGTTACACGAAGGAGAAGACCCCTAGGGACGCTGGCTGTCACCTGAGGTTGCGTCTGTGCTGCCCGATGCCGCCTGAGGGCTCAGGTGCTCGCGGACCATCTTCTGCAGGGAGCGCATGAAGACCGAGATGAGCCTGTCTATGTAGCTCGGGTTGTTGCTGCAAGCCGACTTGAGGATCATAAGGGTCCCTAAAAGGCAGAAATCTGCTGGTTGGTTGTTTTTTGGGTTATTTTTTTGAGAAAAGCTTTTTTAAAAGGAACAATTAAAAAGTGCTACTTAAAACATTTTAAAATGCGCTAAACAAAAATGTGCTCTTTCTGACAAAATTATGGATGAGCCCCCAAATGTCAATATTCTAAGCTTTTATAAATTCGTAATTCAGGACCAACACCAGGCATGAGAGCCAACTTCGTGCTTTGATGGCAACAACATTCATACCCACAGCTTGGATTTTATCTTTAGGTTATAGTGAAGTATCCTAAGTTTTTAGTCCCATGACATGCTTGGGATAGGGAGGGGTAGGAAGGAAAAAAGAAAATCCTTGAAAAAAAAATATGACTACATGGACATGATAAATATTATAGAATTCAATTTGTACCTGTTCTGTAAAACTAAGATCAATAAAAATGAGCAAAATTGACATGAGAGCACGAACATGGAGTATGTGGGAAAAAAAGGTTTCCTTTTCTAGCTGACATGTTTATGAAAATCCTGACCCTGATCTACACCTTAAATTTTAAGTTTATAGTCAAGGTTCCCATTATACATCAGTAAAAAGGTACTAATTTGCCATTTATAGGTGCCATCACCACAGATTTGGACAATTTCTCAGTAAAGACTGAATGTTATGATCCATCTGATTCTACAACAGGTCACCTCTGACACCTTGTGAGGACAGGTCCATAACTGAGTCCTGGGTTGAGGACAGGGAAGGGAATGGTGTGATCAACTGTCCAGGCACCAGCCCCAGTGCTGCCCCTGGCCTGCTGTCACCTCCTCAAAGGAGGGAGACAGGGCCAATGGTCGTCAGCTCTGCTCAAAGAGAGTCCTCTGGAGAACTAACAAGACGTTTATGGAGAACTAATAAGACGCTTATGCTCTGGAAGCCAGGCTGCAGAGTGATCTACTCTATGATCCCACTTTTAACTAAGTCACAGAAGTATTCACCCATCTGGTTCTAGAATAGGGATAGCCAGCTTGAACACTTAAGGAATCAATTTCAACTACATTGATCTGGCTCCTGAATTTCAGACAGCAAATAGTAAGAGTTTGGAAAACTAATGTATTCACTTTGCAAATTCAAATATAAGTGTTTGCATAACAAAGGCTACCTATAGTATATTTATGTCCTTGTATATAGAAAAAAGACACACGTGTCCAGATGTTAAGAGTAATTGTTACCAAGTAGAGAGATAACTTTTAGTTCCCTTTCCTTGGTACTTAACAAAATTTTATACAATGAATAAGCTTAAAAAAAATTTTTCAGTTGCGACCCCCAAAGTCTAATCCTCCTCGGAGATGTGAGTTTCACAAAAACTAGACTTCTGGGTCTCTCTGGAGACCGAAGTCGTCCAGCTGCCCCGATTACCCGAGAAACCAATTTTCATTTCACCTGGGGCAGCCAGAGCCTCACCAAGCGGACAGGGACAGTTTTCGTCTTGTGAGTGGTTTACTAACAGATGACACACAATGAAAGGTAGCAACTGTCTACATGTGCACACGGCTTTGGCAGCATCTCGTGTTCGAGGCAGAACCACGTGAAAACAGGATCCATGTGATGTGAGACGATTCCCCCCAGTCCAACCCCGCAGCCGAGGCTGAGGTGGGAGGGACTAAGGAAGCACAGACACCGACCGGTCAGGCGGAGGGTGTTCTCCCCCATGTGTACAAGGCCACACACAGATACCCTCAGCACACGTCAGCTCATAGCTCCTCCCGCCATCCCGAGCCTTTCCCAGAAGGAAAGCTCGGACAGAGAGCACAGAGAGCACAAATGGAACGGCTGCCAGAAACACCAGGGCAGACACACACTCACCGAAGAGCTGGGAGGGGTTCGCGTTGGTGGCCTTCTCGTAGTTGGTGAGCCCCTCGTAGATGACTTTCCCGACGGCCGCGTAGAGGCACTCCAACTCTTCGTACTTGGAGGCCACGCTGGAAGTGCCTGAAACAGAAGCGAGAACGTGGGTCCTGTGGTTTGGGTTCTTGGGCCTGTCCGGGCTCCAGGAGGTAGACCTTCCTCACACCAGACACTGAGCTTTAGTTATCTTAGGAACTGGAGCAACTGGCCCGGGCCGGTCTCTCCTGCCGCAGGACGCGTGCTTCTCTGGGCTGCTTCTGACTCGACCAAGGTAAGTGACGTCTTCTCTCCCCAAGCCTTACTGGCACGCTCGAGAGATGCCTATTTATGATACGCCAAAACCTGACCCTGGCAGCTGCTCGACAGCTGACCGAACACGATAACCCAGTTCCCCTTTACTGCCTTAAGGAAATGTCATGTTTGGCTGATGAGAAACAGCATTTCCAAAGCAAGACAGAAAATACTATGTCATGACTGCTTATGCCCACTCTTTTTAAAGAAACGCTGGGGGTGCCTGGGTGGCTCAGTGGGTTAAGCCTCTGCCTTCGGCTCAGGTGATGATCTCAGGGTCCTGGGATCGAGTCCTGCATCGGGCTGTCTCCTCAGTGGGGAGCCTGCTTCCCCCTCTTTCTCTGCCTGCCTCTCTGCCTACTTGTGATCTCTGTTAAATAGATAAACTCTAAAAAAAAAAAAAAAGAAGAAGAAGAAGAAGAAAAGAAACGCTGAATGCAGAGAGAGGGACAATAAAACGCTCTCTACGGGAACCAGAGGAGGAGACCCTCAAGTGACAGGCTCCGTGCCCTCCCGTCCACTCAGGCAGCAGGGCAGGGGTCACCTACTTGGCTCCGTCGGGAAAATGCTCATGAGGCGGGAGAGGAGGCTGTGGACTGCTCGCAGGACCTTGGTGTTCCCGCACGTCATGCACGCGGCGACGCCCCGCTGCAGTGGTTTGAAGCTGCTGAGGATGGCCGGAGACTGGAGGACAGTGAGCAAGAAACTCAGCACTTCCAGCCCCGTGCAAATATTCCCATAGTTGACTTGATTAGGCTGCTCCTGGAATGGAGAACACAGGTCACACACAGACGGCATCACTCCTCTGGTCCAGTCCGTTACAGAAACACAAATCAGGCAAAACTGAAAAATTAAACATCCTTTTAAAAGCTCACGAAAAACACTAAGACTCGATATTAAAGAGTGAGAATCGGGGCGCCTGGCTGGCTCAGTCTGTAGCGCATGTGACTCTCAAGGGTTGTGAGTTCAAGCCCCACGCCGGGTGGAGTGGTTACTTAAAAATAAAATCTTGGGAAAAAAAAAAAATTGAAAATCCCTAAAATTGGTCTAAAAAAGTAATCACTGAATTTCACTTCTCTCATCTTTTTTTACTTAAAACACAAATATCCTTTCAAAAGGAAGTATCTTCGAGATGGCGGATCATGAAATCAATCTAACAGAAGATGCTAGCATTAGTAACAACAGAAAACTGAGTGCACGGTTGTTCCTTCCAACTTCTGTTTCTGTGGTTTGCACATACAGATGCAGACATGGTGGGCTGAGATAAAATCTCCCATTCACTATGGGAACAATGTGGAAGGCTGCTATGAGCTCAGCACACCACATCATGAAAACGTTAGCCTATCACGTGGCAGAGCCATCGCTAATGGCTGAACTTGACTCAACCGTGACTGCGTGAGAGGAAAGTAATTTGACCTTTGAAAAAGAAGAAAGAAATCTGCAGAAAATCCAGAAGTTTACATAAGTTAGAATTGAAGCATGTACTGCACAAAGGCAGCCTGTGAACACATGGTTTTCATAGCACGGAGAATCTTTAGAACCTTTCAAAACCACTGAGGCAATTAGGTCAGTCTTGGCAATGTAAAATAACAAAGGTTTAAAATGGGTCTGCAGCTGCCAGAAATGACAGGATCATGGTTTTTTACAGAAACAAACCAAGTAAAAAACCCACCTAATTAGTTCTAGGAGCTGATTTCTTTGCTACCTGACTTTACAGTGCTCAACAACAAACTGCATTTCCCCTTTAAAAACTCACATTTGTTTTAGAGGTTGACACATAAATCAACTGAAATGGTTTATCCCGATCCAGCCAGGAGGTCAGTTTAAGAAATGAGATCTCAAGAGGCAAGAGAACTATGATGTTTCCAAAGCTCCTTCCTTGGGGCTGGGGGCTCAAACTGATGTTTTAAAATTTTTTCCAGGGAGTGAAACTCCCTCCTTCTCCTTAGCAGCCATGACTGGCTGAGGGAACAGAGGGTTGGAGGTTCAACAGCCCAGGAGCAAGGGACAGACACAGGCACCCACCACACTCATCAACAGCTTGTCGAACCACTGCAGTTTGAGCTCAGACTTGGACCACATGTCTGGTCGCAGGGCGGTCTTCAGGAGAGTCACGCACCGGCGAGACAGCACCTCCCCAGGAGACCCGGCGGTGTTGGTGTTGTCGTTGACCTGGAAATGCACTCAGATTCAAGGCCCCTTCTCACTGTATTCATCTTCCGTGTCACCCGCGCAGCCCAGCTTCCCCTCCCCCGTCCCATCCCCAGCCACCAAATCTCCCGCCTGACTCCACGGGGCCTCCTGTGCTTCGGGGACTCTCTCGAATGGGGCCCTCCTGCTCCCTGGCGGGGCGGGGGGTGGGGCGTGTCAGGTCAGTGGTGATGTGCGCTCATTTGCGTGGTGTATGCATCAGGGGCAGGCAGCTCCCCAGAACAGGGACTGAGCTCCCCGCCATGGACCTCCTGGGCTGTGCCTAGCTCGCCAGAGCACCAAGAAGGGACTGGTTCGATCACTTAGCAGATTCTTCTCAGTACTCTGAAATCCTCACCAGTATGGTGAGACCTGATATTCCATTTAATAATTACACAAACTGAAGATTCCCAGATCCTTAAAAAAAAAAACTACTTAGAAAAATTTCACTTATGATGTTTTTTTGAAAAGGAAAAATAAAGTTTCAGAAATAGATTTCCAGCAAATCCATGAAAATACATACTGACGTGAATAACAAACACAAGTTTTAAAGGCACTGAAATCACTAAATGTCGTATATAATTTATGTACGTTAGATCATCCTAGCAGCACCTTTATGAGACAGGTACCTTGGAGGTTAAATAACATGCCCAGTTTTAAAATGTGCCATTATCACCACGGAAAGAAAAAAAAATGGTTTTAAAATATCTTATCACTCATAAAACACAGGCAGGTTTCAGAAATATTAGCATTTCATGAAATCAATGGAATCTGGTACAAAAGAGCTAGCTTCGGACCTTGGTTTGTCCATTTCTATCAGACACAACAGTCTGGAATCTACTAAGAAGTCTTTGTTTTCAAGAAGCCCGAACATTAGACATCCAGAAAACCGTACCTGGCAAGCCACGCGGATGAGGAAGTTCACCACGGTGTCTGTGTGCTGCTTATCGATGGGCTTGGCAAGAAGGGAGTCTGCTCCCGGCAGCGACTGGCTCCTCCCGAACACCTATGAGAGGCAGGAAGAACAGATTCAACGACGCATTCCCAACGCAGGGCACGGACCTGCGCAGCCACTCACAGAACGCAGCCCTCATGGGGCAGACGCGGTTCTGGGCGCTCCCCTGACTTCAATCTGGTTAAGAGAGCCGTGGGTGCTCTGCTCTGTGAACCTGGAAGAGCGGCTTGCCACCGCCCTGGGCGGACACGTAAACGGACAACACCTCACGTGGTTCCGGGAGGCCAACCCGGATACAGACAGATGCAGAGACCACGTTCTCGGGAAGAATGGGGAAGGGAGGGACAGTTCCACCGGGGCAGCGAGGGACAGAGTCATCACCTCAACAAGGGGCGAGGACAGCGAGCATCCCCCAGGGCTCTCATGGTGGCTGCCCTCCAACAAAATGGGACAATCATTTAAAAAACCGAATACAACACAGGTGCACCTTCTCAATGTCAATCTTCTTACCCTATAGTGTTTCTCCCTGTGTCTCACTGCAAGGAATGAGACTCTAAGGGTATTAGGGTATAAGGGGAATAAACTCTAAGGGTTTTAAACGTGCGTCAGGAAAACGCCATCTGGTGACTGGGGAAACACAGCAGGTAAGCTGGTGTCGCTGGTGACACCTGCTGAGTGCAGCCTTTCCTAGGTGTGTCTCGGCCATGGTGCTGGATACTTGGGCATGCTCAAAATTTGTGGAATAAATGAACAAACCCCCTCGAGGAAGACCCCATACAAGCAAGCACACAGGGCGCATGCCCACAGGCTCACCGCACTGATGGCTCCCGTGGCCGTCCTGAAGCGTTTCACCTCCTGGGCGGAATCCACCGACAGGCCTCTCTTAATGGAGGAGACAGAGTTGACGCCTTCTCCACTGGAATTCGGGTCCATGTCCGAATCCGGCTTAAAAAAACACACACACACGGGACATCACCGACTGATTTCTAGGGAGAAGCAGAAGCAATGCCGTCTGGGACGACACAGGTCTGGTAGCCATACCTGCTGGTCCTTGATCCTCTGCAGTTCCCACTTGATGACGACCTCCGACAGGTCGACGGCCAGCCTCCTCTGCTCGATGGTGACGCTGGGCGTGAAGCCCAGCCTCTGCATGGCGCTGACCATGTGCTGCACCAAGTGGTGTCGCACCGGGTAGTACACCTGTGGGCACGGGGTCGCGTCATGCCTCCAAAACCCGAGATAGTGCGAACATACACACACACACGCACGAACACATGCGCTTAAGGCGGACTCCTGCTCAAGACCACTGACCCACGGCCGAGCGAGGAAATTCTCGTCCCCCTGCGGACGTGTGGCCGTTTACCAGCCCCCTCTCCACCCCAGCCCCTCGCTGAGTCACCAGAGAACACTGTATTTCAGCCCTTTAGTATCATCTCCAAAGAATGGTCAAACAGAGGGGTGCCTGGGTATCTCAGTCGGTTAAGTGTCATCTTCTGCTCGGGTCATGATCCCCCTTTGGGGCTCTCTGCTCAGCAGGGAGTCTGCTTCTGCTTTCCCTCTGTCCCTCCCCCCTGCTCACAAGCAGGTACGCTCTCACAAATGAATAAAATCATAAAAAAAAAAAAGGAGAAAAAAAAAATAGTGTTGAAACACTGAATTCTCTTTAGGGAGGCAAGACTACTAACATGTACCAAACTTCAGACTTGATGTCAGACATTCAGCCACACCAAGAGATAAATCACTGATTCTGAAAGAGCTGGCTATAAAAGGAATTTCTCCTCTACCAGAAATCTACAGAGAATATTTACATTTGAATCAATCTAACAAAGTGGGGCATTTGGCTCTAGAGAAGGAGGTACCAACGCCACAAAACAACTCTTTAAGCCAAGTTACCAAAACCGAGAGCTAACAACGACTACCTCCCAAAGCAGTAAGTCATCGGTACTCACGGCTACCCGTGTCCTTATAGAAAAACACAGTCCTAGACAGAAGCAGACACCTGGGACACAGTCTCTACACCAGAACCATTTCCATGTTGACAAAACCACACACATACATAAACACATGTGTGTGCGCACGCGCGCGCGCACACACACACACACACACACCCATCAACGGACCAGAAGTAACTTTACTAAAAGGTGAATAGCCACCTTATTACCCCAGAAATTAAAGAGAAGCAAAAGGTCAAAGCATATGCCTGAACATGCCACACAGCCCCGACTACACTTCTTTCTACACACCTTGAAATGTTGCACAATCAGATGCAGAATGTGAACCAACTGAGGGACCGTGTGGCCCTCCTCCACAATGATCTTCCTCGTCCAGTGGGTCAGCATCTGGTGCCCATCCTCCATCCTGGCAGGCACCGCCGGGGTCAGTATGGCCATCGCTTGTCTGACAATTGCTCGGGCTTCCATCGCGTGGGCCTTGAGCAGACTGTGAAATACCTAACACAAGGAAGAGATTCTTACGTGGGATGAGAATGAAGACTCAGAGAAACAAGAAAAAACCCAATCACTGAACCAAGGCAGGGTATTTCTGCAAAATGATTTTTATAAAATTCCTCGGGGCTATCTTATTGGGAAAGAACACAGTTGCTTCCTCCTTCATTAAGTTTTGAGTGATGAACACATTGATTCTCTTCCTACCGAGCACTCACTTTGAGCCAATGCTGGGCTAGTGTACAGTGCACAAAGATGAGTGAGACCTAGCTCCCCGCAGGGAACTTGCTCTCGTGTAACCCATGGCTGTCAGCTGAAGCAGAGACCCTTTCTTTCCCGCCGCCATGTGGCAAAGGGAGCGAAAGGGGCTGCCGTGGGAGGCAGTCTTAGGCTAGTGCAAGTGAGAGGGGACGTCCTGACGTATAGAATGTCACAGGACACAAAGACTACTGGACAGGTGCTGAGGGTTGAGGGAACAGGAGAGGTGTTGGAAATTAGTAAGATTCACCCAAGCCCAGATACTGGGGGAACTAGAGTGTGTCAGGGCTGGTATCTGGCTCTCTGGCTGGGCGGACAGCGCCACAGACACATGCCTGTGGGAAGTGATGTCTGAGGCCATGGGCTTTGTCGAGGTCTTGGATTTACCACCACAGAAGCTCACAAGACAAGGAGTCAGAGGAAAACATTTAAAAGTGACCTCAGAACAGAAAAAGGGCGATCACTTATAAAATGTTAATGGGACACACCGAGTGCTGAAGTGTATCACCACCTTTAACTCTTAAGAGACAGTAATTGACACACTCAGGGTCCTAAGAATTTGTGATAGCAAAAAACAAACTCAAATCCAGCGCCGCCTGGCATCAAGGCCTAAACCACTGAGGGACTCAGGGAAGATCTCTCGTCGTCAACAGAGCATCAAGACAGCCTGAGGGTTCTGAAGCACCTCATGTCTGTAACTAAGGAGTGGACTGGGCCCTTCCAGATGAGTTTCAGCAGACCAGAGAATGGAAGCCAGAATGCACTGTGTAGAGGAACATGAGGTGAACAAAGGAGACATTTTGTTGTTTCAACAGCAAGGCTGCTGAGGAACCAGAGAGCAGAGCAGGAACTGGGGAGGGAGGAGAGAACACACAGTCACGGAGAGCTCCAAGAGCGTAGAGATGGCAGAAAGGAGCATTTTTAATTGTTTCAGGAAAGACAACAGGAAAGTAGGCCCCGATGGTTGGGGGGAGGGCAGCATGCACATGCGCACAAGCCCACGGGGTGTTGGGAGGAGCCAGGGGTGGGGGGTGAGCCAGGAGGGAGCCTCGCGGCACCTGAAGGACGATTTTCTTGTGTATGGCGAACTTGGCAATGATGTGCGCCAGCAGCAGGTGGCCACTGTATTTGCAGGCCGGGTCCACGCAGGCCTTGGAGAGCAGGCACGGCCATGCGAAGGTCATGAGGCGGCGCAGCTTGCTGTTGCGGTTCTTGTTGTTGTCGTGGATGTGGTGCGGGGCGTGCTCCACCAGCAGTGTGGCGAACTGCAGGAGGTAAATCCTCAGGGAGTCCAGCATGTCCGCCTGCTTCTCAGGGTCCAGCACCTGCGGGGCACGCAAGGACAGAACTCACTTCTGGCCCTGAACACTGCGACCTACGAAGGGTTCTACAACAAGCTTATGCTTTTACAGCAAGCGCGCACACACACACACACACACACACACACACACACTATACGTGCATATATAACATCAAGTTATATATAACATATATAACATATATAACATATATAACATATATATAACATATATAACATCAAGGGAAGCAATGATGTCACATCAATTTCCCTTTCACCTGCATGGATTAGAAACTCCCTGCATTTATGTCAATGGTGAAGGGCAGGCGCCCCTTGCAGGGGGTGAAGGTATCTGAGGGGACAAGGAGGGCCTCCTCTTTGATACAAGGTAACTGATTCAGGGTGGAGTTTAATTCCAAGTAATTGGGATTTTTTTTCCTAGTCAGTTATTAATGATCTTGTCCTGATTTTTGAGTATGGTGATCAGAAAATGCTACCCAGAAAACAAATCTCTACAGAAACTGTTACAGTTTTCTACGTAATCAAGTATCAGATTCCTACATTTTATGAATATAAAAACAAAAGTACACCTCCAGCAATACCCCACGTGTCTCTACTAAATCTGGTGCACCGCTGGCATCCTCCTTCAAGTGGGCTTCCTGACCCCCTTCCGTCTACCAGAAAGCTCTGAAAGGCTGAAGTCTCCCCCCACAACTGTGCTTTCGTCAGGGTCCCTTTAGTCCTCTAACCCCCCTCTCCCTGGGCTGGCTGCTTACCGACGCCCCCACCCTGGGGCCGCCACCTGCCTGCTGCCATCTGTCCTCCTCCAACACTCAGATCCCAACTCACTTGTGCCGCGTCAGCAGCATCCGACCCCAAAGACAGTCCAGAGAGGGTGGCAGAGCTGCCCAGAATAAGGCAAATATCACCACGGGGACTCGAAAAGATTCCCTGGGCTCAGCTCGAATTCCTAGAGAAGGTAGAGGTGGGGTGAAAACTGCAGAAAAGAGGCCTTTTTTTTTTTTTTTAAAGATTGTATTTATTTATTTGATGAAGAGAGATCACAAGTAGACAGAAAGGCAGGCAGAGAGAGGGGGAAGCAGGCTCCTTGCTAAGCAGAGAGCCCGGATGCGGGACTCGATCCCAGGACCCTGGGATCATGACCTGAGCCGAAGGCAGAGGCTTTAACCCACTGAGCCACCCAGGCGCCCCTTAAAGAGGCCTGTCTTATGGGACAAAGACTATGTAAGGACCAATAACTGCCCATGGGAACAGTCCCCTCCACCTGGATCCTAGGACGGAAGAGTGACAGACGGGTGAGAAACTGAGTCCTTCCCAAGGGCGTTCAGGCAGCTGCGGCGTGCTGCGAGGCATGCGTGGGGCTCACAGCATCCCAGCGAACAACGGGTAAACCACACGCTCCACAACCTAAAACTGACACAGCGCCCGCCAGCAAAGTTCAAAGGCCTGACCTGCGAAGGACAGCCGCCCCCCTCCCCCGCCCCAGGAACACACGCCCCCTCTGGTGCAAACAGGAAACGCAGCCATAAGAAACGCACACTGTAACACCTAAGGTAACTTTAGACAACCGGGCTGCCAAGGCAACAGTTTTGCGAACTTGACAACAAAAGGTCCTGGGGGGGGGGGGGGAGAAGGAAGGGGGAACCAGATCTGGTCTGATTGTTCCCACTGGGTTTTGGTAGATTCTTTTGCAAAGCTAAAGATGAAAACTGTACTTCAAAAACGTGGACCAACAAGAGGGGTTTTTACAAAATAACTGATAATCTGAGTTTTTACGGACATATGTTCTTTTTCTCATAGGGCTCTTATTAGTGTGGAAAGTCAGTCTATTCTAAAGTGAAGATGCCTTTAAAACTGCACCAGTAAGAACTACAATGCTCTGCTAGAAATGAACGCACTCATGGAACATAAGAACCTTAGGGAAATACACTTATTTCAACGAACCATCACACATGCATACACACACACACACGTACACGTTCTCTCTGTCTCATTCACGCATCTGCTGAGTTACTTTTGATGCCAACATATTATTAGTGATGCCACCTTGGTTATAAACACACTGGTGATGCTTTCCGGGTTATCGCCTTCTGGGTTGGGAGGTCCCAAGAGCTGCTCTCCTTCCCCCTTCTCAAAGCTGTATAAGAAAGCAGGATTCAAGATATGCTGCAGAACCTACAAAAAAATTTAAAAATGAAGGAGGAGGAAAGCAAAGCCATGCTCTTTATTTCTTTACGAAGGTGGGTTGGACCACCAGGGGGTCACTTTGCACCCGGGAAGCTAGAGCTCAGTCACAGGTATGACTCATCATCCCGACTTTTAACTCAAGCAATCAGCTGGAAAGGGAGAGTAAAACAGGAGGAAATGTGACATCAGTCTGTCTACTCTTCTCATGTCCGACAAGTCATTTTTTAAAAACAAGGACACTAACAAACCACTTCTCAGCACTGGTTCACGAGGACCTGCTGTATGCTTCTCAACAAGGGCATTTTCCTCAGCAACAGTCCAGATGCTATGTAAGTGTCACTAGAGACACAGCAGATGAACAGGCCCTCACTTCCCTAGGAAACGCGCCCCAGTGCCCACAGTTCCCACCGTCTAATAGTGGAACTCACCTTGGCTTTCAGTTCATCTCCAAAGTTGGGGTCATTGAAGTCCACAAAGCGAAAAAACAGGGCACGTTTCTGAGAAATGTTGTAATTTTTGGGAATCTCTTCCTCCATATACTCTTTCAAGAACGTCATGTTGCAGAGAAAACGACCGGTGAAGGCCCGGAGCAGCTGGAACAGCAATTCTATATCGCCGTAATTCCTTCTGCGGGGTCAAGCGAGAGCACAGATGAAGTCCCGGCCCACTTCAGGACTAGGCAGGATCTTTGAGCTGCCTTTTATTTATTTATTTATTTAAGATTTTATTTATTTATTTGACAGACAAGAGATCACAAGTAGGCAGAGAGGCAGGCAGAGACGGGGGTTGAGCAGGCTCCCTGCTGAGCAGAGAGCCCGATGCGGGGCTCAATCCCAGGACCCTAGGATCATGACCTGAGCCGAAGGCAGAGGCTTGAAACCACTAGGTCACCCAGGTGTCCCTAAGTTGACTTTGGACAGCTCAAAGTCCCAGTTCGCTCTCTGTAACAAACGTGACTACACGTGGCCAGTGAACCACAGCTCAGCCCGAACTCCCAGGCAGGCTCTGCCTTCGCCTGTAGGACAGAACAAGTCACTCAATGGGAGGCAAACAGATACACCCACTTGCAGTAATTCAGCAGACAGTAGGCCAGCAGCTTGGGCTCCTTCCAGTTGGTGGCAGCCATGTTCTCCTTCCGGTGTCTTTCTTGGAAGGTTTCGCTGACCCACACGCGTCTCAACTGGCTCACCAGAGAATGCTGATTGGCCAGCCAGGAGTCGTCATTCTTAACTATAATACTTATGATCTGTCAAAGAAGTGACAGGGTTAGGCAACTGACAGGGTTCTCTCTGTGTCATGCCGAGACTTTCAGGATTTCAGGTGCTCAGGGAAGAGAGGCTACCTTGATGGCCTGAAACTGGAGGTCCAGGCGCATGGTGCTGGTGCTGGGCGAGCCGGGGCGCACGGCAGTCTGCGTGCCGCCGGGCACCAACAAAGTGATGAACCTGTTGGGGTTAGCTGCCAGCACGTCTCGCAGAGGTCTGGCATCTTTGTGTTTTAAGAAACTCTGAAAACGAAACAAAATAAGCCATTTTAAGCTTGTTTTTAAACAAGCCATTTCAAACTCACAAAAGATTTATATATTCTGAATTCTAAGGTTCTTTCTAAATCTCTCCGGGCAGGCTAAAAAGTCTCCATAAGCAACCTTAAAAAAAAAAAAAAAAAAAAAGTGCTTCTCAGCAGTAATAATACTTTGTGATTATGGGGGTCTCATAACCTCAGCAGCTCATTCATTTGTTACCACCACCAAAATCCTAAAGGATTCCTCCACTCTAACTTTCTGCATGCCCAACAACGATGTTTCTAACACTCGGATACATGACAGAAAAATAAAGCCGAGCCACTGAACAGTGAACTACGAATTTCAGATTTCAGAGCACACCGGCTGACACAAGTCTGCGGGGAACCCCGACTCCAGCTCCTCGTGTGCCCACCATGAACATTCTGCTCCACTGGGGGTCATTCAGCGTCGCTTCCATCATGAACAGCTCTACCGTCTGCGAGGGGTGCCGTGTCAAGAACTTGATCAGAGGCTCTCTGAAGGGACTGCCAGCCTAGAAAACACGAGGGGAACGGCACCTTCTCAGGGCTTGCGGCGTCGTAGGTCTACCGACCTACCATGGCAGGAGGAGGCATGTCTCCCCCTTGTGACTGGTGTGCGCTATAGCCATAAGCAAATATTAACATCAGACATCTTCATGCTGTTAGAGTAATGCATCTAAAATATAACAACGTGAAAACATCACAAGCCAGCAGACAAGAGAAAGGATCAGAAGTAAGCCCGAGTTTGACCATTACCTCAATCAACATAGCCCGTTCTGTTTTCATCACCACCTCTAACAAAGGCTTGACCAGAGTTTGAGGTGCAGCTGGGATCAGATGAAAAAGGTTTATAATGGCTGAACAAATTTTCATTTCCTAGTGAAGAAAACCAGAAATTACAAAATAGGCCAATTAACGTTGCCAGCTAGAGATACCAACATTACTACAGACCCTACTACGGTCTAGCTCCATTCGCAAGGCTAGCCACCAGAAGCGAAGAGTTAACATGTAAAAAGCCACAAGCTGACCAATGTCAGGTTACTGCTGTGGCTCAAGGAAAGTAACTGCCCTTGGCCTTGAGATTTTATCTGTCCATGGAGGAGGAGATGGAGCTGTGTACACCTGACGTGATTGTGCTGTGTCTGTTTTCAAGAACAGGGCCAGGGGTTGGAAGTGAGCTGCTGGGTTGCCTGCACCAGCCCCTCCTGGAGGAGGGGACAGTGTTACGATTCCCCCGCTTTGCTGTGACATCATGGGGTCTTCCCGATACACTAAGGTCTGAGGGCACAGATTCCTTCTGCCCTCAAAACTTAGCACAAAGAAAGTCTTCAAAACATCCAGTATTTATCCTGAAAATTAGACATTAATGTAAATAAACTGACCATGGTACTAAGTATTTGTCAACCAGGCTTATGAGGCTGACACACTCCTACTGAAGCGTATGAAAACTGTGAAATGCCAAGATATCTGCACTTTTTAAGGTGCTAAGAGCTCCATGGTCAATGTCTCTTGTTCCAACGTTTTGCTCTCAGTGGCGGTCCCCATGGTTTGGAATCCGCAATTCAAAGAGACCCCACGTGACCAGCGCCCTGGCCAGACAAGGGAAGACTCCCTGATGTACTGCCCTGCCTCGTGTGCAACAGGAGGCCCGTCACACTAAGCACAGTAAAACGGGGATGATAAACACTCGTCAGGAGGGACCACACCCCAGGGGCATCTGTGATACTTCCCCGAAAGCCTCTACCAAAGCAAAGGCCAAACAGTGAGCTGGGGAAGAAATGACAAAACGGGGCTCAGGGTCACCCCACCTCTCCTGTAGAGCTCTCTTCTACAGAATTTCCAGGTCTTCACACAGAGCAAGCTCTGTTCTAAAATCACAACCTGCGCATAATGGCACTTTTGCATTATGGGTTTTCGTTTTCGAAGTGCAAGCAATCACACCACCACCGGAAGATAGGACTGACGGATGTGATCATCCCCATTTTACAGCCGAGGGAAAGCTAGGGGTCTGAATGTCCGAAGTCCCAGTGTAGGGACGACGTCGGTGTGGTGTGCGTGAGCGAGCGATGCGGGGGGACTGGGCGCGGAGGTGGTAAACTCCAGGCAGGCAGGCACTTGGCAGTGTGAAAGAAAATAGCTCCTCCCAACTCCTAGCAGGTATGAGACTCTCTGTGTGGTTTCCTCCCAAGAGGCTGTTAGATGTATGAGCTCATACGAACATTCTGAGAGCGAAACCCAGTCAAATCTTAAAACAGTGTTGACATACTGCAATTCGAACATGTAGAAAAACCAAAGAACTTAGACTCTTGCTTAAAACGTCCTAAAAGGAAACATGCTTGGCATCCGGACAGTTCACAGCAATGGTACTAATACGACTCTGCCACAGACAGACGATACGGCTCACTGCACTCCAAGGCACAACGCACTCTGTCCACCACAGAACCACAAGTCACAGCAAAACCAAATACGACAACACCCCCTCCTGCGTCTCCACTGGGATTCTCACCTCTACCCCTTCCATGGCAGGCTGAACCAAAGCAAAAATTACAGCATGAAAAAAGGCAACAAAAAGGTAAAAAGGAAAAGAAAAGAAAAGAAAATATAAACTGTTCTTCACAGTGCAAGTCATAAACTGACTTTAATAGGGTTGTTCTCACCTCAAACTGACAGAATGGAGACATGGAACATCTCCCGCACTCGGAAATGCTTTCCTGAGGATGGGGAGGAAAATCATCTTTTTTTTTTCTATTTATGTTATTTACATAAAAACTTCCCATATACTCATACACAGTAAGGATTATTGGGGGGGAAACAAGACAGTAAAGACAATTATCAAAAAGCACACAGTCATTGGCAAATGCTCAGCAGCAAAAAAGTACACCTTCCACCCTTCAGACGTCAAAACAGAGCCCTTTGGAGAGTGTGGGACAGCGCATGTCCCTTCCCTATGTCAGGAATTTTAAAAGCAGGAATTTCGGAATCCTGGCCCAGGGGGAGAAACGACTGTAAGCAAATACATTTAAAACTCTGTTTCTGTTTCGAGTAAGTTACGATCTTGGGTGCAGCACTGACTTTAACGAAATGCTCTTCCTCTTTCCCAGCGGAGGTCAGGACAGTACCAGGTGGTTTAGCCCCCGGAACGGGGCACGTGTGAGGCCCCCACCCCCAGAGAGACCCGCAGGCTAGGACGCTGCCCACAGAGAGCTGGGTTATTCTGGGAAGCTGTGTACGCACACAAGAGACACCGCACCGCAAGGGGTCAGGAGCCCTCCCCCGGGAGCTTAACGCTAAGCAGCAAACCTTCCTAAAAATGGTGCTCGTGCAGAGCTCTGATCTTCAGGGTACACAGCATCACAGAAAAGCTCGTATTTGTTTTATTTTAGTCAACTGTTTAACACGTCTTCAGTTGTAGGTACACCGATCGTGTAATATTATTTTGGGAGTCAACCAAATGGGGGCAGACTACGATCTAAGATCCATCCCCAACCCTGAACAACATTCATAAAAAATGATCAGAGCTCAAGGATAGAAAGGCGGCTTGTCCTCGGGGGAAGACAATGACACTGGGCACGCTTCTCATGAACCCACGGCCTGAGGCCACCCCCGCAGAGCTGGGTGTTCCCAGGCCGGTCAGGAAGTCACAACACGTTTCTGTAGGAGCTGGAAGACTTTCCAGTATCCACAGCTCCGTCTCCTGCCCACTGCCTCTGCCCCATCCAAGAAGCCCTCCGAATAATATGCCGTAAAAGTTAATGGAATCTTTCTGAACTAATGGAAATCATTCACTTGCCCCCTAGAGGTTGTTCGATGTTTATTCTAGAACTGTGCGTTTCAGAAAATTAACAGATTATAAAACAAATATAAAATTTAAAACAAAAATACCTAGCGGATGAGAGACGGGGAGGAAAGGCACGGAGATACCTGTACCTACTCCCAAGAGTTTAGGCTTTGAATATACACTCTGCTCTCCCCCACGAAGAGTTCCTGATTTTTCCCTTTGTGTATAAATAACAGACCTCCCGAGAGGTCATGGTGGTAGAACACTCCTAAAAAAAGTGTAAAATCCTGGTTTAATTTTGCTTTAGTTGGCTGTTTTTAAAAGCAGCAGGAATTGAGACTTACATAAACAAAACACCTTGACACAGGATGGCCAAAACAAAGCATAATAAAGCCAAAGGAAAAAAAATTCCAAGTTGGGATGAAACACAGCATCCGACAAATGCGCGGAGGAAGACAAAAAGCCACGTTGATTATGCCTCTGAGGAGCTATAGCATCCCCTCGTTAGGACACTGCCATACAATTTCACCAGGTGTAACAGGACCTTAGGGAAAACACGATCCTACCGATTGAACAGTCCTCAACTTGGAAAGTATTTTAAACGAATATTAACATACACAGATTAGATTCAAAACAGCAAGAACCATTATTTTTAAGAGTGAAGTCTTAAAATGACCAACATCAGACACATAAAAAAATTTACCTAAAGTAGCTTTCCCTGAAAGCCATGAAAATGGGTTTTCAAGTACTGACTGGCCGTTTGATTTTTGGCAAAGAGTTGGGGTGGGGATTCAAACCCGTCAACAGACATGCCAGTATCTACGTGATGCTTTGCTACGTTCTCCTCAGTGTCTGAAGCCCTGAAACCTACACTTAGTTCCATGAGGCAGTGATGATGGGAAGCAATGGGAAACCACGGCTGAGGAATGCACACTCATGCAAATAGCAGCTGCCAAGAACAGTCTAGAAAATACACTTTATACACTTTACGGCAAAACCAGTAAAATTAAAAATACTAACATTACAAGCACCCCAGAGTTCTTATCCACGAAAACGTATTAAAGTGAACAAAAAGAGATTTTAAAGAAACACAAAGAGGAATGTTCCAGTAATTAAGAAAAACAAAGGCAAACTGTAATTGCTAGTAAAAGATGTTCAACAACGTACATGACTATAATCACATAAACTGGGTTTCTGACCGGGATTTTAATTAAAAGCCCTGCTGCTTCGATATTAACATTGTGAACAGCAGTGGCCGGGTGCCCTTCCCAGAAGCAAACAAGTCACTCACGTTTCCGTCGCCCCTCTGGCCCCCTTTGTGGGTGAGGACCACCACCTCCATCCACTTCCGTAGATGTTGCTGTTGGAAAAAACAACATCCTTAGACATTCTTCTCTCACACGTGATCAGTTCAATTCCATGCTGTTCTCAGATGAAAATTCACACGTAATCATTAATTTCCATCATATTCCATGTGAAGATGGCAGTGTTCGAATCTGAAACAGCCCGAACGTTCAACTAGAGGGAGTAACCGGCATGTGCATCATGTTCTATGAGCAGAGGGCTGAATTCGCCCTGACGTAACAGGAAACATCCTGAAACCTGGCCATTCTGGTAATGGCATTTTACCGCTGCGCTCCTATGACCACGTTACTCTGCGCTGCACCTGTTCATGCAGCGCCTTGAGGAGCCGGGCACCAGGCTAGGCACCCCCGGGGTGGAGAAGTGAACAGGCAGACATCATCCCTACCCTCGGTCCAGCTCGGGTTCTAGCGGGGAGAGCAAGGTGAACTCCATGGACGTTGGCTGTGGCACAGTCACGGTAAGGGTTGTGGAAGAAGAACAGGAAATCAGCTGGAGAAGGTGGTCAAGGTCACGGAGGACCTTGCTGAGGAAGACATTCCAGAAGCACAAGAGAGAGCACACCAGGCAGAGAAAAGGAGATGCAAAGGCCCTGAAGCCACCAACAGGCAGGCCTGGCCACTGTGTGTGGCGAAAGAGCAGTGGGAACAAGGAGGGGCTTGGGGGATGGGCCAAGCACGGATCCCATCTCAGAGGCCGCACAAACGAGTGCGAACAGGAAGCAATTCCCTCCTGTGCAGAAGCAGGACAATCATTATGTGGTAAGACCCTGTATTCTGTGGCAAGAGTACAGAAGAGAGATCCCTGAGCCCAGAGCAACTCTGGCCTGCCCAGGCACGCGGCAGCCAGTCTTCCAGCCACGGCGTCCTGCAAAGCCTGGCAGGTAAGTACTCAGAGCCTGCAGGTAAAACCACAAGACTATCTAAATTACAGAACTATCTTCATGCCCCCACTGTCCAAAACCTGTTCTTCACACACTGAAGCCCTACAGGAAGTTAGCTGCTTTAAAAGGATTCCATGGTCAAAGTGACTTGGGGACAGGTGACTTAAGTCCACCTAAACACTTACGGGGCCAGTGTTCCAAAGAACACACATTGAGAGACACTAAAATATACATGCTTTCAAAGAAACTTAGTATGTTAAGCTATTTGCCAGTAAAATTTCTGGAAAGATATTAATAATCACCAAGATCTAGGTTCATGAAAATCCATCTTTCCACAACAGCTGTTTTACCAAAGGTAAGAGAGGAACAAAACCAAAGGCAAAGGAAGCAGCCAGCTGCTTCACCTCGGCACTCTGCTTTCAGATGCCACAAAGGAAAAAAATAACACTCGTTCTACATAAATTCACTTCTAGCTCAGTAGCACATACCCACATGAGAGATTTCAAGGTCAAGTAACAACAAGTTTGAATTTTTAAAAAGGCGATTTTGGGGGTGCCTGGGTGGCTCAGTGGGTTAAGCCGCTGCCTTCGGCTCAGGTCATGATCTCAGGGTCCTGGGATCGAGTCTCTGCTCGGCAGGGAGCCTGCTTCCCTCTCTCTCTCTCTCTGCCTGCCTCTCCATCTACTTGTGATTTCTCTCTGTCAAATAAATAAATAAAATCTTAAAAAAAAAATTTAAATAAATAAAATAAAATAAAAATAAAATAAAATAAAATAAAATAAAATAAAATAAAATAAAATAAAAATCAACCCCCCAAATCGGGGAGTTGATTTCATGAATGCCCAATTCTACACAGCAGAGTGTCTCGGCTCTTAAAATCACGCTGAAGGCTTAACCTGTTCATCTCCAAAGCAAATCCTAGTGGGAAAACAAAGACTGCTATGCTGCCCCCACCTCAGCGCGGCGCAAACAGGACGCATCAGAAGACCCGCTGCAAACGCGCCGTTGGCACAGACCTAGGCTGCACCTGGGCAAGGTGGGGGCCGGAGGACAATGGCCGGACAAATGGCAACTCGGTCCTTTTTTATCCAAGTACATCAACGCTATCTGCTTTCAGAGAAATCCTAACCCTTCTGGAAACAGCTCTCCTGCCAAAAAAGGGGGGGACGTCCCCGCGACAAACCAGACACACAGCCCCTGGCCTACGTCGGCAACTGCGGACTGTGAGGTGGGGCAGCAGTCTCTCCAGGCCGCTCTTAACCACGGGGGAGATGACGAGCACCGAACGAGGTGCCCCGTGGTTTGCCAGTGAAAGAGCCACAAACATGTCGCCTCCGGCAGGCAGGCAAAGGCTCAAGAAACGGCAGCGGGAAGGGCAGAGAGGCCAAGGACAACGCTGTGCCACCTGGAAGGCACGTAAGGGTCACACGCCACAGGTAAGAGAGCAGCAACGTGACAGATGTGGCACGGATCCCAGGTGCTCGCGTCGGGAAGGGGCCGTGCCCACGCCTACAAGGGTGTGTTCGTGCGGACGCCGGAAGGGCGTGTAGGTTACACACATTGGGAAGCTAAAGAGGAAGGAGCCTTCCAGTTCGGAAAACTTAGTTCCATGGACTACTGCTTCCCGGTAACACTCTAACAGGACGTCAGCTACGATTTTAAGGGCCAACCACAATACTACCCACTCCCAGTGAAGGTGTTTTGGTCACTGTTCCTTTCTCGGGTGTCTGCAGGACGAAGAAACCGTATGTGAGGTACAAAGCTGTGCGGTCCTCGCACAGCCACAGAGCTGCACTCCGCACACGCTACACACACCACAGCTACCGAGACAGAAGCCTCTCATCCCGAGACGTCTAAATGGCCAAAGGCCACTTGAGAAACGTAAGCATGAAAAGTACGTGCACGTTTGCAATAATGTAGCATGAAATCCTCAGTTATTTATAAACTTCTACTTACCAGAAGCAAAACTGAATGCATAAGACAATTAATACTTCAATCTCCTTTACCTGCTTCTACTTCAAATTTAAAAACTGTCAAATAGGTATTTTATTTGCATAATTACATGGTAATTTTTAAAACCCTAAAGACTTCTAAAGTTCCTGTATGTTTTTTTACTACATCACTGGCTGTAATAGCAAAAGGCTGGGCACAATCTAGATGCCCTCAGTGGGGGAACGGTGCCACGAACTCTGGCATGTCCACGAAACAGTACACGGCCATGAGACAAGGAAGAAGCACTTCTGTTTTGATCTGAAATGATGAGTGGCAAATAGAAAAAGTAAGAACTCTTGTGTATATGGTGCTTCCTTTTGAGGGAAACAAAAAAGAATATATGTACGTCCTACAACAAATATAAAACACCTCTAGACTGACATTTAGGAAACCGTTAGCACTGGTGGCGGTCCCTGGGCAGGGGAGGCGGGCAGCGGAGGACAGGGACGGGAGGGGCTTTCACAGTACCCCTTTCACACTTCCTAAAACTTTAAACCATGTATATATACACACATATATCTATTACTTACCTAAAAAAAATAAGTTAAAATATTAGGTTCATTACTGACTACGTTTAAATGCATTTGGCTTACCATCATCTGATCACAAAATTTATCATTGAAGGAGTTTGGGAAGAGCCTGGTGACGGAAGTGAGACGATTCACGACATTCAGCGTCAAGCTTCGATAATCGCCCAGCATCATCAACAAAGGCCGCATGTGCGTATGAATTTGATCTACTTCTATGGTAGCACCTTCCAAAAACTATTTTAAAAAAAAAGAAAAGTTACAGAGGAAAATAGCCAAGAGAAAACACTTTATAACAAAATAAACTCATTTGGCTCTGGCAGCCAATTTGTGGAGTATTAACCATGCACATTCCAAAAATTTATCAGGGAACAGAGACTCGTCATTACTGTTGAATATTTTAAACAAGTGCGACTAGGAAACAAGCAGAGACAGTACTGGACTACCGTGTGTGTTCACGCGAGGCAGACTTCCAGGCGTACAAACCAGGTAAACGTGATCAGGAAGAAGCCCGGTGACAGGACAGATGCGCATTTGCGCGCACACGCCACCTGCTCACCTTTCTCATGCAGGCTTCTCCGGCCTCCTGCAGCTCGCTGTTTGTGGAATTCAGGGCCTTGAAGAGTGCAGCGATGATCTTCTCCCTGGACTGAGGAAGGTAATTGCAGGCAGCAAGCGCATCTTTAGGAAGAGAGATCAATACACTTTCATTATTAACCTGAAAACCATATATGAACAATGTCCTCGTCTAAAGGCTCTTCCCAACCAACACCAAGTATGAATCACTGAAGCACCTGCCGAGTGTCTGGCCGTGAGGAAGACCAAAGAACACATGGTCCCCTAACACGTGTTTGTGTTATCTAAGAGGGAAGTCAACAGCCTCTCAGAAAGGCCGTGACACATACAACCCCTTCCAGATATTAGAAGGGCTGGAGGGGGAAAAGAGGGAGCACCCACTGACACCCCTTCCCCAAGTCACCCCCACACAGGGTGAGGGGAGGGCTGAGCTGTGGGCAGACGCACAACAAAGTGACAGAGAGGGCTGGCCTTGAACTCTAGCGCTGAGGGAGGGAACGAACACACACACACACACACACACACACACACACAGAGCGCCTGACTTCTCTTCCGCTATCCGTGTCTTATCAGGCAGCCTCCAACCACCGTGGAGAGTTCGAGGCTTTGAAAACACAAATGCTCTGGGAAAAGGAAACACACCTCAATCCTCTAGAGCAATGCGACTGTTAGCCAACAGGATTGCATGAGAGGTGCCGGAAGAAAGGAATCCCCACCAAAGAACAAAGCTGCCAAACTTGGCTACAGAGAGCCTCCCCCCACCCCCCTGCTGTCGTCCACACCGCAGCCCTGCACCTGAGCACAGGTAATATGATATGCCTCTCAATTTGTCTACCTCTAATTCAAGGAGGATTCTGGCAACATTTCACGTAGAGTATAGAAACCAACAAGGCAAAAGACCAAGTCAACTAAAAAAACTTTACTACGTATTTATTCAGGGAAAAAAAAAAATAGTGGGGGGGAAATGATGCTTCTAAGTGAGAAGAATTCAAGTCAATAAAATTCAACAATGCAGCTGACGCTGGTCATGAAAGCCTAGAGAGAGCAGGATTCTCAAATGCCATGGAACCACTGAAAAGCCTTTGAAGGTTATAGCATATCTTCCCGTATCCTCCGATTGGGCGAACTGGCAATATATGAACACTAGGACTACGCTCTTCAACTACAGTACTGGATTCAGCAGTGAACTACAGCACTGAATTAATCACCATAAAGTAAAATACATAGTTTGTAAGAGTAAACAACTGTTTAAATCCTAACCATCTATACGACCCGTCGACACCTCATCATGTCGTTTAAGAAACAGACAAATGTAACTGTCCCACCTTAGAAAGAACATAAAAAAATAAAACCCCCCAAAAGGCCACTGCCTCCTTGCACCTTTGTACCCATGACTTGTTTCAGACTTAACGCACATGAACTTACTTAATGCCGCAATTCGCAAGGGAACGAGTGACGGAAGGCTTTTGTAACAGGGCAGCTTTGTCAAGGCTGAGTCTTCAGCCTCACACAGATTTAACAGCTGTGAAAGATAAAACAACTTAATTTAGCCAGCTCTTTCTGCAAAGACACAGTAACCTTGAAAATAACAGAACACAGCAATCTTACACACATGCAACACAACTAACTGACAAACTAAACTCACACCCTGGGGAATTTAATATCGAACGTGACAGAGCTTCCCTCTCAAGCAAACTATCAGCTTCATCAGTGAAATAAATTCTTAGACATTTTCTCCCCCACTCTGATACTGTAACACGGTTTCCCCACCCCGGGGGTCACCTGAACTGCAAATATGATGGCAGGTACGTCTCCCTCTGTATTCAGAGCTGCTTTCCAGAGCCGTGGGCTGGAGCCCGACAAATGGGTGCTGTGATTCGATCCTGGAGTGCTTAACACTTTTTTTTCTCCCCCCACAAAGCACAGTCAAGTACAAAGAAAGTCGCTGAAAGTCACGGAGAATATCGTAACTCAGAAATTCCTGTAGCTATCTTTCTGGACATTTTATGATACCCCAGTATATACTGATGTATCTAAAACACAAATTATCATGTGTGTTGTTCTGCTACTGTTTTCCCCTTCTACGTATGTACATCCTGGGGAAACGGTATAAACTTTACTGTCACCTTTTTTCCCTCAAAGATTCCTACCTAGTAAAAGATTTCAAACAGCAAAAAAGGATATATATACCAAAAGCACTTCGAGTTACCACCTTACTCCACTCCATCACTACAACTCTCCTCCTGTATCAACATGTGTGTGTATGCACACACGTGCAGACACCTGTGTCGGCAGCTCTATCTGGACAGAGCAAGCATGCACCAGAATCAGTTGGGAAGCCTGCAGCCAGTCCATTGTAGGTTTGACCTGAGAACTCAGGAGAGTCTTTGTTTTTAAAAAGACCCTCACGTGTTCTGATACAGCTAGTGCTCTGATCAACACTTGGGAAACCAGTTACATCCCTTGGGATTTATCACTCAACACCACCAGGTTCTGGCCTTAAGCTTAGTGAGGAATTTTCCACAAAGGTTAAAATACATCTGCCTCTGGAACCAGCAAAGGGAAACTTCCCCCCATTCTCTGGTGGCTCTCCTAGGACCTCTGTCAGGTCACATGAACTAGGACACCTACACAAGGGATGCAACAAGGTATAAAAGATCAAAGCTAGACCAAGTGATCATTGGATTCCATGTCCACATAAATACATAGAACTTAAAAACTCAAGAGGTAAATTTTCCATAATTGGAAATTCAAACTTAGTGTGGATCAGAAAGAAGTCGCTTCCTTATGACTTTTGCCTCCGTCTACTCTAACAATGCCTTAGGTCTTAAAAAATTCGGGTCTTAAAAAAAATCTCACATTGGGATTGAGCACCAGACCATTACTGCATTCTATGAATTAATAGCTAGAACTTGACCGTATCTATAGTTCGATTTGTTTCTAATACCTCCCCATACTAGAATGTTCAGAGAGAGAAACACTTGCAGAATGCCATCTGCCGCTACCCTAATGAGAATAATCGGAATCTACAGTTCACAGAGAGCTGTCAGAGCTAAATGATGGCCCTCGTGTGCAGTAAGTTCTGAACAGCACACGGCACGTTCTCAGGGGACAAATACATTCGATGCCCTGGCGCTCGCTCTGAGCCCATCTTACTCTGGACACCAGCTGATTAGAGTGGTCAAAGCAGAGTCCATCTTTCTCTAGATTACATTCTTAAGGCTCTGCAGAGCGAGGTGCCCTGGAGAAGGCCTCAGAACACAGCCGCGTTGGGTAGGACCACTCCCGTCAGCAGGCCTACCTCCTGTCACGTACCTGCGCTGTGCCAGGTTAGAGCCGGTCCCCTGGGGTCACCACCCGCGCCTTCTCTGAGTGCTGCCTGACCAGTCTTCGCGCACAGAGACAGGTTACCAGACACACGTCATCACCATCCACACCACGCCGCACCTCCACCCCCCTACCTCTGTGTAGAACACCTTATGCTCCACCACGTTGAGGTCCATTGTGAAGAGCCGGGGCTGCAGAGTGGTGCAAAACGTGTTCCCCTCCATCAGGCCGATCTGCGCATTGGCAGGCTGGTGTCTGAGCAGATGCTTCTTCGGCGGGACCATATCCTGGAGGACCTGGGGCAAGGGGGAAGCACCACTAACCGGCCGTCCCTTGAAGAGCAAATTCTGCTCGTCACCACATTCTAAAGCGACTATCAATCTGAAATCCGTGACAGGAAAGGTTAGGATGCCCTTTAGTTGGGGAAGGGAAGGTACGTTCCATGCGTTAAAACTGGCCGGTGGATAGTTACATGTCAGGTACACTGAACTCCGAAGTCTCCCAAGTAACTGCTCTTTAAAGATTTTTATTTTTATTTATTTGATAGAGAGAGAGAAAGAGAGCACAAGTAGGCAGAGAGGCGGGCAGAGAGGGGACAGCAGGCTCCCAGCTGAGCAGGGAGCCCGATTTAGGGCTTGATCCCAGGACCCGGAGATCATGACCTGAGCCGAAGGCAGAGGCTTAACCTTAACACTGAGCCACCCAGCTGCGCTCCACCCACCCCCCTGCCGGGTAACCGCTCTTAAAAAAGAGAAGAGCAACCAGATTTTGCTAGAGACCCAGGAAACCGCCTTCTGTTCTCTGGATGCTAACCACTACGGATACAGCCGTCAACATAAGCGCACTGCTTTCTGCGTCCCTGAGGTCAAAGAGAGCATATACAGTAGCACCTGGTGAAGCGGACACGATAATACAGATTATGTATCCTCTTCGAGTCAGATATGAGGGAAAAAGGTCTCAGAAGCGTTGCTCCAATTATCCTTGTTCCGGGGACAGAAATCTCACCTCTTTATGGGGCTCCATGATCACAGTGACACTTTTTCCAGTGACCTGGGCCAAGACCTGCAGTGAGTGCATGGCCTGCTTTCGCACAGTGGAATTTGGAGAGGTGACTTCTCGGACCAAGTCGTGTGTCACGTGGTGAAAGGACTTCTCCTGGGCGGCCACGATCTCTTCGGCTCGCTCCTCGTCCTTCAGCGGCGTCGCGCACCTCATCAGAAGCTGCTCCAGGGTGGTCTTTGCCATGGCGACGGCCCCATTGGAAACCTGTGGGCCAGGGATGAAAGGAATGAAAGGGACTGTCACTGCGGATCCACCCCCATCCCCGCTGGTTCACCAAGACCGCGTCGTAACCTGCACACAATACTTCAGCGGCCACGGCACCTCAGCCTGCTGTAGTCACTCCAGAAAGAACATGGCGACATACACAAACTCCTGCATTTCCCAAATGGAGGAGCTGGAAACGCCCACCACGTACTATGTGCGTTACACCTGCGCACAGCTTCGTGGAAACTCGACTTCCAGAGAAACTCCTGCAGCACGTGCACTATTTAGCCCTAAGGCAAGAGCGAGGACGACGACTTCCCTCTACAGAGGCACCGTGTTACGTGCTCCGGTCTGGGATGGTTCTTCATCGACGCAGATATTCAGGTAACCAGGATAAGCCTACGGGGGTCCTGATCTGTCCTCGTGTGAAAGACGCGGTAATGAAATCTAGGCCTCTAGGAGAGCAGGCTAGCAGAAGGGCTTCATACTAACTATGGTCTTGGCAAGTCAGCTTCTGGAACCGCTTGGATAGGTCTGGGGCCCCCCATCACCTACCTCTCCAGTCAAGTCCATCATGACAAAGAGAAGTGCCTTGAGGAATGTCTGCTGGTTCTGGAGAACCCAAGTGAGAGGCAGCCGCTCCATGAGAAACTTAATGGACACCACACCCCCCAGCTTTGCATACCAGGCCTGCTCATAGCAACACGCGCACAAGCGCTCCACGATGTATGAGAACAGAGGCAGCTGGCACGCCTGGGGAGAAACACACAGACACACCGTGCTGTCAGCCCCCCCATGGAACCAGTTTCTAGAAGGACTACCCACAGGCACCAACAAGCCCAACTACTCCTCAGCCCTTCCTTACCCTCTCCTTTGAGCCCAGGATGATACTTGCAACATCAAATATCACCGCTAGGGCCACCTCCCCAATCTTGCAAAGTTCCTTTTCTTCATATGCCATACAAATAGCGATTGCATCAATAAGGACCAACGGATCCATTCCTTTCGACCCATTTTCTTCGCTGTGAAACATGGCTGTGCTGGGCTGGCTGCCCACCTGGTAGCAAGGTAGCAGGAAAGGACCTGGAAGAGAGGCGGCGGGAATGGGAGAAAGAAGAGCTAATTATTTACATGCGTGCTCTTGTCCTTCAAATAGATTTTATTTATTTATTGGACACAGACAGAGATCACAAGTAGGCAGAGAGGCAGGCAGAGAGAGAAGGGGGAAGCAGGGTCCCCGCTGATCCCAGGCTCCCCGCTCGATCCCAGGACCCTGAGATCATGACCTGAGCCGAAGGCAGAGGCTTAACCCACTGAGCCACCCAGGTGCTCCCAAACAGCAAAACCACGTCATTAAGAAGTCTGTTGGTTTTTTTATTTTTAAGTTTATTTTTTTAGTAATCTCTACACCCAACACAGGGCTTGAACTCAACCCAAGATCAAGAGTCGCATGCCGCACTGACTAAGCAAGCCAGGTGCCCCAAAACGATCTCATTTTTTAACTTGAGGTTAGGAGCTCAACAAAAGCCGGCACTGGTACTTTCAGCCAACTTCCGTTAAACTGTAACTACTTGTAAACTAAGTGGCCTAAGGTTATTTTTCGGAATGTTTCCTATTATATAGTAGGCTCTTTTCAGATTTTCTCTACAATAATGAGAACCATGTATGTTCTCCTTAAAGAAAAAAAAAATCATTAAATAGGCCAAGGGTCACAGCACAGAAATGAGTGTGGGCTACACTCTGGTCATTCCTGATGTACAAATAGTAATTAAAAAGCAACCCGGCTATGATGCCCAGCTCACAGAGAGAACAATTAATTAAAGCCTTGCAGATACCCGGCAAGATGGGTGTTTGTTATCAAAAAGCTTACAAGCCTGCTGGAAAGATGTTAACAGAGAGACAATGAGAAACAATCTAAGATCAATGACTACTCGGGTCAAGAAGGGCACGAAGAGCTACAAGGAGGAATGTTCTCAGTGTTCTGCAGCGCTCAGAGAAAGCAGCTTTATCCATCCGGAGAATGGGGGCCCTCAGGGACACACACTGCCGCAGCGCTGCTCGAGTGTGTCCACTGACCAGCGCTGGTTGGGGGAGCTACAAAACCGGGAGTGAGTGTCCAGAAACTTCTAAAACTTGTACAGCAATGGGCAGTCTTGGGACACTTTTATCATCTTTTGCAAGAGCACTCGTCTGCGATGGATTAGAAAGACAAACAAGGAGATGAACAAAAGTGGTCCCTCCCCATCTGGAGCCTGAGGACCCCAAAGCAGAGGTCGGAACAGCAGCGAGGAGCACCACAGGGAGGACCCAGCCGAAGGGCAGGGGGAGAGGATGGGCCTTGGAAAGCAGCACAGAAAGGGAGGGAAGACCAGCCAGCAACGAGGGAGACCACAAGCTGTCTCATAGGCAGAGCGTCCACAGTATTCCACCTGTTTCCGTGAACAACAAAGGGTGAAAATCTTCCACTGGGTGCACTGTACAGAGACACTTGGTAACAGTTTTCATGTTACTATTGGAACCACCACCGAAATAGCAATTATCCTGCAGTAAGCAGGAAATCAGAAAACAAAGGTCAGGAGCACCTGGGTGGCTCAGTGGGTTAAGATCTCTGCCTTCGGCTCAGGTCATGATCTCAGAGTCCTGGGATCGAGTCCCGCATCGGGCTCTCTGCTCAGCAGGGAGCCTGCTTCCTCCTCTCTCTCTCTGCCTGCCTCTCTGCCTACTTGTGATCTCTCTCTGTCAAATAAATAAATAAAATCTTAAAAAAAAAAAAAAAAAAATCTCTGCCTTCGGCTCAGGTCATGTTCCCACGATCCTGGGATCAAGCCCCGCAACAGGCTCTCTGCTCAGCAAGGAGCATGCCTCCTCCTCCTCTCTCTCTCTGCCTGCCTATCTACTTGTGATCTCTGTCTGTCAGATAAATCAACAGAATCTTTAGGGGGAAAAAAAAAAAAAAGAAAGAAAACAAAAGCCAAAAATCAACCAGCCAAACCACTCCTCTGAACACCACAATGTCCTGATTGCGTTTCTGAAGCACCGCAAGGAGTCCTATAAGCACTTCCTCTGCCCCACTCACCGCACTGCTGGGCAACGGCCACCATCGTGTAGTGGCGGATCAAGCTGGCGACAAAGGGCAGGGCGCTGGGCCTGAGATCTTTAATGACAGCAGACATGAACGCCCCGGTTAGGGCCTGCTCAAACGTCTTCCGAGCTGGAGTGTCTTGTGCTTTGTAACGATGAGATATGATGACATTGGGTATGGTCTTTTCTGTAAAGCTGAAAGATAAAATCCAGTCCGTCCTCACAACACTGAAGTCCTGAGCTGATGATTCCACCATCAGCACTTAACATGAGGAATTTCATCACGATGATTCTGGGGACATCTGGGATGTCCTACCTCATACGAGCATAGGGGATGAATCAGACCCATTTTACAACATGGTGGCAGATTCAGTATTTTTACAGTTTTTAAAGTAAGTTGATGTCTTACTTTGATCTTTTATGACTAACTAAACCAAATTCTAAGAAGTAACCCCCATCAATGAGGAAACACAAATGAGAAAAAGCTATTAATGGTAACTATAAGTGCATTATGTGCTGAAAATCACCCCACGGGAACAGCATCAGACGAGGTCACAGAGCTCGCTGATGGCACATGTACCACCCACCTGATGCCATGAAAAATGTGAAAATACACATTTTGCACATCTGTGAAATGTGTATGGGGAACACAGCAAGAAAACATACACGCTCACACAAGACCATCACCTACGGTTACAGCCCACATGGTAAGAGCAAAATACGAGTATCGCAAGACGAATGTTTGGGGAATGAAAGGATCACAGTGGACCAGAAGAGCCAAAGACCCAATGAACACCCGCCACGTGCCAGGAAGTACGGATACACCCGCGAGCTACAGGAGAGAAAAGGGCAGGAACGTTGCCTCTTGAAGCTGACAACATCAGGGAGAGGCAACCATCAGGAACACGACGACGAAGGTAAACTCTAATTCTCCAAAAGCTGGTCCCTTCTCTTCATTTCCTCTAAAAGCCCAGGAAAGCACCACTAGGCAGGTACCATGGGAACTTCCCGAGTTGCAAGAGCATGCACTGAGCACTAGGAAATCTGAGAGGCCTTCTGCACCCCTACGTCCTAAGAGGCACCAGTCGCGGGGACCACATTCCCAACATACTTAGGGTGTGCGAGAAGCTGGTAGAGGGCGTGTTTGTTGTCCTCCAGACTCATCATGGCCACCAGGAAGCACTTGATCACCTCCCACGCCTGCCTCCGGTAGTAGGGCTCAGTGTTGGCACTCTTCAGGCAGTCCAGAGCGGTTTCAATGGCCTACAACAGCAAAGAAACACAAAAGCTACAGCTGATGCAGAAATTACACAATCTCTCAATTCTCTCTTTAGAAGATAAGAGGGTTTTACTTTTCCAGAAAACCCACATGGCTACACACACATTTTATCTTATTCAGTTAGTGGGGCGGGGGGGGGGGGGGCAAAATCACACACACAATCATGTGACGCCTTGACAATTATATACCTATCAACCAAAAAACTGGTCTATGTGACAGAGGCAAGATTTACCCGGCCTGTGTGTGAGGAAGCACAGCGGGGCTGACAGGGACAGCAGCCCTGCCCTAGAGACCCCCACATGGCTACACGGAGCATGACCACAGCTGCCTGCTGAGTCACCCCCAGCTTGCGGGGATAATTTCGGAAGGGGCTAAGGTTGAGCCAATTACTTGCCCAAAAGCAGGATTATCTCAATGGGGATTTACTGGCACTCAGTGTGGCCAAGCTGCTTCTTCCCTTCGCTTCGGCAGCCCCTCCAGCCGTGGCAGGGTGCTGCGTGCCCTTGGCTGCCGGCTGCCAGGAAACCAGACCCTCGCACACCTGAAGTCCGTGTGGGCGTGCAGGAGGACCGGGAAGCCTATCTTCAAAACTGGGTTTCCTCTTTCGGGGGAAACCACTTCTAAAGACATTTTCTGGCTCTGTCAGCTACCTTAGTTTTCACTACTAATACCCGCCTCGCCACTGACAGGGCTGAAGCAAACAGAATCCTGTATTAAGGAAATTCCTTAAAATGTGGGAAGGGGCTCCTGACAGAATGTTCACTACGGCGACTTTCAATGTAAAGACGGATTTTTAACTGTGGTCTCTTAGAAGGAAACTAGTGTTTTTCTGGCAGGTATTTTTGAGAAAGGCTTGGGGTGAGGGGCCGGGGTTGCATGAGGGGGTCCTCCCCCGGAGGTCTGGAGAGGACCCTCATCTACGGGATGGGGCTGCGTGAGAGGCTGGAGGAGGGTTAGGACAATGCATGGGCTTCAGGAAGTGTGGGGACAGGATGATTGAGGTGATGATGGAAAATAACTCTAGGGGGACATTTATCCATGATGGATATCATTCCTCCCAGATGTGAGGAAAGTCTTAAAAAAAAAAAAAAAAATGGGGGGGAGCCCCTGGGTGGCGCAGTTGGTCAAGCCTCTGCCTTCGGCTCAGATCATGATCCCAGGGTCCTGGGACTGAGCCCCACATGGGGCTCTCTGCTCAGCAGGGAGCCTGCTTCCCCCTTTCTCTCTGCCTGCCTCTCTGCCTACTTGTGATCTCTGTCAAATAAATAAAATTTAAAAATAAACAAATAAAATCTTAAATAAAAAAAAAAAAAACATAGATATCCCCTCCCAAGAAAGTATATGTTTTATTTATATATTTTCAAACAGAAATCAGCATCCTTAATATGAAATGCTTAGTAACTTTAAGAAGTTCCTCAAAACTTCCACAAGTCCCAAATTTACCTTCTCCATTGGGAGCTGAAGAGATGCTTTACAATCGGAAAACTCCACTGTGATGCTTGGGCCTTGAACCTCAGTCACAACATAGTGCAGCTTCTGGGATTCCTTCAACATCTTCCTGTTACTGCCACCAAATTTGCCAAGTACACGGTAGGCCACGTGAGAAATGCTATCTGCAGGATTGCGCAGGGTGCGCCATAAAGCCTACAACCCAATGCACTTCCATTAAAATCCTCCCAAGGTCATGCATTCTCGTGGTTCATAAATAAAATCCCAAAGTTATATAAAAGACTATACGGCAAAAATTCTTCCTCCCATCTCTGTCCCCTAAACATGCACTTTCCCTTCTTGGGAGAAACCACTGTTAGTAGTCTTGTGTATCCTTCCAGGAACATTCTGTCTTTAAAGAAAATGCACACATAAACATAACTGTCTTTCCATGCCCCCGAAATACAAATGGTAGCATGTGTTAAGTGTCACAGAGCTCGGGAGCAAGAAAACTAAGCCCATATGGTTGAAGCATAAGCAAAATGCGGGGATGAGAAGCATGGAGGGAAGTGCGAATTACTGGTGAAGTTCTTGTCCTGGGGTCTGATGAGGAGTTCTCAGCTTTTTAGTCCCTTTTATAAGCTTTATAATGTATGAATGTGGCAAATTCCTAAAAACAGGACAGCTAACCTATCTTACACATTTCAAACCTCACATTAGAAAGGATGGTGAAGAGGGGAAACACGGATCATGAGAGAACTGGCGCTATGGGAGCACATGGCAAGGATGTGTACCTCACCCTTACAGTTAGTGTTAAGGGCTACATGCACTCAACAGTTCCAAAGAACTTGTTGTTGTTCTCACATTCTTTTACCTGAACTATCTTAAGTCCTAAAAATTACTATGTCTGCCTAATTAAGTCAATTTTTTTAAGTCATCTTCCATAACAATGCCAGATACTAGTACCCAGAAACAGCCAACATAAAATCTTGGAACTTTTCTTTAAAGCAAAATTTCAATTTCTTTTACATCCCCAAAGGTCCAAAAAGGCTTGTCTTGAACGAACACCTGTTGAGAGATGCTAATCCTCCCTACCTCCACTCCCCAACCCAGCCCAACCACTCCTCCCGGATCCTCAGGACAGGGAAATTGTGTTGAACTCCCCAGGAAGGGGTGGCATTGAGAATGAATGCTGACTGATGGGACCACAGAGAGATGACCTTTGTCGGGAGGGGGGGGCTTACTGCATCTCCAAAAGCCTCGCCCTGGTCTCTGCCTAGGGCTGTCTGCCCCATGGAACGGCAAGAGGCCCATGAGCCCGTCCCTGCCTCCTCCTCCCCTCTCGCGTGGCACCCACACCTGGGTCAGACCTAGTCTGCTTTCTAGAACCAACGGTGCTGTTCTCGAGGAATGCTCTCACATTCTCCATAGGACAGCTGAGAGAGTGGACTTGAGACCCTGACCTGACCTCCAGGACCATTCCCTCCCACCTAGATAGAGCCCAGGGTCTGCATTTCGGGACTGGTGGGTAAGTCGCCCAACCCTGCCTCAAGTGCACGCTGAAGTTTCCTACCTGGACTCCTGTCTTTTAGGCGTTAGGGTGTCTCCATCATACAAAGCTGGCATTCTGACCCCTGCCTGCTCTCTACCAAAGGGGTAGACGAGTAAGTAACAGGCTGCCTAAACCTCTAACAATTACCAACTATATTATGAATCAATACAACTGTGAAACGTGGAAGAGAAACCTGGTATTTATTATACAAACTCTCATGAAGAGAAAATATAAAATGTTTTCAAAACAATCTCCTTGGGGCGCATGGGTGGCTCAGTCGGTTAAACATCTGCCTTCATCTCAGGTCATGATCCCAGGGTCCTGGGATCGAGCCCCGAATAGGGCTTCTGCATAGTGGGAAGCCTGAGTCCTGCATCAGCCTCCCTGCTCAGCAGGAAGCCTGCTTCTCCCTCTCCCACTCCCCCTGCTTGTGTTCCCTCTCTTGCTGCCTCTGTCAAATACATAAAATCTTTAAAAACAAAACAACAACAACAACAACAAAACAATCTCCTTGATTATCTGCTTCATTTCCCTTGACCCCAAAGCGGACACCTGTGCTTCCCTCAGGAGTCTGCTTCTCTTTACTGTGGTATCTCAAGATCTTCTGTGGATAAAGGAAGGACCCCGCTGGCAGCACAGAGGAACTGTTAACACCTGCTCTCACAGGTCATCCACTGAACAAGGACGTGCCACCTGGGAAAGCCCTCTGAAAGAGGGAAATACTACAAAACGAGCGCGTCTGTCCGAAATGCAGGGAATTTCTGCACATCTCTTCCTAGTCTAGAAGACTCATGAACTTGAAATCAACAGCACTTCTTCTTGCAAACAGTCCAACATGGGGCACAGTGCAGGCCCGTCACTTCTGGAAACCACCTACACCAGCCTAAAATTCCCAGTAGAAACCAGACACGCGCGCACCCACCATCCGGCCCTGCCCCACACTGGCCCCGGCAAGGCCTCGGGCCTACCTGCATGAGCTCCGCGCGCACCGGCTGGATGTGGTCGTAGAGGAAGTCAGGCTGCAGGTTGTCCACACACAGCTCCAGGGTCCTCAGGCCTTGGCTGACCAACGTCTGCGACCCATTGAGGGCGGACACCAAGGGGTCCATGAGCATGGGCAGGTAGGGCAAGAGTGAGCTCAGCCGCACGGGCACCGTGAGACACAGCTCCACGAAGAGGTCCTTCATGTGCTGCTTGTGCAGGCCGCTCTGCAGCATGTTCAGCCCTAAACACGGGGTTGGAGGATGACCGAGAGCAAAGTTACACCCAGACTGGCCGCAGCTGACTGTGCAAAGTAACGGTTCCACCTTTCCCTGTCACCACGAATGTGATGACAAGAGGACACAATCTCCTGTTCTCATGATCTACATGTAGCTAAATCCATCCTATAACCGTGATCCCATCTGTCCGCCACGTTCAGGGTAATAACAGCAGGCTGCACGCAATTATACATGATCATTTAACTTATAGTTATTTAACATCAATCTTCATGAAATGGTTAACATTATACATAAATCTTTTAGAAACTGTATTATGGGGGCCCTTGGGTGACTCAGTGGGTTAAGCCTCTGCCTTCTGCTCAGGTCATGATCTCAGGGTCCTGGACTCGAGCCCCGAGTCAGGCTCTCTGGTCAGCGGGGAGTCTGCTCCTCTCCCTCTTTCTCTGCCTCCCTGCGATCTCTGTCAAATAAATAAAATCTTTCTAAAAAATTTTCAATAAAAACTGTGTTATGTTGGTGCACCTGGGTGGCTCAGTCGGTTGAGCGTCTGACTCTTGATTTCAGCTCAGGGTCATGAAATAGAGCCCCATGCTGGGCTCCGTGGTCAGTGTGGAGCCTGCTTGGGACTCTCTCTCCCTCTGCCCCTCCCACCCCTCAAAAAATAAAAAAATAAGAATCATGTTATGTTTTTTAACAAGCCCAATCCAAAGACACAGCCAGTAAGATCCATTTCCCTCAAGCTTGAGGTTTACAACCTTACGTCTGTTATCAGGCTTTCAACACACAACAGCTGAAGTCTATTGCTATAAAATAAACATTTTCTTTTTAAAAAATCCACTTTTGTTTCCTATCAATAGAGGAGATCTTCCTTTCCACAAAGTCCATTCACCACGTTTCATGAGCTCCTTCCTAACGGAAACATGTCAGATCAGCACGTGCCCCACGTGCTCAGAGACAAGGCAGAAAGAATGGAGAGAGCTCAGAGAAAAGAGGCGCTGGTGCAGGCATCACACAGCAGCAGCTCTGGATTCAGAGTCCGGGGGAGAAAGAGGAAGAGGAACACAATGAGGCAGGGAGTGCAGGAGGAGGAAGTCGGACGCAGAGCAGAGGGCTCAGGCTGGGGAGGGACAGGAGACGGGCTTAAATACAGCGAGTGGAGCTGGATTACGGACTGTGGACTTCTGGCCTTGTTCCAGGCAATATGGTCAACGATTTCCCACTGCCTCCTAAGTACCAGATGTTGTAAATGGCTTCTCTTTAAGGAGCCCCCTTTTAGCTCCCTATCTTGAAAGCATTCTTGCCTACATGCAATTACAGGGCTCTGCTTATGCCAATGTGCAGCAAAAGAAAAATATAAACTTATAAGCCAGCTTTATAATTGCTTTTTCCCTGTCTTACTCAGATTCTCCTTCAATCTCAGGAGCCCTGGTATTATTACGAGGCAGCCCCAGAAACCATGTTCCAGGCCTGCTTACCAAATGCTACGAAAATACAAAGCCTGACCAGCGTGATGAAAACCTTCCAACTCTGTTCCACTCTGAGCAGGGATTGGAAGGTCCATCCCTGAGCAGGAGTGCACACAAGACTCAAAGGCAACCCAAGTCGCCCCACTGACCTTGCAGGAGGTTTGGTAGGAGAGGCAAAAATTCCTGATACAGGAGGTCATGGCTGCCTCCCCCAATGGAGCGGAAGAGGGCCCGAAGCAGCAGGAAGTAGTTGTAGGGCTCTTTGGCAGTCTGTGCAAGCTCCATGGAGCTGTTCACGATCTTGTGCAGGTGGGGCTGCAGGGTGCAGAAAAGGCAGGTTAACAGGCTCTCAGGGAGGAGGCGCCCCGCCCGTACAAGGCAAGCCGAAGGTTCACTGCAAACAGGAATGGAAGGGAATTCTGATGACTTTAGGGCGCCTGGGTGGCTCAGTGGGTTAAGCCGCTGCCTTCGGCTCAGGTCATGATCTCAGTGTCCTGGGATCGAGTCCCGCATCGGGCTCTCTGCTCAGCAGGGAGCCTGCTTCCATCTCTCTCTCTCTCTCTGCCTGCCTTTCCATCTACTTGTGATCTCTCTCTATCAAATAAATAAGTAAAATCTTAAAATAAAAAAAAATAAAATTATTAAAAAAAAAAAAAAATTCTGATGACTTTACTCCAAAAGGAAAAACAAGACCTTTCCGACCTTTATCTGGCTCAAATTAATTTCTCTTAAAATACATGCTGGTTTCCACAGGGGTGACTGCGAAAGAAGTGTTTAATAGGTTCTTTTGTTACCGCGCAGTTACTCGATGTTGAAAAAAGGACATTCTGCAATAGGAACCAGAGGGTCTGTCAGCCCTGCAAGTCCTGTGAATACAGTCACTTCCTTTACAAGACTCAATCATCAAACAAGATGAAGATGCCCGTTTCCTATAACAATCTAAATGCAAGAAATCCCCTAAGGGTGAAACTGCACTACCAAATAGGATACACACAGAGTTTTGGAAGAGCTGCAAAAATTGAAATTGTAAGGGGGTGTTGTGACCCTCGATTTCGGCTCAGGACACGATCTCGGGTGGTGAGACTGAGCCCCAGGTACGGCTCGCCCTCAGCGCAGAGTCTGCTTGTCCTTCTCCCTCAGCCCCTGTTCGCTTGCCTGTGTATGTGCACGCTCTCTCTCTCTCTCTCTTACACACACTCAGATGAATAAATAAAATCCTTAAAAAAACAAAACTGATGAAAAAAAAAACCTGAGATTATAAGGTCTGGACTACTTAATTAGAAAAAAAATGGGTATTTCTTAAATTAAAAAAGCACTTTATAATAGTAACTGAAATTAACATTTTAAGCCAGATTAAACTTTTTATTTTGTACTTCAGGTCCTGGTTTTAACATGTGACAGGTTAGGCTGCACATGAAATGCTTTACAGGCATACCGAACATGAGCTGAGAAGTGCTGAATGGGCAGTGACATAGTCAATGACACGGTTCCCAATTTGCTGTCACAGGCGTCACGACAGATTGATTTCACAGACTAAATCAACTACATGTATTATTTTGACAAAAACCTGCATGAAATTTGTTCTTTGAATGTTTTTCTGGAACAATATTCCAACACCCTATCATTAGCGTTTGTTCTGTTTTTGTTGTCCTGTATCCAGTTAGCAAAATTTGTATTTTTTGACAATACCAAATCATGTGGACACAGCCTGCAATCCATATTTCTTCTCTGAAAAATTCAAGTATGTTTCTTTCATATGAATATGAAAGTAATGTCAAGGTTGTTGACAAGTGGCGACTACAGAACTGAAAAACTCCCTTAAAAACAGTCACAGGGGGGCCTGGGTGGCTCAGTGGGTTAAGCCTCTGCCTTCAGCTCGTGTCATGATCCCGGGGTCCTGGGATCGAGCCCCGCATGGGCTCTCTGCTCAGCAGGGCGCCTGCTTCCCTTCCTTTCTCTCCGCCTGCCTCTCTGCCTACTTGTGATCTCTGTCAAATAAATAAATAATAAATAAATAAAAATCTTTAAAAACAGTTACATAAGAGCAGAGATGGCCAATGCTCTTTGTCACCATTCGTACATTTACTATGCAGGGTGGGGGCGGGGGGGGGGCTTGTTTACTTCTTCAGAATTCCCCTACAGGAAGACAACACTCTTCAGAGACAACTGGTGATAATATTTGACTTTCTGCAGGAATTAAAATATTCTGCCTTCAGTGGAAGTGAATTTTTATTAAGTTTTCTTTTACACCATCTGCTGCTTTTTCAGTGGTAGATGGAACCACGGGTAAGTTTTTTAGCCATTTGCTAAAATCAAATAACTGATGAGATCAAATTATACTGCATTAGTCATCAACAAAAATGTCAGGAGACACATCGCTCCAAGACAGTCTTAATAAGGAATACGAATCGGTAAGAATTCTTGATATAAAGGCGGGGAATAAACAAATGGTCCCAGATTGAGATATTCATATATTTTGCCACAGAAAATAAGAATGTAGAGAAACAGACTTAAAGTGGAAGATGCCTGATGTCATCAAAACGGTGACAAAACCAGCTGTTTGGGGACGCCTGGGTGGCTCAGTTGGTTAAGCAGCTGCCTTCGGCTCAGGTCATGATCCCAGCGTCCTGGGATCGAGTCCCACATAGAGCTCCTTGCTCAGCAGGGAGCCTGCTTCTCCCTCTGCCTCTGCCTGCCATTCTGTCTGCCTGTGCTCGCTCTCTCCCCATCTCTCTCTCTGATAAATAAATAAAATATTAAAAAAAAACAAAAACAAAAAAAAAAACCCAGCTGTTTGTCCTTGGACAGAAGTTACAAAGACATTTTTCCCCTCTTTCCTTTCCACCGCTCAATTTTTATAATAGAAACGACGTGCTCCTAATTTGGGTAATCAATCCAAAGAAATTTATGTGGTGGCCGAAACTCCTGGCAACCCACTGCTGACCACAAGCATCCTGAAGGTCTCACTCTAAATCACGGATACACATCAAGCTCTGCTCAAAGACACGTGAAATCTTATGTCTGGCCCTTACTGGTTTTAAGTATTTATTAATTCAAAGAGCACTTTACAAATATAAAAAGAGTAACTCCAATCTGTGCAAAAGTGAAAATGGGAATTAAAACACCACCACCAACGGTACACTGGGATCTAAGTGAGTTTTACCTTCAGCATTTGTTCGTTTTCAGCTGCAAAGAGGGAGACAGAGCCGAAGACCAACTTGAACAGCTTGAGGTACAGGTTGGAGAGCTCCACATGGGAGCCCATTTCCGGCAGGCGGTCGAGGAGGTACTCCACCAGAATTGTAGCAAACAGAGCCGAGGTAGTAGGGTTTGCCAAGAAGGAATTGGCAACAATCTGTCCAAAACAAGACATACATGTGACAAAAATAATCCCCTCCTCCAAGAAGCTTGAGCACAAACTAATGAACTGTCCAAAAGTACAAAATCAAACCTGTGATCAGACACTCCAAGAAATTACTTATTCACCCCAAGGGGAAAGAAATTAATAAATCTGCAGAGAATTGAATGAATTACATCACTTCAAAATCTTAAGTCCCTTATTTTAGCTTCACCAACAAATACCAAGAGACGACATCTAACATATATTTAATTTCTACCAATGAAAGAAACTGATCCAAAATAGCTTGTTATTTTTTTTTTAAAACATTTTTTTTTCGGGGCGCCTGGGTGGCTCAGTGGGTTGAGCCGCTGCCTTCGGCTCAGGTCATGATCTCAGGGTCCTGGGATCGAGTCCCGCGTCGGGCACTCTGCTCAGCAGGGAGCCTGCTTCCCTTCCTCTCTCTCTGCCTGCCTCTTCATCTACTTGTGATTTCTCTCTGTCAAATAAATAAATAAAATCTTTAAAAAAAAAAAAAAAAAAAAAAACATTTTTTTTTCTTTTTGTCAGAGAGAGTGAGCACAGGCAGACAGAGTGGCAGGCAGAGGCAGAAGCAGGCTTCCTCCTGAGCAAGGAGCCCAATGTGGGACTCAATCCCAGGACGCTAGGATCATGACCTGAGTCAAAGGCAGCCGCTCAACCAACTGAACCACCCAGGTGTCCCAATAGCTTGTTATTTTTAAAAAAAGATTTTTTTTAAAGATTTTATTTATTTGAGAGGCGCCTGGGTAGCTCAGTCGTTAGGCGTCTGCCTTCAGCCCAGGTCATGATCCTAGGATCCTGGGATCGAGGAAGCCTGCTTCTCCCTCCCCCACTCCCTCTGCTTGTGTTCCCTCTCTTGCTGTGTGTCTGTCATTTGAGAGAGAGAGAGACTGAGCATGAGAGGGGAGAACGGCAGAGGGGGAGGGAGAAAAGCAGGCTTCCCACTGAGCAAGGAGCCCAACACAAGGCTCCATCCCAGGACCCTGGGATCACGACCTGAGCCGAAGGCAGAAAATCAACCTACAGAGCCACCTAGGCACCCCCAAAAATAACTTTAATACTGTACCCCAATATCTCTCTAGTTGGTTAGCTGTCCGAGTCTTGATTTCAGCTCAGGTCATGACCTCAGGGTCCGGAGATCGAGCCCCTGCACTGGGTTCTCCAAGTCTGCTTGAGATTATCCCTTTCCCTCTGCACCATACCTACCCCCGCAACCCCCGTTCACACATGCGCCCATGCACTGTCTTTCAAAAACTAAATCTTTTGTTCTATGAGCACATCCTTAGGCATATTTAGAAAACCCTCAAAATAAACAGAATGCCAAGTACTCAACACATAGATAAATTTAATGTTTAAAACATACGAAAAAGGAGTTTTATACCTGAAGAGCATAATTTTTTGAGATTCTTTCCACCATATAAGGGACTGTTGTTTGAAAGATCTCCTTAAATGTTAGGGGATTCATCATTGTGAACACGCCGGCGAAGTGTTCCAACACCTCCTTCTCTTCCTTCATTCGGACGGTCTGGCAGTTAGCTACTCGAATGTAGGTTTGTCCATTTCCTGCTATCTGGACCTAGCACAGGGAGAAAACCCATGGACATTAAAACCAGCCATCTCTGAATGTACTCCATAAATAGATTAGCTACATATTATATATTTAAAAGAGAACATTTCAATTAGATAATCAATGCCCCATCCCATCTTTTCATTCACTATTCTCAGCTTAATTTTGGAAAATATTTAAAATAATCAAAAAAGCTTTGTGAAGGGTTCCAAACAGAAACACATTTAGTGAACTTCCATCTTGTTTCTACTGCCGACTGTGTACACCAACCACTGGCCCACAGAGCCCACACACTGATCCAAGCCAGACTTCTCCCTGTTAACCCAGTGCTGTGCTACTGAACAGAAGCAAACCCAGGGCTTCAAATACTGGCAGCCAGCCAAACTATCGACAGATGAGACTCTGAAGACCCCTTCCATCACTGGCCATTCTCCTCCACACCTGGGAGTCTGGCTGGCGGGCACTGCCTTACCTGATAAATATCTAGAGCCTGCATTGCATATTTCACAAGTTTTATGTAAATTTGGGTCTCTTTGGGCTGTAACTGCTTGTTGGGAATGAACTGAGCTTCTGGAAGAGAGAGAGCACAATCAGTTACTGGGAATAAACCCACTCTGTGGAAAGCATCATGTCTAAATAATTCAAGAGCGGAATTACCACCAGGTGCTTTACAGGACGTTATGCCCCAAGTGATTGTCTTGACGCCGCAGACCAGGGTTTTTACCAAACTTCGACAATCTGTGACCTGGAATGTCTGCTTGTCCTCCTTATCCTTTTCTCCTTGTTTTTCAAAGGGAGGCACAGGGGCTGGGGTCACAGGGGTGGCAGGGGTGGGGGGCGGAGGCGGGGCGGGGGCAGGAACAGGTGCAGGGGAGGGGGCAGGGCCGGGGGCCGCAGGGGCGGTGGGCACCCCGGGCAGGGCTGCCTCCACAGCTCCGAGTTCTGACTGAGGCTTGCACTTCTTAAAAATGGCAGAGAGCTGGTACCGGGCGATGGTGTGGAATTTCAGAACAAAGACCTATCAGGAAGAGAAAGTGGTGAGAAAGACAAAAATCATTCCTCTTCGACAGGCCAACAACCCTTTCAGAAGACAGAAGAATCTGCTTCATGTGAAGGGAAGAGAAGCACGCTCTTTTCCCCAACGGTAACCGCAGTGGCATCACTACGGCCACTGTCGCCACGAAGAATCTGGCTCAGAAAAGCTGGGGAACTTGTTGGTAAGCCTGGACATGGTCCAGACTACTCCAAAACCCACGCTATCGCCCACTGGCCTTGGCAATTACACTCTCCTCCGCACCCACACCCCTAACTGGGTGCCTTGCCAGTGTTCGCAGCGAACCCAGCCCGTGGCTACGCAGTGTCCCAGAAATACCTCTTCTAAGTACTTGCCAGGAGGCGTGCTGAGAGCAACCATGTATTATTTTCTTATCTCTCATGACAAATATCCTGGGAGCCAGACCCTGTGATTATCCCTGGTCACATGAGTAGGCAGGCACAGAGAAGCTAAGCATCTTGCCCAAGGACACTTGGCTAGTTAATGGAGAGTGGGGATTTGAAGCCGGGTGGTCTGACCCCAGGGATCCAGCTGGGCAATCTGCTGGCAGCAAAAACTTGTCAGCAAAGCCCTGGAACAAGTTTAGCCATGGGTGGGACACAAGCGCAGGATGCCACCGCCCCTCGGGAGAACCGGTACCTCCAGCATCCGCATTAAGACGTCTCTCCCGTTGCCGCTTTCCTGCTCGCTCTTGGAGCGGATACAATCCACCAGGTTCAGCAGCAGCTTGCACGACATGGTCTGGATGCTGCTGGGCAGAGACTCGTCATCTATGTTCTTGGCAAAGAGCTGGACGGCGAGGGAGAGGTCGCTGAGGGGCAGGTGCTGACGGACGTGGTGCACGAGATCAGCCAACGTGCTGTAGGCAAGGGGCCTGTGGACGGAGACTCTGCTAGTAGGCGGGTCACAGGCCCACGGGGCCACCTGTGCAGGCACATGGGGGCAGTGCACCTGGGCACGGGCGTTCTATGGTTCCGGCTTCCCAGCTAGACGACCACAAGGCTCAAGTCTGGTCTTGGTGCCTAAATCTTTACTTCCAAGTTCTTGCATGTCGTACTCACAAGGACACATACAGTACATGGGCAGGAATAACCACCAGCTCGATCACACACTAAGCGGGTTGTTTTGTTATTCAAAGATAAACAGTGTGTGTCAACTAACACCTTAGATACTAGGACCATTTTATAGAGACAGAACAAGGAATATCTGGGCTACTGAGAACTTTCTCTGACTCAAGGTCTAGACATCTGCCACGTGCCAGCCATGAGCTAGACACCAGGATACCAGAGACCAAAGTAACCGAGCCCCTGCCCTCAGGAAGCTTCTTCACAGGAGGGGAAACACACCAGGATGAACTGCACGGTAAGTGCTCTAGATGTGAGAACGCCCTGGGACAGAGATCAGAGGGGGAGCCACTTGTGGGGGGCAGAGACCAGAGGGGGAGCCACTTGCGGGGGAGGAGGCAAAGCCCCTCTGAAAAGGTCACACTGATGCTGAAACCTTAAGGACAACACGGCCACAGGCAAAGAGCGAGGGAAAATTCCAGAAGGAGGAAACTGGAAAGACAAAGGCCCTGAGTGGCGAGTGCCAAGGTTCCACGGAAGCCAGGGTCTTTATATTTGTGACTATTTTATATGGAAAATGCAGTAAATAGTCTACATCATATTCAAAGTGTTCTGCATATTTTTCAAAAGATCTATCACACCTCCCATATTAAAACCAAAAAATTACTAACATGGCTTCATTTTACGTTGTAAAACATGGTAAAATATTAACTTCCTCCTTTAGAAACAATAAATGTGATCATAACTACATTTATTCTATAAAATGCATAAAAAACAAAGCTAGAAGCAAATACACCAAAATATTATCCATGTTACTTCAATTCCTTGTGCAGAACTGAAAGGTTTCCTTTCCTTCTTGCTTCTTGAGTTATTAAATATTCTTTCATAATAAAGAGAAATACTTGTTACATAAAAAACAAAAAAGCAAAAACAAAACCAAAACAACAACAGAAAAACTAACAAGTTAGATATAGTTTTACCTACAATTTAAATCAAGGTCATTATTCTGACTTCTCCCTCTAAGCTAAGGCACAAAAACCAACCTAAGGCATTTCAAATTTCCTGCAATTCTAAATCCAAAGGGAGAGTCAAGCCTCCATCTGTTAAAATACTCGTAACACCAAGTGCCACAGCTCACTGCCCCCCCCCCCGCTTTTTGTCAATAGATATGTACGTTTAATACCATACCTGAGAGTCTCTCGAGCAGTATATCCTGATCCAATGAGTATGGACTCATCAAACAGCTTGTCCATGCAAGGAATGAACTCTAGAACACAAATATCCATTGCACATGTCACCAGTTACACCAACAACACAGGAGCCTACAGGCAATGGCAATCTAGATTTGGGAAAGCGTGGGGAGGAGAAAACCACACATGCTGTATTTCAGTCCGAGACACTGGCTCTGCTGGGCCATACACCATCTGCTGGCAAAGGTGCAGATAGGATCATATTCACTATCAGAGAATGAATAAGAAAAAGTGAGCTTCCTGTTCCTTGGCAGAGAATCTGCTCCCAGTGCTTCGCTGGAGGCCCATCCCACCATCCTTAAAACATGTCACCAGCAGGGCACCTGGCCGGCTCAGGTGGAAGAACATGAGACGCCTGGTCTTAGGGTTGTGAGTTCGAGGCTGGGTGCAGAGATCACGTAAAAATTTAAAAAACAAAAAAGTCTTATTTGGAAAGAACAAACAAAAAAAACTGCCACCATCCACCCAGGCCTGTCTGGAGAAGAGGGGTAGCACCTTCTAAATGCCCCTTTATTCACGGCCCCGAAGTCCTCCTTCTTAAACCTTTTATACTTACTCATTATGGAGCAGTAAGGGTATTTCTCTAAATAAACTACAAAAATCTAAAAATTTTACAGGGTTCTTCTAGACATTGGGGTCCAGGTCAGGAGTCCCCACTCCTCGGTGATGGGAACAAGGAACTCACGGAGGTTCTGTCTAATCCTGCGGATGGAATCATCACCAAACCTCCTGGCCACACCGCCCCGCCCCCACCCCCCACCAAGCCTGTGGATCTCAGAGGGGAAGAAACAGCTGGTCTTCACTCAGGGACAAATCACAGCTCTAAGGATATGCAGACAGGACAGCAACCTGCATTTTTAGGCCTCTCCTCCACACTCCCCCAGGGAACTCTGGCCACAAATATCCAAAGGATATTCTGATTCTGGAACAAGCCTGACATCGTGGCCAGCTTCAATCAATTGAATACCGTACCTCCTCCACCAGCTAATAGCTATTCTGGGTCAAAAGAAGTGTGGGCACTGGAGAGAAGAAATGCATATCTCCGGGTAATTCCCAAAGTGAGGCAGCACAGGGAGAAGTGGCAAAATTCAAGAAGCGATCAGCGAACCCTCTGAAGTCAGAGAAGGGAACATGCTTGGGATGTCCCCAGTGGGTAGCCCAGAGGAAGGAGGCACAGAAGGAAAGATGACAAGGACTCAGGCACCACCTGCTGGCGGGCTGGCTAGGGATCCGCCAAGCGTGCAAGGAGGAAGTGATAAGAAATTAAGCTGTGCGGCACTAGTTCCCAGATTCCCTCCGTAACCTAGAATCAGAATCCCAGAAAAATGGGTTATGCTGTTGAACAGCTAGGTTTTCTCAAACCACTGCTTTTTAGTACTAGTGCAAAGGGTTACCATTTGGTATGGTTTTGATGCCCAAAGAAAGTACAGCTAGTGGATATTAAAGTTTTAGCTCCATTAACATATTTCTTTTGGTATTTTATAATATCACGATATATAATACTAACATTTAAGATGATTCTCTGTTTCTTTAAATAAAAACCTTTTTTGAGACGTGATGATATCACTCAGTCCAAGAACTACTATGGCCTTCAAAACAAAGTATCCTAGAGTATCCTCATAAAAAGAAACAAAAAGTCAGAGGCGCCCAGGTGGCTCAGTTGTTAGGCGTCTGCATGGGCTCAGGTCGTGATCCCAGGATCCTGCGACAGAGCCCTGTGTCAGGCTCCCTGCTCACTGGAGAGCCTGCTTCTCCCTCTCTGACTCCCCCCGCCTGTGTTTCCTCTCTGGCTGTCTCTTTTTCTCTGTCAAATAAATAAAATCTTATATTTAAAAAGAAAAAAAACAAACAAACCAATCAGTAGAAAAGGCTTAAGAGGGGGAGGGGGATTCTAAAAGCTGAATTCAACAAGCCTGACATGATCAAACCCTGAGAACAGCATCGTGGAAACACACTGATCTTTCTGGAACAGCCTAAAGACCAAAACAGAGCTGTGCGGCTTACGGGGCCAGGCTGTGGGTGATGGAACACGATTATCTGATAAGCACAGGAAAGGTTTTTTTAATCTGTCCACATTTCACAAGTAGAAACCTCCTGCTACACAGCTCCCCAGCAGAACCTCCCAGAGCCTCGTGACTCGAACGGCAGGAATGCCTATGGTTAATCTGAGAACCACAGCGATTAGATTTTAACCTATTCCACTAAAAATTCTCCCATGTTGATACTGTTCAGAGATGAACATGTAGAAAAGCCACACACAGCCAAGGGAGCCAGGGCTGGAGCAACTCCAACGGCCCTCGGCCCTGGAGGCACGTGGGGTGTCCATGTGCCGGGAACGCTGGATTTCTCGCCCTGGGGGAGGTGCATCCGCGTTTGTTCTATAATTTTTGGCAAAATCATATGTTTCTTTTGTGCACTCTGCTGTGTTACATTTTTTTAATAAGGGGTTTTTAAAAATGTCTATATTCCACTTATTATATCCATATGCAATATCACTATAATCTGTATTTAACAGCATAGAGTTAATATGAGTTAGCATTCGAACTATTCCTTTTCTTTGACGTTAAAGAACTATGTAAGAAAGCCCAATCTTTGTTTTACGTACACTCCAATTTACAAGCCACGCAAATAAAACACTGAATATTGAATCCTTACTGGGGGGAAAAGGATTACCACCTCAAAACAATTAGGATGTAACTCTGACATAACGATTTGGAGATAGCAAATACAAAACATTTTTGAAATATATGTATCAATAACTGACTTTAAAAAAGTTTAATTGTCAGATTAGCAAAAAGCAAGTAATAATCTTGTGCATAAAAAGAGGACCCATCCGGGACGCCTGGGTGGCTCAGTTGGTTGAGCAGCTGCCTTCGGCTCAGGTCATGATCCTAGTGTCCTGGGATCGAGTCCCACATCAGGCTCCTTGCTCGGCAGGGAGCCTGCTTCTCCCTCTGCCTCTGCCTGCCTCTCTGTCTGCCTGTGCTCGCTCGCTCTCTCTCCCTCTATCCCTGACAAATAAATAAATAAAATCTTAAAAAGAAAAAAGAAAGAGGACCCATCCACCATTTTAACACTATGGAGAAAGAAAACACTCTTTTCTTCTCACCTTTTAAAGACTGTTAGGTGTGAGTTAATAAGGAAACAGCCCCTTGCAGTTTCAAAAGATATGCAGCCAAAAGGCAGGGAAGTACCACAAGATGCTAAGGACATGTGCTATGCTAAGGAAATCATCACATGAATTACGAGAATGGTTGGGAAGATACAGGGAGAACCCTGGACGCAGCAGGCAAAGGAGAGGGGCAGACCAACAGTGCAGAGGGAATGAGGACAAGAAAGAAGGGGAAAGAGCAAACCCAAGACAGCAGCACAGAAAGCACACACGGAGCCTAAAACACCCCAGAAACTCAAGACTCCGCCCAACAAGGGGATGTCTGCAGTCCCACAGGCAGATAGGCCCACGCAAGCATCGCAAGATAGGGTGGACATACGGTTTCTTAGCTCCGTGGTGAGGATATGCTTTGCAGCGATCAGAAGCTCCTTTCTGAGGTGTGCAGTCTCTGCGGGGCAATTTGAAAGTAACTGTAACATTCCTTTCACCATCTGCTGGGAGTACTTGGTCACCAACTCCTGTACAAACAAGAGGAAAACAACGGTTACACTGATATAGATTGCGGGGGGCAAACCCCAATTTTATAAATTTCAAAAAATTTCAGTAAGACTAAGTGTGGTTCAAAGGACCCTCATGGAGTAGTCATCCCAATAAACATGTATCATCCAGAAGTTTTCATAGGTGTGTGCTCACTGCCACAGTGGAAGAATGTATAGCAATGTTAATAGTAGCTCCTTTTACACAATGGGATTATAGAATTCTTTGGACTTTTCTGCACTTTCCCAGCTTTTAACGATAAACATGAATCACTTCATTATTGGTGGGAAGGAGGAAGAATACTGAAAATTTTCATAGGACATAATCTACTCAGTCCTCCCATTAATGTAGTTGTGAAGGACACCAGAAACACCTTTCCTCAACTCAGAACAAGCTCTCACCAGTTTCCTTTTGAGGAGTGTAAAGAAGGCAATTAGCGCAAGCTAACTGAAATGTATAGCGTACCTAATTCAGATTTTTAAAGCCAAACGTTCCATACTCTTATTACCATTATCTAGACAAAAGTCCTTTTAAAAGGGACAAAAAGAGTTACGAAATTTTTTTTTTAAGATTTATTTATTTATTTATTTATTTGACAGACAGAGATCACAAGTAGGCAGAGAGGCAGGCAGAGAGAGGAGGAAGCAGGCTCTCCACCGAGCAGAGAGCCCAATGCGGGGCTCGATCCCAGGACCCTGGGACCACAACCTGAGCTGAGGACAGAGGCTCACCCCACTGAATCACCCAGGTGCCCACAAATGTCTTAAAAGATAGTTTTTACCCTAAACAATTTGGTAATGTGTTTTTATTTTCCTGAAGATAAAGTTTCTTCCTTAAAAAAATAGCTATAATACAATTCCATTGTTATACATAACTACAATTACACCAGAACCTTACTCAAAAAGGTTATCTGACTAATGAGAAATAAGGTGTCGCTTCTTTCTTCCAAGTTTTTCTCTGGACTGAAATCTGGACAGAAAACAACTACAAGTGGGGAAACACAGACACAGAATCACCCTTCAGACTCCTCAAAAGGGTGATCCCAAACTCCTCTATCCCTGGCCTATGAATGATTTTTTTTTTTTTAAAGATTTTATTTATTTATTTGACAGAGAGAAATCACAAGTAGGCAGAGAGGCAGGCAGAGAGAGAGGAAGGGAAGCAGGCCCCCTGCTGAGCAGAGAACCCGATGTGGGACTCGATCCCAGGACCCTGGAATCATGACCTGAGCCGAAGGCAGCGGCTTAACCCACTGAGCCACCCAGGCGTCCCCTATGAATGATTTTTTAAAGTTCTAATCTCTCCTCAAAACTTGCTATAACACACAACTTCCAACAACAGAAGTCGGCCCACATGAAAGCCTGGGTTCCAGTGTTTACTTATAATGGACCTATCAACGATGGCCATAAATGCAATGGCATTTCTGTCGAGGAAGAGGACACCAGTGGTTGCCAGGACTGGGGAGGGTAGGAAGAGAACCGTCACTGGTGACCAGGACGGGGATTCTTTTTAGGGTGAAGACACAGTTCTAAAACTGGACGCTGGTGACACTTATACAAAACTATGAATAAACTAACAGTATAGTTGATATGTGAATTATATCCTGATAAAGCTCCTTAAAAGAAAAATTAGAAACAAGCCAAATGTTCAGCACCTGGTGAATGGATAAACATAGCACAGAGCACCCACATGGGGTAGTACTGCACACAGCTGTGTCCCCCGCCCCCCAAATTCCTGTTGACGCTCTCACGCCCACTGTGACTGTACCTGGAAACCAGAGTCTTCAGGAAGTTAAGGTTAAATGAGGTCTTACGTATAGGGTATAGGGCCTGAATCCAACGGGACTGTGGCCTTGGAAGAGAAGCCGCCATCTCGCCCTCTCATTCCCCCTCCCCATACGAGGACACAGCCCGAAGGCGGCCACCTGCAGCGCAGGAGCGTCCCTGCCAGAAACCAAACCCTGCTAGAACCACGATCCTGGCCTTCCCAACTTCCAGAACAGTGAGAAAATAAATTTTTGTTGTTCGAGCCACCCAGTCTATGGTATTGTGTGAGGGAGCCTAAGCAGACGAAGACAGCTAACCACCAATAAACATAAAGCATCAAGACTGACTCTCAGCGTTACTGCTAAGTGAAAGAATTCACACTCCCAAGGTTACATGCACTATCAGCTCTGGGGTTCAATGGTCTGACATTCTGGAAAAGGCAAAAACTAGGTGCCAAAAAACAAGTCCGTGTTTGCCAGGGACTGAGGAGGAAAATGGGACCGTAAATGTATAAAAGAAATTTTGAAATGCCCTCGATTTCGGTGTGTTGGTGGTTACTAACTGTATGCATCGGCCAATTTGTAGAACTGAACACCTATAAAAGGTGAATTTTACTGAATGTACATTATATCTCCGTCAACTTGACTTAAAATTTTGTCAATGAACTTACCTGATAAATCCTGATGATATAAGCTAAAAATGACAATGTTTTAATCTGAGCAGCAATAAAGTCAGCATACAACTCCTTGTTGTAAAGCTTATGTTGCCTGGATGAGAAGTGAAAAGAATTTACAACGTTAGCTCTTAGCTCTTTAGGTGATATCGGTATTAATCAAAGCCTACAGTAATTACTAAGCCCTAAAAGTGTGATTTCTACATAGACCGGAACCCAGCACCGACTGTAAATACTCTACATTTGTGTGCAGGTCCTAATAACACAAAGGGTATAAAGGCAGGAAGCAAACAGGTCTCCAAGCCACTGCAGAGCAGCCGTGATGGGCGTCCCACAGAGCCCACGCCAGACTGACCCACGCAGCCAGATGCTACCAGGGGACTGTCTATTCCACGAAAGACCTGGTCAGGGCCACGCAGAGTGTTACGACTGATTCACCCTCAGATCTTGTCCTCCAATGACGCAGAGCCAGAGGGGCTGGTCAGTGGAGTGAGTGATAGAGGTCTTAAGAGAATGCTGTAAGTTGGAGGAAAAAGCTTCAGTGGGGCTTCAAAGACGAATATGCACAGTTCACACGGTCAGTGACGCAGGGTGATGGGTGACAGGGAAAAGGGGTAGAGAACCTTGTAGCACTCATGCTGAAAGGCACAGCAGGAATGGGGCTTGAAGGTGGGAAGTCTCATATCCCGCAGCTGGGAGTGAGCACAGTAACCCCTAACGATAGTTCTAAACTCACAAGCCCCCCAAACCTGAGGTACTAGCTCATCTTTTCAAAATAAGGAACTGATAATAACTACTCACATCATTACGGAAATACAAGTTCAAGAAGTCTGAACTGCTTATCCTTTTACCAAAATTTTATCACTCAAAATATTTATGTCTTACGGAAGACGACAGCAAGGGTATTTTTACTTGGAATTCTAGAACTGTGGCGGTCGGCCGTGTCTCTGTCCAAAGAAATCTCACCTGGCTTGTGCAGATACCTGAATTGCAATGGTATTCATGATCAAGGGCACAAACTCAGCAACGACATTGTGGATGTTCAGTTTGTAGAGCTAAAAGCAAACATACCAGAGTTTCATGCTCTTACACTCTGCTATGGCAAAAGAAGTTGGCCCAGCAAAAAAACCTCCACGATTCATTACATTAGTTAGCACATGGACACCCCACACATCTTCCATTTAGCACAGAAAATTGGATGTGAACTTTGTCTTAATACAAGAAGCCCCAAACCCAAGACACTGGTGAGCAACGCGCATACCTGATACATCAAAACAACAATAATGGGCAATTCTGCCAACACTTTCAGAGAAAGAGATCCTCTTGGAATGATGGAATGCTGGAAGAGAGAAGCAAGCAGGGCCACAGTTATCACCATGGCACATAACACGGCCCACCACTAAGCATCGCCCCCGTGAAATAAAGAGAAAGTATTGCCACAGCTTTGTACGTATCTGTGGTCAAAGAGCCCAAACATTTTAAAAACAAAGCACAAAGAACTATCATTTAATAATATAAGGGTTTTTATATTTTCCAACACCATCACCCACAGTTAAGATACCAGGAAAATTTGTCAAAACTTAAGACGTTCAAATCACTTGAGGAGATTTTAAATTAGTATCTATTAACCAACTCAAAAGAACTGCGAAAAGTACAAGTTTGCCCAGTTTTACTTAAAAACATTTATAAAGAAAGAATGTTTATGATAAATATAAGAAAAAGTTGAATGGTCTAAATAGATAAGAACTCCCAGGGCAGGTAAGGAAAATGTGAGACTCGAATACCAAAGGACAACGGACAGGAGCAGACAAGCCAGAAAAGAAACACAAAGACTGAAACTGAAGACAAGTTTCTGAGTCGGGAGGAGAAAAGGAATGAAGACTTCATTCAAAATGTAGATTCCTGTTTATTCCAGCCCAAACTGAAACGTTCTGCAAAATGACTGCAGTAAAACAAATATGGATGAAATTCTTAATTCAATCCTGGAAACACAGTTGTCGTAACTGCTCCATACAGGCTATCTGCGTGCCAGAGGGTTCAAATACGACCTATTACCTGCAGACAATACCAGCATTCTCTTCAAAAGTCTACAAGAAAGGTCTTTCAGATAATGAGAGGGAAAATTAAGGCCAAAACAAAAATTATGTGCTTTGCTGTAGTTAGAAAGCCCGAGGGGTGGGGCTGGAACATCGTCCCCAAGCTTCTGCCCCTGGAGCCCATGCTCTCAGGTACTGAGCTAGAAATCTCTGTGTAGCTTAAAGAGACCTTGTTAATGTCAAAGCTAAGGATGGAGGGGAGGCCTCTCCGCCTGGGCAGCTGTCTTTCCAACAAGTGATTCTGGATTTCCACTACGGTTTTACCATTTAATTTCTGCATCCAAGGTGAGCAGCAGTCCCGTTCAGCACCTCAAGGCTGCACAGACAATCAGTGATGCATGCATGTGTTATCTTAAATGCCTCTGGTACTTGGAGAAGAAACCCCCAAAATACACTAAAGATATGCATAAAAAGTCAGTAGGTCATACTTTTCCTCTACCTAGTACAGGAAGACAAGGATAAAAACAAAACAAAACACCTGAAAAAAAAACTTACTGTTCTGGTCTCACTGTCCTCACGTTCTGGATTGACTTTCACAGCAATTGTTGTGATCATACCAACCATTTCCGGGGGAGGGACTGTGTTCTCGGGGATCACCTGAGGGTTCTCGAAGTAGCGGTTCTGCATAAAGAAAACACAAATCATTCCTCCTAAAGTCAGACACAATATTCCTCAGCAAAACACACCTGACCTGTGGTGGAAGAAACCTAATGTCGTCCATGTCTCTTGTCACACTGATTCCATACGACCTGGGGTCCTCTCTATGGACGAAGACAACATGACAGTGACAACATTCTCTATCTCCAACAGTGGAGGAAAAAAACCTGCCCAAAGTATTTTCTACCTTTTTTCCTAGCTGGTAGAAGCTGAAATGTGTGACATGTTACATGACTACCTCAGCAAGCAGGGAAGAAGGCAGCCCATCTCTCTGGTGGTAGGAACTTAGGAGCTAGTCCCCACTGAATCCACCTTGCAAACAGTCTCCTCCACAGAGTTCAAAGACAGGGACCGAAGCAAAGGACAGACAACATTTTTAAAAGCCAAGGCCTCCTTGCCATCCTTAGTTCTCAATGCAAAATTTGGGCTTCACACGAAATAAGACCGTAAGTTTTATATATTCTGAGGTTAAAATCCTCAAAATACCAAAAGGGGTCCATTTTAATAATTTTTTTTTTTTTAATTTGACAGAGAGAAACTAGGCAGAGAGGCAGGCAGAGAGAGAGGAGGAAGCAGGCTCCCTGCGGAGCAGAGCCCGATGCGGGGCTCGATCCCAGGACCCTGGGATCATGACCCGAGCCGAAGGCAGAGAATTTAACCCACTGAGCCACCCAGGCGCCCCAAGGGGTCCATTTTACTTTGGTAATTTTTACAAACTGTTTTTAAAGCTTTAAAAAGAATCTTTAGAGGGCGCCTGGGTGGCTCAGTCGTTGAGCGTCTGCCTTTGGCTCTTGTCGTGATCCCAGGGTCCTGGGATGGAGCCCGGCATGGGGCTCTCTGCTCAGTGGGGAGCCTGCTTCTCCCTCTCCCACCCCCTGCTTGTTCTCCCTCTCTCTCTATCAAATAAATAAATCTTTGGGGAGAAAAAAAAAATCTTTAGAATAAAAACTCTGACATATACACAGACTTACGCAGAATGATTACCAATACTTCTCTACGGCCATACCACCCTGAACGCGCCCGACCTCGTCTGATCTCGGAAGCTAAGCAGGGTCGGGCCTGGTTAGTACTTGGATGGGACACCAATACTTGTGATTACTTGTGATAGTTAGGAACTGAAAACTGGGAAAACCTGCACCAAGGAGACAGTCGCAGTACATGCATAGGACAGGAAATTAAGGGGCCATTAAGAACTATGACTGCCAGGGGGTGCCTGGGTGGCTCAGTTGTTAAGCGTCTGCCTTTGGCTCAGGTCCCGTCATGATCCCAGAGTCCTGGGATCAAGCCTCCATCAGGCTCCCTGCTCTGGGAGAAGCCTGCTTCTCCCTTTCTCACTCGCCTCGCTTCTGTTCCCTCTCTCAGTGTGTCTCTGTCAATCAAATAAATAAAATCTTTAAAAAAAAAAAAAAAAAAATCACTGGCAGAAGTGATTTAGAGGACATACCAAAGTGGTCCCAGTGGCGCTACCAGGTGAGACTAGGGCAGGGAGGAGCCCGTCCTCACACACACCACGCGCTTCCACGCACTCCTGACATCACTAAGACAGACTTCTTTCAATACAGAAAGAATTCTAGTGATACTGAAAAGGAGGCTGAAAGTGTATGCCTCTGCCCCAGAAAGCCGTCACAATAGGAGTATAACCACTTTAAAAAGCAGGAAAAATATAGAGGCAAAAAAACACAAAAAAACAAAAACCCACACACACCCTCCTCAACATCAATGGTTTCTTACAAGTGAGAAAATAATGGATGATCTGCCTTGGATTTTGTTGTACTTGTTTATTTATTATTATTTTTTAATTTCTAAAATAAAATTATTGCTTTTATGTCGAAAGTAACATATTAAACTGTGAAAGCAAGAGAATTCTTTTTTTTTTTTTTTAAGACTTTATTTATTCGACAGAGAGAGAGAAAGTGAGAGGGAACAGAAGCAGGGCGGAGGAGAGGGAGAAGTGGGCCTCCCACCAAGCAGGGAGCCTGATGTGGGGCTTGATCCCAGAACCCTGTGATCATGACCTGAGGCGAAGGCAGATGCTTAACGACTGAGCCACCCAGGCGCCTGGAGAATTCTTCTTTTAAGTGGCTGATTTATCAACCTACATTCTGACCATCATTAACTACTCCTCATTCTAAAATCGGCCTCCAGCCTTCCCCCATTATTCCTTCAACCCAACTATTCCGAATTCCCCTCAGAATGAGGAAGTAGTAAGTGAATATAAATAACAGAGTCAAACAATACTAAAAACATACCACTACTTTTGGAAGCTCCTTGTAAATCTGTTTCACAAAATCCAAAAAATGATGAATCTAAAAATAAAATTTAAAAAAGACAGTGTAAGGAAGATATTTATCAACAGAAAACGCTGATAGTAAGTAATAAAAATGTTAATAGTCTCACTATATAAGAACTAATAAACCAGGCAGGAAAAATGTCAGACTCAAAATACAAACATGCCATGGACATGAACAGACAGACAAAAAAAGAAAAAGTTTCTAATTCAGGAAGGGCAAAGGAATGAAAATTAAAATAAATGCCACTTTTTGCCTTTATGAAAGTACTGCTATACCACGCGCGAGAGAGTCCAATAAGAGGGAGACTCTCCTGTACTTCCAGGAAAAGCATTAACTGCTCAGACCTTTCCAGAAATCGACCTAACAGTATCTATCAGAAGCATTAAAGCATTTACACCTTTGACTGGATAACCCAGCTCTTATAAACACAGTCCAGGAAATAACCTGAACGGTCCACAAGATACTCACCAACAGTCCTAAAATAAAAATTCCGAAATACCTTAATTATCCAAACACAAGGGCATTGTAAGAAAGACAATTTATTACACATCCATTAAGAACTACCTTTATAAAGGACTTTTCATGATTGGAAAACATCCTTGTATGATGTGATCATACCTTGTATGATTTTTTGGATTTCGGGAAACAAAAAAAAGCCACAAAATACTATCACATTTATACAGAAAATATACATAGTAAAAAGAACAGAAATAAAGACATTAGTTTTTTTTTTCAGATGACAAGAATTCTACTTCATCTTCTTTTAATTTCACAATAATCTACAACAGGCTACTAAGGTTCCCAACAGAAAAAAGTATCATCATTAGGGCAAGTGCCTACTACGGCAGGTACCAATCACTCTTAAGAACTTTAACTTTTGTTATTTAATTGTTTAAATACTTCAGGGTGATAAGAGGCTTCTCATCCATCTTCAAGACTTCAACCAATAATCACTGAGTGGCCTTTGGATAGGCAAAATCAAAAGGCAGTTAGAAAAGCAGGGGGTTTATTGATACGCTAAAAGTCTGCTAAGGATCCTGACTCCAGATGGGAAGTCTTCCATACTACTAAATCTGCATGTTTCCCTATTTATTGCATACCCACATATTTAACTGGGTATGAGTTCTCTGGTGTCACCGAGAACAGGACACAGAATCAAAGGTTTTCCCACACTCGCTACATTTATATTTTACTCCTGTGTGACTTCCTTAAAGAAGACCCAATTTTTGACAGATTCTCCACTCTCGTTATATGAACGTAGTTACTGCCCACTATGAACTCTTCCACATCCAACTCGAATCAATAGAGAATGAATATAAAAAACAGGCACTTTGTGGGAGAGTATGTATGCCAGGATATACAGATTCTAATTATATGTGTTTCCAAAAAAATTTTTTTAATTCTTCAAGCAACCTTTTGAGGATATGTCCTGTGAGAATCCTCATTTTACAATAAAGGCTCCAAAAGCCTAGATACTTACAATGTTAGTACCCACTAATTACTAGGCTGAGATTCCAACCCAGTTCTGACTTCAGAACCCACATCTTAAACCACTGCAGGGCATAAAATGACTGGAGCCTTTCAGCATACCAGATGTGTAAATACCAGAATTACCCAAACAGCCCCGCAGGTCTGGTAGTTTACCACATTTCAAAGAAATGTACAAATTCAGCCAAATTGTCATGTAAACATTATCAAGAAAAAAGTCACTGTGAAACCTGTAAAGAATTTCCCCCAAACTTAGGGTACCCTTTTCTTGAATGCAGCACATCTCCCGTCAATTCTAAGAGAGCAAATAAACCACACGGTAGGAAAAAAAAAAAAACCTGTTGACACACTTTTATAAATGCCATCCGGATAAACACTTACTTCTTGTGTGATGGGCGGCCTGAACTGTTTGTGTAGCTCAATGATTATTCTTAGACAAATAAGAACATTCTCTTCATTTTCCGTCTTTAAAAAAAAGCATTTAGAAAAGAGTTATACTTCTGAGGTTATCTTATCTAAAGATTATAGACTATCTTCCAGGCATTTTTCTGCATACACACCCTACATCAGCCAACTTAGATTCAATCTGTGGAACACAGAACATAATTATCTCAGATAAGAAGCTTCTGAGGTCTTTGGTGGACCACATGAAGGGCATCCCACCAGTAAGCTTTGGAAAGTAATACTCCCACAGATGATAAATGGCACTTAAGGCAAGTCACGCTATGAGCGAAGGTCTTGGTGGTCCAAATGACACTTCTTCAGTGCTTGAAAATGTCAGAAAAACCCAGTAGGTTTTTATTGGACCACGGACTAAACACTTTACACTCTTGGAATGGCTTGTCTTCCCCATCTTACCCATGGGAAGCTAGTGCTCAGAGAAGGAAAGCCACATGGCTAACATGATACAGCCAACATGAGTTAGAGCTGGATCTGAAGCCAACTCTATCCCCTCCAAAGCTCACTCTTCCAAGGGGCCCAGAAACACAACAGAATTCTAAACATATCGTGATTAAGAACAGCAAGAAAACAATTTTTGAGGCTAACGTAACAGGTAGGTGCGAGACGGATTCACCTGAAGAATCAGAGAAACTTTTTATAAGCATCTACTATGCCTAAAGTAGCACGAAGTCAAAGAGCCTCGCAACTCTTGAGTTTACCCACCCAGCCCTTTCCAAAGATTTCCACCATATGGAGTCCATATGTAGTCAATTCCCTGCTGACTCAAAACAAACCATCTTCAATTAACACTACTTCTTAGTAATTTGGTCAGCAAAATGGGGGGAAAATAGACATTAAGAAAATTTTTACTCATGTGAATCAGAACTTTAGTGAAAAGATTCCACAATAGGAAAAGCACTGACAATCAAGATATGGCTAAGTAACATAAAATTCTCAAAGATTACCTCTAAAAAGCGAAACATCACAGACAGAACATTTTTTGTATGAGGACGAAGATGTTCATTGGTTGGTATTCTGTGAATTATTTCAAGTACTAGCTTCCGCAGTTGCTGGTGAGAGAAAATAAAAAGGTCAGTATCAAATCCTCCCAAGAGTCCCAAAGTCATTCTTTCACACTCTGTAAGGTACACGGCTATCTGCAGCCAGCACTGGGAAATGCCAAACTACAAGATAGACCCCACTTCAAAAATAATGCTGTGAATTACTAAAATGTTATCCCTGGTATGTACCACAAACCACTGTTTTTCAAGATTTCTACAGCTGTGCACCAAATGAACCAAGACCAACTTTCCCTCTTCCACAACTACCCATTATTCCCTGGTTAGGAAGGGCCCCAGCGTGTGAACGTCTGGGGGGTTTCAGGCGAAAGAGCCTGGCACAAACGGAACTTGGTTTGGGGTCTCCCGCCAAAAGGGTTTGCTTCCTACAGTCCTATCTTTGGATCCCCCTTGGGCTCAATGACTGATTGATTACACAACCCGACTAAGCTTTCAGGATTTGGGCGATGGAGCCGACAACTGAAAGGCAGGTCAAAGGTGTGGGCCTTCCACTGGTACGACATAAAAATGTGGCAATCTTTATTTGGCAATAACTTTCACTGGCATTATGGCAATTTTTAAAGACTTATTTATGGGGCGCCTGGGTGGCTCAGTGGGTTAAAGCCTCTGCCTTCACCTCAGGTCATGATCCCAGGGTCCTGGGATCGAGCCCCGCATCGGGCTCTCTGCTCAGCGGGGAGCCTGCTTCCCTTCCTCTCTCTCTGCCTACTTGTGATCTCTGTCCGTCAAATAAATAATAAATAAAATCTTATAAAGATAAAAAATTAAAAAAAAAAAAAGTGGAACCCTAAATTTTCTCAGGCGTTTTAATTAATAAATGCCTGTGATCTTACAGTATGACATACCCCCGCTCCCCGACATTTCTGAACAGATTACCTGGGCTGGTTTCTCCTGGAGAAACTGAACCTCCCCATCTTGAAGAAATGTGAGAAATCGAGGGATGATATGTTCCAGGAACGTGGAATACTGAGGGGATGATGTCACATTCTAATTTTGCAAAAATAAAAGAAAACCCCATTAAGTTTGTGGACATACCTTCCTTTCAAATTCAAGTATTCTTGAATTCAAGTATTCAAATTCAATATAGTCTCAAGAAAACATAAAGCATGTTAGCGAAGCCAACAGCAATTTTTAATGCTTTTAGACGCGTCAGTGATAACACAGTTTTAAGTAAAATGATCACTGCTTCTACAATACAATTTAAGATAGAAAGTGAATGTTAAAATTTGCTGTCCAAAGTACACATACTAATGCTGGGGAAAAGGTGGAATCTGGCACCTGTCCTAGAGACTGGCTCTGCCACAACCTAAGTTTGAGCCCTCCAAAAAATCTTTTGCCTTCTAGATCTTAGCATCTTCAAGTGGAAAATGAAGAGCTTAAACAAATTGGCACCTTTTCCTACTCGGAAAAGCCAATTTATTGGTCAGATCTATATTAATTAGATGGTAATCTAACCTCATCTATTATAAATCCCAGCACTGACTTTAAGAGGAGAATTGGAAATGAACATCCAGTCTGGAGACGGCGCGGTAAAACGCGTCCTAAGCAGTTTCTGGATCGCGCTTAGGAAGTGGGAACCCGGGACAGTGACCACACCCCCATCTGTTGACTGTCCTAGCATTTCCCGCCTTACGGAATGACAGAGATTATGTGAGTTAATTTAGGACACACTAAATGCTCTACGGTAAATGGTCATTAATATCATCCGGCGTTATTACCAGAGCCCCCGTGTGCTAAATACTGAGCTGTGTTTTCTTACTCTTTCTCACTCAGTCCTCGGGAGCCCAAGGGGAAGTATTATCTCCATATCACGGATAAAGAGGCTCAGAGAGGTCATAAAACTTGCTGAGTGTCAGTCCACAGGCTTTAGAAGTGGTTGGAAATGGAGTGTCTTTAACAGCCAAATCCTTTCTCCTTTTAAGGCCTCACTTGCTCACTCAACAGTCACTGAGGCTCTATCATGTGCTCAGTGGTGATAAGACGAAGAAAAAAGAGGGCACCCGGGTGGCTCCGTCGGGTGAGGGTCTAACTCTTGGCTTCGGTTCAGGTCAAGATCTCCGGGTCGTGAGATCGAGAGCCCCACATCAGGCTCTGTGCTCAGTGGGGAGTCTGCTTAGGAATCTCTTCTTTCCTTTTGTCCCTCCCCCAACTCCTGCTAGCCCATGTGCACGTGCTCTAAAAATAAATATTTTTTTTAAAAAAGAGAGAGAGAGAGACCAAGAAAAGAGAGTTGATACAATTCATGCCCTCCCAGATGGGGGAGGCAGTCATGTGCTGGGAAAACAGATAAAAAAAAGAACAATACAGAATTATGATGGAGGAAATACTGGCAACTAAGGGAACACGAAGTGCTGGATGGAACCAAGGGCAGAGAAGGTTCTAAGAAAAGCCTATGCAAAGGCACAAAATTATGAGAAAGCATGGACGTAAAAGGCACGTAAACTAGCTGAGCCCTGCAGGAGGTGGGAGCCCGAGAGCAAGGGGTTCGGCTCTTACCATCACGGGCCTGACAGGCCCCTGAGGGAGGCAGCTGGGCAGTTAATTAAATACAAGTGTCTGAAACTCCAGACATGGATCTGGGCTGCAGATAGAGATATGGGGTTTTCTACCATTATAAAGTAATCTTGGAAGAGGAGTCTATGAAGGAAGAGAAGGTATAGACGAAAACCAAAAAAGTGTTGCCACAGGAGCCAAGAAAGAAAGTAGTGGAATTCTTAGAAGGTGGGCCTGAGCACTAGGCTCCCAGGTCCAACCCAGGGCTCCATTCACACCGAACACTGGTGGGAACAGCCCTCAGGTACCTCCCAGCCTCTCCCCAAACAGGCTGGGAATACAAAATACCCACATTCAAGGACTTAAGGAACAAGAAGATTCCCACTGGAATGTTATCACAGTCACCAAAAAATCAAGTTCATCAGCACTTGAGTCCATACCAACTGCTGCTTCCATAGGTTCCAAAACAGTTTCAAGTTCCTCTGATAAAAAAAAGATTCATTCAGCAAGCTGCCTGGTTATTCTGCCAGGATTTCAACTCAGCCCCCATCTTTTTGATCCAAATGAACTTTTCATGTGAATTCTAACCTGAAGGTTCCTTTATTTCCAGTCCTGAAAGAGGGCCCATAGAACCTTTACTTAGCCCACAAATTTATTCCTAAATGCTTAGTGAAATGTATTTAAGACTCCTGAAAGCACTGGGATTTTTCTTTTGTTAATTTCACTCACCTCATTCTAATATTCTGGGGGCAGCAATGGTGGTAATTTAGAATTACCTACTGCGGGTCATTCTAGTATTTAATTCTTTCAAGGGCTTAGTCATCTGAATTTCATGGAAGACCAATGTTTCTATCAAACAGATTTCCAAAGTCACAATTTTCGAAAGCCCCAAGTACATGGACTGCTTCACTGCCTTTTAGTTCTGTAAATTTAATCAATGTGTCTGTGACCAAAGTCAGAAATTAACTAGCTAACTGCCAGACAGGAGAGAAAGGGGCGGGACACTTAGAGCAGACAGCCCCAAGCCCACACGCAGAGGCCTCAAACAAGCGCTCCTTTCTGTGGGTTCACCAGCTCCCCATGACTTCATCCTCTCAAAGCCGCTGAGGCTATGGTTCTCACTTAGCAGTTCTTCCAAAAATGCAGAAGGCACGCCTATCACCTCCTCCCTCCCAGCTTTTTTTTTTTTTTTTTTGGCTTTTTTGTTTTTTGGTGTGTTTTTTTTTGTTGTTGTTGTTTTTTAACAGCTTGCGTTAGCAGCTTGGGCAGAAGAGAAAGCTCTTTAGCTCAATCTTGAAATATCTCAGGATTTTTTTTCCCCAGCTCAGTTCAAGGCAACAAGCCCTTAAAAACTGTCTACTTAAAATAAAACCACCAAAAAAACCTCCCACGGAACGGAAATGTTATCCAGTGCTACAGAGTAGGGCCCTGATTCATTCCCACTAGCATTTATTTGATCCTTTGTAATTCAAATGACCAAGCCAAAAGCTAAAAACATTTTATCTGCTATTCTTAATCACATTAACTGAGAAATGTTTTATTATCCCCACATCAAAAATAAGAAATGTTACCTTTTCTCCTGCCTATGAAACTAACAGCACAGAACTAACCATAAAGTTGGACAAAAAAAAAAAACCCCAAAAACAAAACGGAGAATGGTTTTCAGATGCTGAACAAGAAGCAGGGCCAGACCACAGTCTCCAGAAGGGGAGCTTATATGGCCACCGTGGCTCTCCGCCTGCGTCCCTCCGGACGTCCTGACTGGGGCTCAGCAGCGAGCCCTGCCAAAGTGAGGAGCTAATGAGAGTTCCAAGCAGCCCAGGTGGCCGGAATCTGCAAAGAAGAGCCCCAGAGAAACCGAACTATGGGCAATGGTCTTCTCTGAGACCTTGAATGAGGACTGGACTGCACGTGTAACTAAGATGAAGTAAGACCACCTGAACCTTACCAGACAGTTGACAGCTTTGGGACTGAGAGATCTGAAGAGGTGTAAGAGGCCCAGCAATGTTGTAGGATGATGGGGTTCCAGCCTGGACACAGTGCAAACACGCTCCTAACACCTCTTAACACCCCAGACATCTAAGGGCACCTGGGTGGCTCAGTCAGTTAAGGGGCTGCCTTTGGCTCAGGTCATGATCCCAGGGTCCTAGGATGAAGCCCCGAATTGGGCTCCCTGCTCGGCCCTCTCCCTCCCCCTGCTGCTCTGCCTACTTGAGCTCTCTATCAAATAAAATCTTTTAAAGAAACAAAAACGAAAAACAAACAAACAAAAAAACAAACCACCCCAGACATCTAGCTGAGGAAGACCACACCCTAGAAGACCTATTCTAGACCTCCAAAACAAGCCAAGCCTAAAATCAACCTCTGATGGTATCCATGCGGAGCTGGAGTTTGGAGGCTGAATCCCGCCAAGTTAGAGAGATCTGGTGAACACCTTAGCTTTCCACAGATCCTCTTATGCCACAGCATAAAGTCAAGCCTACACGTGTCCGAGGACATCAGCTAGGAACTGAACTGCCTATCACAATCAAAATATCAGTACTCTTCAGAGGAAGGTAACAGAATCCAGAGTCCCTATACTTCACATTTAGTATTTGCCATATTATCAAAAACTACTAGACAATGCAAGAAACAGGATAATGTGACCCATAGTCAGTAGAAACTAACCCTCATCTAGCCCAAATGTTGGATTTATCAAAGACTTAACGCAGTCATTATAAAACAGTCCAAGAATAATAACAACAACAAGACGATGTTGGTACATGATGATAATCTCTTGAAGAAGGGAAATCTGAAAGAACCAAATGGAAACTCTAAAACTAAAAGTACCAGAACTGAAACAAAAACATATAAAAAGTAAATTGAAACTTTACAGCCTCTCAGCCAACTGGAGAAGATACAGAAACAGTAAACCTGAGGGCAGATAATGGAAATCATCCGATCCAGAGAACAAAGGGAAGACTGAAGAAAAGTGAACAGAGCCCAAGGACCGCTGGGAAATCGTGGAACATGAGGCTCGGAAAGAGGAACTGGTCAAGGTCACGCAAGTGCTCTCAGTCCACAGTAACACCCCTCAAGTAATGAATCTACAATGTAAGTCTGAAGGCATCCTGAAAGTTTATGCCTCTCAAGATGGAAAAAAGTTTAACCACCAAAACCAAAGCAACATCCCTCAACATCATTTGAAGTTTACAGTCACTGCTGTGAAGAAGCTGGACAACACCATGCACACATCAAATTTCAGTTCTGAAATAACATAAATCACATTAACAGAATGATTTTTGACTCACTAGTAAGACTGACAAAGAAGCGACTGGCAACTTCCCATAAATATTTACCTCGTAATTAAAAAATATATACATTAAGCTCATACCTCAAAATTTTCACTCACTTCTTGCATCATTTTTAACTTTGTTTCATCAGCTGTGAATGATAATAGAACAAGTCGTCAGGTAATCGAAATTACATTAAGGATCTTCACAAAATTAATGGATTTAACAACTTAAGAGAAGCAATCAGATCTTATCAGTTTCACTGTCACAGTCCAACAGAAGGCACATAACTAGTTTCCCTACAACCAGTCACACACATTCACACTCTCAGATGTACGTGTGCATGCACAGACAAGGATACACACACGCATACACACACACACACACACACACGTGCCTCTTTGGGGCTCCAGGTAGTAATGTACATCACTTTGCTTCTCCACAAGGCAGAGAATGGGAAATTTAGGGTAAGAATATCTGTTCATCTCAATGTGTACATCATCTGAATTGAGATGAATGAGTCACGATAAAGCATTTCTTAATGACAAGAAGGATCAACTCACGTGTATTTACATCTGTGAGAGCTGCCACAAACTGAAGGTATTTTTTCATCAGAGTGGTTTGGTCAACCACCGTGGCCCCCTGTGTTGCAACAAATGCCATTTTTCTTTTGAGTTGGTTTGTTTCTCAAGAGAAAAGTATCAGGCCCATGAGGTCACCCAGCCTATGAAAAGAAGCATATGGTTAGCCAACTTATTGAAGGCACAGGCTCACCATTGTTATGAAAATCATATCTAAATGGCTGTATTAAGCTAACTACTTTTTAATTAACCCACAGTACTATTCCCTCTGCTTTTTTGAAAATAAAATTTACTTGCATCCATTTTTCCTATTAATTTCCAAACATGATTTTTATAAACAGAGTCTTTTCTCTCCCTTAACTGTTTATCCTTCTTTCCCTAGGCCAGGGGTGGGCAACCTCTCTGTAAGCCAGACAGTAAATATTTCAGACTTTGTGGTCTCTATCAAAACTACTCAGCTCTGTTACAGCCAGAAAACAGCCGTGGACCACATAAATGGAAGAGCATGGCTATGATCCATAAAACTGTATTTAGGAACACCGAAATTTGAATGTCATGTAATTCTTCACTTGATCTTAGCCAAAAGGCCGAGAAGCAATTGAATGTCATATAATTCTTAAATGCCATGAAACACTACTTTTTTTTTTTTTCAACTTTTCTCAACCATTTAAAAACGTAAAAATTCTTAGCTCGTGGGCCAAAAAAAAAGGGGTAGCTGAGGGGTACCTGACAGGCTCAATCTGTGGAACATGCAACTCTTGGTCTTGGGGTTGTAAGATCAAGCCCCACATTGGGTGTAGAGATTGCTTAAAAATAAAAATCTTGGGGTGCGTGGGTGGCTCAGTGGGTGAAGCCTCTGCCTTTGGCTCAGGTCATGATCTCAGGGTCTGGGGATCAAGCCCCGCATCAGGCTCTCTGCTCAGCAGGGATCCTGCTCCCCACGCCCCCACCCCCTGCCTGCCTCTCTGCCTCCCTGCCTACTTGTGATCTCTCACTGTCAAATAATAAAATCTTTCAAAAATAAAAATAAATATCTTAGAACAACAACAACAAAAGGGCAGCTGACTGGATTGGGCAACCTCTACAGGTGACTGGTTTTCACACTTCAGTGTGCATTAAGATCACCAGATGCCAAAGGTGAACCTCCAAGCACTACCCAGAAACTGGTTCAGTGACCGGGCCCGGGGAAGCTGTAGATTTTGCTTGCAGCTAGCACAACGTAGGCACTTAGGAAATGCTGCCTGAATGAATGAATGAATGAATGCTTCAAGTTGCTGAGGACTACACTGGAAGAACCACCTCTCCCGGCTCACACCTGCATAGAGGGAGACCTGGTTTCTGCTTTAAGAGCTCACAAAAGTATCTTGAGATACTTTTACACATCCTCCTTGTATATATAACCGTTTAATTCCACTCGGCATCAAAAGGCAGCTTCATGACTTCATTTTCTCCTCCTTTTCTGCAGGCCTTTCAAAAGCCCTCCCTACAGGAAGCCCTCCCTTAGCGGCTCACACTTCTGTTCCCAAGTGACGGGGACACCCTGACTCCACGCAGCCTCTTCGGGCCACTCTCTTCGAGACACCAAAAGCACGTCTCCCATGCAGAGAAGACGCCAACCGCTGCTCTCTCGCCCTCCTCCGACTCAGAGCAGGAAAACTCTCCGAGACTGAAGAGAGGCACCCTGTCAGCCCCGCTGGATGACCCGACGACTGCTTCCTCTTTGAGGACGCACGCCCTCCGCCAAACACGAATGCACCCCCACCCCCACCCCATCCCTGGGGACCCAAGAGCAGGGTCAGGGCCTCTCCGTGCCTACGAAACTTGTGGTTGTGCCCAAACTCCTTAAAAGCTTGAACCCCCTCTTTCACCGAAGTCAGTTCACTCTTGCATTTCCCGGGGCCCCAAAAGGCCAGGCCCCGCGTTCCTGCCGGGCCGTGGGGGGGTTGGGGGGGGAGGCGTGGGCCTGAGAAGGGAAAACGGTCCATCGCGCCTGTCCGTGGGCGAGCGGCTCGAAGACGCCGGGGGCCCAGGGCCTGGCCTCCGTCGAGCCCCCTCGTCCCGGCCCAGGTGGAAAGGCCGGCGCCGCGCCCGCGCACGGACGGACAAACGGCCCCGCCGCCCCGCCCCACCGCGCCGAGCCTGAGGCAGCGCCGCCGGGCCAGAGGGGGCGCTGTCTTGGCCGCTACCTTCGCTCTCCGCGCCGGGCCGGACCAGCCAGGGGCCTGCGTGGAGGCCGGGGGGTGCCAGGCTGGCCAGGGGACACTTCTGGGGGTACGGGGCCCCAAACCCACACTCTCTCTCCCAGGTCTCAAACGGCTCGCCGTTTCCCTCCTTTTGTCGCCGTCTCCGGACACCCAGCGTCCGCCCTCCAGGCCGCGGTACGGCGAGCGCCGAGGGCCAATTCTCGCGCCGCGAGCCCTCCGCCTCCCGGAGCTCCTCAGCGCGCCCAAGCAGCGGGAGGCTACAGGGCGGCCGCCGGCTTCGGCCTGCCGGGCTGGGCACCGGTGGGTACCGGGAGGGGATGGCCGGGTGGAGCGGGCGCAAGGAGCCTACCACTGTCGCTGCGCGGAGCCGCCGCGCCGCAGAGGCCTCCCCACGCTGGGGACCCGCCGCACCGGCCCGGGCCTCCACGCGCGCCTCCCGGGGCCGTTCCGCCGCCCTCTCGCGCCGGCCCGCGCTTACCCTAAGCTCGGCGGCGGGCCTCCTGCAGACCCAGCCCGCGACCCCCAGCGAAGCCCTCGCCGCCGCCGCCGCAGCCACCGCCGTGCAGTCCCGCCCCCGCTTAAAGCGGCCGCGCCCGCCGCGGGAGAAATAGGTCCGGGCGCGCCGCCCCCAAGTGGGTGCGGCCTGGGCGAGCGGCGGGAGCGGGGAGGGGCGTTACGTCCGGTCGGACCCGCTCGGCCCTTTAAACCTCCGCCTGGGGGGCGGGGCCGCCCGCATGGCTGGAGAGGCCGCAGGTGCCGGCAGTCTTGGGGCTCCTTCTGCCCTAAATAGGCGCGTAGGAGCCAGGTCTGGGAAGGGTAGGGAAGGGACGGCGGGGGCTGCGGCAGGGCGGCGGGCACCCGAGGAGCTCCCTTAGCAGGCGGCGGTCGGGCCCAGGCAGAGTCCATCCCTGAACTGAATGTGGCAGTCCGGGCGGGTTTCCCCCCTCCTTCCTTCCTCGGCTCGTTTTTAACCAGTCGAAAAGGGGAGGAGGCAAGCAGGCTGGAGACAGAGGAGTCCCTGTATGCAAAGGAAAGCCCTGATGTTCTGCTCCGAGATGGTCGGCCTGATCATCTGTTCTGCAGCTGCATCACCGAGGCTGGACCGCCGACGATCTCTGTCAGCTCCTACCTGGCGGGCAGATGTCTCTGGCCAGGACAGACCAGTGATGAGAAGAAAGGGGAGTGGGCCCTGATGCCTACTGAGATGGCGTGGGCAGGGCCAAGACGCCTTAGAAGAAAAAAGTACTGTTGAGCCTTACCTACGACTCCATCTAGAAGAGTGGTTGAGTAGTGAGCGGCTCCTGGTACCCCATGGTTACCATGTTAGATGGACAGAGCATTAAAGTGATGGCCTATCTCCACCACCTCCATTACCTGGTTCCACCACCTACCCTTTCCCAACAATATCTTACCCTCCCCTACATCATCACTAAGTTACCAAAGTCTTGGTGTTCCCTTCACAGAAAGATACATTTCATACTTTGCAATAAATGCAGCTTGCAACAGCTGCAATGTATCTCGGAAGAAAGGCGCCCTATTCAGAAGCATGCTCCTTACTTGTTTAAAAATGTTGCTACTCAAGAACAACCTTCTGTTGAACTGCCAGGATTTTACATCAATATATTTCATATCACTTGTTTCTTCCCTGGGAGAAATAAAATGGGTCAGAATAACTTCCCCCGCCCATGGAAAAAGTACTTGCAAGCAGAATCCTCTCTGCTCCTTAGCAACCCCCCACCCCCAAAGTAATAGCTCCAAAACTGGGGAAGGTTTAGTAATCTGAGAGCTGAAATCAGTGCACAGTTGTTTCATATTGTTCCCTGGAAAGGGGGTAGAGAAAAAAGCAGAAAGTAGACAAATCTTTTGGTAAGTTTCAGATGAACTGCACATGCTAAGGACCTACAGTTAAGCCTAGCTCTAATGTTGGCTAAATTCCTGCACTTCCCATGGCCCTAGCTTCTAACAAAGTACCCAAAATGCTGTTTGATTTTTGTCTGCTTTCTTGTCAGAGACAGTGTCAACTCTATCCCTATCAGGTAAATTAGATCACACCACTCCTCTGCTTAAAACCCTCCAAAGACTTTTCAGCTCATCCTCATTCCCTGGCCCTATGTACCTCCCAACCTCACTCTTCATGTTTCTAGCTGCTGTGGCCCTGCTGTGCCTCAGGCCAACCTAGGACCTCTGGAATGTTCTTTCCTCAGAGGCACAGAGCTGACTCCTTGTCATCCTTGATGAGCTCAAATATCACCTCCTCTGAGACAACTTTCTTAAGGCCCAGTGTAAGAAAACCACTGCTCCTACCACCACCCCCATTCGCTATCTCATAATACTATAATACTGTAATAATTTCACCAGGGGAAATACTCAAAATGCTGTATTTCCCCTCAATAACCTTGTAATCTGAACATCAGTTTTAGGGTGGCCTTTGCAGTGGCTTCTGTGACATAGTACTACTACATATAGTAGTCACAAGACTATCTGTGACTACTATAAAATTATTCAATGCAATCAAGTTATACATAAAAACCCCTAATCTTATTATTTTCTTTTCTGCATCTAGTTCGTTTTTAATAATTTTTTTTTAGAGATTTTATTTGAGAGAGAGCTCGTGCATGCGCATGAGTTGGGGGGAGGGTCAGAGGAAGAAGCAGAACCCTGTGCTGGGCACGGAGCCCCAACTCAGGACTCTGAGATCATGGCCTAAGCCAAAGGCAGATGTTTAACCCGCTGAGCCACCCAGGTGCCCCTAAAAAATTTTTTTTAAAGATTTTATTTTTAAGTGATTTCTATGCCCAACATGGGGCTCAAACTTAATGGCCCTGAGGCCAAGTCACGTGCTGTACTCACTGAGCTAGCCAGTGCCCCCGCATTTAGTTTGTTTTAAAAGCCACTAATAACCAGACCTTTGAATAATGTTAAATAATGGGGCACCTGGGTGGCTCAGTGGGTAAAATCCTCTGCCTTTGGCTCAGGTCATGATCCCAGGGTCCTGGGATGGAGCCCCACATCGGGCTCTCTGCTCCGCGGGAAGCCTGCTTTCTCCTCTCTCTCTGCCTGCCTCTCTGTCCACTTGTGATCTCTGTCAAATAAATAAAATATTTTAAAAAATAAAAAAAAATAATGTTAAATAGTTAAATATTTGAAACTCGGTTTATAACCTTAACATTTTTTCCCACACCACAATTTTCTCCTCAGTTCCTGATGTACTAGCGACACTCTCCCAGGTCTGTAAGCAATTCCATCGACGACAGCAAATACTGATCATATGCACTGTCCCAAGCACTGTTGTACATGTTAACTCATTTGTCCTAAGCACTATTGTACGTGTTAACTCATTCGATCCTCATAGAGTAGGAACGATTAACATTTTAAAGGAAAGGAAAATGAGGGACTCAGAGGAAAGTGACTTTCCCAAGGTCACATAACTCTCAGAAGGAATCCAAAGTCTTCTGCTTCCTAGGCCTGGTATTGTCCCCACGATGTTGACTGGGGCTACTGAGGCGGGTAGGGGGATGACGCCTGTCTAGCACTTTCAACTCTCCTTGGGGGGGTGGGGGGCTCGGTCAGATGTTACCCCTCCCTTAGGGTGCCATGGCAGTGTGGCCAGTGAGCCAGCCCATCCTCTGTGGAGGCCACCGCTGTCCCAGAGACAGAGGCTATACCCGCAAGTGTCTTCACTCCCATGCTGCGATTCAAGTCGTGGTCCATCCGAGCCCACCAGGCAAGGTTCGTCCAACCTCCCTCCCTTACCCAAGTACAGGCTTAAGCAAAGGCAGAGGTGCGACAAGGATCCAAGCCGCCAGCTTCCAGTCTTGGAAGACAAGACAGGACAGCCACCTTCTAGAAGGAAAGACCTGCTTCACTCTACTATGGCGGGTGGAAGTGCCAGCACAGGCCAAAGACGGGCCTGGTCACCCCTCACTGCGGCTGTCTGAGTCTCACAAGGCCCTCAGTGACACCCTAGCCGCAGCTGTGGCCACGAGCAGTTTGACAGCAGGGACAGAGAGGGTAAACTGAGGAATGACCTGAGACTCGGCAGAGGTGCTTGACTCCCTCCCTAGGAGGGATATGGGGGCTTGCAGTCCCTCTGCCCAGCGCCTCGCACGCAGTGGGGGCTCCACGGGAATGAGTCGCTCTCCAAATCGTGTGCGTCAAGAGGAGATATGGCAACTGGAGAAGAACCCAAAGGGGCCTGCGCACGGCTTTGCAGCGGGGCGCGCGCCTCTGGGGACGCTGAGTCAGAGGCTGCGGGCGCGGACGCGGGGAGGCGGCGCAGACTGGAGGAGCGCAGACCCGGGGAGGGGAGGATGGTGGGGAGAAGAGGGGCAAAGGGAGGAGAGAAGAGAGGAGGGGAGGGGGCGCGGGAGGCGGCGCGCGCTCGGGAAGGCCGTGGGGAAAGGAGGGGCACGGCGAGGGGAGGGAGGGGCGCGGGGAGGGGGCGCGGCTGACGCGGGCCGGGGTCGGCGCGGCGGGCTGTGGGCGGCGGCGGCGCGCAGCGACACAGCGTCGCGAGGCGAGGACGAGCGAGCGCCGCTCCCGCACCTCCCCGCATAGCCCGCGCCGCGCGCCGGGAGGAGCGGTCGCAGCCTCCGACTCAGCCGCGTCCCCTCCGCGCTCCTGCCGCTGCCGGCGCAGCCATGGCCCCGGCCTTCTGGCCGATCCTCAGCCGCGTCCTTTGGCTCGCCTGCCTCCTGCCCTTGGCCCCGGCTACGGTGGCCGCAGGTAAGGCGCTGCGCGGGCCAGCCGGCCACCCCACGGCAGCCGCAGCGCGACCGGGGCTTCGGGGCGGTCCAGCCGTGCGCCCGGAGCGCACCTCCCTCCTCCCGGGCAGCCTCTGCAGCGCGCAGCCGAGGGGAGCGTGGCCAGCCTGCCCCTCGAAGCCCTCTCTTCTCTCCCTCCATCCTTCTCCCCAGAAGTCGGCCCCGCACTCGAGGGGTCTCCCGCGCTCCTCGGTTCCTGCTGCCACCTCCAGATCGGCCCTGTCCTGGGAACCGCGCGCGGTGGCCGGTGCACCCATGCGGGTGCCCAGGGGGGGGCCTCGCAGCCGCTGGGAGGTGGGGCTGGGAGGACGATGCGGGGAGACCGGGAATGTGCGGGACCCGTCATCACGCCACAGCCCCCCAGGGAACGTGGACAGGTTGTCCGCCGAGCAGCGTCTTTGCCTTTAAATGTCATCTTATCTGGAGAGGTTTTCCACCCTGTGTTGGCTTCAGGGAGGCTGCCATTTCGTCTTTGGAATGGTTTCCAAAATGGACCCCGAGCTGACAGGTTCTGCTGGGTGCCCCCCCCCCGCCCCCCGCTCCACCGGGCCGTGCTTCTATGCGCTCTACTTCCCCACCGCGGAAAGGCCAGCACCAACCCTTCGGCCACATTTTGGCGACAACAAAAGGATCCGGATTGGAGAGTAGTTGGGGGACAGGTGGGAGGTGGGCAGCTCTGGTGACGTGCGCGTGTTAAATTGACAACATTTTCCATTATGTCCCTTCCCCAGCCCTCCTCCCCCCAAGAATGGTAGAAAGAGGAAGCGATCTAATGCCAAATCGTGTAAGACAATGGAAAAGGTAAAAATAAAAACCTGCATTTTAGGGACGAATTAGGAGAATTTTGTGGGAATTGTGCTTGGTCAGGATTACCTGCTTCCCTCCTGGAATTTTCATGTAGAGATGGGGGTCTCTTGCCCATTGGGTTTACATGTATCTGGGAATAAATGATCACCATGGCCTGAACTGCAAACCAGAAAAAAAAAAGTACATTAATTCTTTGGAAGTCATGTGTAGTTCCCAGCCTGGCCTATTCATGATATGATGAAAATAAGCCGGGAACGAGGCTGGGGAGCGTACCTTCTCCCTCACACACAGGTTCAAAACAGAGACTTGGAAGCCCTTTCGTCTTCCTGGGGTCTGGGTCAGCCTGAACTGGACACTTCCCACACTAGAAGTCAAAGTCAGAGTCCAAGGACTGGACCATTCAATAATTCCAGATTATGTAGTTCAGACTTCCAAGGTCCCTTGGGAGGTGTTTGGGGCTATGCACATGTACAGTGTGAAAGAGCCGATGTGACCATTTTCTAGAATGTTCAGGGTCCCACATGCGTGGGAAGGTGTGCTCCAAGGGGAAGCCTACAGCACCTGTTAGTGAGTGAGTGTGGCTCCTGTGGGTCAGGCTTCGTGGCAGTTGCCACTTCGCCTTTTGCTTTGGCCCTTTCAGCTCTGGGTCACTCAGTGCCCCCATGGAGCCCCGTACGCCCCTCCCTTAGCTGCTGCTCTGTACTCCATGGCCATGTCACCTGGGCTCCCAAACCTGGAAAGATAGGTTTGGATGGGTAGGGCAACAGGATCTGGGCTTGGTTCCTTTAGCCACAAGTGGCAAAGCCTTCACGGTCCATTTCAGCTTGGATGCCGTGGGCACTTCTTAGAGCCCGAAGGAAGAAAGGAGTGGCATTAACCAGGGGCTGTGAAACATATGCTTGAAAAATAAAAGCTTGGAAAAAAAAGTGCCCTTGAGCCTCCCAATGTCTGGACAGGTGTGGGGGCTCCTAGGAGCTGGGCCAGCCTCTGCAGCAAGGGAACTCTAGCCACAGCCCCTCCCCCCCACCCCTCCTCCCAGCCAGTCCATCCCCCTGGCAACGGATCTGCGTAGCGCTGACACGCGCCTGTCTCCAGTCCGCTGCAGATGCTGGATGGCCATTAGCATGCAGCCGAATGTCCCTGCCACCTGCCAGCCTCGCTCTGGCCCACGCTCCTCCTCGCCTGGGGGGACGGGAGGGAGCAACAGGGAAATGGGAGGGAATGGCCCCTCTTTCTGGGAAGCCTGGCCAAGTGCTGCCTCACAGCCAAAGGGAGGGAGTGGAGAACTCAGCCCAGGGGAGGGGGGTTGGGTACAGATTTGCTTGGTGACTCCAGGCTGTCACATGGGGCCCTCAGGGGATTCAATGTCCCTCAGTGTAAAATACGCACTGTATTTTCTTGCAGAAATTTCTGCCATAACATCTGGAATTCTCTCTTGGGGATTAAGATACTACAGGTCCCTTTGTCAGTGCCAGTCCAGACGACTTCACAATCCAACATACGGCTCTGGGGCAGGGGATTCAGAACAGGCAATGTGTGACAAAGGGAAAGGCTAGAGCAGGAGTCCCCAGTAGGGACAAACAACACTGCCTAAGGGTGAAGGAGATGCAGCTTTGCTGTCCCAGCTTTGCTGAGTCTACCAAGTCTCTAGTAAGCTCCCTGAGGGCAAGAAGTATGTCCTACACTTCTGGGTTCCCCTAACACTTGTGGGGTGGGGGACAAGGGGCTCAGTCAGTACCACCTGACTGAACAGTCTCTTGGGGCAGTGCTAGGTGGGCTGGTCCCTCTGCCACACTCCTCTCCAGGAGCCTTGGGCAATAGCAGTATTAAATGCGTGCTATGTGTCAAGCACTTTGCTGGGCGCATGGGGAATTGACAATGACCCCTGCCCTCCAGGAGCTTGCAGGGTGGCAAGGGAGACAAAGAAACCTTCATGCCCATGTGAGGTTGGGACCACTGTGTGCCCAGGCTGCTTGGAGAGCACTGAGAGGGAAAGGGGTTCAGGGAAGCTTTCCTGGAAGAGATTATATCCATCGACATGTAGGTAGAGAGGGGCAGTGGGGACAGCATGTACAAAGGCCCTGAGGTTAGGAAGGACCGAACAAGTTGGGAGAGCTGCAAGAGTTAAAGTGGCCAGCCCCAGCATGGATGTGCCAGAATGTGAGTTTGGACTCCACACTGAGGCCGGTCCATGAACACATTAGGTGTAGAGGGAGCTCCTTGCTGGTGGGGGTTGGGGGTAGATGGTGCTGAGAGAAGGGAGGACTGGAGGCCGAGCACCAGGGCCAAGGATGAAGCAGTAACTATGGCTGAATGCTGGCTAGTCATGATGGAGAGGAAAAAAACATGCTCAGATGGGAGGAGTAGTGGCAAAGGACCTGGGATTGATTGATTCATGGGACAGCTGTTGCTCTGGCCCCAGTGGAGAGCCAGGGCTGAAAATGGTAGGTGTGGGGAGGGGAGAGCCCTAGACCAGCACTGTCCAGCAGAACATGGGGTGATGAAGGAAAAAGTCTACATCTGCCCTGAAGGGTAGTTACTAACCCTATCTGGCTCTGAAGCACTTGAAATTGTGGCTAGTGCAATTGAAGAACTGAATTTCCACTGTTGGTTCAATTTAAGTAATTAACTTTGATCAATTTAAGCGTAATTACATGTGGTTAGCAGCTCCTGTTTTGCTCAGTGCAGATCTGGAGCCCAGAAAGTAGGTCTAGGGGGCGCCTAGGTGGCTCAGTGGGTTAAGCCTCTGCCTTCAGCTCAGGTCATGATACGTGGGTCCTGGGATCGAACCACGAATCAGGCTCTCTGTTCAGCAGGGAGCCTGCTTCCCCCTCCTCTCTCTCTCTCTCTCTCTCTCTCTCTCTCTCTGCCTGCCTCTCTGCCTACGTGTGATCTCTCTGTCAAATAAATAAATAAAATCTTTAAAAAAAAAAATGAAAGTAGGTCTAGGTTACTTGGTTCCGCCAGCATTTAGGAGGCATCCGAAACTAGGAGAGCAGGTGCGAGTGGCCAGGAAGGTGGGTAGGAGTGAGGGAAATGAGCGGAGAGGGGCTTGGGCCCCCCCCCCAGCCTTCCATCTGTGTCCCCTCTTCTGGTGAGGTGTATGTTCGTACAGGCTGGACACTCTGGAACCTGCCGCCCTTCAGAAACCTCACCTGAAGAAGAAATTTATAAATCATAACCAAATCGTCACCAAGACGTGCATGAGTGCGACTGGCAAGAGTGAGGGGGTTCTGGGAATCAAGATCTACCTGCGTGGGGGACACCTGGGTGGCTCAGTGGGTTAAAGCCTCTGCTTTCGGCTCAGGTCATGGTCCCAGGGTCCTGGGATCGAGTCCCGCATCGGGCTCTCTGCTCAGCAGGGAGCCTGCTTCCCTTCCTCTCTCTGCCTGCCTCTCTGCCTACTTGTGATCTATCTGTCAAATAAATAAAGAAAATCTTTAAAAAAAAAAATCTACCTGCTTGTGGTGCCTGGCTGGCTCAGTCAGTACAGCATACGACTCTTGATGTCAGGGTAGTGAGTTCGAGCCTGTGTTGGATGTAGAGATGGCTGAAAACCAAAATCTTTAAAAAAAAAAATGAGAGGAAAAAAAAAAAGATATTCCTGCTTGAGGGCTTATCATACCCAGAGTGAAATTCACATTAGTGTGACCTCGGACATGCTTTAGATGTGTTGTCCTATGAAAATAAAATAATTCAAAACTGTGTGCAGAGTGGGATTATGTCACATTGAAATGCATGAAAAAGAGATATGAGGACAGGAGTATGGTTGCACCTGTTTTGTGGAAGTAGGATAATGGGACATTTCTAATATTCTTTTTTTTTTTAAAGACTTTATTTATTTATTTGACAGAGAAAGATCACAAGTAGGCAGAAAGGCAGGCAGAGAGAGAATCAGGCTCCCTGCTGAGCAAAGAGCCTGGGGCTCGATCCCAGGACCCTGAGATCATGACCCAAGCTGAAGGCAGTGGCTTAACCCACTGAGCCACCTGGGTGCCCCTTCTAATATTCTTTACACAGATGTATGTATTACTTTCATGGATGAAAGAAAGCTTATTTTATAAATCTTACTTTGTTTAGATAATAAAATGTTATACACAAAGTGAAGCAGTTGAAGAATAATGACTTAGGAAAAGACCCGCGATATGGAATTGAAAACAACAATGATAGAATACAGAATTCCAAATTATGAGCATGATTTTTTTTTTTCAAGAAAGAAATGTGCACATACAGTAACTGTGCACACAACCCAGTAACTGGGTTGTTACTGATTATTTTTAATAGAATTGTTTAAGTTTTAATTTTCTATTTTCTCTATTTTCGGGTTACAATTAGTTTTACTTTCCATGCGGTAGTCAGTTGGGAGGGGTTGGTATTCATAAAGGGCCGTGACCCGACCTCCAGCCCATATGCTCAAGGCCCTGTTCTCTGTTAGGATCCCTCAAGACCTGATTCCCAGGTTCCCAGTAAGAGCCGCATCCCTCATGTTTTAGTTCAAGTTCCCTGAGGAGTGGAACAGCTGCAGGTGCAGCGTTGGCCCCAGTGGGAAACCCAGAGGTCATTTAAGAGCAGTGAGCATTGGGGTCCAGTGACAATGAAGATATTCCATATCTTTACTATTGAGTACTTGAAATACAGATACAGGGGGGACTGGCGGTGGGGGGGGGGGGGACAGTGGTGACCTGGGTGGCTCAGTCTGTTAAGTGTCTGCCTTCAGTTCAGGTCATGATCCCCGGTCCTGGGATGGAGTTGGGCTCCCTGCTTTGTGGGAAGTCAGGTTCCCCCTCTCCCTGTGCCCCTGCCTGCCCATGCTCTAGCCAGCACACTCTCTCTCTCTCAAACAAATAAAATCTTAAAAAAAAAAAAAAATGCAGCTACTGTGGCTAAGAAAGTGGGTTCTAAATTTTGTTTCTTTGTAACTGAAACCTGCTGTGAAGATCTAGAATGTTTTCCTTTACATTCAGAAGAAGGCTTGGTTGGGGAGCCTGGGTGGCTCAGTGGGTTAAACCTCTGCCTTCCATTCAGGGTCATGATCTCAGGGTCCTGGGATCTCTGAGATGGAGCCCCACATCGGGCTCTCTGCTCAGCGGGGAGCCTGCTTCCCTCTTTCTCTCTGCCTGCCTCTCTGCCTACTTGTGATCTGTCTGTCAAATAAATAAATAAAATCTTTTAAAAAAGAAGAAGAAGAAGAAGGGTTGGCTTGAATCACAGTAGACTTTGTCCCAGGGTTGCTCTATCACTGTCTAGGCTTTTGGCCTCTAAGAGGCTCCAGACTTTGCGATTTCAGATCGGAAATTTTGTTTGACATGGAAATACTAGTCCAAAGGAGTGGGTAATAGAGGGCTTTTTTTTTTTTTTTGGCAGCACCCAAGGGGGTCCCTCCTATGACATACATTGGCAGTCATTTTCATAGCTAAGAAACAAGTCTGGCCAGGTCAGGCCTGGGCTCTGGAGGGCCCTGCTTGGCTGGCTTAAAAAGAAAATCTCTGGACTCTGGACTCACCTGGGCCCGGGGTTGGAATCCCAGCTAACACTGAACTAGCCACATGACCCTTAGGCAAGTCACTTGTGCGGGCTGAGCCTCAATTTCTCCACTTATAAAATAATAAGAGAGGGGCTCAGTGGGTTAAAGCCTCTGTCTTCGGCTCAGGTCATGATCCCAGGGTCCTGGGATGGAGTCCCGCATCGGGCTCCCTGCTCAGCGGTGAGCCTGCTTCCCCATCTCACTCTCTGCCTACTTGTGATCTCTGTCTGTCAAATAAATAAATAAAATTTAAAAAATAAAAAAAATAAAAAATAAATAAGAGAAGCCAGCCCGGAGGGTGACGGTGGGTTCCTTGCCACACCTGTCCTGAAACACAGTCTTTGTCTCTGGACTTCTAGGGCTGTATGAGCTGCACCTCACCACCGATGGCCCTGCCACCACGGGGGCAGAGGTGACGATCACAGCTAGCCTGGTGGCCAGTGACAATGGCAGCCTGGTCCTGCCCACCAACACCCGCCTCTACCACTTCCACTGGATCCATACCCCGCTGCTGCTCACAGGGAAGACCGATGAGGCTCTCAGCTCCACCATCCGTGCCGTGGGGACCGTGCCCGGGGACTTCCCAGTCTCCGTCTGGGTCACCGCTGCCAACTGCTGGACATGCCCGCCTGTGGCCAGGAGCCTCCTTGTCCTCCCCATCACAGGTGAGGAACTTTCCGGTTTGCTAATTGGCCTTCAAACTCCTGCTGCAGAAAAAAACCATCCATGGGGCGCCTGGGTGGCTCAGTGGGTTAAGCCGCTGCCTTTGGCTCAGGTCATGATCCCAGGGTCCTGGGATTGAGTCCCGCATCGGGCTCTCTGCTCAGCAGGGAGCCTGCTTCCCCGTCTCTCTCTCTCTCTCTCTCTCTGCCTGCCTCTCTGTCTACTTGTGATCTCTGTCAAATAAATAAAATATTAAAAAAGAAAAAAGAAAAAAGAAAAAAAAACATCCAGTCTGATTAGTGATGGTATGAACAGGAATCGGACTCGTGGTCCCTTCTCCATTATCTGTGTTGGAATGGACGCTTAAAGCACATGTTGCTACTGGGGCTGGCAGCTGATCGATACGTTTCAATGGTTATGCACTATTTCAGTCTCTGGTCTGTTCATTCTCGCCCCTCCAGCCTCCCGCCCTAACACTCCTCTCTCCTTCCAGGAAGTTCCCCCCTCTCTCCGAGTTTACAATCTGTCAAAGAATTTGTCTTCAGGAAGTACATTTCCATTTGGGTAATGTTTTATGCACAAATATGTTCATTGAAGTGGTGTTTGTAACAACAGAAGAAAATATTAGCCAAGCTAAGTTTGCAACCATAAAGGGACTGGTTAAGTATGTGGATATAATTTGTATGATGAATAACAATGACATTTACAAAGACTTTGTGATGTCCCGAGGGAATGTTCCTGCTTATAAAATTTTAAAAAGCAAAACACAAACTTCTATAACCAATTTGCTTAACTGTGTTTAACATATATATGTATATGTAATGTGCATCTTTATTAAATATGTACACACAAATGTTTTGCAGTTCTTCAAACATCAACAAAAGTTGTGTTTGAATGACTGGCAGTTTCTTTTCATCCTACATTTCAGCATTTTCCCAAATGAGCTTTATTGAGCACACCGTACTTTCTGCATTTGGGGTGAAAAAAATCAGCTCTTAATTTTCTTTTTTTTTTTTTTTGGTAGAAAAGGAGACACAGAACTGTGATCCTTACCCAGTTCAGCACATTGGGTGTGATCAGTAGAAGTGCTAATTTTTTTCTAGATGCATCTAATAATCTGAAATCTCTCTTGAGAATTTCTTTCAAAGCCTATGCGTTTTCTCCTGGTCCTGGGCATCTTTTATGCCAGAAAGTTCGGGATCCTGGTGAAAGTGGCGTAGGTGCAAGGCAGTGCGTGTGGCGTGTGCTGTGAGTCTTAACCAGTGTCCCAGGGTCCCAAGCAGCAGGGTAAAGATGCGGGGGCTGTGCATCTCTGTGCTCAGTGACCTGCAGGGTCCCCTCCTGCCTCCACTCAGCTCTGACAGCCAGAAGGTCCCAGTGGGGACAGGCTGTCCTGCCAGCTGGCCTGTGAGGTCATCCCTTGGCCCCGCCTTCCCGCCCCCTTGGGGGACTCACCTGCTTATGATCTCTCTCCCAGAGCTCCTTGTGGGGAACCTCGTTGTCACCCAGAACACCTCCCTGCCCTGGCCCAGCTCTTACCTCACCAAGACAGTCCTTAAAGTTTCCTTCCTTCTCCATGACCCGAGCAACTTCTTCAAGACGGCCTCATTTCTCTACAACTGGGACTTCGGAGACGGGTATGTGCTTCCCCACTGATGCCCCAAAGCCTTGGCCTGCGGTTGGTGGCCCCACAGTCCCACGCGAAGTGCTCTGTACTTTCCCACCCTTACCTCTTCACTCCTTCTCACTCCAGACATTCCTTCCACACCTGCTCTGTGTCAAGCATGGGGTAGGGACCAGCATGAGCCGGTCACAAGACCTGCCTCCCAGGTGCCTATAACCTGGTAGGGGAGGTCACTGGTGCTCCAAACATCCCTTTAAGAAAAATCAAAGTAGGCTTTTTCTCCATTTGACTCTGGAAGGACCTATTTGGCTGATGGAACCTGCAATTATACACATGTGGCAGAACTCTGGTGTTCTGGCTTCGTTTCTCCTGACTTCTCCTCTCCGTACAAGTCTGGCTGGAAGAGGCAGGTCAGGGAGTGGGTCTCAGGGACAGAGCCCAGGCAGCCCACAGACACTCTGATCTCCTCTGAGGGTAGTGCTCTGCTGAGACCCCTCAGTCCATTTCGGTCCCCTCGAGTCCCTGGCTGATGGTCCTTCCTACTATATCCCATATGTTTCCACCTTCCATTGGTGGAAGCCAACTTCCTCCAGCCAATTTCCGTTGGCTTCCTTAAGACACTTCTCAGGTTTGCAGAGAAACACAGACCAATCTTTCAAGTTCATGGAAGGCTTAGTAATCCTTCTTGTGCATCACTCCGCACCCCCATGGGACTTGACAGGCTCAACATGCTTTCTTACGTACAGTAATAACTTAGAAAACAAAGTGGGGACTCCTAATTATAGCAAAAATAGTACATAAACATAGGATCACACTTACTGGAAATGGACAAGACCCTGTGTGAAGAAAACTGGAGCTACTAAGATGTATCCAAGATTTTTTAAAGATTTTATTTATTTATTTGGGGGGGGGGGGAAGACCCCAGAGTGAGAGTAAGAGGGAGAAGCAGACTCTGTTGAGCAGAGAGCTGGATGTAACACGTGGTCAGTCCCAGGACCTTGAGCTCATGACCTGAGCTGAAGGCAGACACTTAACTGACTGAACCATGCAGGCACCCTGACTAAGAGGTCTTAACGATTTGAGTAGATGTGTTATGTACACCATGTCCAGGATGGAAACTTAATCTTGCAAAGATGTCCATTTCCCTCTAGTTATCCCATAAGCTTGATGAAAGTCCAATAAATACTCCATTTAGTATAATTGTGGAATGTGACAAAGATTCTACAGTTCATCTAAATTTGGTGTTTAAGTATGCACATATATACACCCATATGCGTATGCATGAGTGTATATATACATATAGACATGTATAAAAATATATGTCATTATAAACATACTTGTGGTTTCATAACCTAAAGAACATCTGGAACATCTGTCACAAACCAGGGGACAGGTTCTATACTAACTAGGAGCATTTCTTTTCACATTAAATACTTTATTCACTATTTTTACTATAATGGGACATTCTTTGACTAGCCAATGAAACAAGACAAGAAAAAGAAATACAAATGCTGTAAGGGAGGAGATAAAAATCATCACACACATAGATGATCTGGGAAACACCAGAGACTCAACTGAAAAATCTGAGAACTAAAAAGAGATTTTCATGATATGGCTGGTTAGAAAACAAAGATTCATAGCCTTTCCATATGATGGCAATAGGAAAAGAACTTTTACAATAGTTATAAAACAGGAAAACTAAGAATAAACTTAGCCCAAAATGTTAGGGTTTATGTAAATAAAACTCCAGATTGTACCTAGAACCTTTAAAAAAAAATGAAGAGAGAATGCCTCAATATTGTCAGAAGGAAAAAAGATCAGAAAAGCAGAATGATCAGGGCGCCTGGGTGGCTCAGTGGGTTAAGCCCCTGCCTTTGGCTCAGGTCATGGTCTCAGGGTCTTGGGATCAAGCCCCGCTTGGAGTTCTCTGCCCACCAGGAAGCCTGCTTCCCACTCTCTCTCTCTCTCTGCCTACTTGTGATCTCTCTCTGTCAAAAAAATAAATAAAATCTTAAAAAAAAGAAATGAAAAGCAGAAAGCTGATGAGGGAGGATGGGGAGAAGTAGAACTGCATACATAAATGTATTTTCTAAGCCACAAATAGGGGCACCTGGCTGGCTCTATCAGTAGAGCTTGCAACTCTTGATCTCTGGGTTGTGAGTGTGAGCTCCATATTAGGTGTAGAGGTTACTTAAAAGTAAAATTTTTTAAAAAGTCACAAATAATTTGCAGCAACCAAAGGCTGCTCAACAGAACAGACCAGAAAAGGCAGACACAAACGTGAGTTTATACACACATCTATTATATGGTAACAGTGGTATTTTCTAGCCAGTGAGTAAAGATAGATTATTTAATAAATGGCACTCAGGCAGTTGGTTAACTATTTAGAAGAAAAACAATCTTATCCTTAACAAAAGCAATTCCAGATAGACTGAAAAATCAAATATAAGGAACCAGGACTAGATTAAAATGTAAACGATTCCCTGCAGTTGGATAATTTGGCAGTGGGGAAAGCATTTCTAAGAATAGAGAAACAGAGGCAGAAACGAGGAAGGAAAAGAAAATGCTAGATTTGGCTCACTAGATTTAAAATCTGAGTATGAAAGAAGTAAATCAAACCACAAGGCGAAAGTTAAACTGGGTTTAGAAAATATTTAGAAGATATTTAATGGGCTAAACTTCATATATAAAGAGCATTGAGAAATCAACAAAGATTTTCTTTATTATTAGATTTCCTTTTGAACTAATTCAGGTAATTGCAGGAAAAAGCACGATATTATACACTTTACATGTCACATCGTAACCTATGATGGAGATATGATTTTGTGTTACAGATGAGAAAAGTAAGACTGAGAGTTTTACAGACAGGAAATCTAAAACTGAGATTCAAAGCCAAGTATGTCCTAATTCCAAAGTGTATATCTTTTTCCCTCCCAGGATTGTCCTTGTCTCTAATGCAGGGGCTCTTTTAGATTTCTGGTGGAACGGGACAGAGCACTTCCTGGCAGGTGACAGGCCCTTGTTGCTGGGAGGTCTCCCACCTGTCACTTAAAAGCACAAAGATGACCAGCAGCCACTTCACCCAAGCATGGCTGACCTTGCATCCTGGCTGGCTCTGGGGGGTGCTGCTGTGATGATGTCCGGTTTGCTCACAAGTCATTGGTAGCTGAGCCTGTCACTCCACGGACACCCCTGAGTCTAAGAGGCCATGTGAGTCACTTCTGTCATCTCCCTCCTGTCACCTTACAGCACCCAGATGGTGACTAAAGACGCTATGGTCTATTACAACTATTCCATCATCGGAACCTTCACTGTGAAGCTCAAGGTGGTGGCTGAGTGGGAACAGGCAACGCAGAATGCCAGGAAGGGCATCATGCAGAAGACAGGCGACTTCTCTGCCTCGCTGAAGCTGCAGGGTGCGTTTCCGGGGCGTCTGGCCCCCTGGGGAGCCCTGGGCAGCAGCACTCTTTCTGGGATTGGAGCCCATGAAGTTCAGAGTGACTCCAGCTGGGCACCGGGCGGGGCTGAGCTTGGATGCCCATCCTCTCTTCGTGTACCCCGGGCAGCCCTCTGAGCAGTTGGCCACTATCCCCACTTCAGAGGGGGCACTGGAGGCCACGGAGGAGGTCACATGGCCACCAAGGGGCAGAGCTGGATTTGAACCCAGGCCTGCCTGCTCCCAGAGCCCGAGCCTGTAGCCAGACACTGTGCTGTGAGCCAGTGGGTCCACATGGCTCTTTGTTCTCGGGCCACACTGGCGTCCTGCTAGGGACTGTCCTGTTGGGGCAGCGACAGCCTTGGTCTCCTGAAGAGAGGAGATGCCCAAACCCACCTTTCCCTGACTTTGGCAAGAGGGGGTGCTTGGGCAGCTGTGGCCGCTTTCTGAGCTGTGCTGCAGTGGGTGTGAACGGGGTGCTGTTTTCCCCGCATCGCACGGGTGGGGGTGATCCAGAGCTAGCCCTCCGTCCTGGTTACCAGAGCCCCGCCAGCTTCCCCCAGCATCCTCACTCTGAGCAGCTCCAGCACCTGCTGCTATCGGGGACGGGGTGGGGGGCGGCGGCGGAGTGGGACTCGGGCATGCCCTGGACAGACCTGCGACCCTCACCTCGGCAGAGACCCTCACAGGGTGGTGGTCACACAGCCCGGGGAGCTCTGAGACCACTGTCCTCGGCCACCAGGTCTAATGGCGCCCTCTCTGCCTTTCAGAAACCCTTCGAGGCATCCAGGTCTTGGGGCCCACCCTCATCCAGACCTTCCAAAAGATGACAGTGACCTTGAACTTCCTGGGGAGGTGAGTGAACCCCAGAGACGACCGAAGGTGATTTGTTGCCCTGCCCACGCTCTCTTCCGTGGATGAGACTGAGAGCTCCATCCCCTGGGGGAACCCCGAGTTTGGGGGCCAGTGGAAGCTTCTGCCATCTTGCCCGCAGCCCTGGGAGAGTTGCGGGCGTGGCTCCATACTTGAGATCCAGGGGTCAGGGCACAGGCCCTTTGGAGCTGTCTGCAGTGTCAGTATCAAGGCAAATCAGGCGAGGAACCAGGTGAAAAGCCCTCTCTGCGTGTGGCTCAGGCCTGCCTCCAGCCCCCAGAAAGTCACCTCGGCTGGGAACCAGCCCAGCTCTTGGCAAGAACAGCATTAAGCTGAGGATGTAGAAGTCGGGCGCGTTCTTTGAACGAGGGTGGGTGGAGCCTCAGAGGTCAGTGGTCAGGGCTCAGCCCTCCAGGAACTCTGCCTGGGGGGACCGGCCCCACCCCTCAACTCAGGGCCTTGACAGAGGAAGCAAGGCTTGATGGGGAGCAAACAACACAGCCAAGAAAAGAAAAAGATGAGCCGTGGGGCTGGGGGAGGTTTCTAAAGCTTGTGGGGACCTTTGTGGGCAGGTGCTTGGGACTTGAAGAGTGGGATGGGAAGCCCTTTGGGCTTGGCAGATCCAATGGCTGAGGTGGCAGGGGTGTGTTTTCCTTGGGCCTGGGGTGGCCTGCTCCACATTCCTGAGATGGACCTATGCTTTCCAGCTCCTGAGCCTGGGCTGGGGCAGGTGGATGACCCTTTCAGATCCTATTCAAATGCCACCTCCTCCAGGAAGCCTTCCCTGACTTCCCCATCCAGAATGTGCCCACCTGTCCCCTGTGCCTCCACAGCCACCCTGTGGGTCCCTGGAGCAATCATCCTGCCTCTGTGCCTATCTCTGTTTGCCTTACTAGCCTGGCACTCCCTTGGGGTCTGGGGGCGGGGGGGGGCATCTTTTATTTACCACTGTGTTCTCTGGGTCTGGAAGGGGTGAAGCAGAGGCCAGGACAGCTAGGTGTTTTGTCCTGAAAAGGACACTGAAGTTCACGGCTGTCTGGCCTTTCTCAGCCTTGGTCTGTGCTCACATTGCTTGCTGAGCCATTGCTGAGAACCCACCCCCATTTCCCTGCAGCCCCCCTCTGACTGTGTGCTGGCGTCTCAAGCCTGAGTGCCTGCCGCTGGAGGAAGGGGAATGCCACCCCGTGTCGGTGGCCAGCACGGCCTACAACTTGACCCACACCTTCAGGGACCCCGGTGACTACTGCTTCAGCATCCGGGCTGAGAACGTCATCAGCAAGACACACCAGTACCACAGGATCCAGGTGTGGCCCTCCAGTAAGTGACCTTCCCGGCCACCACCGCCAACATGCGAGCCAGCCCCCCAACGCGAGAATCCTCACCAAACCTACTGGCCCAACCAAACACCATTGACTCTATGCCCAGACCTCCCCCAGCCCACCCGTGCCGTCACCGGCCAGCCTAATACCCCTTGGTTCTACCAACACCAGCCCCATGGCCCATACCAACACCCAGCGTGACCACACAGCTCTGCTGCCATTACCACACGCACTCCCGATGGCCTTTCTGGCACCTTCCAGACCCGGGAGACACCACCATCCCCACTCCTCCCACCAGCCCCGCCACGGCCATCTGCACCCAGGTCCTCGATCCCATGTTGCCCAGCAGCCAACAGCTTTAACTCTTGCTTGCTGCCACTATCACGGTCCCCGGTGTCCCCATCAGAAGCACTCCCCCATGATCACAAGCCTCCCTCCTCCGCCGTCACCCTGATCCTGGCACTGTTGTCACCACTAAAACCAGCCCTCAGGGAGTGGGTGCCGCTCAGCAGTGAAGTGGGGTCCCTGTCATCTGTCAGGACCCCTGGCCACCTCCCCCGGAATGTCCTTCCCCGAGTCTCCGTCAGACCCGGCCCCTGGCTAGTCACCGGATTAGCTGATGTTGGCTGAAGTTCTACCCTTCTTTTCCAGGGGTGGGAGCTCTTCTGTGACCCTAGAAAAGCACTTCCTTCCATAGAGGAGAAAGTGGGATCCCAGAACCCTAAGGGATGGTGTTTCAGGGGCCCAGCCAGGTCACAGCCCTTAGGGTGCACACGGCAACCTCGCCAGTCACTCTCGTCGCCCGGATTGGACCCACAAGTGCACCACTGTCCCCCCCGGTCTCCCCAGTCCCTGTCTGAGCCATTGGGCAGACACTGTGCTCCATTCTGAGCCCCGGCTGGCCTTGTGGACCTCCCTGAGGGTCTGGGGCCTTGCCTCCTCCAGCCCCTCCTGGGCGCTGAGTGCCCCAGAGCCCCCCAAATCCTGCAGAGGAGACAGCTTTCCAGGTCACCTGTGCTGCCTTTTCCTGGGAAGCAGAGCCTCCTGGCACACTGCGGCATCCACAGCAGGGGCAGGGTAGAGGAGGGAGGAAGGGGGAGGGGGGCCGCATTTGCCGATCACCTGCCATGCCCCTGGCACACGCACACCCCTCCCCTTGTGGCAGCCCTGAGGCAGCCTCGTGGGTCAGCATTAGCCATCGGGGAGTCTGGTCAGAGCCGGGATTCGAACCCAGGACCGCCTTACTGCAGACCCTGGGTTCTCCCTGTTTCCCCATGCACCTTCCTGACTCAGGGGGTCAAGGGGTGGAGCCTAGAGGTGGCGGAGGGCAGACAGCCACAGCAGGTCACAAGGCTCCGGTGTGTCCTCACAACACGCCTTCCCGTCTCCAAGGCAAGTCGCCCGAGTGAGGGTGGCGAGGCGACTGTGACTCTTGGATGGCCGGGTCATGGCTCCTGTCCTGTGCTATTCATGAGGGCAAGTCATTAAGTCTGGCCCACTCTCAGGGGGTGGGGGACTTAGCTGCCCCTCTTGAAAGTGACCATCCAGTAACATGTGGCCATATTTTAAAACCCTAACGCACCTCTCCTTGGTTTTTGTAGACTCCCTAGATTGGCCCATTGGGGATTGGCCTAGTTGGGATCCACATGCCTAAGTTAAAAATAGCTCTGGTGGGGTTTGACTGGTCTGTCCCCCACTGCGGTCTGAGAGCTGGCCTTCCCCGCCAACTCCCCAGACCCATGACTTCACCGTGTCGCACTCCCAGGCATCCAGCCGGCCGTCTTTGCCTTCCCGTGCGCCACGCTGATCACCATGATGCTTGCCTTCATCATGTACATGACCCTACGGAATGCCGCTCACCAGAAGGACATGGTAGAGGTGGGTGCTCACGAGGGGGAGGGGGGCTGGACCGCTGGGCCCTAGCCAGAGAAGGGTGCGTGGACGTCACAGCGAGGTCCCAGGGCTGGGCACGATGTGCCCGAGACATTCATAGACCACGCTGAGTTGGGCCCTTCCCATCTGACTGACCGCTGTGCTCAGCCCTTGCCAGCAGCTGGGCCCCGGGGAGGGCACCTGGAGGAGGGAGGCGCCAGGAGCGGAGAAGCCAAGGGCACAGGGCAGCACCGCGAGCCTCCAGGCAGCTGAGCTCGTAAGGCCCAGGTCAGAGCACTGGCAGGCGGGTGATTGACCCGTGGGGTTTTGTTCACCATAGGTGGCTGATTTTGACTTTTCCCCCATGTCTGACAAGAACCCGGAGCCTCCCGCGGGGGTCCGCTGCTGCTGCCAGATGTGCTGCGGGCCCTTCTTGCTGGAGACTCCCTCGGAGTACCTGGAAGTCGTCCGCGAGAACCACGGGCTGCTGCCGCCCCTCTACAAATCCGTCAAAACGTACACCGTGTGAGCGCCCCCCCGCCGGTCCCGTCGCGGCTTTAACTGCGGACAGGGCGGGGCTCTGCGGACAGGGCGGGGCTCTGCGGACAGGGCGGGGCTCTGCGGACTGGGCGGGGCGCGCCGCCGAGCAGGCGGGGCTCCGGGGGCGGGGCTGTCCTCCCCGCTGGCCATCCATCTGTGTCTCCAGCTGCCACCACGAGCCTCCCGCAGCCCCACACCCCTGCCACCCGTCCATCTGTACAGTCCGGCCTCTGCTGTGAGCCCCTCTCCGTCCGCCCTTCCTAACCCCTTGCCTTTGAAGAGCCCCAGGTGGGGCCCCGATGTGCCATGGGGTCCCTCCGCTCTCCCAGGGGTGCCTGGCTGCCCCTCACCCATTCCTCCCCCCACGTTGGCCCTTCTGCTGTCCGTCTGGGGTCTGAGCTTCCTCCCCGGGGTGGCCCTGCCCAGGTCAGAGAACTGGAAGGAAGGTCACCCAAGGGTTGAGGCTCCAACACAAAAAGGTTATACACACAGAAACAAGCGCATGCGTGCGCACACTCATACACACACACAGATACACACGTCACACATGTCACACAGGCATCTCCGACGGGGTCCTCTGTATCAGTGAGGTTGGTTGCTGTGTCCTGAAATCGGACCAAAATGACATCGGACTTAATGCACTTGGCCACGCGCCGCTTCCAGGCCCGGCCCTTCCCTTTGTGCACTGGTCCCCGTGGCTCCTGGGGCCCACTCTAAGGACACTCCGTTTCCTGCCTGTTTGCTGGGGGTGGGGTGGGGGCTAACGCTTTGTGAGTGCGGAGGGCTTTATAAAAACAGCACCTTTTGTTCCTGAGTCTGTTAACTTCCATGGAGGGAAAAGAGAAGCCAGCCAGCGGGGACATGGGGTCACTGTGGGGGATGGCATCCTTGGCCCTCTGCATGGCCTGGGGGAGGAGGAGGCAGGTCTGGAGGGATCCCTTGGGGGAGCCTAGAGTTGGGGGAGACAGCGGATCCAGGTGCCTGCGGAGAGAGACCACAGTGAGCCCCCCTGACCCCCGCCTGGCATAGCTGCGCAGGAGCCTGGGAAGTCAAGTTGGGGGCCTGTTGGGACGGGAGGGGGCAGGGCCGTGGGGGCGAAGCTCTGTTGCCGTAATCTTTGCTCTCGGACTTTGTGCAGACAAGAGCATTCCCGCTGTCGTGCTGCTCATTCTCATGAAACACTGCCATTAGTGCTGAATAAAGCTTGTGTGCTCTCAGAATAGCCGAGCAGATGCCAGGGGGCCCGGAGTCTCTTTCTTTTCTGGGCACGGGGCTTGGGGCTTTGGGCCTTGCACAACCGGCGCCCTTGCTGTGTTCTCAGGCAAGCGTGGATGGAGCTGCTGTCTGGGGCGTTGGGTGGGTCGTTGGGACCAGCACTCCTTAAACCTCTGCTCAGGCTGCATGACCGACTGAGCAGACTCGGAGCCAGGGGCGGGGGGGTGGGGGAGGGTTGCCTCTTGGAGGTGGGTCCAGGTCCCCCCGCCCCATGACTCAACCTGCAACCAAGCCTGCAGCTTTGGCGAAGGATCAGAGCCCAGAGGACCGCTACACTTAGTGAACTTGGAAATGCGGATCCTGCCGCCCTGCCCACACCCAAATCCACACCTGCTGAGGGGGGGGCAGCCACCCGGGTCCCCTCCCCACAGACCAGCAAGGAATGCTGGTGCACCATCAAGGGCGGGCGCCTCTGGTCGCACTTGAACTTGGATGTGCCTGGGTGGCACCAGAGGTCTCGCCACGCCCCATACTTTCATTCCGGACGTCGGGAGTGGGGCCTGGGAATCTGGGTTTCTAACAAGATCCCAGATGCGTCGGATGGGCCAGGTCCGAGGACGGCATTTACAGTCGCCTTCCTCTTGAGTCCTCGCCTTCCATCCTAAGCTCCCTTTCTGCCATAAGAGATCTGGAGCTTTTTTCTAAATTGCTTGCGCTCTCCTGCCATCCTCACGACCCAACCCAGTGAGCCAGTGTGCCCAGTCCTCAAGCTGGAACATGGGTGGGTGTGAACCCCACCCCCACCCCCACCCTAGCCGTACCCCTCTGGGAAGCCCCACTTTTCCATGAGCCAAGTCAATTGGGGAAGTTTCTCAGACTTGAGCACCAACATGGAGGGGGAAATGTTGCCACACACACCTTTCCACTGACCAACCCCCAGCCAGGGGTGAGAGGGTCAGGCACCTGCGTGCTACAGGGGACCCTTATGCCTCCTGATAACTGGTTAGAGGATCAAACAAGACCTTGGAAAAGGTGGATGGGGTGCGGGGAGGGGACTGTCCTTGCCGTGAATCATTTTACTGTGTCCCTAATAAAAGAGGGCGACACGTGGCTTCAAGCCACTCCCAGCTGGCGTAGGACACGGCTCCCCATCTCTGCACGTGCCTTTGAGAGAACCTGGCTTTCGAGCATCTAACCCCCTCCCCGCCCCCGCCGGGGAATTTAGAAGTGGTTGTTCACGTTACATCTAGCTCTATAAACGGTGGTACTCAGGTGTTTCTCTTACAGAAGTTAAAACAATTAAGAAACCAAATTGTTAACCACCATAGAAGAGCTGGAAAGAATTACTGGAAGGGGGGCGCCTGGGTGGCTCAGTGGGTTAAAGCCTCTGCCTTCGGCTCAGGCCATGATCTCAGGGTCCTGGGATCGAGCCCCGCATCGGGCTCTCTGCTCAGCAAGGAGCCTGCTTCCTCCTCTTTCTCTCTGCCTGCCTCTCTGCCTGCCTCTCTGCCTGCCTCTCTGCCTGCCTCTCTGCCTGCCTCTCTGCCTGCCTCTCTGCCTGCCTCTCTGCCTGCCTCTCTGCCTACTTGTGATCTCTGTCAAATACATAAATAAAATAAAAAAAAAAGAATTACTGGAAGGGAAATGCAGAAAAGGACAACAACCAGGATAAGAGACAGCTTCCCTTTGCCTAATGGAAGACTCACACAACTGTAGTTCAATCTAGTAGGAGAACATCTGACCCACAAAATTTGGGGGTGTGCAGGCTGCCGAGGACAGCGGCTGGGTTGAGCCGCAGAGCTCTGAGCACTGACCCTGAGCAAGGCAGGTCTTCGAGGCGCTCCCACATTGCTATGCGGTCTCAGCTGGGGGTGGCGGGGACACAGGCGACTGCAACCCAGGCCGGGGAACTTGTGGGGAACTAACTGTATACTCACCCACCAGCCCCTGGTGTCTTCATAAGCGGTGTCACAATTCTGTACTAGCCCTCCCCACACACATATCCCCCCACCCCCACAGCCCCTGCTGGCAAGAGGATCTGGGGCAGCTATTCTCACAGCCTGACCTTCTAGAAGGGACCCAAATCACACCGATGAGAGGCTGTGGGTTCCTATGACCACAGGGAGTCAAGGGTAGAATCAGTTGAATGTATTCTTGCCTGGACTTGGGAAGAGCTCTTTTTCCCTTTGAGAAGCCTGGTCCAGTCACCTTGGACAGAGTGGGGTGTTTTTTGGAAGGATTCTGAGCAGTTGAGCCTGATGGGATTAAAGTGGGTTCCAGGGGTGCCTGGGTGGCTCAGTGGGTTAAAGCCTCTGCCTTCAGCTCAGGTCATGGTTCTAGGGTCCTGGGATGGAGCCCCACATCGGGCTCTCTGCTCGGCAGGGAGCCTGCTTCCTCCTCTCTCTCTCTGCCTACTTGTGATCTCTGTCTGTCAAATAAATAAATAAAAATCTTTAAAAAAAAATAAATAAAGTGAGTTTCCAGGGGGCCTGGGTGGCTCAGTGGGTTGAGCCTCTGCCTTCGGCTCAGGTAACGATCCCAGGGTCCTGGGATCGAGCCCCACATCGGGCTCTCTGCTCCACGGGGAGCCTGCTTCCCCCTCTCTCTGCCTGCCTCTCTGCCTACTTGTGATCTCTCTCTCTCTGTGTCAAATAAATAAATAAAATATTTTAAAAAAATGAATAAATAAAGTGGGTTTCCAAGGAAATGTAGATGAACACACTGGTACTGAGTTGAAGAGTGACTGCCCCCAAATTCACGTCCACCCACACCCATGAACTGATACAGAAATAAGGTCTTTGCAGATGCAGTCAAATTAAGATGAGATCTTACTGGAATGAGGGGTATCCTAAACCCAATGACCAGCGTCCTTATAAAAAGAGAAGAGACCCAGACAGATACACAGGGAAGATGGTCAGGCGGTGGGGGGCAGGGACAGGGTGATGAGAGCACCAAGGGTCACTGGTGCCACCAGAAGCGGGGAGGCACAGAATGGATTCGCCCAGGTTAGCCTGCATGGGCCACCATAACAAAGCCCCACGGCTGGGGGGCTTCAACAGACATTTATTTTCTCATAGTCCTGGAGGCTGGAATTCAGAGATCAAGGTGTGGCGTCTCCCAGGGGTCCTCTCCTTGGCCTGATGGGGGTCCCCTGTCTCTCTTTCCTCTGAGCATGTCTGTGTCCTAATCTCTTCTTTGAAGGACACAGATTTGCTCAGGACCCACCCAATGACCTCCTTAAAGGTCCCATTTCCAGATGCCTGGCTGGCTGGCTCAGTTGGTTCAGCATCTGCCTTTGGCTCAGGTCATGATCCCAGGGTCCTGTGATGGAGTCCTCTATTGGGCTCCTTGCTCAGCAGGGAGACTACTTCTCCCTCTGCCTGCCACTCCCCCTGCTAGTGCTTTCACTCTCTCAAATAAATAAATAAATAAATAAATAAATAAATATTTTAAAAGGCTCCATTTCCAAAGAGGGTCACCTAATGAGGTGCTGCAGGTGAACACAGGAAATTTGGATGGACACAGTTCAACCCACCACACCTTGATTTCAGACTTCTAGTCTCCAGAACTAGGAGAAAACAGATTTCTGTCATCCGAAGCCACCGGTTTGTAGTGTTTGCTTCTGCAGCCACAGGAAATGAATGTACTTCCGTGTCCCTGTGGCAGTTGGGCTCACACTCTGCACTCACCCAACCAGCCAGCAGATCTAGCATCTGACCACTTCTCCCCACCCTGGAGCCTTCGCCACTCCACTGTCTCCTCTTCACCCTGCACCCCGTGTGTGCACCAGGACCATGACCTCTTCCATGCAAACCCCTCGATGTCTCCCAGCTCAGAGCCCTTCCAGTGGCCCCAAGGCTGGCATGACCTGGCCCCTTTAACCTCACTGCCTTCATTCCCTGCAGCTCATCCCTCCAAATCTGCCTTCCTCAGGCTTTGCTTCTGCTGTTCCCCCTGCCACACTCTTCCCTACACACAACCCCCCCCGCCCACACAGACACACTCTGCTTCCCCCTCTGCTTCTTTACTCTCAAGTGCCACCTGCTCAGTGAGACAATTACAACACCCCCTGCCTCCCATACTTTGTATCCCCCACCCACAAGAGCAATGATCACCCTAGAGTATACTATTAATTTTATTAATTTATTGCTTTCATCTGCCTTCCCTCATAGAATAAAAACTCCAGGAACTCCAAGAAGGAAGAGGCTTTGACTAGTGTTCACTATTTACAGTTTCAGTACCTAGGACAGTGCCCAGCACATAGTAGGAGCTCATTAAATATCATCCCGGAAGAGAGGGGGAAATGCCACTTCCCCCATTTATGGCTTCACAATGTCTGGAGTTTAGGAAAAAGAAGATCCTAAGGAAAGGACTCAGTATGTCCCCAGATTGTCCTGAAGGACAAAAGTGGCCTGGAAAGTCCTGATTTGGGCAAAGGAGTGATGTCCAAGGGACAGGATGCGGAAGCCTCCCTGCCTGGATCCTGGAGGGAGAGACCATTCTCTGGTGGGGGTTCCTTCCTGCTGGGGACCTGGAGCTGCCTCATGTGATGGTATGTCAGAAACCGGTTCTGCTGTTTGTTCACCGTCAGGCTGGCTCTGACGGTGCCTCATTTGGGGCTGAGGAGGAGGATTTGAGGGTAGAAGCAGGGAGGCAGCCAGGCTACGGGGCTGAAGGGGCAAGCTTGGCTGGGACCTGCTTGGCATCTGGCCAAGGGGCTGAGGAGGAGCTGGGGCCACCAGAGAGGGTTGGGACCTTGGGCTCTTAACCTGGGGTGCCCAACCCCCAAGGGATCCATGGAGAGAATCCGCAAACTCAGGGCAGAGGAAGAAATTGCATCTTCAACATTATAAACCTTTGATCAGATTGTGGTGGTTCCGTCGGCTGTAAATGTAGGCAGTGCTGTTAGCAGTTGCCGCGGCTGATTTCTCGGGCCACAGAAATCGTAAATGTGTTCATATCACATTCCAGTTGTTGTGGGTCTCTCAAAACATCAGCTATGCTGATCATGTCTTCAAAACTACAGCTGCTGTTAGACCTGCTGCTGGATCTTATTTCACTAAGCACATATGTTACAATACTATTTTGATAACTATATTTCAGTATAATTGGTTTCCTTTGTAATCCTATATGCTTTTAAAAACTATTCTAAGGGCTTGATTAAACCGGAGGGGAGCTCGTGGTACCAGAAGGCTATCTGACCTCTGTAGCTGTTCCTTTTTAAAGAGGCTCAAAGGGCATGGGGGAAACAGTGGGGGGGACTCTGTTTGCTTTGGGGCAGATGAAAGGATCCTTCCGGGGACCCTAAGGCTCCTACCATGGGCATCTGACCCAGGACAACAGGCCGGGCCACCTCCATGAGCAGGCCGTCTGCCTGTCTGCCTGCAGTGCCCAGTATGACCAGCAGGTGGTAGCCCCACCCAGCCTTGTGCAATTTCCTTCTTGCCGTGGTGGCTCTCAGGTGCCACAGAGGGGACACAGGGAACACACATGGTGTGGGACCAGGCAGCTCTGGCACCCGCAGACACGCACACACCTTTGCACGTGCGTGAATACACGCACGTGCACAGGTATGCTCATGCTCACACAACTAGAGCAGCCTACCTGAGAATCAGCTTCCAGAGCTTTCCACCTCTTCTAAGACAAAAGGCACTCCTGGGACTCTGGAATAGGGGGCCTCCTTTGTTCTGCATCATCTCTACGTTCCCTAATGGTCTTTCTGAGGTGTGCACAGGTCAGCATGAGCCAACTCCAGCCTCAAAAACCTAACTGCAGCTGGGGTCAAGAGCGGGCGACAGAAGTGGACATCTGAGTTCCATCTGGCTCTGAGACCATGGGCAAGTGACAGTCTGAGCTCTAGTTTCTTTGTTTTGCACGTTTTGGACAAAGAGTGAACTCTTTCAACCCAACAACAAGAAGACAAACAACCGAGTTAAAAAATGAGCAGAGGACTTGAACAGGCATTTCTCCAACGAAGAACGACAAATGGCCAATAAGCCCATGAAAAGACGCTCCCCATCATTAGTCATCAGGGAAATGCAAATCAAACCACAAGGAAATACCACTTCATGCCTACTAGGATGGCTATGATAAACCAGCCCAAACACAACACAACAGAAACCAAATAATAAGTATTGGCTGTGCTGTGCTGGTGAGAATGGAAAACGGTTTGGTGGTCCCTCAAAAAGTGAAAAGTAGAATTAGTCTGTGACACAGTGATTCCACTCCTAGGTCTACACCTGAAAGAACAGGAAACAGATGCTCAAAGAACTCATTCACGGCCAGTGTTCACAGCAGCAACACGATTCGCAACAGCCGAAAGGTAGAAATGGCCCAAGTGTCCATGACCAGAGGAATAAAGAAATTGTGGTCTATGCCCACATTAGAATATTATTCAGGCTTAAGAATAACGTACTGACACCTGCTACGATGTTGGGTCAACCCTGAAAGCATGAGACTCCCCCAAACAAGCCAGACACCAAAGACCACATGTATGTTTCCATTTATAGGGAATGCCCAGAACAGACACATCCTTGGACAGAGCGTGGATGAGTGGTTGCCAGGGGGCTGGGAGGGAGGAACAGGAAGCGATAATTTAGTCGGTAGGGGGTATTCTTCTGAGCCAATGAAAACATTTTGGAACGAGAGAGAGGTGGAGTTTGTACAACCTGCGGAATGAGCTGCTGAACTGTTTGCTTTAAGATGGTCAAATGCATGTCATGTGAATTTCATCAACTCTTTTTGCAATTAAAAAGAGAAAAAGAGGGACGCCTGGGTGGCTCAGTCATTAAGCATCTGCCTTCGGCTCAGGTCTTGATCCCAGGATCCTGGGATAGAGCCCCGCATCAGGCTCCCTGCCCAGTGGGAAGCCTGCTTCTCTCTCTCCCACTCCCCCTGCTTTGTTCCCTCACTGATCTCTCTCTGTCAAATAAATAAAATCTTTAAAGAGAGAGAGAGAGAGCGAGCGAATGGGTGCATTTTCTGGGTATTCATTCAGAGAATGTTCTGGCAGCATTGATGAACCTGGTACCAGGGACCCAGTGGGTCTAGGCTCTCTCCCAGCCTGCTGCCTCGTGGCAAAGGGCTGTTGTGGAGACTGAAGATGGAAGATTCTGGAGAAACAAGCATGAGGGGAGACTGAAGGGAGCTACAGGACCCTCCTGGGGGCCCCTCCGCCGCCATCTTTTCCAGCTTCCGACCAGATCCGGGTGGCAGATGCGCACACCCCTTGCTGGGGTCCTAAGCGAACTCACTCAGCGAGTTATCTTTTTGTCAGGGACACCGAGGTCCAGAAGTGGGAAAGCCATCTCTGCCTCAACGGCAGCAGCAGCGTCTCTCATCGGCTCACGGGAGCTTTGTCCCTGCCACCAGGTGAGGAAGAGCATCCAGGAGGAAACAGAGCTGGGGCGGGGGAAGGAGGCGGAGCAGGGTCACAGGCTGAATCGCTGCACACGGGCCCTGGGGAGAACAGGGAGGACTTTAGGGATTCGGGGGGGGGGCTGCTAAGCACTGGGTGTCCCACCTCTTCCTCAGTGCTGGGCAGCTGCTGTTCCCCCCTAAGGCCTGATTTCCACCACTGTGACCTCAGGCTCCCTCCACATCGAGTTCTTCTGTCTCTGTGACACTCGTGTCTCTCCTTTTCGGTAAACAGCATGCGCCAAGGCAGGTGTGTGCCCCTCACTCCGGAGTGCAAGAGGAGCTCAGTGGACTCCCAGGAGCCCGTGATGGAAAGCATCCTGGGAACGGTGCAAAGCCAGGAGAGTCTGGTGTCGCATTCTGGAGCCTGTGCTCCGCAAATTGCCTTGGAGCATTGCTTTCTTTTTAATTCTGCTCCTCCAAAGCCCCCGTGTGCATCTAGGAATGGGCAGCAGGGGGTGCTCAAAGCTCTTCTGAGAGGGAGCCAGCCCCAGAGCCCCGAAAGGGAAGGCCAGGCCTGGGAGGGGGCGGGTAGTAATGCCCTACTCTGGTTGTAGTTTCTGCCCCCCAGCCCCTCCCCTCTCGGTTCCCCAAGACTGTGTGGGCACCAGGCCACCCCTAGCCTGGTCCGGGAGGCGATGGGAGGGGATACAGCATCTTCTTTCAAAGAGAAACCACAACTTTGGGCTCCAAACTCAGGTTGGGTCCACTCACGCTCTGGCTCAAAACCCTCAAAGGCCCCCCATCACCTTTAGTACCAAATCCAAATTCTTCGTTTGGCATTCACGCTCCTCATGCCTAGCTTTCCTGCCTTATTCATGATAACATTCCCCCTTTCACCACGATGCATATGGTCTAACCATCTCCACCCCGTGCCCCCCGCTGTCAGGGCTCACCCCTCATTCACTCAGCAAGTGTGCACTGTGCCAAGTGCTGGGAACGCAGCCACGAGTCAGCAAGGCCCGGCCTCCTGGGACTTCCTATCCCTGGGATGACCGACACCAAGCCACGAACTGCAGAAACAGCCACCGAACGGCAGGGGCTGTGGTGCCTGCTGTCCCCATGCCTCTCTTTCACACCTGCCTGGGGGGCATGCCCGAAATCTGTCCGGCACCCAGCATGGGGACTGGTCCACAAGAGGCTGAGCATCCTGACTCCAGCCCAGAACACGGGGATGGCACTTCTGCTGATGGCCTGCGGCTCTTCGGCAGAAAACCAAGAGGCTTCCCCACCCCCGCTCCCCCACCCCGGCCCACGTCTCCCAGAGAGCTGCTCTAGGACTCTGAGCTCAAGGGGGCAGGGACGGTACACTTGGTCCAGCAGGCACCTGACCACAAGCATCCCCACCAGCTACTCCCAGGGCCACATACCCACTTCTCCCGGATTTTAACAACCAGGACAAAGATTATTGCCCGAGATCTCTTTATTCCTATAGTTCACTATGGACACAAAGAACATTCTCGCTATCTTCAGATTCAATTGGCCAAACCATGTTGATTTTTCCCTCAGCCCTGTGCTCCCAGAAAACAGCAGGGCTTATAGGAACCCCCCACCCCCACCCTTTGTATCTGGAAAATGACTTGTTGCAAAGAACCAGCCTCCGACACACGATTTAGACGAGACTCACGGATGCTCCCTGCCCCAGACTGTGACCTTGTTCACTTCTGACAAGGACAGACACAGACCCTCAAAATCCCCTTCATGGACCCATAAATGATTACCTGAATTGCTTGTTTCACTGGTCAAGGGGAGCAACGTGCTTGTCAGCCAGGTTTTGGTTAAACGTCTCTCCTTCCTCCGGGCCCTTGAACGTCAGTTCTCAGCCTGAGCCAGCCAACAGCCCCTCCTGGAATGGCTCCGGAACAGGGTTAGACATTCTCCAATCTTCTATCCCGCTTCCCCACACCGGATTCCTTCCGGCTTCGTTTGCTCCTTTCTGAAGCAGAGAAACTCTCGGCCTCTCTTCTGACGCCTGCAGACCCGATGGTCAGAGTCTTCTCCCTCTTGCAAGACTTTCTCCCCCCACCCCCCCACCCCCGGCCTTTCGAGAATCCTTTTGCAAAAAGTCACTCTTATCAAGTCTGGATTTGTTTTTCTTTGACACTCTAGAAGGAGCAACGTGAAGATGGTCCCTGATGGCTCCAGTCAGCAAGTCACAGGGGCGGAGCGGATACCCACCTGCCTTGGCTTTTACTCTGGGGCTCATGGGATGTTGGGGAAAGTGCTTTCGTGTCCAAACAAGCCAACACTCGGATTCCTAGGAACACAGCTGAGCTCAGGCATTCTTACTGAGGAACGGATGCTTCCCTCTGGTCTCAGCACCCCCATCTCCCCAACGGCCCCCACCTGGGGCAAACCTCCTCCAATTCAGCATTCACCACAAAAGCCATGAAGCTGTCATCAGAGGCAAAGGACACCGAGGCCGGCTCTCTTCTTGGAACCCGGAGCCTGGAAGGGGAAAATGCAACGAGAACAAAACACGAATTAATTGTCCGGGGTTTTCTCCTGCCTGAGCAGCTCGCCCAAGGTCTCGGAGCTGGGGCAGGAGTGGCGCAGCTGGGATTTGACCTCCGGGATCCTCTGATTTGACCTTCCGAAGCAGGGCTTCCACGCCCGCCCCGCCCTGCTGGGCTCCCAGGCTGCTGCTCCTCAGGCCCTCTGGGGGGCCACCTGTCCTGGGAGTGACAAGTGAGGCGCTGGGGCAGCTCTGACCATCAGGGGGCGCCCGGGCTTGGAGGAGGGGGACAGGAAGGACCTGTCCCACATCCTGGCGTCCTCCCCACAGCAGAAGGAGTGAGCCAGGGCAGGGCTGCCTGGGCTCAAATGTTTGCAAGCTGTGGGACCTCGGACAAGTCATTTTATTCTTCTGAGTCTCACTTTCCATGTCTCAGTTGGGGGAAATAAGGGTGCAGGCCTTGGGGACTCTGTGCCATGTGCCCCACAGTGAGGACCGTTGACGACTCCCTGCTACTACTAGTTCAGGTACTGTTAACAGCCCGGATGGAAAGCAGAGGAAACTGAGGCCAGAGAGTCAAGGGTACTGGCACATAAGCCAGAGTGAATCTGCCCCACCCAGCGCTGACTAAAAATTCTGGTTGGCAGCACCTCCCGGTCTGGCCCTCACACAAAGTTCCAGAACATTCCAAGTCCCCTGAACCTGAGCTTATAATGGGACAGGTTGCTCCCTACAGTGTATAAGGAAGACTGGAACCGTGGACACAGAAAGAGCCCCAGGGTGGAGCCCCAGCTGGGCCACTCACTTCTCTGCGCCTCAGTGTCTCTGACAGGATGTCTTGGAGGTGGTTGGGATTAGGTGTGGGGATGCATGTGCAGGCTTTATCCTCCAAAACGTGAGTCCCATCTTGAAGCTCCCTGGAGGGCAGGGACCAGGTCCGAGGACTTGGTTCCCAGGAAGCAGGGTACAGGAGTGTAGGCAGTGACTATGCCCTAAATACAGGGAGCCGTGTCTACACAGGGGGCACAGGGCGTGGAGTGGATTAATACAATAGCCACCTGCGGGTGCCAGAGGCAGGAACCGGAGGGGGAAGGAACTGTGGAGGCGCTGATTGGGGGGAAGGCAGTTGTGGCATCTCATTTTGGAAAACGGAATCCGGGGCACCTGGGTAGATCTGTGGGTTAAGTATCTGACTCTTGATTTCCACTCAGGTTGTGATCTCAGGGTCGTGGGATTGAGTCCCGTGTTGGGCTCTGCTCTCAGCGCAGAAGCTGCTTGTCCCTCTCCCTCTGCTCCTCCCCTTGTGTGCGCTCTCTCAAATAAATAAATAAATAAATAAATAAATATTATTTTTTTTTTTTAAAAAAGGCAGAATCCTTTGGTCCAAGGGCCAACGGAGGGCCACGCAGGGCCAGTGCCTCGCTGGCTGCCTCGGGGCCAGCATGAAGCCAGGTTTTTAGGATTCTCGCTCAGGAGCTCCCCCTCTTCTAAGGCCTAGCGCAGGGGGGCGAGGGGGGGGTGTGCCGTGGGGGGGGGGCGTGCCCCCAGCTCTGGATTTTTCCCTAAGTGCCAGGTGACCTTCAGAAGATCGCTTTCTGTGATTTTCCTCACAGCCTCGCCTGCAGCTCCATCTTTTAAAAATAGTCGCACAGAAACCCATTGCTTATTCAATGAGCTCTTTTGTTAAAAAAAAAAAAAAAATACCCTGCAGCTTCGGTTTGTTTAGTTCATAAAAGGCCCACTGCGATTATCAAAGAGCCAGCTCATTAAAGAAAAATGGGATGCTGGGAAGGAGTGGGAGAGGGCAGGGGTGGCCCGGGGGAGGGGGGGCAAATCTGTCCCCTCTGGAGACTTGGGGCGGCAGCCCCCCCCCCCTTGGAGGCTTAGCTGGCTCATCTGCATGGGGGTAAAAATAATAAAAATGTCAGGTCCTGGGATTCAGAGCGGACCGGACCACACACGCATAGTCCTGTCTCTCCATCCCTCCTCATTCTACTTGCCTCCCTCTGCGGCTCGGCCCGCCCTCCCCTCCCAAACTTCTGGAAAGAATCACGCCCACTCCAGTCTCACCTTCTTCTCTTTCCTCTGCCCGCATTTCCTCTGCCAGGCTCTTCCCAAGGTTATCAGTGACGCTCACATGGCTGAATGGACGTTAGCGGACAAATATTTGTACAGAACCTCGTGTCCGCCGGGCGCTGTTCCCACAGTTGTCAGCCCTCATCTTGCTGGGCGCTCAGAGGTGTGGGGTCCTGGGCGGCAGCCCGGAACTGGGGGGCCGGGGTCCAAGAACCGGCTCCGGGGGTCCCCAACAGACCAAGTTCGGCTGACAAAATCCAAAGCAGAGAGACGAGCGGCAGCGGAATGAGAAAGGGGTTTATTTCGGCGAGGCCAAGACCAGGATGACAGCAGACTAGAGTCTCAAAGAGAGGGTTGAAAATGCTTCCCGGTTTATAGAAGCAAAACGCGGACAGTCAGTGGGGACGTGCAGGTAGGCAGCGAAGGTCAGGTCGATCCTTGTCTTGGGGTCAGACGGCGGGGTCTCGCCGGCTTGCTTGGCCCACAGGGTCTTTTGCCTGAATTAAGAGATAAACTGGAAAGAAACACTTGTCAGTTAGAAAGTCTGAGGCCAAAATGAAGTGGGTGACGTCCTTTTGCAGGCCCACCGCCCAGAAATCTACAGACCCTGTGCTCCCCTTGGTTCCCGCCCACTCTGCTGGCTGGGCCTCGGGTCTCTTTCTTCTCTTGACTTTCTCCCAGGGGAAGTGGCTATTTGTCTACCCAACCTCTGTTGTTTTTTGTTTGTTTGTTTTGTTTTTTTCATTTTCTATAATGGGAAGGGGGCTCCCCATTTTTTCTGGATATCCATGAGTCCAAATGCCTACATTTGGACCTAGAGCTGGTGGTGGCTGTTAAGAGAAAAGCAGAAGTTTGGGTTGAAACATGTGGAAAGGACCCTTAAAAGGGACACAGGCAGCACTTTTCCAAGCCACTAACCTGTCTGATGACGTTGATGACAATGGCTTTCCAACTGGAGGTGAGCTCCCCTGCTCCCCAGCTCTCCCCCAAGCTGTCAGGCAGATCCGTCACAGGCATCACTGTTCTATTCGAACATCTTCTGTGGATCACCATTACCCAGAAAGAAGTTCGAACTCTATGTTGAGCCACCAGGATCTCCAAACCCACTACCGACCGACCTCTTAGCTCACTGCCCAGCTCTCTAAACCCTAGTCCCACATTGTCCCATAGAAATACATTTGAGGATGCCTGGGTGGCTCAGTTGGTTAAGCAGCTGCCTTCGGCTCGGGTCGTGATCCCAGGGTCCTGGGATCGAGTCCCACATGGGGCTCCTTGCTCGGCGGGGAGCCTGCTTCTCCCTCTGCCTCTGCCTGCCTCTCTGTCTGCCTGTGCTCGCTCGTTCTTTCTCCCTCTGTCTCTGACAAATAAATAAATAAAATCTTTAAAAAAAAAAAAAAGAAATACATTTAAGCCACGTAAATAATTGACAATTTTCTGGGGCACTTGGGTAGCTCAGTTGGTTAAACCTCTGCCTTCTGCTCAGGTCATGATCCCAGGGTTCTGGGATCAAGTCCCACATCGGGCTCCCTGCTCAATGGGGAGCCTGCTTCTCCCTTTCCCTCTTCCTGCTACTCCCCCTACTTATGTTCGCTCTGTGTCTGTCAAATAAATAAATAAAATCTTTTTTTTAAAAAGTGATCAACAATTTTCTAAAGGCCACAGTGAAAAATGAAAAGAAATGGGCCAGATTTTTTAAATAATATCTTCTCTTAGTGCAATCTATTCAGAATATTAGCATCCCAACACAGAGTCAATATAAAGTTTATTAATGGGATGGTTTACCTTTGTTTCTTCATACTACATCTTCACCATCTGGTGTGTGTATTTTCCTCTTAGAGAGTATTTCAACTTGCTCTGTGTTTAGATTTCATAAAATGTACAGTTGGAAAAGTGGATTCACATACCCGACTTGTTCCAAATAGAGTTAAAAGGCTTCCAGTGACAGAATGAAAGATCCATTTTTTCAATTTTAATTTTAATGAATTAAAATTAAAACTTGGAATTCCTTTCCTTAGTGGCCCTAGCCACCTTTCCAGAGCTGTCTGTGGTCAGTGGCTGCCACAGCGGACAGAGCAGCTTGGGCTCTCCACCAGCACAGGCCGGCAGACTTTCCAAGATTTCCAATGCTCTCTACGCTTGTTCGTGCGCTGTCTGATGCTTTTGAGCACAGAGGAATTGAATTTTTAGTTGTTTCCTTTTCACGGATTTAAATGTAAAGGCCACATGTGGCCAGTGGGTACCCTACTGGGAAGCTGCTGTCATTCCCCAGACCTCTCGGGTCCCAGCCTTGGCCTCCTGTCTTCCTCTTGGCTGAGTCTTTTGTTTTAAATATTTTATTTATTTATTTTTAAAGATTTTATTTATTTACTTGACAGAGAGAGATCACAAATAGGCAGAGAGGCAGCGGTGGGGGGGTGGGGTGGAAGCAGGCTCCCTGCTGAGCAGAGAGCCCGATGCAGGGATCCTGGGATCATGACCTGAGCTGAAGGCAGATACTTAACCCACTGAGCCACCCAGACGCCCCTTAACGATTTTATTAAGTTATCTCTACGCCCACCGTGGGGCTCGAACCCACAACCCCCAGACCAAGAGTCACATGCTACACCGATTGAAGGAGGCAGGCATCCCTTGGCTGAGTTTTGTCAACGCAATTCCTTGTCAGGGTACCGCCTCCCTTCTGGGCCATTCCCCATCACCCTGTTTTGTTCCCTGTCCCAATACTGACATTTTCATCACAATTAATTGTTGGCTTTTTCTTCCTAGGTAGTGGGGGTGAGCTCCATGAGAGCTGGGCCATGTCTGCCTTGTTCACCTCTCTGTGGCCAGTGTCTTGAGACGAGCACACAGCGGGCATTCCGTAACACTGAGTCAAACAGGTAATATTCATAAAGCATGAATCTGAGAGTCCAGCATTATTCACTTCATGGTGTTTATTTTTATTATTTTTTAAAGATTTTATTTATTTGACAGAGAGAGATACAGCGAGAGAGGGAACAGAAGCAGGGGGAGTGGGAGGGGGCAAAGCAGGCTTCCCGCTGAGCGGGGAGCTTGATCCCAGGACACTGGGATCATGACCTGAGCTGCAGGTAGACTGAGCCAACCAAGTGCCCCACCGTGTTTAAAAAAAAAAAAAGAGAGAAGAAGAAAGAACAGACCCAAAGCAGATTCACTTGCCCCCAGGACAGCAAGCCTCTCTGACTGCTAAGCTCTCAGTCTCTCCTGGAGTTGGGAGTGGAATCTGAAAGCAATCGGTCTGGAATTTCCTGGTCAGCGAGGTCATCTGGAAGAGAAGACCACATCTCTTCCCCGAAGGGAGGATAATCTTGCCTGAAATAATCCTTTCCTTTCTTTTGCTAATAATCTCCTTGTCCTTTCCCTTTATCAAAGTCTTCCATTTCCTACAGCTTCTGGGACCTTCTGTGGGTTTACTGGAAGGGACTTCGGCCCCTGTGCTGAGTGAATGGTTGAATAAAGCAGATTAGATGCTCAAATTTACTCAGTTGAGTTTTTGTTCTTTAACAATGGTGAAGCGATGGGGCTCCGGGATGGCTCAGCAGGTTAAGCCTCTGCCTTCGGCTTAGGTCATGATCTCAGGGTCCTGGGATCGAGCCCCGCATCATCGGGCTCTCTGCTCAGCAGAAAGCCTGCTTCCTCCTCTCTCTCTCTCTCTCTGCCTGCCTCTCTGCCTACTTGTGATCTCTGTCTGTTAAATAAATAAATAAAATCTTAAAAATAAATTAAAAAACAAACAAACAATGGTGAAGCCTTTCTCTTCTTAGGAGACACACATCCTCCCACTGCAGGCCAACAAATTCCTGACTCTAGAGTAATAGCCAGTTATGTATATTGTGGCCCCTGGAGTGATAGTTACTACCTCCTGAGCCCTTGCAATGTGTTAGGAGAAGGGCTGGAAGCACTTTCCATTTACTAGCTCACTTGATCCTCACAGCAGTCCTATGATGGGGCTGGGATTATGAGCTGCACTAAGGCACAGAGAAGTCCAGTAACTTGCTCAAGGCCACACAGCCAGTTAAGTGGCAGAACCAGAACCCCGGCAAACTGACTGTAGAAGCCATGGTCACATTAGCTATGAAAGATAACTTTCCAGCTCTTTTGACCATGAACACAATAAGAAGTACATTTTACATTCAGACCCAGGACATCTCTCTTTCTCTCTCTCACACACACACACACACACTCTCACACATATCCCTGAAAAAAAAATACTACATTGTTGTACATGATACTTTCTGGTATCTTCTATTTTATTCTTTCTCATAAGAAAAAAAAGTGCTGGTATGACCCACTGAATTGATTTCATGACCCACTCCACTCTACTATTTTTTTTTTAAGATTTTATTTATTATTTATTTGACAGAGAGATCACCAGTAGGCAGAGAGGCAGGCAGAGAGAGAGAGAGAGAGAGAGGGAAGCAGGCTCCCTGTTGAGCAGAGAGCCTGATGCAGGGCTCGATCCCAGGACCCTGAGATCATGACCCGAGCCGAAGGTAGAGGCTTAACCCACTGAGCCACCCAGGCGCCCCTCCACTCTACTATTTTGACCAACATTTTATTACGGAACATTTCTAACACAAAAGTAGAGGGGGAAAATTATAAGCCCCCCTCCGCACGAACCTGTCACCAACGCCAGCAATTATCAGCCCGGGGCCGATCCCGAGTCACCTCTGCTGGGTTCCTCTTCTGCCTTGCTTTGAAGCATCTCTCAGACTTGTTGTCATTCAGTGTGTAAACACCGCAGCTCAGGTCTTAATTGGTCAGGGCTGCGCTAACAGGATACCACAGACAGGACGGCTTCAAAAACTGACATTTATTTTCTCACCGTTCTGGAGGCTGGAAGCCCAAGGTCAAGACTCTGGCTGATTCAGTTCCTGGTGAGAGCTCTGGGCTTGGCCTGTAGATGCCCACCGTCCTGCGCTGTCCTCACTGGGCCTTCTTTCTGCGCACGCACGCACAGAGCTCGGTGATGTTTTGTCTTATAAGAACACTAAGCCTGTTGGGTCAGGGTGCTTCCCTGTGACCTCATTTGACCTTATTTACATAGGCCCTATAGCCCAATGCGCCCTATATCCTAATACAGTCACGCTGGGGGATAAGAGCTTCAGCGTATGAATTTGGTGGTGGGGGTGGAGAAGACACAAGCTTTCAGTCTGTAACAGTTCGATAATGGTTTTGGCGAAAATGTCCTCCTCCAGGGGAGACGAGGATGGGGCCATTGAGTACTTTGGGGACTGGCGTGGAGGGGACAAGAGAGGAAGGTGTTAAATTCTCCCCACATCAGTCTAGCACCCCTGAACCTGGAGAGGGGAAAGGGGTTCCCAAGAGCCCTCTAGGCCCTACCTGCAACTGAATTTCATCTGTCTCAGAGATCTCAGCTGTTAACAGCCAGGAAAAGACACTCATTCAGAGGGCTGTCCTTCGAGGATTCTGGGGCGTCCAAAGAGCACCCACACACAGCTCTGTGCCTAGGAGTGCCTGCTGGCTCCATGGACTGGGATAAAGACCTCGGGCCGAGTCAGGAGACCTGGGCTCTGTGTTGCCTGTGACTGTTTACCCGTGGCATGATTTGGGCAAGCTGATTCACTTGGGCAAGCTGATGCTCTCTCTGGCCTCAGTTTCCCCTCCGTAAGAAAAGGTTTTCAAGATCAGGTTGCCTAGCACACACATTCCTGGATTCTCACTGTTGCAGCTTGACAATGGGGCAAACCCCAGCAGGTCTCTCCAGGATGTGTTTGTAGAAGGACCAAGGGATCGTCTGTCTGCCTTGAGGGAGGCTGGGAGGACCCCCCAGAGCAGCGCTGGGAGGGGGGCACATTACTGGCCCCAGTGGAGCACCAAGCTTGTAACTCAGGACGATTCCATTTGAGGCAGGGATGGGGGACTGGAGGAACAAGGGGCTGGAGAAAGGGCAGGTTTGTTTAGCAACTCCCCAGAGGAGACTTGGGGAGGTCTGGGGAGGGCCAGGTGAGGGCTCTCTGGCCAGGACAGTTCCCAGAGCAGAACTGGCCCCCGGGTTGCTTGTTTTAAAGGCTGCAGGATGTCGGAAGCTGTGACAGAGCCAGAAGAGAACTGCCGATGGGCGCAAGTCCCCGCAGCTCTGCGGATGTGAGCCCCAGAGAAAAGGGCGGGCTGCTACAGCCGCCGGCACGGTGCAAGGCAGATGGGGGATCCAGCAAAAGTTGGAACTCTGGAGCTGCGTCAGCCTCAGCAGATCCCCTGGGACCGGCAGGAGGCTGGCGTCCCTCCCAGGCTCTGGGCTGGGGCCAAGGCCAATTTTGTGCAAATGTAACAGGACAAGGTGACCCCAGCTGGCTGGCGGGCATGGGGGCGATGGGAGAGGCGGACAGATGGTCCAACAGTAGCAGAACGCCCATGCCGCGATTTGGGCTGCGCCCCCCCTGCACCCGCCCACCAGCTCACACGCGGCCAGTAGGTCTGTGCACCTGCGTAGGTGCCTCCCTCCTGGGCGAGCCCACAGACGTGCGTGTCCGGACACACTCCCTGCAGGCCTCCCTCCCTCCCTCCCCCAGGCTTTACCACTGACACTTTCTGTTCCTAGAGGTGTGTTGTCCTAGAAATCCCTTTCCATTCAAGGATTTCTTGGATGCTGCAGCCAATTTTCATTCCTGCCATGGCGTTCCTCCACAGACTCTGCCAGGAACATCTCTTTTTCATTTATTTCTGGCGCTGGAGAGGCAGTGAGAGGAAGAAGAGCCCTGCAGACGGCTCTGTGGTATTTTCATCAACGCAACAGCCTCCCGAGCACGTACGCCCTGGAAGCCGGGGCCTGGCTCCAGAACTGGGTCTTTCTTCCCCTGAGCACGGATGGTGACTCCCTTCTCCCTCCCCGCTGGGAGGCAGGGAACCCCGGGGGAGGTTGGTGTCCCCGGGCATGAGGCAACTCCATCCCTGACCTAACCCTCCCCGACCTGTTCCTGTTCCCAAACCTTATGTCCTATGAGGCCAGGGGCCATGTCCCCCCGCCAGACCTCAGAATGTGACCTTATTTGGAATTGGGTCTTTGTAGACATAATTAGTGAAGGACCTCAAGAAGACATCACCCTGGATTTAGGGATTATTTAAAATGCACTGAGTGAGGGTCCTTACAAGAAGGGGTGGGGGTACACAGAGACACACAGGGAACGAGCTATGTGGCGATGGAGGAGAGATTGGAATGACGGATCCCAAGGATGGCTGGCAGCCATGGCAAGCTGGGAGAGAGGCTTCCAGTGGTCTCTCCCGTGGGAACCAATCCTGCTGATAACTTGGTCTGGTCTCATAAACTGTAAGAAAAGACATTTCTGTTGTTCATGCCCCCTGGTCATGACGAAGGGTGGCCTTGGGGCTGAGGCAGCTGTGGCACATTCCCACGTGGCCACCACCGTGGTGGAAGCAATGAATGGACAAGGAAGGCAAGTTGCTGTTGGCCTGAGAAAGATCCTGTTGGAGCCGCAGAAGCCAGAGATGCTGCCATAGCAGAAACCTCTAGGGCGAGGGCCTGCGTTTGTTGCCTAGGGCCACCGTAAAATTACCACAGATCACAGCTGGCTGGTTGCAGAGGAGCCGACCTCCTCATCCTGAGCTTCTATTGGCATAAAACAACAAGTTGTCCTCTCCTGGACCAGGAGACCAGTGAGGGGACAGGGCACAAAGTCTTCACTTCTGACCCCAGTGGCAGAGTTCAGGGATCTCCAAGACCACCACTCCCATTTCTGACACCATTTGCCAATTTGGGGGGTCCCCGAGGCCACCCTCAGGTTCTGGCATTTACCGGAAGGACCCACAGAACTCAGCGAGAGCTCTGGCTCTCATGGCGACGGTTTATTACCGCAAAGAAAAGACAAAGATCAGCTGAGGAAAGAGGCTCGTGGTGCGGGGTCCAGGAGGGCTCCAAATGCAGAGCTTTCAGTGACCACCCCCCTTCTGGTGGAGTCAAGAATGGTGGTTACATTGTCCAGCAACAACATGCGACAGCAGGCACAGAGCACTGCCCACCAGGGGTGCTCACCTGAGTCTTGGTGTCCATCCAAAATCTTTATTACGGTTTAGGCCTATAGACATGGTTGATTTCAGCATCCAGCCCTTCCAGAGGTCAAGTTCACCCTGCATGACCCAAAGCCCCCACCCTAAATCACATTGTTCGCTGTCTGGCACGGCCCAAAGCCCCCAGGTAAACAAAAACCCTGTAATCAGACAGGACATTCCAAGGGCTACGAGATCACCGCCCAGGAGCTGTGGGCAAAGGCCAGATCTCTTTTTGGATCGGGTTGATTCTTTACTAGACACCTGCCAAGGGACCTCCGATAAGATGTTAGTCCTGATGGTGCCTCAGTTTTCACTTCTCTAAGATGGGTATGCAGGTACCTTCTGTCCAGCATTGTCAGGAGGATGCTGCAAGGGGGCATCTCTGAAAGCCCCCAGCCCGGCGTCGCCTGTAACACAGCTGGTCCTCAGGTAGAGGGCAGTGCTGGCCAGGCCTGCTGCCTGATTCACAGGTGATTCATCCCCAGCCTCGGGACAACAAGATCTGAGGTCCCCAGCCAGCGTGTGGGGGCTCTTCAAAGGTGAGCTGACAGCCCTGACTGCAAAGTGAGAGCAAAGCTCATTATGTGTGGCCTTTTTGATGAATTATAAAGAGCCCAAGCTTCATGCTGCGAACGGAGAGGAAGAGATGTAAGACCACCGGCAGACGCATACGTTTTATTTCTGAAGCGAGAGGAATTCTGGATCTCTACCAGGAAGAGTGGCACCTTTGTGCAGGATGTCCATGCAGGCTCTGGGCTGAGCAGCACTGAGCCTGGAGACTGAGCCCATCACAGAGGGGGCGGCAGGGCCGTTCCTTTTAGGGAACTCTGCTCTGTTGGAAGCTCCGGGCTGTGTCATCTGTTGGCAATGAGGAGTTGCCTTAATCACCTCCCTGAAGGGGTTTTTCATCTCTCCCTCGAGTCAGGCATGAGCCTTTGCAGGAGTGGGAGAACCCGGCTCTCTGATGAGGGCTCCCTGGACAGCCTTCTTGAAGATGAACACGCAGAAAGCAGATGGCTGGGGGTTCCTTGGATCTTGCACTCCCCGCCCTTCCCTCCTCTTCCTGTCTCCTCAAACAGGCTCCCAGTGGGCTTGAGGGGAACCCTTGGTCTCTCCCCAGCTCTGGGCTACCTCCATTCTGCTGCTCAGAACCTCTCCCTTCAGCTGACGGCAACTGCACCCTTCCTGTGTCTCAGGTCAATGCTTGGCTTTGGTCTGGATCTCTCTTTCTTCAACGAGCTCATTTGTTTGTTGAAAAATCCCACCGGCAATCTTCACTTTTCCAGAATCCACCCATTTCTTTCCACTTCTACAGCTCCTAGTTGGGTCCAAGAGGCATCACCCTCTCTTGCCTGGATTATTGCTGTACTTTCTATCCCCACCCCCTCATGATCTGGTCTCCTCATTAAAACCTAGGCAGACCATGCCTCACCCCTGCCCTAAGGCACAACGCCCCCCCCCCCCCGCCCCCAAGTCTCCCAGTCTCCCTCAGGGTCCCTGACCTACTCCCTCTGGACTCTACACTGCAGCACGGGGACATCGTGTGTTCCAGGGATCAAGGGGATGGGAAGAAACACTCAGGTTCTCTCATGCTGGAGACACTCATCCTATAATATGTCACTAGAGTAGGACCTAGGGTCAAAAGGTGAGCTGGCTCCATCTGGGGTCTTCCCCTCTCTCTACAACTTCTACCAATGCAGGAAATACCCCCGAATAAGCAGAAACCACCCCTTGGGAAATATGCTGGCCGCCATTTTGTTTCATGATGGCAGCCGGACTCCCACAGAAAACTTCCACACGTACACATGCACATGGGCACGTACACAGCACTTGGCTCCAAGTTCTTTCTGTAACTGGATTCATTTAATCCACGCAACAGCCCACGAGACAGGTTAGTACTATTATCTCCAGATGTGCCGGCTTTCATTACATTCTCTTTAGTAACATTGCAAGTATTGTCAACAAGGACTAATTATTTAGAAATTCTTCCTGGGGCAGGCAGGCAAACTGGAAGCCCTACTCAGCTGGGGTAGAGCACAGTCCTCCCTCCGTGTGATCAACTCCAGTTGAGTGTGGGATGGAAAAACTGGCAACTTTGCCACCCTCAACACTTGCTCGTCATGGGAGCACCCTCGCGACTCTAACACTAACAACTCGTGTGAGTTCTGGGCTCGCCATGTGCCAGGCCCCCTGCTAAATGCTTTGTGAGATCTGTCTGCTTCAATCCTGCCAGCAATTCAGCGTCATGGGGCGTGTGAGCTCCATTTTGCAGATGAGAAGAGCAAGCAAGGCTCCAAGAGGCTAAGTCACTCACTCCTGGCCACTCGGTGGCAAAGCTGCCAAGCTTGCCCTGATCCTGGGAGAGTCACTCTGATCTTCCTACTGGTCCCCATGAGGAATTTGTATCCAAGGCAGGAGGAGACCTGCAGGCTTACAGGTAAATCAGGGAAGGCCCTCACTCTCCCAGCACTGGGTGGGGGGGCTCTTCTCCCTGACTCTGTACCACTGATTGGCTCTCTGCCCATCCACTTTCCCTACCTGTTTTTCGAAACCCACCAAGCCCTAGACCGTCCCCACCCCCCACCCCCGCCCAGGGCTGCCTGTCACAGTTTTCTAAGCAGGATGGCCATCCCTTATCCAGACTCTCCAGGCTCTGCCCTGGGATCAGTTTCCAAAAATACGCAGTGGCTCCAGCACATGGCTGAAGGGCAGTGCAGCTGGGAATTGGGGGCTGGGCTGTGCCAGTCATCTGGTAGCTCTCTGAGATGAAAATTTTACCTAGACTTCCGGAGGTGAGCCAAGGACCCAGTCCAGACTCCAAGGTCCATGCATAGGGGATGGGTGTCTGGGACATCCGGTCTCTTAGGTCTCACCTATAACCTCTGTTGGCCCCAGCAGTGGTGAGGCAGCTCTTTCCCACTGTGAAAGCAGATGTAGTGTGTGGGGCCGTAAAACCTAATGCATTTGCCACCGGGAAGACATTTTAATAAGAGCTACTATCCACCCTTTTCAAGACAGGCTTGTCTGATGAATAGCTCGGATGAGCCTAATAAAGTTATAGGTGAATGGAAATTAGGCCTTTAATGGGTCCAGTAGCAGCTGAGGCTCGTTCACACTGCCTTTTTATGAGACCAGGATAAAATCCCCCCTCCTCTTTCATTCCTTCATTTCTACCCTGGAGCAAAGGTTCTCATAGCTGAGACCCAGAACATTCCATTAACCTCTTCCAATCCTCTGATCTTCCATCTCCTTTTGACCACATGAGCCAAGGGACCATAGATATTCTCAGTCGGCCTTTGCTTTGTCCATCCTGGGTTGAACAGCAATCTGGCTCTGCACTCACAGCCTCCTTTGCTGATGCCCAAGCTAGAAGCGAGGAGCGTGGGGGCCCACCAAGTGGAAAGAGGAAAAGCAAGTCTGCATCTGTGAGCCGATTCTGTTCCACAGACTTGTTCTGAGTCTCCACCATGGCCCCGGCTGGGCCACATGCTCCATGATGGGCACCAGAGAAACTGTCCCAGAGAGGAAGATGCAGGCCTGATGGGCACGGAATGGTGAGAGCATGGATGACGTCGGCTCTGGGCAGGTGCAGGAAGAAGCGCCCCTCCCCCACCGGAGTGACTATGGAGGACACTGTCCATCTTCAGACCACTCTCCATTGCAGCCTGGATCCCTGCTGGGCATTCCAAATTACAGCCTGGGGTCCTGATGCTGGACTCTTCCTCCTCCTTCCTCCTCTTTCTTCCACGGAAAGCAGGTCCGGTTCCTGTGCACGGCTCATAGTGCTTGCTAGCATTCTGGCCAGTAGAACTTCACGCACTGCCGTGGAGCTCGCCTTTGGGGGCTGTTGGGTCTGCGTGGAGCCACTGTGCTTGGAGACTCTGGCCCTCAACCCCAGATGGCCCCTGGGTGAGGGGGTGCATCTGTGAGTGCGCAGAGGCAGTGCCCACGCCCCTGGGGCTGGGCTGTTAAGTTAGGATGAAGGAAAGTGGAGATTTTCCTTAAAATAACCCAAAGGGGAGCTACACGCAACTTTGCAGAGTACAACATTCACAGGGCTTCACCTCTCCAAAGGAGCCACTTTCTGAGACCATGACCTCAAGATGGGCAGGCTGGGATGGAACAAAGCCGTGAATGGGGATGTCCCCAGAATCTCATGTTTGTAAGTTCACCCGATGGTCATCATCATGACGGGTACACCTCAATATTCACCTCTTTGGCCAGGAACGGTGCCCGGGACCAGGGGTGTGAGTTAGACACAGAGTCCATGCCAAGAGTGGGGGCGGAGGAGGTGATGTGGCTGCAGGTGCTCTGTGACCAGGATGGGAAGGACAGCCAGGAGGAACCCCCGCTGGGTGGTGCCGAGGAGAGAGACTGAACCCCCAGGGAGGGGTGTGGGTGTGAGCAGGCGGTAACTCCAGAGAGACTGAGTGGAGGAAGGAAAGGGAAGTTGAACCTTCTCCACTTGTTGAGAACTTCTGATTATTTATTTTAAAAGATTTTATGTATTTTGAGAGAGAGCGTGCACTTGAGAGCTTGAGTGGGGGCAGGGGCAAAGGGAGAGGGAGAGACAGACTCTCAAGCAGACTCCACACTGAGTGTAGAGCCCGATGTGGGGCTCGATCTCACCTCCCTGAGGTCATAACATGAGCCAAAATCAAGAGTCGGTCCCTCAACCCACTGAAACACCCAGAATCCCCAAGAGAACTTCTGATCATTTCAATTTGACCTTGGAACCATCTGTGAAGAGGTGATCTGCCAAGCGAGTGAAGGACGTAGACAAGACTGCGGGAAGAAAGTTCACAAGCTGCTTTAGAAAGAGTGTTTCAAGCCCCGTGGAGGACTTTGAAGCCGATGGATGAGGCCCACTGGGGAGCAGGGGGGTGATGATCAGCGGTATAGCACCCCAGGGGTAGGACCTGGATGCTTACAAAAATCCCACTGCTGCGGCTGCCAAGAGGCTCCAGTTTCATGGGCCTGGGATAGGGCCTGGGCATCCGGATTTTAAAAACCTCCCAGGGTGATTTCACTGGTTGGTCTGGAAGTCAGGACAGCTGGAGTCACTGGGAGATGCTGAGGCCAGCTGGTGTCCTTGCTGGTGTCCCCTAGATTTCCCTACGTGGAGGCAGAACTACGTACACAGTGACCCGTTCTATGTCATCCAGGGCCCTGATAGTTAGTCATCCCTGGCTAGCAGAAGTGGGCAGCAAGGAGGCAAGGGTTTCTCTCCTTCCTCCCTGGCAGACCCAGGGGAGCCCTTGCTGCTCTCCCCTCCCGTGGCCTGACGCTAGCTTCCCTTCCCTGTCGTAGCTCAGGGCCGCCTCCACCAAAGCCTGAGATGTCCTCAGGGTTCCAGTCTTCAAGGGCCCTGCCCGCGCGCGTGGGGAAGGGGGAGATGGAACTTCCGGGCTTTGGCCTACTTTCCCAGCTTGCTCGGGCTCCGCGGCTGCCCAGGGGCCTGGGGAGCTTGTGATCCCGGGCAGGGAGAGCCTTTGGTCTGTGCCCCACTTTCTCCAGCTTGTGGGTTTTGGCTGCCCTCCCGTGGCCTGGAAAACCGAAGCCAATGACCCCCTCTTGGGTGGGGGGGGGCAGGTTTGGTTGTCATGGAGACGTTTTGCCTCTCAGCCAGCTGAGTCCCATTTCTGCCCCTGCCGCATCTGCCCAGGCTGGCCCTGCTGGACAGAGTTTCCTGCTCAGAGGTGGTCCCAGCCAGGGAAACAGGGTAGGCCACATAGCACTGGAGAGAGCCCAGCTTTGCACCGATGGCCACAGTCGTGGCGAGTCCAAGATGCTCAGGGCTCAACCTGCCAGGCTCCACGAGCTCCCCTTCCATCCGAAGAGATGGGAGCCCTTGGAGGGCCAGCTTGTGGCCACAGGCCCGGGTGAGCCACCACTGTGGACATCCGGGGGACACTGTCTCTGAGCACGTTCAATAATCCCATAGGGATGTCCTGCCAGTAATTTCTCAGGTGAGAGGCAGATCTCCTGGTGGTTAGAAGGGGTGTGTGGGAAAACGGAGGCTGGGCTTTGCCCACCTCTGAGCGTGCAGCAGAGGGCAGTGAAGGTGATCGGAGTGGGGCCTTTTCCACAGACACATCGGTGCCCTTGACCTGGTGAGGCACTAGCTTGCTCATCTGTCTGCCTGGTCCAGTCTTACCTGTGGGCCGGCTGGCCAGGCCGGACTCAACATACCCGCCCTCTTCCAACATGAGCCTGGGCTGACCTCCCAGGTGGGAGGAACAAGGTGGACTGCTGGGTGGAACCCAGGGGTCCCCCTCCAGGGCCCAGAGTGGAGGAGTGGATGTCGGACTGAACCCCAGGTACAGGGTGTGCGAACACTTTGTAGCGAGTTATGCTGGAGAATTGGCTCCAGCATTTATTAGCTGTGCAATACTGGGCAAGTTGCTTGACTGGTCTGAGCCTCGCTTTCCTCCTCCAAAAATTGAGCTCACTTCACGGATGATGAGGATGGTGAGAGATGGTGTAGCAAAGGGATGGACGCTATCAGAACTCAGAAATGTTGGTTCTGAAAATTATTAATACTCCTGCCTTGGTGGGTGCACACGGTGGCCCGGGCCCCAAGAGTCCAGCGGGGAAGGGGGCCTAGACCTGAGACCTGACTCCGACGTCCATGGTGAGGAGTGCAATGGCTGTGGCCATGGAAGGAGGGGGGTTTGTTTGTACAGAAAGAATTCTTCAGATTTGTCAGTGGGATCCAAGCTGGAAAGAGGTGGTGGGCCTGTAGGAGCATCCGTGGGAGGTCCACGGAGGTCCACCCACAAAAGGTGTGTGGATACCCACAAGCCCTTGGCGTCCACTGACTGCAACCACTGTACTCACTCCTTAGGGCCCCCGGTGCACCCATACACCCGGCCTCCCACATTTCTACAGCACCTTCCTTTTCTCAAGACCACTGGGATGTCAGGACCGCGTCCCCCTTGCTCATTCAACATATGACCGCAGTTGCAGACCTACGAGCAGGACTGGCTGCTTGACCCTGGCTGCCCGAGTCTCTGTCCCAGCTGGTGTCATGTGGTTGGAGCCTTCCAGATGCATTCCTGTCCCTCTAGCCTGGCCTGGGGGTGGAGGACCATGTCTCATTCATGTTCCTCATATCCCAGGCCAACGGTTGGCCCCAGGAAGGGATGCAGGCTGGAACCAAGCTGCGGCCTTCCCGCAACATTGCGGCCGCCTCCAAGGCAAGTCCCAGGTCCTTGGCAGCCTCACCAGCCTGCCCGGAAAACCTCCATTTCATAACCCGTGTGATCCCCCACCCCAGCTCCCTCATTCCCTCTCCCCCTTCCCAGACCTCAGTATTCTCTGCCTGGAAAGCTGGAAGTTGTTTTTGTTTTTTTGTTTTAAAAACTTCTACTGACAGCTTGAGAATCTTGTGATTTATACGATTAATATGAGAAGCAACATCATTATTCTGTTAATATATTATTCATTTCACTAGTGATCTATTCTCTCCACACCCAGCTCCGAGAGTCAATTTTCCCTCCCTGCTATTTTAATAGAGCTGCATTTTAAATGGTGAGAACAGTACATTAAACATGTATAAGATGTAATCTCATTTAGAATGTGCTCTTCCAGGGAATCCACCTCGTAAGCATGAAGACAACAATGCTGCCTGGTCTTATCGGGGTCCTGCTCAGGTGGGCCGCCATGAACAAAGTCGAGCTCTGATTAAGGAATCCATTCAAACTTCTGGTTTGGGCCTCGGGTTCATGAATAATCCTGAGTCCCCCAGATTGCGCCCACTTGGAGCGTCTCCTTCGCCGACCCTTGCCTCTGACACTGTGACATTGGGGCAAAGAGGGAAGGAGGGGTTCCTCTCTTAAGAGAGTGGGACCCTCATCTTTCAATTAAAAAGCACTTGCCAGGGGCACCTGGGTGGCTCAGTGGATTAAAGCCTCTGCCTTTGGCTCCAGTCATGATCCCAGGGTCCTGGGATTGAGCCCAGCATGGGGAGGTGGGGGGGGGGGTGTCTCTGCTCAGCAGGGAGCCTGCTTCCCTTCCTCTCTCTCTGCCTGCCTCTCTGCCTACTTGTGATCTCTGTCAAATAAATAAATAAAATCTTAAAAAAAAAAAAAAAGCACTTGTCGTGGCTGCGGCCTTCCTGATGAGTTCTATCCTTCCCCTTATAAACCATGAATCAAACAGTAAATCCAGCTGTGGGGTGGGGGACTGGCGGGGGCGGGGGAGCTGCATGGGCTCCCCCTAAAGGCCATCTGGACCAGCCTTTGTTGGTGGAGCAGAGTTCTCCATGCAAGGTCAAAGGTGAAATGGAAGGGAGGTTTGCAATGTTCCAGAAGCATTGCGTCATTGTTGTTACTGCCGGGATGGGGGGGATACAGGGAAGCCCGTGCAATGGGTCTTGACCTTGCAGAGTTTCCAGTTGACCTAGATCAGTGACTCTCTCTGGTCTGGAGCTGGGAGGCACCCTGGATTCTGGCAACAGGGCTCCAAGGACACAAAACTGAGCTGTTATTGTGAGGTCATCACTGATGGCTTCCTGGGGGAGAGGGCATTTGGATGGCCCAGAAGGACAGACTGGATTTGGCCAGTTTGGGCTCACCAGGGAGGGTGGTCGGCAGCCGCAATGGCATGAGAGCCGAGTGAAGCCCGTTTGTACATGGCTTCCAACTATAGAGCCAAAGAGCTTGGATCTCCTGCAAGGCATGGGGAGCCACTGCAGGTTTCAGAGCTGAGTGACCAGTCAGAGCTATGCAGGTTCCCATTCTGGAATCCTGTGGGTAAGAGATGTGTACCACTGTCCAGGCACATTCTGCAAATAGCTCAGAGCTAAGATAGGGGAGATGGAGGCCTTCCTGTGCTTTTTTCCTTCACAAGCAAATTCCTGTTTACCCTTCCAGACCTTGCTCAAGTGGCCCCTCCTCTGCCAAGCCTCCCCTAACTCCGTTCCCTGCTGCCCCTGAGCTTCGCCCAGCCCTCTGCAGAGAGCGACCCATAATCAGCCCTGGCTCGCGGAGTGTGATCCACGGAGGAGACAGCAACAGGGGACCTCAAAGGAAGGTCGTAGAGTGAGGCAGGACCGGAGCCCGTCTCAGTCCAGGCTCCTCCAATAACAGGCCTGGTGACGAGGAGTCGAATGCCCGTTCACTGGGAAGTGTCCAGGGGGCATTTGTGAGGTAGCCAATGAAAGGGGAAGTATCAAGGGAGCTCACATCTAGGAAATAAGCTGGAAGCTTCTGGAAAGTCTTGGGAGACAGTGTGGAGCACAAGCTTTGGGGTTACCCACCCTGCTGGGGGCTGGCAGGGAACTGATGCACCATTGCCCTCAGCAGTCACTGGTTGGGGACTGGCCCTGGAGACTTCTGGCCAGCTGCGTGTCCAAGAGAAAGTCCTTGGGGCCACCAGACACGGAGGCTGGGAGCTGGAAGCTCGGTGGCCAGAGGGGATGCGGGTGCTGCTTCTGCCCCCGAGCCTCGCAGGAAGTCCTGTGTCTTGGTGACCACAAAACGGTTCCCTGCAGAGAGGTTGATCCAGCACGCCGGCCGGGATGACACACCCTTCTCTCCCAGTGCCCGCTTCCACTGCCTCTGGTTTAGAGGCTGCGCTGGGCAAGGGTCCTGGGTGGCCAATGGGAGTGTTATCAATGAACAATCTGGGAAGAATTTCTTGGTCGTCCTCCCTCGTGTCTGCTTCCGAGACACAGGGTCCCCTCTGCACTCTGACACTTGCCAGTGTTCTGTCGCACTCTGGGGACCAGGCTGCCTGCTCCTGAGAGATGCTTCTCTGCTCCCCTTCCAGCAGGAGCAGCCTGGCTGCCTCGAGCACCCCATCTGCGAATCACCCCTCCCCTGTGTGTCGCCCCCACTACAATGAAGACCTCAAGGCAAGGACTGGACAGAAAGAGATTTGGGGTCCAAGGGCCTGCCACAGTGCATCACACGGGCAACTGAATGGTGACCAACCCCAACAGGCTGACCAGATCTGACATTCTCAGTGGGGCGACAGCACCCCCAAGGGGTTAAAATTAGCTCTGGGAGGAGGGCACAAAGACGTCTCAGCTATTGTGGTGGCCTGCGTCTATCACAAAGCTCAATGCTACCTGCTACCCGACAAAATCGTATTCCCTTGTATTTAGTTTCATGGGGTCTGGGATGATTATTTAAAAAAACGTCTAAAAAGCCTCTTCAGATAGGTGATAATGGAAAAAAAAAAAAAAAGGTGAGAAACGCTGGACTTGAGGGAGACTGTGTGATACCAGCTCACATCCACCCATTCATAGCTCCGCACGGATCACACTTACTGACTGGAGAGAGGAACTTGAGCTGGGGTCCCGATCTGCGGGACGAGGTGTCTGTTAGAGAAAAGGAGGAAGGCGCTTTCGGACCCAGGCCTCCCCGGCATGGGAATGGGTGGGTGTCTCAGCCCAGGAGCCCCCATGTTTGCAGATCTGAAGGGCCACAGGGAACCTGAGAGATGCCCCCTCCTGCCCCCTGATCTGTTCATCCCTGCCGAAGCAGCCCGCAGCCTTGTGCCACGAGAGGGGGCGGGTTCCACGTTGTTCCTCCTCCAGCTGGCTTTCCAGTGTCCCGGAGTTCTTGTTTCTGTTGCCAGAGGACCAGAGGTAATGACTGTCCCCAGGGAGACAACACACGAGACTTGACTTTCTTTCCCGGCAGTTGGAACGTTTCATCTAACTTTCTGTTGCCTGCGCTGGGGGGCGGGGGGGGCCACCATGCCCTCCTTGGGTCAAAGCGCAGCTCTCCCTCTGGCGGGCTCCATGGCCTGTGGTGAGCCACCTCACTGGCCGTTGTCAGTAAAGGTGTGAGAGGACAGTCACCCAGGGAGGGCAGGTAAGGGCCGTCCTCCCCTGCAGCTCACCTGTGGGCGTGTGCCTCTGCAGACCGCTAGGTTCCCCTTGGGCTGCGGTCTCCCTGCTTCTCTGCAGGGGCCAGACCATGGGGCTGGACCATGGGGCAGAAGGGGTGTGGCAATGAGGTTTGTGCGAGCTAGCCTGGGAACCCGGCAGCTGACTCACCAACACAACTTGGGTGCCCAGGGCAGAACTGGGGCTGGGGCTGTTTCCTGCCGGGGCCAGGCCACGCTGGGGACTCCCGTGTGGATCTAGTCTCCTCTGAAGCCGGCAGGCCTGCACCCCACTGACCACTGGACAATGGGGAGCTGGAAGAGACTGGTGTGGACAGGGATGGGATCGTCTCCTCTTCTTGCCTTCCTGGCCCCACATGGACCCGCTGCGTGACCCTGGTCAAGTCCTCAAGCGTCCCTGCACCCCTGGAAACGAGCAGCTGTCCTGGGTGGCCTCCTCTGGCCGAACCCCGTGATCCAGAGGCAACCCGATTCTCCACTGCTGCTGAACGGCTGCATCTGTGGGGCCCAGCCCTGAGCTCTGGTCTCTGGGAGTTTGGCCTCTTGGGTGGCAGATGTGACTGCTGGGGAGAGACCCCTTGGTCTCTGTGGTCTGGCAGCCCTTATGCCAGTCCCAGGGCTATGCGGTTTCTCTACCTCCCCTCCAGCTCTCTCCCCCGCCCTTCCTCTCTACCTGCCCCCTCCCTGTCACCCCCACTCCGCCCGGTTAATGAGTCCCAAGGAGATGCTGTGTGCTGGGGTTGCATTTCGCGTTGGCAGACGAGAGGCCCTGAGAGCCCCTGGCAAGTGTGGCTCTGCTAAGCGCAGCCCTGACTCATGGTTTCCATGGCAATGGCACTCTCGGTAACAGCCTTGGCTTGTTGCCAGGGCAGATGACAATCGTGACAGCCCATCAGCCCTCGTCCAGCTGTGCTTGCAGCCAGAGGGGACAGGATGCTGAGTGGGGGGCGGCTGGCTCTCCTGCCCCTCTCTCTGCCCAGCCAGGGTTCAGCCTGGAGCACTGAGCCCCGGAAGGCCACTTCTCTGGCCTGGACAACCTCAGCAGCCATGCGAGGGCTTAGAAGGGGTCCCAGATGGGGACAGGACAGAGGAGCAGGCTTATTGTCCCAACACGGCCCAGTGTTCCTGTAGCACCCAAGTTTGCAGTCTCTTGGGGTCCTGCTGCTTCTGACAATTCCGCAATTCTTTGTTCCAAATATTGAAGAAAGGACAGCAGATTAGAGAGGTTGGAAAAGAGAGCCTCCCCAAAGAGCATCCTACCCCAGTGCCTTGATTAAGGTGCTTCTTAGGGTCATCTCCCACTGATGTTTCACAAGTGGTTTTCTGCAGATTTCAGCCCCGAGGGAGGTGGAGGGTGAATCCTACAATTTCCTTTCTCCACTGCCAATTAACAGACTGCCCCAAACAGCCAGCCTATTATCGATGATATTGACAGCCCATTATGCTGGGCTGGCTGGGCTCAGCAGGCCAGTTCTTCTGATTCCACTGCAAACCTCCAGAGAGTGGCTGGGCTGCTGTCATCTGTGGGCTTGATTGGACCCTGAGACAGCTGGGCTTCTCTCTGTTCCATGCAGTCCAAGAGTGCCTCTTGGGCCATCTCCCTGGAGGGGACCTGGGTTTTGGAGATGGGGCACAGAGCTCCCCAAGGTGCAAGATCCAGGAGGAAGCAGCTGACGCCAGCAACCCTCTGACAGGCCAGACCTGGAACCGGCTCGTCTCTGCCACAGTCAAATCACGGGGTTGGCTCCAAGGGGGAAGGACCGCATGAGGGTGTGAACGCCAGGAGGCCGTGGTTCACAGGGGCCATCTTAGAAGCCTGCTCCATTGCCCCCACCCATGGATAGGAGAATGGGGCGCAGGTAGCTCATGTGATTTAAATCTTGGTTCAATGAGCAGTGTCCTTAGAAGAGACCCAGAGGCACGCACTTGCACATAGGCTTGACAGAGTTCAAAAGCTAACGTCCGGAGCAAGCTGGCTGTGCAATGCGGAGGCAACTCCAGATTGCCCACATTCCCAACACAAGACTCTGCCATATCTTCAAGACCTTTGGGGCAGCCAGTGGCAGTATTTCCTGTAGTGTTCAGAGGAAAGGGCAAAGTTGGGGATGACAGGGTGGATTGTCACTGGATGTGTGGCTTTGGGTCTCCTCGGCCTTCGGGCTCTCAGGGCTATGGCTGTTGGCTCACAGAGAGCCCTGGCCACTGGTGCAGCTCTGTGCAGACCCTGTGACTCACTTGTACCATGGGACCCATCCCCCTACCCACTAAGGCCCTTGGAGTCCTGGAGGTCCTCAGATGCCCCTGTAAGGAAGCATCTGCTCTTTCCTTCTCATTCTCCTGCTCTCTTCTTCCTCCCCTTCTGCTGCTCGTGAAGCCACAGGAAGCTGCTACTGCCTTGGGTGGCCCTCATTCCATCGGCCTCCTGCGGGCCCTGGGGGCTCCAGCAAACCAAAAACCCACAATATGTCTCAGTGACTTCCCACACTGTAGAAGTCAACTTCTCTCTCATGCCTGAGCCCGATGTGGGCTGGATGGGTGCTCGGCTCCACACAGTCATGTGGGGGCCCAGGCTCCTTCCATCGAGTGGCTCCAATCTCCCCTGGAGGCCAGGGATCCGGGAAAGGAGGGAGGGTAAAGGAGGATTTGATGGGCCGGACTCGAAGGCTGGGAAGTGTAGTTCAGCTATGTGTCCAAGAGGCACATGCTAGAGCGTCTCTGCTCTGATGCATGCAGATTTCTGCATGCCAAAGCAGAGATGTGGACATACCTGGAGGAGAGGGCCAAAGGGTGAGTCCCAGAGAGAGCTGGAGGGGAGAAGCCATCCCTGCAGGAGACATAAGACCTTGCCCTCTCTCACCACAGGCCCGTGGCCTGGGAGCCTGTGGCTGGTGCTCAGAGCAAGCTGAATTTGACCACTAGGCTTCCCTTCCTGGCTTGGCAAGGCCTAGCCTGCTGCCCTGTGGGACTCACACACTGGGCTTGGTGGCTCGGGGAGGCAAACCTAGACCCCAGACCAGGGCTGCCATTTCCAAGCCCTGGACAAGACTGCCTGTCCACTGTCTTCCCCGCAGCCCATACAGGTCTCACCAGCCTGCTCCACACACCAAAGTCCCTGGAGTTCCCCGTCGGGTTCGAGCCTGACCCTGGACTCCAGCACAGGAATGGAGTTCACTCCGCTATCTCCCTGGAATCAGTTGGCATTCGGTCCTGGATATGAGCCCCGGTCTGTGTGTGCAGCGTGGGGACTGGAAATGAACATTTCTCCCCAAATAATAACATCAGCAACAACCTAATTCAAACAGAGGCTGTGCATGCTGAGAGCTTTCAGCACCTCCCTGAGAGGGCTGGAAACTGGGCCAACACTTGTGGGTAGAGCCGAGCCTCTCGGGGGTTGGGCAGGTCACAGCTGGCCGAGAACAGGGGGGTGCAGATGTGCAAGACAGTGGAGGGACTGCACCCACTGTTCAGGCCCTCGGGAGCTACTGCTGGTGTCCGCTATCTAGACAGCGCCACTCTGGGGTGCTGGTGGGTTTGCTGCATGGTAGCCTGCTTCTGGGGCTGGACCAGCTCCTGGGCTTTTGGGCCAGCAGCATCCATTGAGCCCAGGGCTAAGAATCTGCCCAGGGGACCCGTCACACTCATGGGGGATGGGGGTGCACCTCAGCCCCTGTCACCCACCTTCCTCAAGGTGTCCCTTGGGTTCTGGATCTCAGGGACTGCACGATGGGGTGGGGTGGGGTGGGGTGGGGTGATTAGTACAAGTTCAAATCCTTGCCCTACCTCTTCTCTGTTGTGTGACCCTGAGCCAATCTCCCAACCACTATGAACCTTGATTTTTTCATCCATAAAGTGGGGACAGTAGCAGTTACCTTGAAAGATGGTCTTGAGAGATTAGAAATCCCACGTAAAGCATCAGCGCCTAGAACACTCCAGAGAGCATGGCTACTGTTGTCATGGCGATGAGATGCTTCGGGGACAGAGATGGCTCTCAGACCCGGTCCCCGCCATGCTCCCCTCCCCCACCTGCTGCCTGGCCCTGCCTAGCTGGATCCCAAGAAATGAGAGGAATGGGACCTGCCTCCTCCAGATTATTTTCGAAAGATCTTTCCGGATACCATATTCACCTTTCCCGGGTCTCATCAGCAAGGTGAGTTCTGGGGGCCACCCCAGGCTCAGAAACATTGGGATGGTATATCTCAATCATCAGGGAGCCTTTGTATGAAGATGGGAGCAGGCCCCACCAGGAGGCACCCCAAAGCTGGCTCTTGGGGAGCAATGTGGGGGCACTTCTAATTCGATAAGCTCTCCAGGTGGCTCGGAACCACTGGCCAAGTGACAGCACAGGGGTCTGCTACACTACACTGGCTGAGATGTTCCACACCTTTAGGATATACTCATCCCTCAAGCAGAACAGCAGACTGTCGCTGTCCTGGGACAGCTCCTAAGGACTATCCCACCCAGTCATTGCATGACTGTAATCATGCAAAGAAAACTGAGGACCAGGGACAGGGAAGGACAGGCTTGAGCCACAGTTCATGGTCTCAGCTCCATGGACACAGAGCTGACTGTTCCTCCCTCACGGTCCTCAGTCCAGACCCAATGCCCCCTGCTCTGCCCCCCTCTGACCCTACATGTGCACCGACGGGTCTGTATACTGCTCACACCCTCTGCCAGCCTCCGACACAGCCAGACACAAAGAACAGAGGCAGCAATGTGACCTTCTTGTGTGGCACTGGCCTTGATGCCTCCCTAGAGCACTTAGTTCGAAAGACAGTCTCCGCGACCGGTGCCCCCAGGCTCTCTCTGCCTGGTGGTTACTGAGACAGACCGGGATTTTTCTTGCAGACCCCAGGGTGGGCTGCCTCAGCGCGAGGACACTGCGACTACAGGTTCTGGGTTTGCTCAGACACGAAGAGGGTGCTCATTCCAGAGAGCAAAGCCCCTTAACTACTAGTGAGTTGATTTATTCTTTTTTTGTGTGTGTGCAAAATACAGACAAAATTTGCTGTTATGACCATTTTTGGGGGTGCAGGTCAGTGGCACTCAGCACGCTTACACTGCTGTGCTACTACCACCACCGTCCCCATCTCTAGAAGCTTTTCATCTTCCCCAAAATGAAAGTGTGCACCCACGGACTCCCGCTGCCTGTCTCCTCCAGCCCCGAGTAGCCACCATTCTCCTTCCTGCCTGCATCCGACAACTCCGGGGACCCAGACGACTGTAATCATGCCAGCGTTGTCTTTCTGAGACTGGCTCATTCCCCCAGCCTCATGTCCTCGAGGTTCATCCCCGGTAGAGCACGTGTTGGCATTTCCTTCCTTTTTAAGGCGGAATAACCTTCCATTATGTGGACAGACCACAGTTCGTTTATCCGTTGGTCTGCTGGACATCTGCGATGCTTCCCTTTTGGCTTCTGTGACTAACAGTGCTAGGAGCAAATATTTCTTCAAGTTCTCACTTTTAGTCCTTTTGGGTATGTATCTAGAGGTGAAGTGGTGGGGCACACGTTGATTCCCTGCTTACCTCTCAAAAGGAGCGCCATTCTGTTCTCCATGGCAGTGGAACCACTGCGGGGTGTGACATTACAGCGGACAGCAAGGGGCAGATTCAGAGGTAGGGGGCCTGGGCATCATATGGAGGTGCTGGGGAGCTAATGGCACCCAAAATTCATCCCTACTCTCCACCTTCTCCCAAGCAGCTTCAGCACGCAGCCATCTCTAGATCCCCTGGGCTCTCCCCACCCCACGGGAGGCCTCTCATGGTTGGCCGGACCTCCTGAGAGATGAAGATGGTCCAAGAGCTCCCTGAGTGCTGAGGGCCAGCCAGGCGCTGGCCTGGGGGCCTCTCCCATCAGCCTGGGACCCCTCCCTGCCATGGCTGTACCGCCTTCTGGCGGGTGTCTCCAGGAGTTCAGGAGCCTCTGGCTTTCCAAACACAGGAGTCCTTTCTTCACTTGTGTACCCTCCAGCCAACCACCCACTCACAGATGGGTGCCATCCTCCTGAGCTCAAGCAAATGGTGCCCCTTGTCCCTACCGAGGACCCTCTTTATCTCAGGCACCCCGAGGACCTCCTGAAGCCCGGCTTTTCTCTCCCAGGAATCACGACTTGAGTCTGGCCCAGTCGCAGGGACTCTATTCTCTGCTCCCCCAGACACACCTGGTTAAGTGTTGCTTTGTCTCGATTAACTGCCTGGTTCTGCGAACTCATTCTGCTATTCACACAAGTCCTTCCCACTCTCTGGCCTCAGTTTCCCTATCTGTAAGGTGAAGAGGGAAACTCCAGTTCTCTGGGATGTATCCTAGCTCTTTCTCTTTGACTAAATGACCTGACTTTTAATGATTATTATGTTTAGGATGATTTCATTTTTTTCAAGGTGAACTTTCACAATGGCATGACTCACCCAGCTTTCTATGGGCTGGCACAGTGTGACCTGCTCCGATGACTCAGGGTCACTCAGCATGGTAACGTTTCTGATGGGGTGCCGGTCTTCTCTGGGTGAAGGAGCTCCAAAGGCTGGTAGAGCTATGAGACAGAGGGTAGTAGCAGGAAGGAAAAAGAAAAGAACCAATGTCAGGAAATTACTGTGTGTCAAATTGTGCACCCCCTCTATCAGTGGTCCTTGGCTTTGTAACAAATTACCCCAAAAGTAGTAGTTTGAGACAACACATGTCTATTATTTCATATTTTTCTGTGGATCAGGGATCTGAGCACAGCCTAGCTGGGATGTTCAGCTCACAGCCTCTCACTGTGAGCGAGGTGTGGGCCAGGGCTGTGGTCCCATCCAAAGATTCAACTGGGGTGGGTCCACTTTCACACTCAGTCATTAGGCTGTTGGCAGGATTCTGTTCTTTGAGGGTCTCAGTTCTTTCCTGGCTGTTGACCAGAAGCTGCCCTCTCTTCTGTGCCATGTGGTCCCTCCAAAGGATGGTTTACAAGATGGCAGCTTAATTCCCTTGGAGCAAGGGAGGGACAAAAGTTGACAAGCAAGGTGGAAGTCACTGTCTTTTTGTATCCCAATCTTGGGAGTGAAAGCTCATAACTTTTGTCATATTCTTTCTTTTCTTTTCTTTTCTTTTCTTTTCTTTTTTTTCTTTCTTTCTTTCTTTCTTTCTTTTTCTTTCTTTCTTTCTTTCTTTCTTCTCTTTTTTTTTTTTTAAAGAAGTGAGTCACCAGGTCCAGCCCACATGCAAGCAGAGGGGATTTCACAAGGGTGAAGCCTCATAGGCTCATAGGCTACACACCAATCTCTCCATCACGTAGAATTTATTTTATTTTATTTTATTTTTTAAGATTGTGTTTACTTATTTGACAGACAAAGATCACAAGGAGGCAGAGAGGCAGGCAGAGAGAGAGGGAGGGGGAAGCAGCCTCCCTGCTGATTAGAGAGTCCGATGCGGGCCTCTATCCCAGTACCCTGGGATCATGACCTGAGCTGAAGACAGAGGTTTTAACCCACTGAGCCACCCAAACACCCTCCTGTAGAATTTATTATCTTGAGATAAAGCTCCAGGCTATTTGCCGATGCATCCCAGTCCTGCAGGATGTGAACCCATGCTTGCTGGTTTTCAGGCACATGCTCTTTTCTTTATTTCTACTGATTTATACTCAGCCATCAATGGGGGACTTCGACCTTCACAGGGCTCCTGTCCCCTCTGACCTCTGACCATCCCACACTTGCTACATCAGAATCTTCACGGCACATGTAACATTGAACGTACACTGGCCCGAGGTGGGAGCCAGTGCAGTAGTCTGGACCCCTTAAACTTTCATGCCACATAGTGCGTGTTGTGCAGGGGGCAGCCTGGCTGGGCCCCTCCAACTTCGCCATGGGCATGCTCTTGATCCACACATGGGCAGGACAGATTCATATGTGCTGGGGGTCAACGGAAGAGCCCTGTGGTCAATGACATTTGGGAGCTGGAGGAAAGCCTGCTGATTTCCGTCTACTTTCTCTGAATACTCTAGAAACCTCATGTAAGTGGAGTAGTACAGTATTTGCCTGAGATCCAGGTTTGCACAAGGCTCTAAACTGACTACTGGCTTATTTCACTTAGCATAATGTCCTCAAAGTTCATCCATATTGTGTCATGTGACAGGATTACCTTCCTTTTTAAGGCCGAATAATATTCCATTGTGGGGATGGACCACATTTTGTTTACCCACTCCTCTGCTGATGGACATGTGGGCTGCTTCCACCTTTTGGCTCTCGTGAATAATGTTGCTAGGAACATGGGTATGCAAACATCTCTCTGAGACCCTGCTTTCAAGTGTTTTGGGTAAATACCCAGAAGTGGAATTACTGGATCATATGGCAGTTCTATTTTTAATTTTTTGAGGAACTCATCCACTTCTTCCATGCGTTGCCATTTATGAATTTGCAGGGGAACCAGGTGCATGCGGGAAGAGTCTAGCATTTCCTTCAAAAGGCGTTGGCAGCATGGCTCGGGGCTGTGGAGGTGGGCGAGGCCCATCTGCCTTCTCACTTTCTTCAGGCTTTGCTGGTGAAAGCGGACACTTTGATCTCATCAAATTTCCAAGGGAAAGAAGAAAAGGAGCTCTTTGCTGGATAGGCAACATGACACAAAGCCTCCTCTGGAGATAGCTCATGATTTGGGGAAGGAGAGGGATGGAGGGGTTGCCTTTCCTCCATTCTTGTACAATCCATGTCCTGAAGCCTCACCCCAAATGCTGGCTTGTGGCTTTTGAGATCCACCAGGCAGGATGGGAAGAAGCAGCAACTCCATTATTCAAAGTGTGGCTTAGTGGGGGCAAGAACACAGTTCTGGGCAGAATGAACACAAGAGGTGATGGCTGGGGCATCGTCGCTGTTAATGCGAGTCAAATTGTCTGGATTCAAAATATCTGTTTTCATAGACACAGGCCTCTGGGGCAGCAGGGGGTGGGGTGGGGTGTGTGGCCCTGCAATCCAATTTTTAAATGTTTAAAAAAAGGTCTTAGTTGTGTTTTGGGGGCATAATATTATAACAAATTTGCTGATGGTTTTAGAAAATATCTTCCAATTGATACACCACATTCAGTTTCAGGGAAGATAAGGACAATCGTGTATGATGGGAAGGAAGGCCAGTGAAGATCCAAGAAGATCCCACTTTGGACATAACCAGCATAGAAAAGCCTGTCTTGGGTTTGGGCAGATTTAAACATCTGTGGGGAAGATTGGAGACCACCAGAAAAATGGCCAGGAGCTGCTCTGAAATCTTGCTTTGCAATCAGTCTGGTGCACCAAGAAACCTCTCCGTTCTGATCCTTCTCAAGGTGCTGGGTCCTGAAGGGAGCCCAGGAGCCTGCTTCCTGCTTTGGGGGTAGTGCCCTTCCTGGGTAAACAGTCCTCTGGGAAGAAATCTCGCCAACAGGTTCAGGTCAGAAAAAGAAACTCAGAGCGGCAAAACTGATTGCCTCCCTGCCCGGTGACTCGGTGGACGCCAACATGGGCGGATGCAGGGCAGTGACAGCACGATCCCAACATGGGCGGGAGGTTCTACTAACATTCCATGATCCACACCGGCCATTGGCTGGAGCTGCAGGGCAGTGGCCCTGGGATTCCCGCCTCAAGGCCCCATTAGCCCATCACTGGAAACTCTAGGGAGATCCAGGCTTTCATAAGGCTATAAACCAAATTACTTTCTCTCTGGAACAATCAACCATGAAGCCCAGGATGGCTTCCTGGTGGAGAGAAGGGCTGACTGGGAAAAGATGCCAGAATTCTGCAGTGTTTCCTATACTTTGTCTCTGCTTACCTTTTCAGCTGCCCTAAATAAAGGAATCATACTCACTACTGTTTCCCAACCACCTTCAACGTGTCTGGGGGGTCTCTATGCAGCATTTCATTTGGACTGAATTACGTAACTCCCAAATTCATTATGTCAAAGTCCTAACCCCAGGATCTCAGAATGTGACTGTATTTGAAGACAAGGTCTCTATCTGCCTTCTATCTATCTACCTATCCAACCATCCATCTATCTATTTATTTGTTCTTCTGTCTAGTAGGTTCCATGCCCGTGGAACCCAGCACAGGGTTGAACTCACAACCCTGAGATCAAGATCTGAGCTGAGATCAAGAGTCAAATGCCCAACTGACTGAGTCACCCAGGAGCCCCAAAGACAGAGTCTTTAAAGAGGTGATAAAGTTAAAATGGAGTCATCAGGGTGGGCTCTGATCCATTATAATCGGTGTCCTTGTAAGAAGAGATTAGACACACGCACAGAGACCACATGAAGACACAGGGAGAAGGCAGCCATGTATAAGCCACAGAGAGAGGCCTCTGAAGGAACTAGTTTTGCTGACACCTTGAGTTTGGGCTTCCAGCCTCCAGGCTGTCCGAGAATACGCTTCGGTTGTTCAAGCCTCTCAGTCTGTGGTACTTTGTTAGAAGAAGGAATACATATTTTAACCACCAGAAGAGCCCGGGGAGGGGGGAGGAAGAGCTTTGGTGAGGTCAGACTCCTGTCCAAGATGGCCGGACAGTGCGAAAGAAGCCAGTCGCTGCTGCCTCCAACTTTCAGGCTCCAGCTGAGTTGGTTTGTTTCCTGGGATTGTTCCAGGCTGGACAGGCGGCAGGTGGACTGGCTCACGTCTCCCTCCACCTTGACCTGTGGGTGAAGTTGTGTCTCCTCCTGCTATGCCTCAAAGCACTGTCTGTGTCCTCAGTGACCATTTGGGCCAGATCACTGCCTTTGCTGCTTCCTGATTCGTGAACCACAGGCAGCAAGAAGGACAGCAGGACAGCCAGGCCAGGATCGAGCCCAAATACTGCTTAGGTCTGGGAAGCACCAGTCAGAGGGTCCCTGGAGAATCCTGGGCACTTGATGGCAGCCAGTCGCATGGCTCAAAGGCTAGGGGATGGGGCCACAAAAGCCATGTCTCATCTCAGTGTGGGGGGATCTGTACCCACTGGAGGTGGTAGTGTGGGTACAACCCAGATAGGGCCCATCTGAGGTCCATGCTGAGCCCTGCTGAGAAACGCCAGACCTCTAGAGGCTTGCTGTGAAAATTCCAAGTGCTTTCAAGCCCTACCTTAAGAAGTCTCTACTCGTGGAATTTATAGTTCACATTCATTTCTGGACCCCTCAGGAGTCACCCTGACAGACTCCTGCAGCTTGTGCCAACATCCCATGATAACTACCTCCCAGGAGCTCCAAACATTGTGTCTCCTTTCCAGAGACCCTAAAACCCCATCAGTAATCCGTGTCTCCATGCGTTCGAGAGAAGGCAGGGAACTCCTTTCTTTGTTTGGGGGAACTCGTTTCTTTGTTTGGGTCATGTTATCTTATTATTTGTTTGCCTGGTTGCTTTGCCTCTGATTCCTGGAGGCAACATCATCATGTGCACACTGGATAGGTGATTTCTTTTCTGGGCCTGGATGCTGGGTGGTAAAGTTAAAGACTGTGACTTCCTCTTGGAGAAGAGAGAGAATATCCACTGTGTTGCCTCAAGAAGCCGTCATAACACATCAGGCACAATTTCCTCTGCGGAGTTTGGAATGGAACAGAACTGCTTATACATTTGTATTTCAGTCAAGTGCAGACTGTTCTTTCATCTGTAATATCTTCAAATAGAGAGGAGACTCTTGGACATCCTCCTCTTCTCTCTCTCTCTCTCTCTCTCTCTCTCTCACACACACACACACACACACACACACACACACACACTGCAGGTGTTGAGGTTTAAAAAAAAGCGATGTGCTGGGCATCAGATCTAGCCAAGTTTGAACCTGGGGTCCACCAGCTACTTGTTATATGCATAACCTGACTTGAACAAAACTGACCTGACAATTAGCCTAAGTGGAAGATTTGCTGGAGGGACAGGTGAACGCACCTGGTTGGAGACCAGGTTGGAAACGCACAGGAGGCAGGGACCATTGTGACAGCCTGGGAGAGGGCCGGTCGTGACTCAGGCCCGAGATAAGGCACTGTGCCACCACCTGAGCGTGATGAGACCCCAGAGCCAGACAGATGAGCCTGGTGGTCTTCCTCTGCCCCTGCTGAGCTGGGGAGCAGAGCTGGGGGGTCCAGCGCCTTGGCAGTCACGGTGGGAGGCAGGGACAGGCAGGGGAGGCGTGAGGCAGGACTGACAAAGAAATGGCAAACGCCAACACAGTATGTGGCTGCCCAGAGCTCTAATGGAGGGTTCAGAATCTTGGCTCCATGGTAGATCTTGGGGGTCTGGAAAACTCTTGAAATGGCATGCAATGGAGCAAAGGGGGCACAAGAGCCTATGAAAGCGTGCAGCCTTGTGCCTCTTTGGGGAGAGCGTACCCATGGCCCTCATCAGGTTGTCAGAGCTGGTCTGTCGCTACCACTCTCCCCAAGGCTCAGAATCACTGCCTGAATCACCTCCACCGCCACCTGGGGCCTCGCCTGCAGTGCACCTGTGTGAGGGCTCTGCCTGCCCCCACGTGCCCCCATACTCCATTCCTCACACAGCAGCCAGAGGAGCCCTTGGAAAAGCCACGGAGCTCAGAGCATGCCTCACTCCACCATGAGACACCCCCAACTCTTCCCTTTCTCTTAGCTAAAATCCGCACTTTCCTCCACGGACAGCAAGGCTTCTGAGGATCCTGCCCCTTCTCAATTTCTCTGCACCCTTTGTCCTACACTCTTTGCCCCCATCTTGGGGAGAACAACCCTGGCGTCATGGGGCTTCCCAGGACTGGGGACTTTCAGTGCTAAAACTGGGACAGTCCCTGCAGCCTGGGAGAGCTGGTCACCCTAGCTTCCTTCTCTCCTGCCCTTGGCAGCCTTGCTCCTTCCTCATTAATGACCAGCCACCCTACCCGCAACAACTTGGGCGCCCCTCATCTGTGCACCCACATGGCCTCATTCTTCCCGTCCTAACGCCCACCCTGCTGTACTGAAATTGCTTCTTTAATCATCTCTCTTCCTGCTGCCTTATTCACTGCAGCATCCCCGAACCAAGCAGATGATCTAAATTAGCTGAATAATGTGTGTGGTCGGGGCAGGAAGGAGCAGATGATTCTACGCAGAGCAACCCTCATGTCCCCTCTCTGCCTGGGGACCTGCTTTAGAGGGGGTAGCTCTCTAGTTCTGGGGTTGCTCAGGAACATCTGATGGCCAGCAACAGAAGACAATTCTGAACACAGTAAGCCCCCCTCCTTATTAGGAGGCTTAAGGTAGCTCAGAGTTGAGGGGGAAGCAGGAAGGGGGTTCCCCACAGGAAAATCACCCAGCTGGCGTAGTATGGCAGGACTCATGTTTGACAACCTTGGGATTCAAATTTCGGGGATGGGGCGTCAGGTCAGCCTCTTGGGCAGAGTAGGTGGGGACATTGTGACTGATGCTCCCATGGTGTTAGTCCATTGTGGACTTTTACACCATTAAAAATACCCCAAACAGGGAGCACCTGGCTGGCCCGGTCAGTAGAGCATGGGACTCTTGATCTCAGGGTTTTGAGTTTGGGCCCCACATTGGGTATGTAGCTTATTTAGAGAAAAATGCCACAAACTGAGTAACTTATTATTAAATGTATTGTCTCACAGTTCTGGAGGCTGAAGTCCAAGATCAAGGTGTCAGCAGGGCCGTCTTCCCTCTGCAAGCCCTGCGGGAAGCCCGTTGCAGGCCTCTCTCCCAGCTTCTGGTAGTTTCCTGCTTTGTTGTAATATCACTCCAAGCTTCACGTGGTGGTCTCTCTGAGTGTGTGTGTGTGTGTATGTCTCTGTCTGAATTTCTCCCTTTTACAGGGACACCATCATACTGGATTAGGGGCCCAGCTACTCCAGTATGACCTCACTAAAATGAATGACACCTGTAGTGACCCTATTTCCAAATAAGGTCGCATGTTTAAGTATGGGGCGTTAGAGGACTCCAACATACCAATCTGGGGAGGGGGAGACAAGTCAACTTATAATACCCACCAAGGCAGATTACAGATAACAAAGTGACGGTACCATCCCCCAAAGAAGGGGGGATCAATGCTGAGCTTGTCCGAGAGATCCCGTAGCCGATCAGGTGATCAGATGGCGGAGGGCCATGGTGTCAATCAACACCTTTCTCCCATATCTCAGGGTGTAAGAACACAGTCAAGTTCACCTGGGACACTCACTTAGCAGGCATTTACTGAGCACCTGGAGTTCTGTCCAGCTCTGTTCAGGCACTTGGGCTATAGCAGTAAAGAAGCCAGATGAAATCCCTGCCCTCATGGGGCTTCCACCCCCAAACGTCTGATGATCCCCCTCCAGCGGGAAGTGGGGTCTCACCTTTCCCACCGGGGTCTTTCCTGCTGGAGTTTCAGTGCTCAGAGACGAGATCCCTACAACACCTCTCCTGGTGGGACAATGGCCACCTGACGTGTCAGGCCCTACCCCCACCTCCTCCATCTGGTGTCCCCCCCCCCCACCCCTTATCTTTCTTTGTCTCTGGAACTAAAACAGGAGGTGAGTTTATCAGACACAAATTGCTCAAGGACCTCATTCATTTTGTGCAGTAATTAAATAGAAGCTGTTTGGAAATATGATTATAGATGGGCCCATCAAAGCAAATTAAATCTTTGAAGAGTAATGGCCTAATTAGCTTCCAGATTCTGCCATTAAAAAAAAAAAAAATCCAAAAGCCCTATTGTCCCAAACCAGGAAATATTGGGGCCCAGCTGTGAAAGGCATCAAAGGTGGCCGTGGGTTCCGAGAGGCTGAGGGGACACGGGCACAGACCGATTTATCAAGATTAACCTGGCTGGTCAGATTTCTGTTCCTTGTTATTTACTTGCTTCACAGGGTTGTGTCTTTGGTGGACATTTATGCACCAAGTATGCACTCCGGAGCTTCTGGGCTCAAGCTCCTGGACGTCCCCTCCCCCTCCCCCGACCCCTCCCCACTCCCGCCTTGCTCTCCCAGCCCTGGACTCGGCCTCTTCCCTTTCCTTCTTAAAGCTGCCCCCACACATCTGTGCCGTTTCCTCTCAAGACCCAGTCCTGGGTCTTGACCCAAGACCTGACCCTCCTCACATTCACAGGCTTCCCACTGACCTCGGAGAGAAGGCAGATGAGGTTCTGGAAAGTTCTGGGGGTGTATCGGCACGTCTCAGGTCCTGTCCCTGTCTGAGCTCAGACTCTGCATAACGGATGCCCCCACAGGCCTTGGGCTCCCCTCGGCCCTGTTACCTGAAGTTGGGACGTCCCCTGCCGGGGTGAGAAGGACCGCTTTCCGCCGTCACCCTCCAGCTTCCCCTTTCTGAGGAGCAAGCACCCAGACTTTCCCACATGGAACGGCCACGTGGTCCAGGCCTGGCCAATCAGGACACTTGATCTCCCTGGCCAAAGTGATTGGTCAGCGGTGGTCATGTGACCCCTCCAAGCCAAGCCAATCAGAAAGAGCATTCCGTGCCCGCTTTTCCGCAGACTGGCGGTGCCGGAAGTTGGCGTGTGGCAAGCCTCCCAGGGGATGGCCCGCTCCTGGGAAAGTCGAATCCCAGGCTGGAGCCTTGGGCCCGCCTGCGTCGGGAGGGAGGCCTCCCTGGACTTTGCAGTTACTACGTGAGCCCTTCGTTTTTCACATCTGCCGGTTTGAGTTGGAATGCTGGCCATTGAAAACGCTCTAGTTTGCAAGCTTCTGCCTGTCGGCACTCCCAACCCATCAGGCCCAGTTGCCAGCACATTGCCAGGCTCGTGGGCCTCCCAGGGGACCCCATCTTTGTCCTTTTTTCCCCCACAGAGTGACTTTGGAGCTTCAGCCCTGTAGGTTCCCTCACAAGCAGACGGGACTTCCTCTGCACCCCCAAGAATGGAGGCTATGACCGATGTTTAAATTTTATTAGGATAAACGCTTGTGGAAAAAAATGGGGAAAAGTTAGGAAAAGTTGGGGAGGGGGGAGTGGTCCACCCACGTGCAAGGTGGATCCGAGGGAAGGCAAGAGTCGGGGAGGGTATGTGGGGTGGAGCATCCTAGATGCTATGTAATCTCAAGGAGGCTCTGCAAGGGTGCTGGGGAGGCGTGGAGCCCCCACCTTCCACCCTGTCACCCTCAGTCACCAGCTGGGAGCAGTGGGTCTCAGGGCACAGCCATGGTGGGGGGGCTGGGTCAGTCCTGCTCCCTGCAAGGAGAGGTCTGCAAAGAGACTCTCAGACTGGGGGTCTCAGCCCTCGATGCTTGGGATCCCCCAGGCTGCACCCTGAGGAGCAGGGTTCTGACAGGGTCTCCTGACAGGGACCCTCTGTGTGCCAGGGGCCAGCTCCAACTCCACCATGAGCTGTATCTGATGGCACTTGTCTGTTGCTAAAAAAGGACTTGGGAGCCCGGCTTATTGTCTGTGCAGTCCCCACGTCAGGCATGACTTACTGAGCTCAGTGTCTTTGGCTGTTAAAGAGTCTCTCCAGGGTGTTGTGTGGATCGAAGTCACTCACTGACTTGTTCACTCTTCATTCATGTGTTCTTTTGCTCATTCCCTCACTTGCTGGGCACTTCCTGTGGCCAATTGGAAATGTGGAAATTGGAGTGAATGAGTGGGTTTGGGGCACTGCCCATCATGGAGCCAAAGTCCAGTGGGAAGAGTGACAAAAACAAAGCAAAAAAAAAAAAAAATGAATACTACTGTCATGGTCAAGAGGAACTAGCTGTGTGTGTGTGCATTGTGGGATGAGAAGGGGAGCGATGCTGCCTGGGACAGGGTGGTCCTCTCTGAAGAGGTTAAGATTTATAGCCGACATTCGAAGGATCAGGAGCGAGTCCCAGAAGGTGAGGAAGCGGGGATATGAACAAAAGAGAGGCAGATCCTCTCCTTTCTGGGCCTGGAGAGCTGCAGTTGGTGGGGTGTAGGCCATAGAACCAATAGCACTACAGGGGGTGGTGAGAAAGAGCTAGGCGGGGCCTGCCTACAGGGGAGATCTGGTCCAGAGCCCTTTGAGATGCAACCGGGGTGCCCCATGTTAGCTAGCAGGTGGCAGAGGGAGAGGCGACAGGGCTGGCCTCCAGCAAGAAGAGTCTCCAGCCTGGAGGACCCGTGGGGTTCCTTTGACCCACCTCCTCGTCAAGTCATCACAGATAAGAAGAAACAACCACCCCTGATTTAATAAGAGCTTGGGGGAGGCAGAAATACTGCACTGAAGATGGTCATTGGTTGTGAGATACATGCAGATTTCAGGACCATTAAAATGTGGGAGGAAATGGAATTTCAGAATTGAGGAAACACAGAGATCGAAATCTCCTCAGTGGTGGGGTAAATTGTGGCCCTCCCCAAAGATATATCCACATTTTAACCCCCTATAACCTGGGTATATAACCTTGTTTAGAAAATGGATCTTTGCAGATGCTAATTAATTAAAGGATCTTGGGATGAGGTCATCCTGGATCAACAGAGCGAGCCCTAAAGGCGATGACAGGTGTCCTTATAATAAACAGAAGAGAAGACATAGGTCCATGCGGGGAAAGAGGCAGAGATTGAAATGATGCTCTTACCAGCCAACAAACACCAAGGATGGCCAGCAACTTCTAGAAGCCAGGAGAGAGAGCCATGGAATGGATTCTCCCTCAGAGCTGCCAGAAAGAACCAATCCTGCTGACACCTTGACTTTGGCCTTCTAGACTCTATAACTATGAGAGGATAAATTTCTGTTTTTATAAGCCACCCAGCTTGTGACAAATTGTTACAGCAGCTACAGGAAACTCATACCACCTCCAAGATGGGGAACAATTTCCCAGGATTTCCAGAGGCTTTCTAGGGCTCTGGGTGCATGGATGACACAGCCAAAGAGGGGGAGCTGGGTGTACATGTCAGGTTCAGAAACCAGTAGGGAGGCCTGTGTGCCCAAGGCCTTTGGGGTACCCTGCATGGCTCACTGCTCCCTTGAGGGCAGCCTGGGCAAGAGTTGGGCTAGGAAATGACTGTCCCTGGAAATGTCTGAGATTCCCAGCAGAGGCAGGAAGGCATCTCCAAGACCCCATTTCCCCACTTTCTTCATTCTAAGGCAGGACCAACAAACACACATGATGAAGTTAATACTGGACACTGTTGGGGTCCCACCATATGCCAGTGTGTACGTGCATCATCTCCTGTAAGCCTCCCCATAACCCAATAAGAGGATCCACTGTCACTGTCCCCATTCTATAGCTGAGGAAGTTGGCCACAGAGACATCAAGCAACTTGCCCAAGATTACACAGCCAGCTAGAGGCAGAGCCAGGAATAGGACCTCTGCTCCCATCTCCACGGCACTATCAGGGGTGTTAGGCCTGGAGCTGCCACTCATGAATTTCGGGGCTGCTCCTGGAGTCCTTCTTTCACCTACTGGGCCTCAGTTTCTTCACCAGAACGGAGGGTGCTGGAATCCAGGTTCTTAAGCAAGATGCGTGCCAAAACAATCAGTGAACTTCTGCAAAACCCACCCAGGCCCCACCCTGTGAGCAGGGATCCTTAAGTGTGCATTTTGCACAAGTTTCCTCGGTGATGCTCCCAGGGTAAGTCTTGAGAACCCCCAACCAGGAGAATCCTCTGATCCTTCCAACACCCCAAATTCTTCCCCATGAAGCAGCTAGAGCATAGAAGGTTTGATTTATTCGTGTTCATTCCAGGTTAGCTGTGCAGAGCTGTGGGGAGGATGGGCTGGCAGGCCAGGTTGCAAATGAAAGCCAAACACATTCTAAATTATGAAATGCACAAAAAACCCCCGGAAACCAGGCTCTTTCATTCAGATCCGGAGGACTGGATGCCGTATCCTTGGTAACGTAGTTCGAGAAAAACAAGTCCTTCTCCTGCCAGTCTGGAGAGGCCCAGGCTTCCATCTTGGGGCAGGACGTGGGGTCTCGCTTCGGCCTCCCGCTCCCACCCCTCCCTCTGGATCAACCTGACGTGTGGCTGTTGAATTGCGGCGCTGGGAGGGAGGCCAAGCCAATGGCGCGATTCGAGAAACTTTCCGGACACAGTGTGAAAAATGCAAACCTAAGAGTCACGTAGATCTCATTTCCGCAACTGCTGCAAACCAATTCCCATTCCCCAGTTTCCTTAATCTTTTTGATAAATAGGGCCTATAATTACGTCTCCTTTTGAGATGTCCAACAACAAAAACTCTAAGCCTGGGAGGTATAATAGTTGCTTTGTCATCGCATTATTCAAAGGCGACAAGGAACACGTTCAGGATAAATTTTGCTTTACATTTAATTTACTCTGTATTGATTTTCATCAGTGTGATTTAAGCAATTACCTCTGAGCTAATTCTTAGTTAAAAAGAAGTTAAAAGTTATACGACGTAGACATTACGATCTTGGAGCTTCATGGCGGACAGAGCTGTAGAGACTGGGTACTCTCCCTGCCACATGTCTCCGTTTCTACAAGCAATGAACCGATAAAATGGTACAGGTTGTGGGGGGCGGGGGCAGGCACCATGGAAAGAGTGAGCCCACCGGCAGGGACTGAGTTGGCCGTGCAGTGGCCCCCTTTACAGATGGATGCCCTGAAATGCTAGAACGTTATGTGTCCTGAAGTGGGGGCTGCGGAACTGGGGTCCTGTGCCTCCCCAACAGACAAGATATGTCACCAGCGGTGTCTCCAGGTCAGCAATGAAGAAACTGAACTGAACCCCTCGATGTGCTTTCCCTTTGCCCCCATCCTGCGTCTGCAGAACTCATGAGCCCCTGCTCACTGACAGACAGGTTTCCCTTAGCTCTGTTGCTTGCCAGGTACTTTGGGGGTGGCCGGGAAGGCTCCAGGACCTACGGAGAAGGCCAATTTGATGCACAAAGAAGGAGGAAGCGGGGAAGGATATGAGAACTGATCAGATACAAGGAAAAGAAGACAGCCAAATGTGGGAAAGCAAACCTACCTAGGTGGTCCCCCTGGGGGACTCCTCGCTCCGAGCTCTGGTCTATAGGACACCCTAGACCCTTAGTGTGTGGGTTGTTGGGGCGTATCCAGGAAGCATGGGCTGCGGAATAATGTTTAGTAGAGGTGTGGCCCCAGGAGGGAACGGGGAGAAAGCCTGGATCTAAAGTACCAGGAACTCTAGGTGTGATTTACAGAGCTCTGCTGGGAAAGGCAGGCATTTGGTCCCCACTTGGTCACATAAGGACAGATCCTGGCCTGGAACACTTCTTTCCCAGGACGTAGGGAGCCCACACAGGCCGTGCAGGCCTTATTGCCTCGCATGAGAGGACATTTAGCTATTTCAGACCCAGTGTGTGCTCCTTTGTGGCACTGAAGCAGCGGTCTGCATTTTAGACCCCACTATAGGCAGGGACTCGGGACAGGTCAGGTTCCTTCCGCTGCAGCAGGAAGTGGGGTGCGTGCACCTACACGGCCCGAGTCGGCTGTGGGGCAGACCCACGAGGTGCGGGTACCCTGCCAGGGGTTGGCACTTGTGCCTTCTGTCCTCTCTGACCTTGCCTGCAAGTCAATCCTGAACCGCTTGAGCCCACAATGTGTGTCCTCTGTTCTCTGATGTTCTCATCTCGATCATGTGCTGGTGTCTTCCCTGGGAGGCACTTACTGCCTTTAACCTTGGCCGCACGTGTGTTCTCCGTCCTGCGGCATGGCCTGACCACCCAGGGATGGGTGAGACAAGCACCGGCTCCAATTCTCACATGCACCCTGGCTGGAGGAAGCCCTTCTGTTCATTGCACGAAGAAACTAAGGCTTGGGGATGGATGTAGCTTGAGGTATCTTGAGAATCTCTTGAACCGGGTCAGCATGAGGTGGCATAAAAGGCAGAAGGCGCCTTCCAGGTGGGGGACAGGCATCAGCTCGGGCTCACGAGACCTGTAGGGAGAGAGCTCCCACTGACATCTACACAATGTCACTTCGTGGCCGCAGGTCGGCAGGGAGGCGGTTTGACTCCTGTGTCGTTGCTTATAAGTGGCCTTTAAGGAGGATCCCAGGAGCACTTGAAGGTGCTGACTGCGAGGCAGAAGGGGCTCTTTGTTTCCCGGGGGCCCGCCGTCACAAAGTCACAAATCACCACAAACCAGGCAGTTTAAAACAATAGAAATGTGTTCTCTCACGGTTCTAGAGGTCAGAGTTGCAAAAGTCAGGATGTGGGCATGTCCCCCTCCCTGCAGTCTCCAGGGGAAGCGCCCTCCTGGCCTCTTCCAGCTTCTGGTGGTTGCCTGCCGTCCCGGGCCTATCTGGCTGTTCGCTGCTCCGCTCCTGTTGATCTCTGCCTGTGTGTTGCCGGGCTGCCTGCTGTGGGTATTTTGCATGTGTGTCTTGTCCTCTTCTGATAAGGACCCCAGTCACTGCCGGACTGAGGGTCCACACGAATCTAGTGTGACCTCAACTTAACTCAATGACATCCGTAAGGACCCTATTTCCAGATAAGATCACATGGCCTGAGGTTCTGGGTGGATGTGAATTTGGGGGGCCCGCTATCCAACAGTCTCCAAGGTAAGAAAGCGTACCTGGGGGCCAGGAAGGATAGGAGTGGTCTTAAGGGGATGGAGGGGAAGGGGGTCTCCTTTGAACCTCCGAGATGGGGAGTAGGGTTGGTCCTGCCCAAGAGCTGACTCTTCTGGCCGACCCCCGCCCTGGCTGCCAGGATGGAGAGGGAAAAAAGGGTGAAGAATGAAGGCGGATGGGCTGAGCAGATGTGCAGAAGGGATGCTGGGGACACGGGGCATAGTTGACCGGGAGGGAATCCTGAAGCCAGCAATAATAATTGTCAGCAGTTTCTGAGTATTTCACATGGACCAGGCACAACCCTTTGCTGTTACAAGTTTAAGTCATGGAATTCTGCTCTCTGCTGTCCGACACAGGTTCTGCCATCACTCCCATTGTACAGAAGAGGACACCAAGGCTCAGAGAAATGAACCTGCTCAAGGTCATGTAGCTCGTAAGTGGGAGAGTGGGAACCCAGAACCATGGCTGTCTGCCTCCCAAGCCTATACTCATTCACACGGCCCCAGGCTGCCTCCACATGGAAGATACAAAGGGAGCAGGTTGGATGGGGCCAAGGCAAGGGGGCAACCACCCTTCCAGCCCCACCGCAAGATGGGCAAGTTTGGGGTGTGTTGGGGAGGCAGTTAAAGAACACATCCGTCTGGGACATGTTGAGGAGGAGGGGCCTTGGGACATCACGGGCAAGGCTTGGTGAGTGGCCAGATCCTCGGGGGAATGGGAAGTTGGGTTTGGACAATTCCCTGGGAGTTTACAGACCAAGAATCTGAATAAAGGAGAACATCCCCACTCCCCCGCGTGCCCAGCCCCACCACCCATACACGCACACTCTCTCCCTCAATAGTCAGGCCCTCGCTCCCACCTCTTTTCCTGCTTTCAGAAAGCTCCCTTGACAACCTGCCTCCCTCTGCTCGCGTGGACACAGCAGCAAAGAGGGCTATTTTAGGACTTGCTTCATCTTCACGTTGTTTTCTCCCCCCACTGGTTCTATTCGCATCGGGTTGTTTGGCACAAGGTTTTGAATTGTTGGTTTTTGCGCTAAATTCATTTCCCAGAAATGTCAAGCATCACCAAGGCCAAGAGTGGGACATGTGTTGTTCTCTGCCTTTTGTTCCGAGGCTTCTCTTTCCACGCACAGATGCGTTCTGTCATCTGGCGGCACATGGGACCTGGTACCTTGAACTAAGCTGAGAGCTGCCGCCCCACCTCCTCCCAAGTCCCCCCACAACTCCCCAAGGGCAGCCTCCTGGTTCAGCCTCCCTTTGACATAATTGCTTAATATTTGATGAGCGGGAAGAGGAGGGGTAGTCTAGGTTCTCAGACCCTGAGGGTATTTTGGAGCGAGGGCACACAGCTCTGGGCAGATGCAGAAAGACACCAGCCTGAGTTCCCTATAAAAGCAGCCACGAGGGGCACCTGACTCGCTCAGGGGGTCAAGCCTCTGCCTTTGGGTCAGGTCATGATCTCAGGGTCCTGGGATCGAGCCCCCGCATAGGGCTCTCTGCTCAGCAGGGAGCCTGCCTCCACCCTCCCCCAACCCTGCCTGCCTCTCTGCCTACTTGTGATCTCTCTCTCTCTCTCTCTCTGTCAAATGAATAAACAAAATCTTTTTAAAAAATAAAATAAAAGCAGCCACAAGTCTATGTGGTTTGGGTGCTAAAAGGGGACCCTCCTCCCCTAGCCCTTCTCCTAGGCTGTTCTGGGCAGACTTCTGAGCAGCACGGGCAAGGTCAACTTTCCTCTCTGAGCCTCAGGACCCTGAGCTTCCTGTCTTTGTCCTTGATTCATGTATCTACTCATTCATTTTCTTGCTCACTCCACAAAGCATTTATTGAATGCCTACTGTGGACTAGGTTTGTAATTAAGGAAGCTTGAGGGGATTATTAATAAAAACTTGGGTTCACTTTTTTTTTTTTTTTTACAAGTTCTCCTCTACATGGTTACACCGTCAGTTTGATCAGGATGGTTCATTTATTTATGTTCTTATTCATTTGGGGACATCCCCCCACCCCAACCCTATAGAGTTAATTTTTGATGCTGAAGTGAAAACTGTATAAAAAAGGTATAGTGAGAGGGGTGCCTGGGTGGCTCAGTGGGTTAAGTTTCTGCCTTCAGCTCAGGTCATGGTCTCAGGGTCCTGGGATCAAGCCCTGCATAGGGAATCTCTGCTCAGTGGGAAGCCTGCTTCCCCCTCTCTCTGCCTGCCTCTCTGCCTACTTGTGATTTCTCTCTCTGTCAAATAAATAGATAAAGTCTTTTTAAAAATTTTAAAAAAGAAGGTGTAGTAAGAGAAGTACTCCAACCACCTCACCCCCTGGGGGTAGCCAATCTCATTAATTTTGAGGTTACTGTGCAATGTTTCTGTTTGCAAAAATTAGCCAATATGTATGTATATGTATTTTTTTCCCTTTCTTTCTAATACAGAAAACAACCCCGTAGTAAGTACTTTTTCATACTTTGCTTTTCCACTTAACAATGTATCCTGGAAACCGCTCCATATCAGGATATAGAGATCTTTGTTTTTTTTTTAAGCGAGTGCATAGCATCCATTAAGTGAACGCACCACAGGCTTTTCAGCCACTCTCTGATGTATGAGTATTTATTACAGATAATGCTGCAGTAACTTGCCAGTGTATCTATGTAGTATCATTGGAAGTGTATCTTCAGGGCTGATTCCAGGAAGTAGGATTGCTGGGTTGGGGAAAAACACATGATATTTTGTCAGCTATGACCAATTTTCCCTCCATGGGAGGGTTGTACTCTTTTGTACTCCCACCAGGAATATATGAAAGTCCCTGACTGGGGTGAGGGGAGATCCTAATGGGCAGATCTACATAGAGCCTCATTCTGTGACATCCTGATGGCATCCTTCTGCCAACAGGAAAATCCATCAAAGGGAGGGACAGAAAGCAGACAGATGAACATGAATTTGTCTGCAAGATGTTTTCTGCTTGTAAGGAGGCAGGGTGAGGGGCTCCGGAAAAGGTGGGAGTCAAACAGGCCTCTGGTTCTTGCACAAGAGATCCTTTTCCTTAGTGAGATACCCTGGGAAAACATCCTTCCGCAGACAACCCTGTCTGCCGTCCCCTTGGGGTGGGGGTGTGGGAAGGAGGGAGAAACCACAGGTCTCCCTTATGAAAATAGCCATGAGAGTCCTCTGATAACTCCCGTTAAACCCAGAATGAGTGGGGCAGTGGTGGTGGGGGGGGGGGGTCAAAATAGTTCACATCACCATAAATTTAAAGGATAGTCAGTGTTCTAGATCTGCGTTTGGGTGGTGTTTACCCTGAATGTATTTGTCAAAACTCACTGACCTATACACTTACATTCTGTGCTTTTCACCACATGCAGATTATGCCTCAATAAACTGATTATTTAAAAAATGGTGGTCAGAGTCAACCTCATTAAGACAGTGAGGTTTCTGAGGTACCTGGGTGGCTCAGTGGGTTAAAGCCTCTGCCTTCGGCTCAGGTCATGATCTCAGGGTCCTGGGATCGAGCCCCGCATCTGGCTCTCTGCTCCGCAGGGAGCCTGCTTCCTCCTCTCTCTCTCTCTCTGCCTCTCTCTGTCAAAAAAAAAAAAAAAAAAAAAAGACAGTGAGGTTTCTAAAAAGGGACAGGAGATGGGGAAAGATGTGAAGCGGATGTCTGGGGGAAAGTCAAAGCAGGTAGAGGAAGCAGCTAGAATATAGGCTTTGAGCAAGAATCTCCCACAGGCATCTAGAAAGCCACGTGGAGCTTCGAGGACTGATCTTACCCGCTTTGGTTGATGGGTGGGTCAGCTTGGACCAGGAAGGGCAAAAAGATGGGGCAGGGAACTTACGAACATCATGGAGGACAGGTGGATTCACCCAGCCCATTAGGCCTTGTCGAGGTCTATTAGTTAGTTTTTACTACAATAACGCCGTGTAACAAAATGTCTAAAAAAAAAAAAAAATCCCCGTGACTTACAGCAAAAAGTGTTTATTTCCCTGTGCAGGGGTTTGCAGTTCCGCTGGATCATGTCTGGGCTTGGCTGGGCTCAGCCAAGCCTGGTTCCACAGCCTGGGCTGGGTTCCCCATGCCTTCACTGCTCTGGAAACACAGGCACGTCTCAAGCCTTTGCTCATATCTCATCTGTTGAAAAATATCTCACGGCCAAGGCCAACGTGGATGGGCAGGAACATGTATGACAGCAGGAAGTTCTTCTACAGATCACAGAGCAGAGAGATAGCTGCGCCATCCCATCCCAGGGAGGGAAAAATTGGGAATGGTGATCCAATCTACTCCATGATCTCTGATCAAGACAGGGACCTGTGACCTCTGAAGGCAGAGTAGAGCCAGAGGACCTTGGGGTCTAGCCACCTGTGCTCTCAGATGTCACTTGAATGAATGCCGAGAAGGAACGTCAGACACTTTGATTTAATACCAATTGCCATTGGTATTAATGAGGGCTCGCACAGGTGGGGGTGGGGCTCTGCCACTTCGGAAACGCGGGCCCTACCTTTCCCTGCCTTCTGGGGCATAATCTTGGATCTTCCGAGAGTCTTCCCCACATTTTTGGGGTTTGGAATATTTTCCGGACACAACGGGAAGAATCTTCCAGTATGTGATACTCTGATCTGACACAGTGGGCTGGCTTTGAGGTTTTAGCCTGTATCTTTAGCCAAAGAAGCTTTCATTTCTAAGCTTTATTGGACTTTGTTGTGCTTTTTTTTTTTTTTTTTTAAAATAATGACCCATCTACAACTTCTGAACAAACTATAATAAAAGTGACAAATACTGGTGCACCGTACACAGACTGTCACTTTGGATTTACTGCCCCTCCAACTTTTTCTGGCGAGTCTCACTAAATTTACGCTTTGGGCCTTAATCCATCACTCTATCTTTTAATGCAACATCTAATCTCACCACTTCTTTTCTTCCTTTAATACGGTTTCTCTTGAGGTGTATTTGCAGGACTGATTTTTATCATGTGTATTGTGGTTAAAACAACGCGTTGGTTATAAATCAGAGCCATTATTGGGATGCTTGAGAAGTCGCATTAAACACGATAAATTTAGTGCCTTTGATTCATTCTGGGAAATCTGACGGTTGGAAGAGTAACTGTAGTCCCTTTAAACTCCGGGGATGAGAGAATCATCCCTTCAAGGTGAAAACTGAATGCTTTCTCCAACCTCCAAACTTCCATTCCTTGAGACCAGGATTCGGGAGCTGATACCAAGCAGTGGGTTCGTACAATCCCCCAGGAGACAGATAAATCTTGGTTTGAATCCCAGCTCGGTCACTCACATGCTGCGTGACTTTTGGTTCGTTACACAACTTCTCTGGGCCTCTTCCCCACTTTTAAGATAGAAATGGATTTCTGCCTCCAAGGTTGTGAGAGTTCACGAACAGGCCTGTGGGGGTAGACCGAGCACATAATAAGTGCTTAACACATGTGCGTTTACTGAGATGGTTCCTCAGTAATCAAGGCTTCTGGCCTTAGGACTTGGTTCCTTCCGGAGGAAATAAAGTCTCGTCGTACCTCAGTTGAGTGGAACTCTGCTGAGTCCGCACCTGCAGCCCTCACTCCTCTCACAGGATGGAAGAGGGTCCATGTTCAGCTTTTTGCCCCAACTAAGAGCCTAATGCTGAGGACTTCAGGACTCCCTGGTCCCTGCCAGGGTCCCTGCCTCTAGTGCCTTCCCAGGACTTCCTGGGGTCTCCAAGGACATTCCTGCCATTCCCAGCTGCATCCAGAAGGAAACCCAGCCGTCCCCAGAGTGCTTTAAGAGGGAGGTTCTATGACACCTGTCCTCCTGTCTCCACTTCGGACACCCTAGCAGCCTCCCCGTCTTACACGGAAGATGGGCTCCCACTGTGGGTGTGAGGGTGCCTGTGTGCAAGGGAGGCAGGTGCAACAGCCTGGGGTCCTGATAGCCAGCTCCTAACAGCTTAGCAGGGGGCCCAACAAGATGAGGGCAGGGCCCCACAGCCACCCCCACACTCACGGCACCCCGCAGCAGGCACATTTCAGGCCCAGAGCATAATATAGCCACAGTAAAACCTGGACAGAGGGTGTCCACCCCACACCTGTATATCTCTCTATCCTTCCCACCCCCTCACTCATTCACCTGTCATCCTTAAGTTTCCCACTCTGTGCCAGCTTATGGATCAGACCTGGGATGCTGCTACTCTGGGTACTGTTCTTGCTGTGTGAGCACACGGAAGCATGCTGGAACTCAGGGCCTTTGCACTGGCTGTTCCCTCTCTTGGATGCTCCTTTTCCCAGACTCCAAAACAGCAAGGAGTGTCCAGTCTAGGGGAGGGCCAATCTGAGACAGTCATTTCCAGCCCAGTGGGGACAGGGCTGGGGTCAGGGAAGGACGAGGGGCTGGGAGCCAGAGGAGGAGAGGGCTCTTTCTGGGGAGCAGGGGCAGGTTTGAACAGTCAGAGTTGGGACCTGGGTGGAGAAGCGTCTTCCCCCCTCTTCCCACTCATGTTCTCCTAGACCCTCCTCCATCTGTTTGCTCACACCAAGTCCTTCAGCAGATAGGCCCACAGCTTCTCATTACCTTTCTGAAGCCCCTGGTCCTCGGGGTCCTGCTCAGGTCCCATCTTCCCTGAGAAGATGTCTTTAGCCCAGTCCAGCACCTTCCCTCCCTCTTCTCAAACTGTGAAGTCCTTAAGTGGCCTTGTGAATGGCCAGTTGGGTGATGGCCTCTCTCACAAACTCTCCCCTATAAACCGTGTTCCCTGAGTCCCTGCTGAAGCCCAGGTGGGGAGAACCGCTGAGGGGGAGGATCAGGTGTGGTTCCTGCTGCTGGAAATGAGGCCACCTCAGCCTGGGAGCTCTTTCGAGAATCCACGCAGCAGCTGAAATTAGGGGGATGAATGGTCCCCAGCATTGGTACCAGCAAAGACGCTTGGGGAACATAAAACTCACAAGAAATTAGTCACTCTAAATTGCTTTATTTAGCTTGAACTTAGAATAGTGCTTAAATTATTCAGCCAGGGAGGGGGAGGGAGGGGGCAGGAACGGGTTGCCAGGCCTTGCATCAACCTGAAGGAGTCACGGGCTGGAAAGTGGTGACATCTGTCTGGGGGTGGCCGTTGGTAGCTTGTGGGCCGCCTGGATTCTTTCTGAATTTGGTAAAAGCCCCCGGGATGTGAGCGGTGAAGGCACGACTTCGCATCAGGAATGCGCCCTTTCTTTTTACTCCAAGGTGTGGATTCGGGGAGGTGCGGGGCCTGCTGCAGCTGAGACAGCTCTCCCCACCCACCCCCTGCTCCAGTGGCCCATCTGCCTGCTTCCATTTGCAACACGACCCTCCCTGGCTCTCGCCTCTCCTTCCAGCCTCTCGCAAACTCACCCACGTCACTCCTTGGGATGCTCCCGAGGCTCCGTGGGCTCATTCCAAACCCCTGGGAAAACTTTCTTTCCCTGGCTTCCTGGACCACACATCCTGGCTTGCTTCCCACCTCGTAGGCAGGTTTCTTGGTCGCTTGCCTGCCCCAAGCCTCGGATTCTGGACCTCTCCCTCTGACTACAATCCCTCTCCTGGTGAGCTTCAAACCCACCATTGGTCGAAGACCTCTGAGTATCCCTTTCACACTGCAGACTCACACGCACAATTGCCTTTTCGACTTTTTCACTAGGATGCCTGAAACTTATCAGCACCCCCTCCCGCCGCCTCCCACTGAGTTCCCAGTACCTCCCCAGCAGTCTGCTGCTGACCCAAAGTCTAATCTGAGCAGGTGGCTGTAGGGACAACACAAGGTGTGTCCTTGCGTAGAGTACAAACTCTGTGTCAACACCTCCTTGTCACAGAGCAAAGTCCTTATAGGGGCTGGCAGGACCCACTTCCAATCTCTGTCTTTTTTCCCTAAGCCCCTTCTGCAACTGGCCTTCCTGCTACTGGAACACAAGAGGCATGCTTGACCCCAGAGCCTTTGCACTGGCTGTCCTCACTGGTGGACACCAGTCTCCCAGACACCTTTGGTTCATTTCTCCTTCAAATCTCTGCTCATCTGTCACCTTCTGAAGGAGGCTTACTTTGGCTGGCCCACTTAAAACTCAACCCCACTCCCAGGGCACCTGAATGGCTTAGTCGGTTAAGCATCCAACTCTTGATTTCGGCTCAGGTCATGATCTCAGTGTGGTTGAGATCGAGACCCTCCATGCTGATCATGGAGCCTGCTTGGGATTTTCTGCCTCTGCCCCTCCCCCTCAAAACCAACCAACCAACCAACCAAACAAACAAACAAAACAAAAAAACCTCAGCCTCACTCCTATACTCCATACCTCTGCTACCTTCACCTGGCTCTTAATGGCATTTATTCTCCTCTAACACATCATGCAAATTACCTAACCATTGTTTACTATTTATTAGTGACCCCCGATACAACAGAAGCCCCAAGAAGCCCAAGGATTTTGTTTCTCTATTCATTGCTGTATCCCTCATGCCTAGGACAGTGCCGGGCAGATAGCAGGTGCTCAATTAAGCACGTACTGGGTGAAAAAAATAATGCCATGAAGTCTTGGCTAGACTTTAGGAGAACCCACAGGGGAGGCTTTGAGCCAGAGGCTGTAGAATTTACTTGGCTGCTTGACAGTTCCCTTGACAAGGGCCAAATCGGAGAACTCTGTTCGCGCCCCCCCCCCCCCCCCCCCCCCCGCCGCCAGCCAGGCGGGTTTCGCTGAGTTAATGGGGCCGTGGGCCCCTCCCCATCCCAGCCGCCTGCCGCTACCACCCCGACCCCACCGGTGGCCTCATCTATCTCGGGAGCAAGTGCACTGGTGCACACCAACGCGGGGTTGGTGAGGGCAGCAGGCACGCAAGGAGTAGCTAGCTCCTCAGAACACAGCATCCAACTTGAAGCATTTAAAAAAAAAATTCTTTTCGTTTTCTTTTCTGTATAAAAAAACAAAGCCCAAGATTCCAGAAAAATGCAAAAATCTGATGGAGAAAAATGAAAACTTGGAAAAGGGAGGGAGGAGGCAGGAAGCAGAGGGGGCCCCTCCGCCGGCTGCTGTGGGGTGTGTGGGGTTGTGGAGTCACACAGACGCGCCCCAGGTGCCTGTCAGGTGCCAAGCTTCTTGCCTCACCCTCTGCATCCGATTGTCCTGAATTCCCAAATGACCCAGTGGGGCTCTGGGGGTGACAGCTGTGGTTTCCACCTATCCAGATCCCTGTCCCCTCTTTCCTGGTCACAATGCTCCCATTTTCCTAGGAGAACCATCCCTCTCCCAGTTTCTGGCCATAGAGTCTGTATGGGCGGGACACTACCACCAGTAGCCGGTGTGACCACGGGAGTAGGCTCAGCCAGTGTGTACCAAGTTCCGGGGGTAAGCATGTGACCTAAGCACAGCCATTTAGCATATTCCAGAGGGGCTGGGCCATATGACCCTCTCAGCCAATCAGTGCCTCCCACACCTCTGGCTGGAATGTGATTGGCTGGGAGTCAGGTGAGACCATGAACCTATTGGTGCAAACAGACCAAGCCCTAGACATTGCTTCCTACAGGTCCCTGTGACTGGACCCAAGAGCTTTCCGTTGCTGCGGGAGTGAGCTGGGCAGGTGCCAGTTGTGAACCAGCTGGATGGATAAGCATTGGTGGGTAAATATTCCGCTTGTTCCCCCCTCAGGCAGAACAACCCTGAGGCATGTTCTGAACAGTCTACTGGGCGTCCCCTGTAGGATTAAGCTTTAGGTGCCCATCGGGGTAATTGGCTTCAAAATGCACACTATCTTGGCTGCTTCCCTTCCCTGTCACACTCCCTAGCCCCTCAATCTCCCAAATAAATGATTTTGTTCAAATATTTATCTCAGGATCTGCATGGGTGGAGTGCAACTCCCAACTCAGAGGTTAGTGTAGCCGAGAGAATGAGCCTTGAGCCATGCATGTGCCCCTTGATCCAACAGTACCTAAAGTCCTCACTTTGAATGTTTTAGTGACTGATTCCTTAAATTTCTCCTTCTCCTTAAGAATTCTTGAACCTGGGGCGCCTGGGTGGCTCAGTGGGTTAAAGCCTCTGCCTTCGGCTCAGGTCATGATCCCAGGTCCTGGGATCAAGTCCCGCATCAGACTCTCTGCTCGGCGGGGAGCCTGCTTCCTCCTCTCTTTCTGCCTGTTTCTCTGCCTACTTGTGATCTCTGTCTGTCAAATAAATAAATAAAATCTTTAAAAAAAAAGAATTCTTGAACTTGGATTTCTTTCACTTGCAATGGAATGAGGGCTACGAATATTTCCATGTTATCGGTGGAAAAACTGAAATTAGATGACCATCCAAGCAGATCATGCTTCCTAAGCCATGGCTTCCCTCAGGAAGTTGCAAGAGGGAGGAAGAGGTGAGTATTACAGACAGAGCAAGGCAGACAGGTGAGAGACAGTTTAGCTTCCGCAAATATCTGTTGACTTTCTGCTGTGTGGAACTGGGGGACAGAGAGAGGCAGTGGAGTTCCCAAAGCTGTGGTGTCAGCTGCTGTCTGCCAGATCTTCTACCCCCAGGAGTGGGGAGTCCTGATGCTGGGCCCAGCTCATTAAACTTGTGATTGGCATGCAGGCAGAACTGTCACCGCTTCTGAGTGTGGCACATAGTGTCTCCTATGACTCTATGCCCTACTGCTGAGGCTGCTGGTTCACCCTCCACTGTGGTTAGAGCTCCATGCTGGCCGGCCATTCTGTGCACCAACACTTGGGTTCCTGGCTGGTGGGTTTGGGAAGCTGTTACAGATGGAGGTGCTTATTGAGCTCACCCCAAGCCAGGCAGTCCTCCCCCTCAGATGGGCCCCTGCTGGCTGGTACTACCCCTGATGCCAGGAGCCCATGGCCCCAAGTGTGCGTGGAAGGCTGTCTCAGGCACCCTCGCCCACCCTCGGCTCATTCATTCGGAGCTTTGTGCCAGGCTCTTTGCTGGGTGTGGGGAAGCTGAGCTGAAAACAGCCCTGTTCTAGAAAGTTCCTGGGTTCTGGGGCGGGGGGCTGAGACACAATGCATACAGGGTAGTGGGACTGTATGATAGCTGTTCTCACATCGCTGGGAAGGAAGCAGGCCAGGCCAAGTCAGGGATGGTAACTGTGCATGACTTGAGCAGAGCATAGTGGCTGGGCCATGGAGAAAAGGTATTGGTGGTATGGACAGAGTGGGCAGAAGCGGGGAGAGATTCTGGAAAAGCAGAGAGTCTGATGTCTTGCCCTGTTGGGCAAGGCGGTCCAAGGGAGCCTGGGCCAGCAAGCTTGGCCAGCTCAGGCCAGGAGGGGAGGGGTGGGAGGGTCTCTATGAATCCTTGAGCAAGGTATCAAGGGTAGGGGTATGTCTTAGTACCTGCCTTGCTTTGACCTGCTCAGTGTGGTGGCACACTGAGGGAACAGAAGACTGGAGTGGCTGCTGGTCCTTTTGCATTTTAACAACAGAGTCTGCCTGAGAATAAAGCCAGCCAGGGGGCCTAGAGTCCAGAACTGAGGGTAGATAGATTACTGATGACCCATTTTGACACCTGGATCCAACTATACCTGAAGCCAATTTACCCTACTCCTAAATCTTCACTCGCATGACCTGAGAGATTACTTGCTCTCCCCCTCCCCACTTCATAATCTGATTGAAATGAACAATTATCTGGTATCTGTTATTTGCTGCTAGAAAAGTACTAATAGACTTAGTCCTTCTACATGTAAGCTTATTCAGCTGTAAAGGGGACACAAGATGTCTCAGAGAGGGTTCCAATAACCTAGTATGTAAAAGAGTTTGTAAATTGTGAAGTGCTGAGTGGCAATGTGGGTGGGGACCACGCATGTCCTTTTTATGGAAGGAACCTCTTGGGTCTGGACAGAAGGAACCAGGATTGAGCCAGCTGTGGGAGGGGGACTAAAGAATGGGCAAAGGGGTTGTCTGGGGTCCTGAGCCAACGCGAGGTCAGCGAGAGCCTGTGTTTTATCCAGATCCCTCGGGGCCCCTGCCTCCAGCCCCTGCCTGCACACAGCAGGTACAAAATCAAATGAGAAGAGCTCTTTCCACGGGCAAATGACACATACTTGTTGCTGAAAACTTTTTCATGACATACTTGTTCCCTCCCCTGTGCCTTGGGCTTTACAGATATCCCTGCTTATTCTGCCCATTAGTCTGTGGCTGCATTTCTTTGCTAAACCATGAACGGGGATTCTGGGCTATTCGGAGAGCCCAAGCTGGGTCCTGTGTGGGAGTCAGGGAGGCCCCAGGGCTGCAAGGAGGCGAAGCAGGCCCAGAGGCCTTCTGTGCAAAAGGCCTGATCAGGCCTGTAAATTGGCAAGTAATTAGCTTGCTTAATTAAGTCATGCAGGTGCAGGGTTCCTGCCGGGATGCACTGGGGACCTGTGTGACACCCGCCACAGAACGGGTCTCCTGCTCCATTGTTACCGCCTGTCAGGGGTTGGGGAGAAAACTAATTAGGCTGTGAGTTTCGGGAGCGTAGCCCCTTGAAGCAGAGGCCTTGGCAGGCTGGGGCCCTGGGTGCAGGCAGGGGGCACGGGGGTGGGGGGGAGTGGGGGAAGTGGGGTGGTGGGGGCGGCTCCTGGGATGGCCCACCCTGGGCAGGTTTGGAACAGGGTCCGGGGAGGGGAAAGAGCTGTCAGCGCCAGCCAGGCTTTAGGCAGTCACAGTGGAGTTGACAGGCTGGTATTTTTCACCCACCCCATTACATGCTGTTTCCAGAAATGATGGGGCAGCCCCTCCTCCTCCCAAACCACAGGCATGAGCTGGAGAAGGTTCTAGAGGAGGCCACTGCCCTCCTTCCCGGGACCAGGAGGGCCTGTTTCAACAACCTGAATGGGGGCCGAGAGAGCCCATGCAGTAGCTCTCCCCAGCCCAACACCCTCAACTTGCAGGTGGCACAGAGACAAGCAGATAGTCCTTGCTCCTGAGGGACATCTGTCCCCGTGGCTGGCCTGGGGTTGGGGGTAGAGCACAAGGTCTATCAGGGGTGATGAGTGCTGCCAAAGGGATGCGACAGGGAAGGAGACTGGCATCAGGGCTGGTCCGAGGAGTTCCTTCTGAGGAGGAGGCCGTTCGGGGCTGAGCTGTGTCCCCTGTGGATTTCTATGTGGAGGTCTGACTCCCCCACACCCTGTATGCAATGGGAGACAAGACCTTTAAAGGGTGATTAAAGCTGAACGAGGTCAGAGGGATGGATCCTCACGCAACGTGACTAGTGTCCTTCTAAGAAGAGATCAGGACATAGACATGCACCCAGGGGTGACCACGGGAGGACACAGCAAGTTACGGAGGGAGGGAGGCCTCAGAAGGAACCAACACCGCCGACAGCTTGATGTCGGGCTTCTAGAACCGTGAGACCCAAAGTTCCTGTTCAAGCCCCCCAGCCCGCGGTAGTCTGTTGCCCACCTCTGAGTGAAGCCCAGAAATAAGTCACCCACTGAGGGCCACCAGATAATGTTCCAAGAGGAGCCATTGGGATGAAAGCCCCCTGGACAAGCTCAGACACCCGTGAGGAGGCCTTGGCGCTGAGCCATGGGACGTCCCTCTGGACTGTGCGGTAGGCCTGAAGCAGGGAGACAAGGTCCAGAGAGACGGGATAGAATCCTGGGGCACACCCAGCGTGAGACGCAGCTGCCGGTTGTGGCAGGGGTGGCCTTGCCTGTGTGAAGCAGCTTCTCTGGAGAGCTGTCGGTCTAGGCACACGAAATCACAGGATTCTCCCCACCTGCAGTCGTGACGGGAGTCCTGCAAAGGAGAAGAGTCAGGCCTGGCCCAAAGGGCATCCTCGTGGAGGAGGCACGTGGGCAAAGGTCCAAGGCGGGGTGCAGCTCGCAGTTGTTCCGGAGCTGAGCAGAGCAGAGCGCAGGGAGAAGGGAGCCGAGGGCTTGGAGGCCTGGAGGTGGAGTTGATTTCATCAAACTGAACTGAGCTGCTGGCACCCAGCCAACGGCTGCACGCGAGCCTCATGGACTTGAGGACCCACGTTCCAGGCCTGGCTGTGAATAGAGGGATGCTGGCGGCATCTGGACCCATACTGCGACCAGACCTCATAAGGGAGATGGGCCATAGCTCAAGGTCAACGGAACCAAGTCTGAGGATGAGAATGAACTCCTGGGCCCTCCCCACCACTCTGGCCTTCTGGGTCAGAGTCTTGCCAAGTAGTGGGAAGGACTGGGTTTGGGGCTGGACCAGAGCCCTTCTGATTGGCTCCATGTCTCCCCCAGTCTCTGGTACATTCCCAGCTCCCAAGCAGAATCTGGCTTCTCCTGGGAGAATTGACAAGTGTCTGGATGGGAAACTATAGTCCCAGCCTCAGCTGTCCCTGGGCCACACCTCGCCCAGGGCCTGGCTGTCCCCTCCCTGTGTGTCCTCAGAGCCAGTCCTGGGCTGCCTTCTTGTCCTGCAGGTGTCCCCGGGGGCACACCACGGAGAGCAGGTCATACCACCAGTCCTTCCCCATGACCCTTGAATGCAACTCTTCCCTCAGTTCCTTCTCATCACCATCTCCTTCCTTGTGATCTGGCTACAGTGATTGTTCTAGAACACTCTCCTCAGTTCACACTCCTTACTGTAATCACCACAGACTGAGCTGTCCAGCCTCCTCTCTGCCTCCTTTCTGAATCAGGTCCTGTGTACCAGTCCCATGGACCTCAACCTCTTCTTCCTCTTAGCCCAGGCACCACACGCAGGCTGTCATTCTAGTATTTTCTGCCTAGAGCCCCCTCTCTTTCCATACAAGCAAGAGTCTTCAGGGCAGTGTGCTGAACACTAGGAAGCTATGGGTAGGATCAGAATTTCTGGGTTAAAATGCACATTGTCATTGTTTCCTGGGGTTTTAGTTTTCTCAGCTATAAAATGAGAACAGTGACAGCCTCTTTATTTCCCTTTAGGTAACAGGGGCACTGTCTAACTAACAACTGTGTTAGTTAGGAAGGTTTGGTTGCATCTGAAACCTCAATTCAGATGGCTTAAACAATATAGGAAATTCACTAGCTTGTGGGAAAAGTATAAAGGTATGTGGGTGTCAGGTGAGGGTTGATCCAGTAGCTCGACAATGTCAAGCAAGCCTGTTTCTGTCTCCTACTTCCACAGTGCTGGCTTTGTCTTGGACATGCACTCCCTGCTGGTTGCAGAATTGCTATACATGTCCTCATTCACATCTAATAAAACAGCGAGAGCTTTTCCCCCCAACACAGAACAAAAATCCTGGGCTATGGGACCAATTGGAGCCTTCTGTCTGCCTTAAAGCCAATCACTGTGGCAAGAGGAATGGGATGCTGTGATTTGGTTTAGACCAACGAGGTTCCACTCCTAGACCCAGGAATAGGGCCAAATCTCCATAATCACCATGGCTATCACCCAATGGGGAGTGATGGTAGAAATCAGAGAAGCCACCACAAGACTCCAACTGTTGGCTAAATTTGATAAAATAGGGATGTATTAGAAAGACATGATGACTCCCCAACCCAAGGACAAGAGGAAGAGTCGGGCATCAGAAAGCCAATGAGTTGGAGTGCTGTTGTTGGCCAGATGGACTTAAGTGTTTTCAGCCTTTGTGCTGCCTGCTTTAGCTTCTGGCTGCCTGGGTCCACTGGAGACATGTGTCTGACTTCTGGCCAGGGTAGATGGGGGATCCCGATTAACAGGTCTGCCAGACCATGTCCAGGGGCAAAGGGGATCCCCCCCAATCTGGGCACTGCCATCAGAGAATAGAGCTATGACTGCCAGCTGCAAATCCCAAACATCAGTGATACAGATCTGGGTAGAGAGGACTGAGCCAACTGCTTCCTGGAGCGAGTATCAGAATGTTCAAGGCTCCTCCTCCATGAAGCCTTCCTGGACTCACAGTGGAGATTTGGGGTCTGTGTCCCCTGCACAGGCTTTGGCACAGCACAGACACCTTGGGTTCTGCCTGTTTCTCCTGAACTTAGCCCTCCATCAGTTCTCTGGATTGGGTTCCCACACGCTCCAGCTTCATTGTTATCCTCTGAGCCCAACAGGGTCTGCCTGGCATTGGAGGACTTGGGGGGACTGGTTAGGAAATAGAGTTATGCAGAAGTTGCTGGGAGGAAGCCTGGAATCTCCTGCTCTGAAAGGAACAGTGTACCCCAAGGATGCTGCACTGAAAGCAAGAAGTCCGCTGCAGGTGGGTGATGTTGGGTCCATTCGGGCGGGAACTGGGGGTCTTCAGAGCCTGGCTTCCTTGTGTGCACCAGCAGGAGCTATGAAGAGGGAGGCCTCGAAGGATTTCTGTGCACAGTGTCTCACTCATCCTTTGCCAGAATGCTGGCGAAGGCCCACTTAGAGCAGGCGCTCCTGAACTGCGGACCCTCGGCGAGGACCGAGGACACAGTGGAACCAGATTTTGATCCGGGAGGCACTGAATCTACACATCAATTTGGTAGCAAGTGATATCTTCACAATATTGAGACTTCTCATCTAAACACAGAGTATTTCTGGGGTGCCTGGGTGGCTCAATGGGTTGAGCCTCTGCCTTTGGCTCGGGTCATGATCTCAGGGTCCTGGGATCGAGCCCCACATGGGGCTCTCTGCTTGGCAGGGAGCCTGCTTCCCTCCTCCCTCTCTGCCTGCCTCTCTGCCTACTTGTGATCTCTCTCTGTCAAATAAATAAATAAAATATTAAAAATAAATAAATAAACAGAGTATTTCTCCCCTTATTTGATCTTCACTGTTTCTCACTAGTAATATTTTATGGTTTTCTGAAAAGTCTTGTGTCCCTTTCGTTTTGAGAAAAGTTTTAATCGAGACATAATTTACAGACCCAAAATTCACTATTTTAAAAGATTATTTATTTATTTATTCATTTGACAGACAGAGATCACAAGTAGGCAGAGAGTCAGGCAGAGAGAGAGAGAGGGAAGCAGGCTCCCCGCTGAGCAGAGAGCCCGATGCGGGGCTCGATCCCAGGACCCTGGGATCATGACCTGAGCCGAAGGCAGAGGCTTTAACCCACTGAGCCACCCAGGTGCCCTTAAAATTCACTATTTTAAAGCGTGCAGTTCAGTGGTTTTCCAGTATGTTTGTAAAGTTGTGCAAACATCACCACTATCTTATTCCAGAACATTTTCATCACCTGTCAAAGAAACCCTCTAGTTGTTAGCGGTCACTCCCCATTCTCCCCAATTCCTGGCAACCGCGGATCTGCTTCTTGTCTTTATGAATTTGCTTATTCTGAACCTTTCATATAAATATAAATGACATTGTACACTATGTGACCTTCTGTATCTGGCTTCTTTCACTCAGCATGTTTTCCAGATTCCTTCACGTTGTGGAGTGTGTTATCCACCTGTTCCGTGTTATTGCGGAATAATATTCCATCGCGTGGAAATAACCACAATTTGTTCATTGATTCATCCACTGATAGATCTTTAGCTTGTTTCTGCCATTTGGCTATTATAAATCAGGCTGCTATAAACATTCGTGTACAAGTTTTTCTGTGGACGTATGTTTTCATTCTTTCGGGTATGTGCCAAGGAGAAGAAATGCTGGGTCATGTGCTAACCCTATGTCTAACTTTCTGAGAAGCTGCCACTGCTTTCCAAAGCAATGTATGAGGAAGGTTCCAGTTGTTCCACATGGACCAACACCTGTTATTAGCCATCTGTTTTCTTGTCCTCTAAAGCAGTTGAGTGGATAAGGGATGGCCACTCCTAGGGGAGGAGCCTGAAGATCAAAGAGGAGGGCTCACTCAGCACCTGTGAGCCCGGGCAGCCCCCGTGAGCCCGGGCAGAGCTGGAATCAGATTCCAGGACTGATGCAAATGCTACGCTCTGCCCTCACCAAGAAACATTCCAGTAAATGGGTCAGTGCTCTGCCTTCCACAGGGCACTAGGAGACTTTGAGCCCTTGGTGTTGGGGGTCTTGGAAGAGGAAGTAGCCCGAGAGATCAAAGGGTGCTGGGCACAGAGCGCTCAGTCTGGTGCGAACTCACTGAGAGTAAGAGTTATGATAATTACTATGTTAACTACAGGGTGCCCTCCAGCCCTCTCACTAACCATTCAGCCTCTGGCCCCAACCCCAACCCAAATGCAGAACAGCTGCTCGGCTGGGTCCCCTGAGACCCAAGCCTGCCCTTGACCTAGCACTGCCAATTGCTTTCTTCTTTTCCCCCTGTGATGGAGTTTTTCAGCTTGATCCCCATACCTGTCACATTGTGGGGCGTGCTATGTGACGCGTTCCCTCCACCTGGCAAGTCCTCAGGCCACATGACCTTGACGGAGCCCAAGAAGCCTGAATCAAAGGCACAAGGTGCACACATTTGCCTTGGATGAAAAATAAAGTGTCTAGTTTATTTTAACTTAGATGTGAGCCTACAGTTTGCGGAGAGACGTGCGGTGTTGAAGGAACACAATTAAATGCTCTTCAAGGCTGTATTGGGAACAGATGTGCGATTCCTGGCCATTCTAACTAAGCTGTCATCTGCCAGGGGCAGGGGTGGGGGCGGGGGCGGGGTGGGCTGTGTATTTTGCATATTGAGAAGGACAGGGTGGGACACAGCCCTGGGATGTGCCCACAGGGTATATCCACTGGAAGCTTCTAATCACCAGCAGAAAAGGCCGGGAAAGGGAAGAACCTTACTGCTGAGGGCAAGGACCTGATTTCTGGTTGACTCTCCATGCCCTGCTGCTGCTTCTCCAGGCACATCCGAGCTCAGCTGTGGGCGGGCCACCTGGCACCTCCCCCCTGCTCTGCCAGTGTGCCCCCCACCCCCACTGCCCATAACAGCTGGTGGGGCCCATGATTGCATGAGGCTTCTGGCTGGGGGTACGTGGGGCATGGGGGTGGCAGCTGAGAAGGTATTAAAACACAGCTTCTAGAAGCACCATCTGTAACAATATCCCGGATAAAAGCCCGGCCCCAGTGGCTGATGGAACTGCTTTGAAAGGACACGGGGCGGAGGGGTGGGGCACCTGGGTGGCCTCTGCCTTTGGCTCAGGTCGTGATCTCAGGGTCTTGGGATAGAGCCCTGCATTGGGCTCTCTGCTCAGCAGGGAGCCTGCTTCGCCCTCTCTCTCTGCTTGTCTCTCTGCCTGCTTGTGATCTCCCTCTCTGTCAAATAAGTAAATTTAAAAAAAAGGGACACGGGGTCCCTATCGGAGTAGCAACTTCACAGTAAAGGGGCTGTGGCCTCCCTTGAGTGAGGCTGTGATACAGGCTGGGTACCACTGTGTTTTGGGTTCAACTGTGTCCACCACCAAACCCCTATGTCGAAATCCTAAACCCCAGGAGGCCAGAACATGACCTTAGAGATAGGGTCTTATAGAGTGAAAATGAGGTCAGCAGGGTAGGTCCTAATCCAATACGACTGGAGTCCTCTTAAAAGGGGGGAATTGTGGACCCAGGCACATGGGCACACACGTGCACACGTATGCAGAACACCATGTGAAGACTGGAGTTCTGTTGCCATGGGCCAGGGAACTTCCAGAAACTTAGAGAGAGGCGTGGAATAGAACTGTCCCTCATAGCCCCAAGAACCCAAGCTCTGGCCTCCAGAACTGTGAGACAATAAACTTCTTCTCCTTTTTTTTTTTTTTAAAAGATTTTATGTGTTTGACAGGGAGAGTGGGAGAGGGAACACAAGCAGGGGGAGTGGGAGAGGGGGAAGCAGGCTTCCTGATGAGCAGGGAGCCTGACACAGGCCTCGATCCCAGGATGCTGGAATCATGAACTGAGCGGCAGGCTTAACGACTGAGCCACTCAGGAGCCCTGAGACAATAAACTTCTCTTGTCACTGCATAGTGACAGCAGCTCAAGCCAATGCTCCCATGCCTGGTGTGTGTGTGTGGGGAAACCATGATGCCTTTGATGGGGTGTCCCCTGCCCTCCCGCCAGCTGAGGCAAGGGACAGTCTCCTGGCACAGACTTCCTGACCCACCGGCTCCGGACTGCAGCGACGGAGCTGACTTCTTTGTGTAAAATAAACAAAACACTGAGGGAAAGATTAAAGTCGTTAAGAACCAGTTTCCCGAGAGGAGTGTAGCTGTTCTTCCTGTGAAAGCCGGGCCCTTCTCAGACTCAGCCTGGGCACGATGTCCCCTCCTTGGGCACCTGCTCACTGGCGGTGAGTGCAGCCCACCGCACCGCCCCTTGCGTGACTGGCCCCTGGTAGGAGCGCAGACCCACTCTGTGGAGGCTTGGAGCTTGTACCAGCCACCCACACCTCGCTGACACCCACTGCTGTGTAAGTGGGCTTCCTGCTTGGGCGTCGACCCCCGATGCCCTGCCTGGCCCTGCAGAAGCCCACAGAAAGGTCCCATTGCACACATGGGGCCTCATCCCCAAGCCCACCAGGAGGGGGCACTCTTGCGTGGAAGTGTGTGTGGCTGGGGAGCTCCTGGGGGCAGCCCTGGGGTCTCTTTTTTTGTTCCTGGCACAGAGCAGGCACCACCCCCACTGGTTATGGGTGGGGGCAAGTAATGACACTGGATCTTTTCCCAGTAGGGACTTTAGCGGTTATGGGGATGGTGGGTGGGCAGGATCCAGGACAGGATATAAGCAAGACAGAAATGTCCGGACTCTTCCCTTGTCGTATAAGTTGGATTGCGTTCCCCCAAAAAGGATGTGTTTCAGTCCAAACCTTAGTACCTGTGAATGCGATCTTATTTGTGATTGGGATCTTTGCTGATGTAATCAAGGTGAAGTCATTAGGATGAGCGCTAACCCCACAAGGCAGAGTGAGGGGCGCCAGGGTGGCTCAGTCGGTTAAGCATCCAACTCTTGATTTTGGCTGAGGTCATGATCTCAGGGTCATGGGATCGAGTCCAGAGTCAGGCTCCTCGCACTCAGAGATTCCACCTTCGGCCCCTCCTCCCTCTAAAATCAATAAGTAAAATCTTTAAAAAAAAAAAAAAAAAAGAGGAGGGCACCTGTGGGAGGCAGGTGCAGCTCTGGGTATGGGGGTGGAGGGTCGGGATCTGATGTATCCATGATTTGGCAACTCGGGGGTCCTGGGCAGATGAGCTTGGCTTCTCTGGGCCTCTCTGGCTGGGTCTGCCTGGTAAAACCCAATGAGGTCCAGTTAGTTCTTCCTCCCAGGGGAGGAGCGTCATCTTATGCATAAGAGGTCTGGACTCTGTCCCAGCTCCTGGGAGGTAACCTCCACACATGGAGAATTTCCCAAGTAATAGAAGGATGTTTGCTATTTGTGGACCCCTCACACCTGATAGTGTATGCTAATAAGGTGACTCTGGTAGACCCCCAGAGAGTTTAAGTCAAGGGGATGGACTCAGGGGAAGCTGGCCCCAGAGGAAAGAACAACCCCATGAATAGGACACTAGGCCATTCAGCCACATGATATCAGCCTGACCTCTGGGATGGGAAGGGGCTGGAGATGCGGTTCGGCCACGTGGCTAGGGATTCGATCATGCCTACAGAATGAAAACCCAATAGAAACTGTGGACACTGAAGCTCAAATGAGCTTCCCCGGTTGGCAATAGGCTCACTAGGTATTGTCAGACATCACAACTGTGAGGGGGAAACATTGTCCAGGACTCCGTGGGGAGAGGACCACAGGAGTTCTACGTTTGGGCTCCTGGCAGACTTAGTCCTGTGCAAAAGCCAAAGCCTTCCTTCGGCTGGTTCTAATTTGTATTCTTCTGTTCTGACAAAACTGCAATAGTAAAAATAGTGCTTTCCCGAGTTCTGTGAGTAGTTCTCGTGAATTATTGAACCCGAACGTGGTTTTGGGAAATCCCTGAATTTGGCCTTGAGGTCTTAGCCTTGGCTTCTGCTAACTCTGGGTTCAACCCAACGCCAGCAGGGGGCAGTGAGGAGAGTGTGGGGCTACCTTAGAGGTAAGAGATCAGTACTTATGGCCCAAATAAGGGCAGCAACCAAGACATCTCATTATTAGTCCGTCGCTTCCTCTGCTTTTAGGAATTGAAGAAAGAGCCCCTCCTTTCTACTTCAGCAGCAGTTTAATAAAAATGTAAGCACAGGTCCCCGATGGTGAGAACCATGTCCCCATCACTACCACTGTGTCCTGGTGCTACTTTCATTCTCCTTTTAAGATAGTTAAGGGAGGGGATGCCTGGGTGGCTCAGTGGGTTAAGCCTCTGCCTTCAGCTCAGGTCATGATCTCAGGGTCCTGGGATCAAGTCCCACATCGGGCTCTCTGCTCAGTGGGGAGCCTGTTTCCCCTCTGTCTCTGCCTGCCTCTCTGCTTACTTGTGATCTCTCTGTCAAATAAATAAATAAAAATCTTTTTAAAAAAGATAGTTAAGGAAGGAGTATTTCTAAACTCAAAGTGTAATTTTTTGATCTGAAGATGCCCCCACAGTAGAATAAATTGTCACAAAGCAAAGAGCAGTTGTAGTTAATGAACCCCATACAATGATCTGTCCCTGCCGTGGATCTGCCTTTTTAATGTCATCATTGTTTCCTGGGGGGAGAACATCTTGTTTTCTCTTTTCTGCATGGTCTGGACTCTAGATGGAGATATGTGGACAAACCCCTCTCTGTGCATTTGAACCACCTCGGGGCTCTCATAATACTGTGGTCATTCGAATAATACGGGAGACTAATTGTGCCCCCAAATCACCACATTGGAAAATTAATTTCTCTCATTGTCTAAAAACAATTTTCCAAGTGTTTCCTTGTCAGTTTGGAGCAGGCTTAAGTCCTCAATTGGTTTCCTTTCATCTTGATTTGTCTGATGGATTCTTCTGAGGGTTCCACTTTGAAAACGTAATTGACCGTATACAAAACAAAGCTGTTGATGGCTTTGGGAGAGTGTGTATATATAAAATATTTGATGGGCTAATTTTACCACATTTTAATTACAACACTGGATGGTATTATAAATTTGTGTTCAATTAGGCTCAAGCCATCAACTGCAGAATACATTATAAATTTTGTTAGATGAGCCCAACTGATGTTATGAGCTCCACTATAATAGCAAGCAAAGATACTGTTGTTAGATGAATTTAACCCCTTAAGTTCCATCCAAATTTGTATTTGTAGCCATAAGATTGGCTAAGGAAGGGTATAGATAGCAGCCTTATAATAAACATCAGTGGGGACATAAAATCAAGGCATAAAGCATTTTGCAAAACCCACAGTAGATCCATAATGCTTTCTGCTTCTGACTCTATGAACCACAGAAAGAGAGTGGTCATTCAAGCTCAGTCCCCTCTGAAGGAAAGAGGAGGCCCAGAAAGTTTTGAATTGGATTTCTGTTCAATCTGACCCACCTAGCTGCAGCAGGTCCTTCAATCGGGGCACACTGGTTAAATATTCTAGTTAGAAGAAAAAGGGGGATTAAGAAGTGGGGTGGATAGGACTTTGGTTTATCAATCTCTTCTTGGCCTTTCCTTTCCAGCTCAAGGCAGCGGCACCCTGACATTGAGTCCAGATCTGGCCAGTGATATACAAGGAGTGGTCTGCATCATTTTTGAAAAGCAGACAGGACCCTGAAAAGCAGTTGAGACACTGAAAAGCAGACATGACCCTCCAGTCTGTCTCTTTCCTGGGCTGGATGATTGAGAAGGTCTCCACCAGCCTGGATCCCTGAGTGACTGCATGGAGAAAATATGTGTGGTCCCTCCCTTGGCCCTGCCCCGATCAAGGTGCCGGATAAATACTGGGAAACTAGAAAGAAATCTGTGTTAAGTCATTGAGATGTTGCACAAAGATGAGATGCACAAAGCCTTTCCCATATTAACTAATACAAGAACTTCAACATAACTGAAATATGGTAAAACTCAAAGACAAGTCCAGTTTGGACCATCACTTTATGGTGATCAAAACTCTCTCGGGAGAGTTTTGATGAAGGCACTGTAGCATCTAGGAAAGCTTTGGGTTATGATTTTGGCTCTTAATGGTTAATGCACAAATCTGTCTCAAATGGTTCCTTGATAACCTCTGTTGTCCTAGGCCATAGTTTTGACCTGAACTTCTCAGGTCCTAGGTTTTGGATTTTGTTTTTAAGATTTAATTAATTAATTTATTTGAGAGAGAGAGAGAGCAAGAGCAGGGGAGGGGCAGACGGACAAATGGACTCCTCACTGAGTGTGCAGCCTGATGCAGGGCTCCATGCGGGACTTGATCTCAGGACCTTGAGACACTTAACCGACGGAGCCACCTAGGTGCCCCTCGGGTCCTACGTTTATAAAATAAGGTTAGACTTCACTCATTCATTCATCCATATGTTCTGAACATCAGGATAGGTTTCGGCCCGGGTTAGGGGCTCCAGGGGGATAATTATAAGGGCTGATAGTTACTGAGAGCTCGTCATGGGGCAGACGTGATGCTGAATGCTTCACAGGCATCATGAGACTTCATGCTCACCCTCCTACATGGGGCAGGTGCCCTCCTCACCCCCATTCCCCAATAGAGGGAATGGGAACTAACCAAGAGGAGGAGGGAACTTGCCCAGAGAGTCCCCACAGGAAGTCACAGAGCCAGGATTTACCCCTAGCCCTTGGATTCAAGAGCCTATGCCTCAGCCTGGTCTGTCCAGTGGCAGGAGGTGAAGGCCCCTCCTGCTAGTCCCTTTTCTGAAACATCCATTATATACCTTCAAAGGCTCCTTGCTGCTCTGAGGCTCCTGGCTTATACTCCTACCCTGGCTTCAAGGCCAACTCTGGTAATCAGGCCCCTGTGGCTTTAGGCCTGTCACCATAACCCCTGTCACTCTGTCCCATCTGTGTGACCCTTGGGTCTACCTAAGGAATCTTCCCTTCTCCAAGACACAACCCCAAGCCTGCATCTCCCAAGAAGTCCTCCTACAAGAAGACCTCCTAATCCCTGACCACTTAAGCATCTGTTCCTCATGTAGCATGATCACGGTTTACTCCTGGTTGGCCGACCCCCTGGCCCAGGGTCCGTCATGCTGGTCTCCCTTGCCCGGCGCACCGCCTGGCACCCAGTGGGGTTCAGGGCTCATTGGTTTGGTCATATCCAAATGCACCTGGTGGGGGCGAGAGCAATCCTGGTAGATCTGGAATAGCAGTCAGCTCCACACCGGGGCTGCCACAACCTCAGGTATGACAGCCCTGACTCTGAGAAGTGACATCTATATACATCCGTAATCCTGGACTCAGCAGCTCCCAGGAGGCCTTTCCCCCATTAACAGAGAGTAATGGCTTCCGGCAGGTGATTTGGCTTCATTTAATCCCAAATAGCAACCATTAGCACTCGTCCTTCGTGGTTAAAGGGGACACAACTAAAGGAAGAGTTCAAAAAGAGCCAATTTTCCCATCTGATCTCAGTCCAGTTCCTGGATCTCTCTAGCCACGTCTGTCTCAACAAAGCCACCGCCTCCCAGGTCCACCCAAGCTACTGGTGATAGTATCGGTCATTTCAAACAGATCCTCAGGTGGCTAGGGTGAGGCCCATATTCTAGAACTGAAGTCCAAGACCTCCAACACCAAGGCAGTGGTATTTTCTGGGATTTATGAAGCTGGAATGCTCTTCCTAAAGGTGACCATCTCTCCCCAGGGTAGCTGGTCTCAGGTCCTGGTGTGCTTTTGAATTATAGACTCTCTGGGGCAGGGATAGGGCAGCAGTATGTTTGTTTTTTTGGTTTTTTTTTTTTTAATTTTATTTATTTATTTGACAGAGAGAAATCGCAAGTAGGCAGAGAGGCAGGCAGAGAGAGAGAGAGAGGAGGAAGCAGGCTCCCTGCTGAGCAGAGAGCCCGACGCGGGACTCGATCCCAGGACCCTGAGATCATGACCTGAGCCGAAGGCAGCGGCTTAACCACTGAGCCACCCAGGCGCCCCAGCAGTATGTTTTTAAAGCTCCCCGGTAAGTCCAGTGTGTGGCCAGGGTAAGAACAACTCTGCCAAGGGGCACTGGGCGGAGGCAAGAAGCAGTAGGGGGTTGGGCTGACCCTTTGGAAGAGGCTCGTGCTGCCTTCTCCCTGCTTCAGCATCTAGACATCAAAGATGCTGCTATTAGAGGAAGGGAACAGAATATTCTGAAGTTACAGCAGATGTCCAGAAGAGGCATTATATTGCTGAGGTGTCCCTCTATGATGTCTATTAATTGAGGGGTGTACAAATCAGTTGCGGGTGATGAAGCCTGTTTCTTTTTCACCATGACCCTCCCCCCAGAACTTCAGCCTGCCTTATTTTTAAGTGCCTTATTTCCAGCTTCACTGTGACGCAGACTAAAGTAGGGACACCTGGCTTTTGATCCTTCCCTGCCAGCCCTGTGCCAACAGGAATGACTCATTGTCTTTGAGACTCAGTAACCTCATCTGTGAAATGGGAATTATATCTCCCTTTCCAGGCTCAGGCAGGCCCCCCAATGTGACCCTAATAACGAAAGTGCCAGTTAACTGCACGGGGAGCCTCTTTCACTCACTGGGTCACTGGACAAACATTTGCTGAGCCCCTGGTGGCTGACCCGGCCGCATGCTGGTTGCTGGGCATGGAGGCTCGCCGATACGCGGCCGAGAATCTATCGATCGGACCCCCGTAAGGCCACGGGGGTCCACTCTGTCTCCACATGAAGTGTTTGTAGGTCAGCTGGGGGAAGACAGTCCAGAGGCAGGCCAGGAAGTGAGTATTGAACCTCACGGATCCCCTACATTATAAGAGGGGCCCAGTGGAGGCTGGTTCTCTAGAGTTTAAAATTAAGCTTTGTGAGAATTTTAGCTGTTAGGATGCCTGCCTCCCCCTCTTTCCCTCCGTCTTTCCATGTTTCTTTCTTTTTCTTCTTCTTTTTTTTTTTTTAACGGTTTTTATTTATTTATTTGACAGATCACAAGTAGGCAGAGAAGCAGGCAGAGAGAGAGGGGGAAGCAGGTTCCCCGCTGAGCAGAGAGCCCAATGCGGGGCTCGATCCCAGGACCCTGGGATCATGACCTGAGCCGAAGGCAGAGGCTTTAACCACTGAGCCACCTAGGCACCCCTCCATGTTTCTTTTTTCTTTTTTCTTTTGAAGGTACAGGGACCATTTTCCTGTTATCAGCATTATTTCTTATCCACTATTTTCTTCCCCACAATAAAACCCTCCTTGGTGTCTCCATTTATGAGGATATCTGGAGTTATTTGCATTCTGACAGCTTAAATCACGTGTTTTAAGACCGGTCATGAGCAAAGCAGTAAATCTCTGACTTAGCTTCAGCCCAAACAGACAATAAAAAAAGATCTCCCATCAAAGCAATAAACATCGGCAGCGCTGGTGACTTGTTAGGGTTCAGGATTCATAATTGTGACGGACATGTATTTTAATAAAAGGAGAAAGGGCAGTGGGAAACCAGAACGTTTGTTTTTCTTCCTTTTTTTTTTTCCCACTCCTTTCTCTTTATTTAGGCCTCTTCGGTGTGATTTCAGATGATAAGTTTGGAGGGTGTGAGAGATCTGAGGACTTCTGGTTTTGACTAGGACATATGGTCAGAGATGTGCTTGTATGGGCAATGGTAGAAGGAGAAGTAACACCAGAGTGAGGAATCACTGGGTGAGTCACAGCCACGTCAAAGAAACTCCCAGTCCGTTTCCTTACTAACTTCCTACCTTGTCTGGGGCCAAATTCTCCTCTATTTCCAGAGCTCTGTGGCAATCCATGATCAGTTATGGTTATCACCATGGTGCTGCTCTTTGCGCTAGAGGATGCCTGGCATATGTGGATATAGACATTGTAACAGCTACTCCCAGCTGCATAACAAGTCACCCCAAATCTCAGCAACATAGGACATTAAACATTTATCAGCTCACACAATGTCTGCAAGTCAGGAATGGGAGCGTGCCTTAGCTCGGCTCACTGACAAGGTTCAGTCAGGATGTCTTTTGGTGCTGTTGTCATCTGAAGGCTTGACTGGGACTGGAAAACCTGTTCTTGGGGGGCTCACCCACATGGCTTAAGTGTGGGTTAAGTTAAGTGTGGGCTGTGGGTGGCACGTGGACTTGCCACGAGGCAGCTTGAGGATCCTCACAACATGGCGGCTGGTTTCCTCCACTGGGGAGTGATTCAAGGAAGAACAAGACAGAAGGCCCAAGGCCTTACATGATCTAGGGTCTGAAGTTATGCTGTCATTTCCACAATTTCCCACTGGCTACACAGGTCAGCTATATTCAGTGTGGGAGAGGACCACGCCAGGATGTGAAGACCACGGGGGCCACCTTGGATTCGAGCACAGCAGATACAGCTCCCTATGAAAGGAAATGCTTTGAAAAGCATCATGCGCAAGCCACAATAAGGCCCATCCCCATGTTTTCTGGAACTTTTTTTATCAAGAAGAGAGGAGAAGAGTGTGGCAAATAGGTTGTAGCTTGCGTGCTTTTGCGTATCAGTTGGTGGGGCTATCTGGAGCATTGGGGCTCAGCAGGAAAGCATGGTGATTGATTAGTGAGGCCTACCACAGACACAGAAATGGGGACTGGGGACACGAATACACCCTTATTACTCTGACTTATCATAGCAGGCTCTCCAGGGGACATAATATTGAATGATCAGACATAGTAAAAAAGCAAGCAGCAAGCCCTAATTATGATATCAGGTAGAGTCACAAGACCCTATCACCAGACAAGTGTGGAGGTGACTATCCTCTTCAGTGGATGAACCTTCCCCACCAAAAGTGTTCTGGTCCCAGAATCACATGATCAAATCACAGTCCCCTAAAACCCAGAACCAGAAACTTCCCCAGAGGCCATCAAGTCAAGTGTAATTCAAACAGTTTTTGCTTCAGACCCCCTTAAAAGAAAAAATCCCTGCCAGGACCATATCATACCAAACGGGTACAGGCAGAATTGTTCTGGTGGAAGTGAGGTGGGGAGCTTGGAGCCTGTCCATTCTGATTTCCCGTGGGACATTCCAGGGAACTCTGATGTGCCTCTGTTAGGGTTCCATGACACATGGTTTGAAAACCACTGTTTTACTCCATTTTTACTATTTTAGAGCTGAAAAAAAAAAACTGAGTCCAAGAGAGAAGCAGGGATTCCCAAGAACATGTTGGAGAGGGGCTCCTGGCTTAATTTTTGCAGCATTGGGTCTCTAGATGGTTGCTGCATTACAGAGGTGGAGGAAGGACCCTACCCCTCACCCACCCCATCGTGGCCAGTCCGGGGCTGGCGGCTCCCCGCCCTGTTAGCGAGACTGATAGACGGGTGGGCTGTGATGGGGATCCCTGCACCAGGGTCGACAGCAAAGGTGACTTCTCTTCCATCCCCTTCTATTCGCAACAGCTCGACACCGGTGCACGTGCACGTGCGTTTATGTCAAGCACGTCCAAACCCGCAAGTTGGAGTGGCGCCGGGGATTTTCAAAGCCGAAGGAGACAGCGCTCTAAGTATGTTGTTACCTTCCCCTGCCTCACGGAATGAAAGCAGCAGGCCGGAGCTTCTGTGCAGCTTCCACCAAGGGCTAATTTAGTTGTGATTTGTGGCAAACATTTATGGTTTAATAAAGTGACTTTCCGGTTGTCTGTGTTTATCACAGCTCAAGTGAGGAGGTTCACCAGGGAAGCATCTGGGGCTGATAATTATTAAAATAAAAACACTTTTGTGAGCCATTTTGTCAAGCTCCTTCAAAGTGACTCAACCTCCCCAAGCCCAAATGTGATAAAAGGGAGAGAAAGTGCAGGAAGGGAGAGGCTGTGCGGAGGGGGTGTTGTCTGGAAGGGTCTCCGTGGGGCAGATAAGCCTTCTTGGGGTGACTAAGGGAACCATCCCATGTGACATCTCCTTAGACCACAGAACTGGCATGACCCTCGTGATCATGCTATTTGCAAGCATAGGGTAATGACATTGTTTCACGCTTTTTTTTTTTTTTTTTGGTGGGCTCTAGGAGTCCACAAGCGCCCTGACCTCTGTAGGTTTTGGGGTATAGTCTCTATTACAATAAATGGGGACCCAGAACTCTATGGAAATCAGAAATTAACTTCCTTCTTCCTTCCTCCTGCCCCTCCTCTTTTTTTTTTTTTTTTTTTAAAGATTTTGTTTATTTCTTTGAGAGAGGGAGAGTGTGAGAGAGAGCACCAGCAGAGGGGCAGGAGCAGGGAGGGGCAGAAGCCGAGGGAGAAGCTGAGCAGGGAGCCCTACCAGGGGCACCTAACCAAAAGCAGACACTTAACTGACTAAGCCACCCAGGTGCCCCAGAAATAAGAAATTTCTGCTTGAACATGGTCACAAGCTGAACTGTGGCCCCTTCCCAATTCATATGTTGAAATCCTAACTTCTCGGATCTCAGAATATGACTGTATTTGGAAATGAGGTCTATAAAGAGAAAATTAAGGTAAAATGAGGGCACAGTGGGCCCTCATCCAGGCTGACTGGTGTCCTTATAAGAGATTAGGACACAGACACACACCGAAGGAAGACTATTAAGGGCACAGGGAGAAGCGAGTCATCTACATACCAAGGAGAGAGGCCTCAGGAGACTCCAACCCTACTGACACTTTGATCTCAGACTTCCAGCCTCCAGGATGGAGAGAAAACCAGTTTCTGTTGTTTGAGCCACTTGGTCTGTGGTATCCTGTAGTATCCTATTACGGAGGCCCAAGCAATTTAACACACAAATGACCAATGGAGATACATTTGTTAAAGCAGCCTGTTTGTTCTCACTAACTCAGACCCAGCGCTCATCTGAGAAAGCTGATACTCAGGCCAGAAGAATTCTGTCCTAAAGGCACACTAGCCAAGACTGTTAAAACAACGGTGTTGAATGTTTAGCGAAACGAGACAATGGGAGAAGACTGTGATCACGTGACCTCGTCATATGTGCAATTTAAAAAAGAAAACAGAGGAGCATGCGGGAACGGAGGGAAAAATAAAACAAGATGAAATCAGAAAAGGAGACAAACCATAAGAGACTCTTAGTCATAGGAGACAAACTGAAGGCTGCTGGAGGGGAGGTGTGTGGGGGGACCAGGTAACTGGGTGATGGGCATTAAGGAGGACACCTGATGTCATAGGCACGGGGTGTCACATAGTACTGATGAATCACTGAGCTCTATCTCTGAAACTAATAATACACTGTATCTTAATTAATTGAATTTAAATTAAAAAAAGAAAGACTGATGAATCACTGAACTCTACCTCTGAAACTAAATACACTATGTTAATTAATTGAATTTAAATTTAAAAATTAATAACACTCTTGTATTAGTGGCTTATTGTAAATGATTAAAATGTTTATAAAAAATAATAAAAATAAAAATAAATTTTAAAAAGGTATCTTAAGTACTAAAAATTAAAAAAAATAAAAATTTTCAAGTATACGATTCTTTTGAAAAAAATAATACTTGCTATCTCTATATTTAACAACTAGATGCATACTAATTAAAAAGCATTACTTTATTTATTTTTTTTAAAGATTTTATTTATTTATTTGACAGACATAGATCACAAGTAGCTAGAGAGGCAAACAGAGAGAGAGGAGGAAGCAGGCTCCCTGCTGAGCAGAGAGCCGATGTGGGGCTCATCCCAGGACCCTGGGATCATGACCTGAGCCAAAAGCAGAGGCTTTAACCCACTGAGCCACCGAGGCGCACCAAAAAAAAAAAAAAAAAAAAAAAGCATTACTTTATTTATTTATTTTTTAATTTATTTTTAATTTATTTTCAGCATAACAGTATTCATTATTTTTTCACCACACCCAGTGCTCCATGCAATCCATGCCCTCTATAATACCCACTACCTGGTTCCCCCAACCTCCCACCCCCCGCCCCTTCAAAACCCTCAGATTGTTTTTCAGAGTCCATAGTCTCTCATGGTTCACCACCCCTTCCAATTTCCCCCAACTCCCTTCTCCTCTCCATCTCCCCATGTCCTCCATGCTATTTGTTATGCTCCACAAATAAGTGAAACCATATGATCATTGACTCTCTCTGTTTGACTTACTTCACTCAGCATAATCTCTTCCAGTCTCATCCATGTTGCTACAAAAGTTGGGTATTCATCCTTTCTGATGGAGGCATAATACTCCATAGTGTATATGGACCACATCTTCCTTATCCACTCGTCCGTTGAAGGGCATCTTGGTTCTTTCCACAGTTTGGCGACTGTGGCCATTGCTGCTATAAACATTGGGGTACAGATGACCCTTCTTTTCACTACATCTGTATCTTTGGGGTATTTTTTTAAAAAGTATTACTTTAGGGGTGCCTGGGTGGCTCAGTGGGATAAAGCCTCTGCCTCTGGCCCAGGTCATGATCCCAGGGTCCTGGGATGAGCTCCACATCGGCTCTCTGCTCAGCAGGGAGCCTGCTTCCCTTCCTCCCTCTCTGCCTGCCTCTCTGCCAACCTGTGATCTCTGTCTGTCAAATAAATAAATAAAATCTTTAAAAAAAGTATTATTTTAAATATTGTCTGTCCCATAAAAATGTTAGGTCTAATAAAAAAAATCAGCTCCAAATGGGATTCTATCTCTTTGTGGACTCAGGAAAAACCTCTGTAAATTTTGCTAATATTTTCTTTTGGAATAGAATACATTTCCAAAGGGGGAAAAAAATAACATTGTTGAAGACAGCAAGTTTTTCAGGCCCCTGAGGACCCCAGAGGGCTGTTGCTGAGATAAAGCTCCCTTCTGAGAGCTGTTACCTCCCTCACCCAAGACAGGGGGAGTCAGGCCGGAGGAATATTATGTCTTCGAATTCATTCATTATTCATTTGTTCATTTAGTCTTTCAACAAACACTCATTCAGCACCTAGCCTCATAGCCTACGAGAGTGGACTCCAGCCAGCATAGGGATTTCTCCTTTCGAAATGTGGTCCTTAAAGCTCCTTTTAAAAACTCTTGACTACGGGACACCTGGGTGGCTCAGTGGGTTAAAGCCTCTGCCTTCGGCTCAGGTCATGATCCCAGGGTTCTGGGATGAGCCCCACATCGGCTCTCTGCTCAGCGGGGAGCCTGCTTTCCCCCTCTCTCTCTGCCTGCCTCTGCCTACTTGTGATCTCTATCTGTCAAAAAAACCCAAACCCTCTAGACTTCAAGGCCCCGCCTCAGGGCTGATGAGTCAGAATCTCTAGGGGAGTGATTTCCTGGGAATCTGCCTTCAGAACACACTTTCTGTGTGATTCCTGTGAAGACGGGTGTCTCAGAGCCTGTGCCCTACGGTATTCCTGGTGATGGTCACTCGGTCTCTGCACAGACACAGCGGGTGACAGGCTTGCCACCCACCAAGGGGGTCTGTCTCGAGAGACACGGCATGAGTTTCTTTCTCTGGGGTGTGAGGACACGCGTGTGAGCCACTACAGTGGGTGAGGGGGGAAAGATGCCAGCTAAGGGCAGAGCAGGAGGGGAGAAAGAGGAGAGAGACCAGAGAGAAAGTGCTAGAAAGTGCTGGAGTGAGACCGGAGGTGATATTTTGCAACCTTCACCTTCGTGCTTTGCTTTTCTGGACGACGTCAGGGGAGTTCACACAGCCTGGGCATGAATTAGGATGGTTGAGGCTGAGCTTCCAAGAGAAGTTCAGCTTTCAGCTTCCAGAACTGGCTTTTGAAGGGAACTCGGGAAACTATCCTGGTGAGAGAAGCCGAGAAAAAGTTCCAGAAGAGGGCCGACCAATAGAAACAGAATATGGGCCACATCGGGGGGCGTTGGGGGAGAAGAAAGAAAGAAAGGCAGACAGACATGAAGACTTGTACATTATTTTGGAATCCGAGGTGTATCTGATGCTCGCTTACCATGCTTACCAGTTTGGACACGTCCCCTGTCAAGGGCTCAGTAGCCACATGTGGCGAGGCCACCGTGTATGACAGCAGAGCTCTTGATGACCAGACGGGAAGGCCAGACACACAGGGCAGGGGGTTTCAGCCACACCAGGTGCTCTGAGTGAGCAGAGAGGGTGACTCGCTGTCCTCCCCACCCCCTGGACAGGGGCAGAGGGGAGTCATGCCGGCTGGCCGGTGGCATGGGGTCTGATCATAGAGGAGTATGAGGGGGCGGTCAGAGAAGCGACACCCAGTTCAAAGAGGTGCCCCAAACTCAGCCATGAAGGTAAGCAATGTTTTAAAAAATCAAAAGAGATGCAAAAAATTATCCACGATAAGCAAGATGTCAAAATTATAAAAACAGGGTCCAATACTACCTGTGTGTTCACTGACTGCCCTCACTCACCTCCCACCAACCCCAGCCTCTTCGGATCCATGGGTCTCGTGACTTCTCTCCTTCTCAGGCCTGAGGTTCGGGAGGAGGGCCCACAGCCCTGGTTTTGGGGCTTGGCTGGTGACCCAGGCCTTTGCGACGGAAGTCACCATTTGTGAGGTTCACGGCGTGGCTGCCATGTGGGGGCCGCCCGCTGGCGGGAGGCCTCAGTTCTCCACAGAGCCACTGGAGCATCCCTGTGACACGGGAGGTCTAAGATGTACAAGATGAAACTACAATGTCCTCTAGGACCTGCCTCGGAAGTCACGCTCCCTCATTTCTTCGACCTCCTCTTGGTGACAAGGACCAGCCCTGTGTCCGTGGAGAGGGGACTACACAGTGGGAATGCCAGGAGGCGAGAAAGCCATTTCAGTTTCAGGAGTGCATGTGTGGCCCATGTTGGTTCCAGAACTTTCTTCGAAGTCCCTGGGAGAGAGGTGGTCTTCCTTGCAGCGGGGCCGGGAACTAGGTGACTCCAGAGCAGTTTCTCGGCTTCCTCATGCCTCGTGTATTTATTTAACATGTATTTTTTATTAGACAAACAGCAAAGTCTTTATAGAATTATTTTAAGATTAGTCCTAATCTTGCCACTTGGGGGGGGGGGGACGCTTGCTAGCATCTTGGTGTATTTCTTGTTTTCTTCCCGTTGGTCTCTGTCTGTCCGTGTCTGTCTGGCTTTCTTTCCCTCTTTTCCCACCGCCCCCCATCCATCATCCTTTTTATAGCAAGACATTTAAGCTGATCCCCTTGATGCACATCTTCTGTGGCATAAAACTAAAAATAATAGCTAATGAGTCATGGTATCTCCAGGCTCTGGCTCCCCGGGAGCCTCAATGGTTGGGGGGCTTGGAACAGGCTCCTTATGACTCCGGCAGAGCCACCTGCTTCTTCCTGTTCCCCCGGGGGGCTGGCAGGAGACCACGGGGCAGCTATAAATACTGAGAGTCCCAGGGCCTGGGGCAGGCTAACCTTCAAGGGTAGAGGGGCTCACATTTCCCTTCTGCCTTGATTTCCAATGCTTGGTCTCTTTGCTGGAGTCAGCTACATAGTGGGGACTGCTAGATCAAATTCCAGTGGCCTCTGATGACAGCTAGATTGACAGAATTGTGGACAGATTGACTCTCCGGACCCCATCCACCCTCTTGGTGATTCTGCTCTCTTGGTTTCATTTTCTGGTAGCTGTGGGCTGCTGGCACTCCTCCCCCAGGGCTTGGCAAAGCTGGGGTCTGCTCCCACTGAGATGCACAAAACTTCTGGCCCAGGCAGAGCAGGAAAAGCAGAGGAAGGGACTGGCGGGGCCAAGGTAGAGCCTGGAGCTCCTGGTCTGGCTCACTTCCCATCTGATTCCAGGCCCTTTCCAGCCCGGCTTTCCCTTGTCCTACCCCTTTAGTTTTGGTGCCATCCACCTTCAGGCCCCACGGACTCATGGCCTCACCCCAACTCAGAGTCACTCCTGCGCCTCCAGCCCGCTCTCGGACGCTCATCACTAATTGCTATAATCATTCTCTACCACACTTGGACTCATACTAACGAGGTGACTCAGGGTGGGCCCCGAGGTGGCTCCAGGGTTGGAGCTGATCCCCAGAAAGACTAAATATGGGATCAAGTGGTAGGAGAACCTTCAGCCTCACCTTCCCCAGCCTCTGGGGAGGGGAGGGCTGCTGGAGGTTAGCGATATAAAAATGCAACAGCTTCCAGTGTGGTGAACACACTGACTTGCTGGAGGTGTGCTTGGGGAGTACATGGACGTTCTGCACTCCTTCCCCCACCCCTTGCCCCGCATGCCTCTTCCACAGCTATTCTGGAATCGTCTGCTTTACAAGATACCAGTAAATGGAAGCAAAATGTTTACCGAGTTCCGTGAGTCGTTCTAGTGAATTATGAAACCCAAGGAGGAAGTATGGGCCGGTCAGTGGGAAGTACAGGTGGCCCCTGGAACTTGGGACGGGTGCCTAAAGGGGGGGGGCAGACTTGTGGGGTTGAGCCCTTCACATGTGGGCTCCATGCCAACTCTGGAGGTCATTGCCAGAACAGGACTGAACGGCAGGACACCCGGTTTGTGTGTGGAAAGTCAGAGAACTGGATGGTGTTGGAAAAGACACCACACTTCTGGTGTCAGGAAGAAAACATCAGGCAGTCTCACAAACAGAGAGAGGATATGAGGGGGCAGCCGAAGATGGGGGGGCTTCTGATGTGCAGTGACCCCATCTCACTCCTGCACAGGGGCTGCCCATGTGTCCCCCGCCCCCCAACTAGGAGCCTGGTTCGTGGGCTCTGGCACAGGTGGTATTGTGGGCCGTGATGGCAGAGCTGGAGACCCTGAAGCTTCGTTTGGAGATTTTCATGGAATCAATCAAACCAGCAGCCTCCCCATGCGGTACCCTCTTTCTTTTGTTGTTGATGAGATTCTGAAGCTACCACCAACAAATGTGTCTCACGCTGCGCATATTTGGAAACTGGCTTTTTATATTGCTCATTTAGAGAAGAACGAAACCTTCCTTGGAACACAGGTTGTAATTATGAAGTCACAGCCAAGGAAACACGGCCAGCATCTCAGGTTTGCAAGAAAGTGAGGGCTAGGCTAATAATTTGGAATCTAGTATATCAAGGCCATCGGTAACCTCACCCCTCTGTTCTTGCCGTGAGAGCACATTCCCACTCAAGGGGGGGGGGGTTTCCGTTTTTCGTCCAGATAATCCTTGGCTCTGTCAAAATCCTAATATGACCCCCTCCCCTATCTCAGCATGAGTTCTAGCCAGGAGAAGGAAAGAAATTTCTGGTTTCAAATTCTTCCCCTGAGCTAAGAAGGCCAGCATTCATCAACAAGTATGCAGAATTTGTTTCCTTGAAAAAATTGGTCTGGCTTCCTTGTTGTTCATTCCAAGAAAGACCGTGTCTGCCAAAAGAGAAGGGAAAGGAGAGAATGATGGACAGAACAGGGAAGAAAGGAAGGGAGAGAGTGAGGGAGGAACGGAGTGGTCGGATGCTGGAATGGGCTTAGAGCAGGGGCTCTAACACCCTAACACCGGACACGCCAGGGTGGGGGTGGGGGTGGGGGGAAGCAGCGTCAGAGACCCCAGGACTTCTCATGTGTTCTATGACATCTCAGAGTCTGTTTCCTCACACATAAAACGTGAGCTATCAAACCTGCTTTGCATGATTGCTATGGGGCTTAAGATAGGAAAGAGATAAGAAATGTCTATAATAAAGAAAACAAGTATTTCAGTAAAAAAATCGGGAAAAGGTTTGGGCAGACCCCCCCCTCCCAAAGCAAGTACAGTTGACTCTTGAACAACACGGGTTTGAACTGCACGGGTCCACTCATATGCAGATTTTTTTTCTTCAATAAATACAGTACAGTTCTGTAAATGTATTTTTTCTTCCTTATGATTTTTTTAATAACATTTTCTCTTCCCTAGCTTTATGGTAAGAATAGGGTATAGAATACAGCATTCTAAATGTGTGTTCATTGACTGTTTAATGTTATCCATAAGGCTTCTGGTCCCCAGTAGGCTATTAGCAGTGAGATTTGGGAGGAGTCAAAAGTGACAGGTGGGCTTTCAGCTATGGGGGGGGGTGTTTGGGGTCGGCCCCCCCATATCTCTGCCTGGTAAAAGGTTCCGCCATGCACAGATGGCGAAAAGATGATCAGCATCGTTAATCATCAGGGAAATGCAAATTAAAACCACGAGGAGACACGATAACACATCTATTAGAACAGCTAAAATAAATATTTTTCTAAAGAGAGACGGACGGCACCAAATGCTGGTGAGGATGTGAAGCCAGCAAATGTCACTTGTTGTTGACATAGCTGCTCTGGAGGACAGCTTGGCGGTTTCTTAAAAAGTTGAAGCCAGGTTTTCTCACTCTGAGTCCTGCTGATGTTTGGGCCTGCTGGTGCTCTGCCTCGGGGCCTGCCATCTACAGCCCCAGTGTGACGACCAAAGACGGCCTCGGCACTGCCACGTGTCCCCGGAGGGGACATCCCCCGCCGAGAACCACTAAGTTGAAAGTACTTAGCATTTGACCCAGCCATCTCGATCCTGGGCATTTATCCAAGAGAAATGAAAACTTAGGTCCACACAGAGACCTGGGCTTTGATCTCCACGGCAAGTCTAACCGTAATTGCCCAAACCTGGAAATGACCCAAGTGTCCCTCCACTGGGGAGCAGATAAACAAAAACTGGTGCATGTGTAAAATCGTGTCTGGATTAGGCTGAGCAAAGAAGGCAGACCGGAAAGGCAACACGCCGTATGATTCCGTTCATAGGACAACCTGGAGAAGGCGAAACTCTAGGGGTGGAGAGCGAGTCTGTGGTTGCCGGGGTGGGGCAGAGGGAGGGATTGACTCCAAAGGGGTGCGAGGGAGTTCTTCAGCCCAATGGAAATGCTCTTTATCTCGACTGTGATAGTTACAGGCTGGAGGGGTTTATGAAAACTCTGAGAAATGTCCAAGCACAGAAGTGAATTTCATTGTATATACATCATGCTTTAATAAATCTGATCTTAAAAAAAAAAAAAAAAGGCAAGAGAAAAGGAAGAAGAGAAATGGCCAAGAGGGTGGGGGAAAGTGAGAGAAGAAAGAAAATGATTGAAAATCATAACCCCCCAGTGCTCAGGGGGCAAACAGTCAATGAACTTTCTAAATCATCACTGTTTTAAAAACAGAGAGAGACGAAGACAGGGATAGTTGGGCAAGTATGGCAACTTGACAAAGCCCGACATTAGGCTCTGGTTTAAGTGGGGAGCTGGGGGGCACCCACCTCGGGAGATCAGATATCAGGAACACTGAGGCTCTCCTCACCCAAAGACTTTCCTGACATCACACATCAAGGAGGCATAATTTGGAAGGCGAGTGTGTGTGTTTGGGGAAGGTTTGGAGATTGAGTATCTCTCCCCGCTCCCACCCCCGCCACTGACCATCACCAACATCCTGAGATGGGCACAGGGCAGGAGAGTGCCTGCCACATCCAGCGCTTGGATTTCTACTCCAGAGAGACAGGGGCAAGGGTTGTAGTTTACCTGCCTGCACCCCTGCCCACGGTGAGACCCCTGAAGGACCGGAGACCCACCTAATGCACTTGTGTGTCCCAGTACAGAGTAGGGTAGACAGAAGGTGGAAAGCTAACAAAGGCTCCATCCCCTTGGTGAATGAAGAAATGAACACAGAAATAAGAATTTGATAGATGGGGACGCCTGGGTGGCTCAGTGGGTCAAAGCCTCTGCCTTCAGGGCAGATCGCGATCCCAGGGTCCTGGGATTGAGCCCCGCATCAGGCTCCCTGCTGGGTGGGGAGCCTGCTTCCCCCTCTCTCTCTCTGCCTGCCTCTCTGCCTACTTGTGATCTCTGTCAAATAAATAAATAAATAAAATTAAAATATATATATATATATATATATATATATATAAGAATCCAATAAATGAAATGGGTTTCAGCTCTATGGGTAATGATTTCTGGTTCGTTCCGTTAGAAGCACCTCAAAAACTGGGGTGAGCTGAAGACTGGCACCACAGAAGCGAAGCCCTAATAATATTAGGTCTCCTCACTCTTGATCATTAGCTTGGGTGTCCCATCATTTCAGCTCTGTGGGTCTCCCCGCCCAGCCTCCTGCTCCGTGTCAGGATCATGCATTCCCTTCCTCAGTGAGAGTGGATGGCCCTGGGCAGGTGATGGCGACTGAGCAAAGCTGACATTCTCCAGGCTTGGGGCAGCCCTCTATCAACACAAGGGCTCACTTGGTTGGTGTTTGTGGGCAACGTTCAAGGAGCCTCTGGCACACTCATTGACTACGGAGGGAGAACTGGTGCAAAGCAGGGTATTTCCAAAACTGGGCTTTCAGTCCAGCTGAAAGGAGCCTGACTGAACTTGTCAGGATGGAGATCTCTTTGATGAGAGATCAGTCTATGAATTTTGGCCATAACGCTGAAGGAGTTCCCACTGCTAAGGAAAGCTGCTGTCACAAAACCCCTTCCATTCCCATCTACTTACTTTATGAAGCAGCATATATTTTTTTTAAGTTTACATTAAAAAAAAAAAAAAGGAAGAAGAAAAAAATCAATGCTAAATTCTGGGTCTTTGTAGCCAGAGCTATACCCCTCCGTGGATTTCATGAACTAACAGAAAATAAAGACGGTTTTATCTATCTCATTAAGAGATGCAGTTCTGACAGAATTTTATTTTTATGCTTATAATTACTTATAAAAATGGGTAGTGAATTGATTTTGATAAATTGGATACTCGTAACTGTACTGTTAGCTCAAACCAGGAGAAAAAAAATTTTTTTAAACTCCTGAGCTTTATGGTCACAGGTAATTAAAAAATGTAATTTTAAGTCCTGTGCTTTTTGTTGAGAGAATTATGATAGGGTGATTAATAAAATACTTTCAAGCATAGGAATATATTACATTAAGATGCAATTCTGTGGGAGAAATGGGACGGAAATACAAGTTCAAGGGGAGACACGGAAGTTACAACATTTTTGACTATTTAAAAAAGACTTGTTGTGAGGATGCCTGGGTGGCTCAGTTGGTTAAGCAGCTGCCTTCGGCTCAGGTCATGATCACAGCATCCTGGGATCAAGTCCCACATCGGGCTCCTTGCTCAGCGGGGAGCCTGCTTCTCCCTCTGCCTCTGCCTGCCATTCTGTCTGCCTGTGCTCGCTCTCTCCCACTCTCTCTCGGATAAATAAATAAAATCTTAAAAAAAAAAAAAGACTTGTTGTGTATCTTCTAAATGAACGATGATGGATATTGAATTGCTACAGCATTCAGATTTCATTGGATGCATTGAAAGGAGTGATTTAATAGTGTTATTTTTACAGTGTTAATATTCACAATGCATAAGACATTCTATCCTTTGCAACCATGTCAATTCATGAAAAAATTTGATGTCGGCTAAAAATAGGGGCGAGGTTACATAGTGTTTCTTTTTGGTGGTAGAGGAAGGTACATAAGAAAATAATAATAATAATAGTAATAAAAAATGATTGTTGGGGTGCTTGGGTGGTATAGTCAGTTAAGCATCTGACTCTTGGTTTGGGCTCAGGTCGTGATCTCAAGGTCATGAGATTGAGCCCCTCATAGGGCTCCACACTCACTGTGGAGTATGTTTGAGATCCTCTCTCTCTTTCACTTGTATGCTTTCTCTCTCTCTCAAATAAATAATAAATCTTTAAAAAAAGCTTGTCCTCAGAGAATTCCTTGAGACTTGAGACTGTTAACTCGTCTTTTGCAAAAACTGCTAACAAGCCTCATCACTTCCCAGCCCACAGTTACTAGAAGAGTCAAAATATGGGGAAGTGAGGGAAAGAGGGTTGTCTGCCTATAGGAAGGATACTTACAGATGTAAAAAATAGCTATCTAGGCAGGAGGAAGGAGACAGAAAAATTAAGAACCCAGACATTAGCAGTGTCTGCTGCTTTCAGCTCAGAGCAGGCACCCTGCCCCACTGCCACCTCACACTGGTCCAGGGACACAGGGAGAATCGTGTGGCAGCCATCATTGCTTTAGCTGAAAAGGCTGAGCTCCCATCTCAAGACACCCCTGGGGAATATGCAGCACATTTCAGAAACATTTTCATAAAAGCTCTAAAGAAGTAGGCATTTAAAAGGACAAGGTTCTGGTTTCAGAACAAGTTTATTCCAACAAACTCTGGTCCACAAGCTTTGCTTGATGGTTCATTTACTCCTTGTTGATGGAGTGTCTGTGTGGGACATGGTATGTCTGTCCCCAGGGGGGTTCCCGGGGGCCAATGGTCAGGCTTCCAAGGATTACGAGACAAGTACACGGAAGAAGGTGCTTGCGGAGGATCAGAACATGGCTTCTGGGCTCAGGCTGAGGGGTCAGATGCAGCGGGATTATCCTGAATATTGGGTGGATCCTGAATATAATCACAGGTGTCTGCGGAAGTAGGAGGTGGAGGGAGCTCTGAGACAGGCAGAAACTAAGGTGACAGGAAGGCAGAGGCGGAGATTAGCCGAGGAACAGCAGCCTCCTGGAACTGGGAAGGGCAAGGAGCCGGTTCTCCCTTACAGCCTTCAGGGGGAGGGCAAGTCTACCCACACAGCGGTTTCAGCCCAGAGATACTGATTCCTGACTTTTCCACAACTATACGAGAATACATTTCTATTGTAAGTTACCAAATTTGTGCTAAGTTCGTTATAATAGCCACTGCAACGGATACAGCTCGAACATACATCACCCGTGCAGAAACTTTGACTCAGAGTCTGTGCCTCGGGGATCCCAGCCTCTGAGAGCAGACATGGGGTGCTGGGCACATGGGTCTTGATGGGTGTGTCCCAGAAGGCTGAAGGTCCACAAGTCTGACCCCAGGGCTTGGGAAACAGCCGTACAGCAAGGGGCAGAAGCCACATTCCCCAGGGAACCAAAGGAAGTCTGGACAGATGATCCAGGAGAGCCCGGAACAGCCTTTCTCCATGTCCAACCTGCCCTGCCTCAAAAATGCAGATTCCCGTGGGACTGAGGAGTTTGAGGATCAGGAGTCTGTCTTTCTAAAATGCTCCCCAAAGTGTCATCATAAGAGAGATTCAGAGGCGGCTTGGCACACAAGAGGAAGAGACCACGAGATCTCAGAGGCAGAAACTGGAGTGATGCAACCGCAAGCCAAGGAATGCTGGCAGTCATCAGAGGCTGGAAGAGGCAAGAAACACATCCTGCCCTGGGGCCTCCAGAGGGAGTGCAATCCTTCCAGCACCCCGATTTTAGCCCACACAACGGATTCTAACTTCTGGCCTCCAGAATGGTGAGAGAATAAATTTCTGTTGTGTTGTGGCCATTTGTTGTAGCAGCCCTGGGCAACTAATAGGTAGGTACCCTTATTATGCCCATTTTGCAGACAAGAAAAGTGAGGTTCAAAAATGCTATGTCAGGGCTGACTTTCCCTGTCTGCTCTCTGCAGGGTGCTTCTGGGTCCACGTTGCTCCCAGAGCAGCTGCCCCAGACATGCAAGCCAGGCTGGCAGTGAAGGATCCCTCAGATCCCGGGAGGTGCTCATAACCTTGGACCTCCCCCCAGACATCAACCAGGCTGTTGGTGCCATAAGACCTCCACTTTACAGCATATCTTTGAACACCTATGGAGAATCTTTTCAATACATGCAGTGTGAACCTTTTGACTCCTGGGGACCTGAACCACCTGAATTTTGATGAACTGAGAAGATGACAAAGTCCCATGGGAACACTGGCCCCTCACCCAGAGGGGCATGCCTTTTAGCAAAAAGTAAATCTTTTTGTAGAGGAACCTGCAAGGGCAATGGTGAATCTTAACCGACTAGCAGCTTCTTTATGACTACAGTTTCAGTGGATGCAGAATTCATTTACAAACCATACCTTCAAGAACCAGGATGAATAATTTTAATTAACAAAGCCATCATAGCCAGGGATGGAGTTGGCCTCAGAGACCCACAGAAGGGGCTGAAGGGAAACACAGGACAGCTGAAAGCTGGCAGCTATTAAAGAAGGTTTGGAGAGGCAGGCACCAAAAAAAAAAAAAAAAAAGGGGCTGAGGCATCCAGAGAACCCCCTTGGCAGGCATCGGGACCCTGGGAGTGGGGGGCTGGTCAGCAGCATTCTAGAGAAATCATTACAGAAGGGGGGTGTAAGACATTATGTTCAAAGAGGTCCTCAAGCTGGCCATATACAATTTTTTCATTTACTATTTTTTAAAAAGATTTTATTTATTTATTTGACAGAGAGAGAGACCACAAGTAGACAGAGAGGCAAGAAGAGAGAGAGGGGGAAGCAGGCTCCCTGCTGAGCAGAGAGCCCAATGCAGGGCTTGATCCCAGTATCCTGAGATCATGACCTGAGCCGAAGGCAGAGGCTCAACTCACTGAGCCACCCAGGTACCCCTTAATTTATTATTTAATAAGCATAAAATATTAGGCAGAATTTTTTTCCTGGGGTGGGGGAAACCACATTTTTTTTTCCACAAAAAGAAAAGCTATTTGTTGGTCATATATTTCAGCCAATTAAAAAAATTAACTTCTGAACTTGGTTAAAAAGTCATTGCTAGCTGGGGAACTTCACTACATCTTAAATTAAAAAAAAAAAAAACAACCTTTCTATTAAGAATTTCAAATACAAATAACAGAGAAAGTGAAGGTCAAGTACCCCCCTCTTAGATTCAGTAAGTGATCAACTCATGGTCACTCCTGTAATGTGGAGAATCTTAGCACATCTGACTTCCTGTGGCTCATCCTTCTCTTGCTACTGTGACTCCTAGCTTAGGAACTTCTCATTAGCCCAGCACAGAGGCATGTTTATCAATGAAGGAATTTTGCTTACAGCTCACATTGACAAAAACGACTTTTTTTTTTTTTAAGATTTTATTTATTTGAGAGATGGAGATCACAAGTAGGTAGAGAAGCAGGCAGAGAGAGGAGAAAGCAGGCTTCCTGCTAAGCAGAAAGATGGACGCGGGGCTTGATCCCAGGACCCTGGGATCATGACCTGAGCCGAAGGCAGAGGCTTTAACCCACTGAGCCACCCAGGCACCTCAAAAAACTACTTTTTTTTTTTTTAACCCCAAACCTACCTCACCAGAGAAGATAAAATGGAATGGCTAGATTCCGTAAACCAAAGATCAACTGGCCGAGGACACAGAAGTTACCGAACCCTCCTCTGATGTCTACAGAGGTCAATCACCTTTTGACTCCAACCCCCCAATGCGTCCCCCTTTTTCCTGACATGAAAGAAGCTTGGATTTCATGGCAAGAGGAGTTGGTTTTTCAGGACAAGAGCCCACCCTCTCCTCCATGTGCTGGCTTTCCAAATAAAGATGCTTTCCTCACCCTAACGTCTTGCCTCGTGACTTATTGACCTGTTGTGCTGGGAGCAGAATGAGCTTGGGCTTGTTTATGTTCCTGTTCCATCTCTGCTCCACGGTCTCCATCCTGGGCTATTTGGAAATGAACTCTAGTCCATCATCTTTTGTTAGTAAATGTTTCAGTAATGTGTTTCTAACAGAGAAGGATTTGCTTTTTTAAAAACAGAGCCACAATATCATTCTCATATCTAAAAAAACTAACTCTAAGTCCCCGATATCATTAAATATTTTGAAGCATTCAGATTTTTCATGTCTCCAATTCTTTTAAAAATGTATGTATCTTCGACAGGCTGTTTGGATCGGGATCTAGATGAGGTCTGCATATTGCAAAAAAGATCACCCCACATCTCTTTTATTCTAGAGGATTTCCCCTCCCTGGATCTTCCTCTTTATTTCTCCCCCTCCTTTGTGATTCACTTTTTGGAGAAATGCGGTTGCTGGTTCTATTAGATTCCCCCATCTGGATTCTGCTGATGGCAGCTGCTCGGTGTCCGGTAACCCGTCCCCCTGTCCGCTGTAAGTTAATAAAGTAAATCCAAGACCTGGCGATCCAGGCTGAGTTTTTGGCAAGATCGCTTCATGAGTGACAGCATGTCCTCCCATCAGGGCATGTTTTATGTCAGCTGGCATCTTTTTAAGACACATCATTGCTTCGTTTGCAATAGCTATGTGTTCTTCTGTGCACACTAGCTGGAAGACTTCTACAAAGAAAAAAAAAATGCCCCATAGCCATCTGGTTATTCTCAGGGAACATTTATTCAGAAAGAGCAGTATGAATGCTTGATATTTTCCCCTGCCTTTGTTAACCGATTTTCAAAATCATTGCTTATTTTAGTCAATGCAATTATTTTTCTTATGGATGCTCAAAATTCCCGCTCTTAAGGAAGCGGGTATTTAGTGGGAACCTTGGGAAAAAAAGCACAAACTGAAGAGGTCAGCTGGGATAAGTTTGGTTGAAAAATTCCTGATCAAGAGTTCTGTTCTTGGGGCGCCTGGGTGGCTCAGTGGGTTAAGCCGCTGCCTTCGGCTCAGGTCATGATCTCAGGGTCCTGGGATCGAGTCCTGCATCGGGCTCTCTGCTCAGCAGGGAGCCTGCTTCCCTTTCTCTGTCTCTCTCTCTCTACCTGCCTCTCCATCTACTTGTGATCTCTGTCAAATAAAAAAAATAAAATCTTAAAAAAAAAAAAAAAGAGTTCTGTTCTTGAGGCACCTGGGTGGCTCAGTGGGTTAAAGCCTCTGCCTTCCACTCAGGTCATGATCCCGGGGTCCTGGGATCGAGCCCCGCATCGGGCTTTCTGCTCAGCAGGGAGCCTGCTTCCCTTCCTCTCTCTCTGTCTGCCTCTCTCCCTATTTGTAATCTCTGTCAAATAAATAAACAAAATCTTAAAAAAAAGTTTTGTTCTTCACATGAGGATTTTATATTAGAAAAATCTGTTCGATCTAACTTGTCATCAACATATTAAACACTCTCAAGGGAGAACTCTCAAAGATTCTTATGCCTTAGATGCTTGATCTTAGTTTTGGAACAACCTCAGAATAAAGCAACTCACCTTTTATACTATAATTACCCTGTGGCGTTAAATTCAGTAATGCCTGGTTCTTTCAATTGCCACACAAAGCTATGTGCTTGGATTTGGTGTATAAGTGATAGCTTTGCAGTGAAAATCATCACTAACATAATATATAACTCTAACATGAAATCTGCTTTAATTGCATTAGAACTGGATCATTTTGCCAAAACATTGTACTTTGGCAAAAAAAAAAGTATCTAAATGTCTTTATAATTCGGAATGCCGTATTATGGGCTGGTTCTGTGAATGCTGCAATTTGAATCCAACCAGAACACAAAAGTCACTTCCTGAATTTCAAAACGCTGTAAACTTAAACCAAGAAACAGCTGTTCATATCTTTAATGCATTCTCCTTGCCATGTGACAAATCATTCCCTAGTAATTGCTGTAACATTGATCCATTTATTTAATTTCAATGCTTAACTACATTTTCCTTTTTGAAATAAATGGGACCTCATGAAGTATTTCTTTACAAGAAGTCCTGTACACGGTGTGATTAATTTCCTGCCTTGATATGAAACACAAATCCCAACTATTAATAATCCAGTGGCATGGGGGAAAAAAATCACTAATCACAAAGTGAAATTGCCTTGAAGCTTTTATTTATGGGAAATCCTTCCTTCAGGTGTCAAAGGGTCGGCTGGATTCCCCAAAACACAATTCAGTAAAAGTAATTTGTTTCATTGGCAGAACATCTGAAGTTAAACAGTGCTTCTGACACCCAATTATTTCTGTAATTTTGATGTGGCATATGGAGTATTCCGTTAAAAGGAAATCAGGCCTTTCCTTTAATTTGCAATGCTTAATGTAAGTGATAAGTTTCAACTCCAGGATATTATGGAACAGTTAATGAATGCTTGTCTGTGAGCCACCGAGATGGATGGTTACTGGATTATGTGAAAATTAGTCTCTGTCTGCTTAAAATATCATTTGGTTTGAGATTAAAAAAAAATACATTTGAAAAAAAAGCTCAAATCTTAAGGTCTGTGGATCTTTTTTTTTGTAACCATCATAACATTTCAGCCAAACAGAAGATGCGTCCTGGCTGGTCTTTGATACAAGCTTGGCTTGTGGATGTCTCGTATGCTAAGCCTACTTGGGGAAAAGCTGTGATGCTCTCATGGTAGCATCTTTCTAAACATTCCTGTATCATGTGTAGTTCCCTGTCATGCAATCTGTGGCAAATTACATGTATGACTTCTGTTTCGAGATGTGGTCACCACTGTTGGTAAGCTGCTGTCAGATGGGGCCTCTCCCATTAAGGTGTAGCCAGCACACATGATGGAAACAGAATCCATGGATCAATTATCCAACAAGTGAGCAACTGATTCAACCCACCATGACCCGTGGAAGAAATAAATGTCACAAGGAATGAGGATCTGAGGACTGGGCTGTGTGCCATGCAGTCGCCATCTTGGCCACCTGCATGCTTGGGTCCCAGGGCACCCGTCGACTCACTAAAAGCACCACCTGTGCGATTCTCTTTGTACCTGACTTGCATGAGTCCAGGACACAGGAGACACGCTATGGCCAGGCAGCCAATCCTCCCACCAGGAGGCTGTTTCACCCCCCTTACATCACTGGGCTCCATGTCCCTGGGCAGCTGACTCTGGCTCACAGGCCTTGGGGGTGCTTGATGAAGGTGGGGCGACCCTCGTGCTCTGGCCACAGCCCCTCAGCATCTCCACCTGGAAGCCACAAGCCTCCATGTGCTGGGTTCTGCGACACAAGGCACCAGCTAGCTCCTCCTGTCCCCATGGGTCCCAGTCTCCTGGCAGGCCTGGTCCATCCAGCCTCCCTCCCCTCCGCTCCTGCTCTTACCCGCTGCCTGCCAAGCCTGGAGCCACAACCCTCTTGGACCCTCAGTGGTGGAAGGATACAATCTACAGTATCACGGAAGTAGTTTTCTCATGGTTCTAGAGGCTGGAAGTACTGGTGTCTTCTCAGACACCTCCCCTTGGCTTGTAGACAGCCTCCTTTTCCATGTGTCCTTGCGTGCTCTCCCTCTGTGCGCCTATGGTCCCAATCCCCCTCTTCTTATAGAGACACCAATCAGACTGGAGAAGAGCCTGCTCCATGACCTCATTTAACTTCAATGACCTCTTTGAAGACTCTATTTCCAAATACAGTCACATTCTGAGGTACTGGGAGTCAAGATTTTAACGTGTGAATGGGCTGGGGACGGAGGGGGGCACAAAGCAGCCCATAACACCTACTGGAATTCTCTTTTATGTACAGCTCTTACAAGTTCTGCTGCTCTGACCTAAGCCTGACTAATACACCACGGCCCCATTTTTTTGTGTCTTCCCGTTTTCACCCATTCGGTGTTTTTGTGTGTGTTTCGGGGGTGGGGGCGGGGAGACACGTTGGCCTCAGGGCGTTGTACACTCCTCTAGGGGATCTCGACTGTCTTCTCCTCTCTCACCGTGTTCCTTTGAATATTCACTCCACGCACCCTTGTTGAGCACCTACTAATGTCAGGCCCCGTGCTAGACTCCGAGGATTTAGTACTTGAGAGGGCAGCCTGTCCTCTGCATTCAGTAGGACAGACAGGAGTAAATGCTACCATCAATCACTGAACATGTTCACTTCAGATGGTGGTGGTGAGCAGAACGGAAAAGGGAGGGTCTAGCCATGTGAGGATTCAGAGGCCAAGGCCAAGAAGCTACGAGAGGCCAAGAAACAAGAAAACCAGAGCCCCAGATGATGTGGCAAGGCCTTTATCGTTAGGAGCCTAGATTTAATGGCAAGAGAAATGGGAAATCTTCAGAGGGCTCTGAGAGACAGAATATCTGATTTATACTTTAATAAAGTTATTCTAAATGGGTATAGAGTTTTAGTTTTGCAAGATAAAAAAGTTTTGGAGATGGCTGCATAACAATGTGAATGTACTTAATAAAATTGAATTGTATACTTAAAAATGGCGAAGATGGTGCATTTTATATTATGTGTATTTTACCGCAATTTTTAAAAACCTGAGGTAATGAACTCTAGGAAAGAAACAGGGATTGGAGGGGAGGCAGGGGGAGAGAATGGGGTAACTGGGTGATGGGCATGAGGGGGGCCCTGATGGAATGGGCACTGGGTGTTATATGCAACTGGCGAATCAATAAATTCTACCTCTGAAACTAATTAAAAAAATACAAGTGTGAACTTCACCCATACATGCATTTGATAGTTTTGTTTGATTTTTTCTCTGCTTCTGGGGGTTCGGAGAAAAAAAAGCGCAGGGAATGATTCAAAGGGAGTTTGTTCAATATATACAGAGAGGATTAGCTCTCTGCTCATGATGAGAAATAGGAGAAGTTCCATTATCCCGAAAAAAAAAAATTCCAAACATTCCAATCATCGAAGTAAATGTATGGAGGACACCCGGGTGGCTCAGTTGGTTAAGCGTCTGCCTTTAGCTTGGGTCCTGATCCTGGGGTCCTGGGATTGAGCCCCACATCAGGTTCCCTGCTCAGTGGGGAGTCTGCTTCTCCTTCTGTCCCTTTCCCCCAACTTGCATTCTCTTGGTCTCCCTCAAATAAATAAATAAAATCTTAAAAAAAAAAAAAAGTAAATGTATGGCTTGAGCTCATTTTAAGGCACATGTCTAATTTAGGTATTTTCGTTAAACAACTGACTGACATATCAATCACTGGTGCCATTTAAAATATTAACATTTACAAGCATACCAGAAAATTTAGTTATTGCATGCAATAAGTCGGAGGTATTATTTTTTCCCCCACAGGAGAACACACCTGGCCTTCTGACAACCTGGAGAATTCATGAGGATGGTAAATTTAATAAATTATATACATATTATATACATATATAATATGTAACACATATTATATATATTATATTCTGTATCCATGTAACCACCATCAGATAAGGATGCAGAACATAGATATTACATAAGGGGTCCCGGATGGGAAGGGACATCGGGGCCCTCTGGGGTGCTGGAATGTTCTATATCCTCATCTGATCATGATTACACAGGGCACATACAGACAAATTCATTGAGCTGTGCACTTAGGGCTGTCCACTTTTATCATAAATCGTATCTCAATAAAAAAGTGGGAACAAAGAGGGACGAGCCGGAGGAAGAGCAGACATGCTGCTCTAAGTCAGCTTTACAATTTTCAACAAGTAGCTGGGGCTTTGTTCACACAATTCTATCTCCATGTCAAGGGGTCCGCTTTCCTGACCTCCAAGGGACTGTGTCAGTCCCTGTTCGCCTGTGACGAGTCCCCACCTCTCGAGCCCGCCTCTCCACAAAGCGCCAACGATAGCACTCTGGGCTTGTAAAACTTGAAAGGAAATGAATTGAAATATCAAGGCCATAGAAATGAGTATTTAAAACATGGAGTGCACCCAAACATCAGTCTGGGGCTAAAAATCGAGTCTGACTTCCTTGAACACTGATGTTAAGAGCTTGGGTAGCTCCCTTTCATGAAAGAGGTGTTTAAATATTGCATGCTGGGCCCCCATCTCCCCGGGATGCGCCCCGGCTCCGTTTCATCTTCTGTCTCCATCAAAGGCAGGATGGCTTCATCGTAGATTCAGAGCATGCGGCTGTCGGCCCCCTGGGCCAGCCCACGAAATTAGCATTTTCTACATGCAGCTGATGAGACGGGGAATAAAATCAAGCGGACGTGCGGAAGAGGGAAATGAAGGCTAGAGCCACAAGTGCTGGAACTTTGTAGGAGGGGGGATCCCTGTGGTGGGTGCAGCCAGGGGAGGCTTCCTGGAGGAGGTGGAGATCAAAGCAGGGCCCTATTTATTACTACCCCTATTACTGCTGCTCCTGCTGCTGCTCCTCCCTCCTCCTTCTCCTATTAGTAGGACAAGGGTCTTCACTTGAATTCTGCCCAGAAGCAGACCCTGAGACAAGGATTTCAGTGCATGTGGTTTATTCAGGAAGCCCAGGGAATACCAGTAGAACAGAGAAGTGAGACAGGGCAGAGAAGGAAGCCCCCAAGCCAGCCTCCCCCACGGACAACCAGAGCTTCACCCCACTGGGGACTCTGGGAACACGCACCCGGATCACCCCATCCAAATGCGAGAGAGCTGGTGTTTGCACCCAGTTGGCAGACAGCTGTTGGAGAAGGGGCAGGCTTTATTTCCCTGCTCATCCACTGTGCTACAGATACGATCAGAGCAGGCTCTGGCTGCCAGGAAAGCCACAGGCAGAGGGACGCAGATGCTGGAAGGAGGTAGGTGGAAGACACCAACTGCAGGAGGGCCTAGTGGCCATGGCTGTCATGCACTGTGGGTTCATCCTGGACCAGGCACTGGGTTTAGGGCTGTATCTGCACATCCCGTTCCTGCAGCCCACATGGACACACAGGAGGACACTGAGTCCCAGAGAGGGAGAGGAATTAGGCCAGGTTGAAGTGTAGGGAATGATCCAGAAGCTGTGTTAGCCACAGGCTGCTACCAGGGGCCATACTGACAGGTGTGGACCAGCTGCCCATGCCCCACCCCCTCTATCCATAGCTGGTCGTCCTCCCCCTCCCCCCAACCCCAGACCTGAAATGTCCCCGGGACAGAGCTTGAGTCCTGACCAAGGTAAACCTGGGCTTTGTCTGAAAGGAGCAACATACGCCTTGGTCTCGACAAGGCCAGGGGCAGAAAAGATGGCACAACTCAAGTGTCCCCCAAAGGATGGATGGACAAACACGATGGAGTACACCCAGACAACCAGATGTGATTCGGCCACAGAAATGAATGGAGTGCTGACCAGAGCTACAACCTCAACGAACCGTGAAGACGTTACCCCCAAGTAAAAGGAGCCGGACACACGCGACTTCATACCCTATGATTCTGCTCACATGAAATACCTGGAAGAGGCAAGTTCATCGAGATGGGAAGTAGTTTCAAGGTTACTGGGGGCTGGGGGAAGGAGGCGAGCAGGGAATTGTTAGCTAAGGGGTACCAAGTTTCTGTCTGGAGTGAGGAAAAAGTTCTGGACATAAATAGTGGTGATGGTCATACAATATTATCAGTGTACACGATGGCCCTGAATGATATACCCACAAATGGTTAAAATGGCAAATTTTAGGTTATCTGTATTTTATCGCAATTTTAAGAATTTTAATATACTAGAAATCGTCGCCTTGTCCACCTTAAGTGTGTGTACTACACAGTGTATGAGTTATATCTCAATAAAGCTGTTTAAAAAATCTGGGAGCCGGTGTGGATGCAGAGACAACCCTTCAACTCTTATCTCTTCTGGCTGAGTCTACGGTTTACAAAAGGAAAAGCAGGCCCTTTTGGAGGGTGAGTGTCACATCGGTGGTCACCCCACCCAACAGGATGCTGGCAAACGGTGGGACTCACAGAGGATCCCAGGAGGGGTGGAGCTGTGCAGGGTAGGGGTTGGAGGGAACCCCTGAAGGCCACATCCCTGGAGGCTACCACAGAGCTCCAGAAGACCAGGCAGGGGGCCGTGGTCCAGGAAAGGGTCCATAACTGAGAGGTTTCACCTAGCCACGGGCTTTGGGATGGCTGACTCACGGCAATATGGTGTTTCCTCAGCCAGGATTGCTTAAAAATTTTTTTTTTCTTTTAGTAAAGAAAGCTTGTTCTGTATTCTGATTATATTGAAATGCCTGATAATTAATTGTCAAGGAAACTGCAACAACACAGACAATTATATGGAAGAAAAACCACGTAAGTTCTATCATTTTGTGACATTTTGGAGGCCATCTTTTCATGAATCTCTACACATTTACACATCAACACAGAGGTTCATAAATGGGGCATGTACAAGGTTAAATCCTGGAAACTTTTGCTTATCTTCTCTCTCTCTCTCTCCCTGATTCTTTCCCTCGTCTGTCTTCCCTCATCTCTGATCAGTGTTAACAGCCTGGTGAAGGTCTCAACCCATCCCTTCTCTACTCATATGATCTTGAACAAATATGTAGCTATGTATCTTATTATCTGTTGCTACCTAACAAACCATACAAAGCTAAATGACATGAAACGCGATTATTTTAGTAAACTTACGGTGTCTGTGGGTCTGGAATTCAGGCACGGCTCTTTCTTTCTTTCCTTCTTTCTTTCAAGATTTTAAGATTTTGTTTGTTTGTTTATTTGGTGGGGGGCAAGAGAGAGACCATGAGCAGGTCCTGAGCACAGAGTCTGACATGGGGTTCGATCCCATGACCTGGAGATCATGATCTGAGCTGAAACCAAGTGTCAGATGCTCAAGTGACTCACCCGCCTAGATGCCCCAGGCAGGGCACATTTTTTGTTCCACGTGCGTGGGGTCTCAGAGGGGAAGATGCAAACAGCGACAGGTGACTGGAATCATCTAGAGGTTTCCACTCACACATCTGCTGTCTGGACTGGGATGTCTTGAAGGCTGGGCCCAACTGGAACTGTTGCCTGAAACACCTAAACATGACTTTGTGTGTGGCTTGGGCTTCCTCACCACGTGGCTGCTAATTCACACAAGGAGGGTCCCAAGAAGAATTGTCTGGAGAGGAAGTGTTTCAAGAGTTTCAAAGTCACGGGCATCCTTTTCCTCTCTATTCTGTTGGCTAAGAGTGAGCCATAAGGCCAGCCCGGGTTCAAGGGCAGGAGAATTAGATCTTCCCAGCCCTTGGGTATCTGCACAGGCAAAACGTGTTCTGAAACAGAGAGGTGACCACATAGGAGTCTAAGAGAGGACTTGCCTGAGCCCCGTCCCCGTAAAGGGAGCCATGACTGGGCAGGGTGGGAGGGCGGTGTCTTGGCCGAGAATGAGCAGGAGCGACCCCCGTGCACATGCCCAAGTGTGCATCTCATTCCTGTCCCTGATCACAGAGCATGGAAATCTGTGTCCCCAGGTTCACCAGGTCTTGGCAACATATGGTTATTGAGGGATTAGACGAAAGTGGAGGAAGCCCAGAGCTCTGGTGGCAGTTTAACCTACTGGTAGACCAGTGACACGGCAGGAAGCAAAGAGCTCTAGAATTTGTTGCCCTTTGAAGGATGGCAATGGTGGCAAGGAAGAGACCTACTGTGAAGCTGGTGAAATTCAGGCTTCAAGCTCCTCCCTTGCAAGGCCGTGACAACATCTGCTTCTAATGCTTTCGTGGTAGCTGTGAATTCTCTTCTTGAAGAGCACACCCCATGTCATATAAGCCTCAGGTCCTGCAAAACCTGTACCCACCCCTGGGAAGTGCTCTCCCGAAACATACTTATGGCAGGGTGCCGAGTCCCTAACTTTGAAACTTTTTGCAATTCCCAAAGGACAGTGATGGAGGAAACCACAGCAGCCTATCTAGTTGTTGAGTCTTTGCTTGTTCTCATTTTTGACAGGGACACAAAGGTTAGTGACGGGAAAGAAGTTAGGAAATGGGAAATGTATTTGTATGCTCTCAGATTATTAAAAATAAATACTTATCATACTGTATTGGTTTCCCCAATCCAAATGCAGGCGGAGATCCAGCCCTTGGAATACAGCCCTCCTTTAAAAAGGCAATTATAAGATTTCATTTTCTTTCCTTTTTTTTTAAGATTTCATTTTCAACAGTGTCTTTTATTGTCAAGCCCCTTGGCAAAGAAGTTGAAAGAAAGCCAAGCCTATAATGGCTGCATTGATGAAAGGCATGCTAATTCACGGGTTCTCATTCTAACTGAGAAAGTCACAATCTTGGACATTCCCTGCACACCAGAAATCAACACACCAACCTAACCATGCTCAAAGCCGTGCCGTTAGAAACAGAGTCGGCGGACGTGGCTGACGCAAGCAGGAAAGGATGCCACTAAAAGGGGGCTGGGTGGCTCCAGGATCACAGGCAGGATGTGGGGGAGACTGGTTCAGAGTCAGTCATGAGGACCCTGCTGCTGGGACCTAAAAAATCCAGTGGGTTGGACATCACTTAGGCACTTAATGCAGGTCACTAGCCAACGTGTGTGGTCACGGGTACCATGGCAGCCAGTGTTACCCCTAATGCCAACTTGTCCTCTACTGGACTCTACTGGCACTACTCATTCCAGTCAGCAGCTCACAGTGTACAGATGGGGCTGGGTGCATTGGACTGGTCAAGCCTGGATTTCATGACCATAGGCCAGTTGCAAGAGAAGCTGGGAAAGTGACATTCAGGCTTTTGTTTTTTTGTTTGTTTACGTAGAAGGCACACTTCAAAACCATAGGCGTGGACAAGAGATTTGAACAGACCCTTCACAAAAACAAATGCAGGAACAGCCAACAAGTACACGAGAAGATGGTCAACATCAAAACTTGCTGGGGAATTGCAAATGAAAACCACAGGGAGATGATACTCTACATCCACTCAAGGGGCTAAAATTTAAGACGGACAACACCAAATGTTGACAAGGGTCTGGAGCAACTGGACCTCTCCTATGCTGTCAGCCCCCATGTAAAATGCTATAGCCACTTTGGAAAAAACAGTTTGGCGGTCTCTTATGAAGTTAAGTATACATTTTACAACTCATGATTCCACTCCTAGGTATTTAGCCAAAAGAAAGGAAAATGTATGTCCATACAAAGACTTGTACACAAATGTCCATGAAAGCTTATTCACAACAATGCAAACCAGAGACAATTCAAATGTCCATCAACAAGTGAACAGATTGGCAAATTATAAATTGTGATGTTCCCATGGAATGGAATCTGAGTCTTAAAAAGGATTGCAACAGCTTGGATGAATCTAAAAACATCAAGGTGAGTGAAAGAAGCCCGTCCAACAGGAGTACCTCCAGTAGAATTCCATTTTCACACACTTCAGGCAGGAGAAATCTATTCCATTGGGCTAGAAAGCAGATCAATGATTAGCTGTAGCCTGGGGTGAGGGTGTGTTTAGTGGGAAGAGGCTTGACAAGGACGCTTTTGTGCTAAAGGAATTGTCCTGCATCTCGACTGGGGTGGTAATTTTGTGTGTATATGGTCAAGATTCATCCAGCAAAAATATGTGCATTTTATTGTATGTAAATTGTACCTCAATAAAATTGATTTTTAAGAAGCATGAGGACAACACGGGCGCCTACTTTCAGATAATGTACATTTCCTGGGAGAGTCAGAGAGGACACAGCTTACTGAGCCCCTGTGAGGAGTCTTCAGTATTAAATGTGTGATTTCCCATCATTTAATTATTCATGATAATCTCTAAGAGGTACTTTGACCCTCTTACAAATGAGAAATTAGACTCTAGAAAAATTGTCACTTACCACAACTAATAAAAGGTTAAATTATTAGTTAATTTATAAAAAGTGATTTATTTGCTCCACCAGCATTTATGGAGTGCCTACTGTGTACAAGGCTATGTCCCAGGGCTCTAAGCTCCCATCTCTGGAAACTCAGAGCTGGGGAGTAAGGGCCATCACAGATAACAGCGATCCAAAAGGAGAGGGGTGTAAGGGTGTGGGAGCAGGGCTGCACCTGTCAGGGAGGGTTCCTTGAGTCTTGAAGTATTGGTGAGGGATTTACAGACTTGAGAAGAAGGGAATGTGGTGGGGGTGGCTTTCCAATTGTCTAGATATACCCAGATAGGCCTGGGCACAGCTTTCCCATGGATGGGGATGGTATGGACAGATGGAGGAACTAAGATCACATAGGCTCAGAATTGTTACGTCAGGAAATAGGGAGTCACAGCAGGTGTTTCAGCACCACAATGATATGATCAAGGAGCAGATAAAGAAAGAGCTTCATTACAGTGGCATTCATCTGGAAAATTCCTTGTCTGTTCTGGGCTAGCTTAGATGCCACCTCTCAGAAATCGTCAAAAAACAAAACAAAAAACCCACAAAACTAAAAAACAAACAAACCAACAAAAAACCCCAAAACCATAGTGTAGGGCCACCCACAGTAAAAAAAACAAAAACAAAAACAAAATAACAAAACTCAAACCATAGTGTAGGGCTACCCGCAGTGTATCATCTTAAGGGTTTATGGGCAATGTATCACATTCTATCACAGAATAAACACATCACAATGTATCATAGTCAAAAACAAGCAACAGCATTTCTTGAGCTCATATTCCATGCCAGGCAGCTGGCACACATTACTTAACTTCATGCCCCTAACAACTAGTTGTGTTATCCTCCCCTTCTTATGAATGAAGACGCTAGAGTATAAAGGGTTAACTTCCATTCACAAGGCTGGTGCATGGCAGCCTTTAAATGGCAATTTAAAACCTGATCTGACCTTTTACATCTCACAGTGCAACTTTTTTTTTTTTAAGATTTTATTTATTTATTTGCTACAGAGAGAGAGAGACAGCGAGAGAGAGAACACAAGCAGGGGGAGTGGGAGAGGAAGAATCAGGCTTCCTGCTGAGCAGAGAGCCCGATTCGGGGTTCGATCTCAGGACCCTGGGATCATGACCTGAGCTGAAGGCAGTCGCTTAATGACTGAGCCACCCAGGTGCCCCTCACAGTGCAACTTTTTGATTATGAAAGTAGACTTCTCTATTGGTCTGAGAGGGCCCACCCATCAGGACCAACAGGCTGGCTGGGGACTTTTGGTTGATGCCGCTACCCAGTCCTGTAGGGAGAGGCAGCCAGGAACTGTGTCGCTGCCCCACACCCAGGGCGAAGCTTCTCCCTGGCAGGATTCCCTCTCTCCCTTCAGACCTTCCTCTAAGCTCCTCCAAGCTGCCTCCACAGGGCTGCCCTGTGCCAGCCGTTCCCTGAGGCTCTCTGCCCCCTGGCTTCTCTTTAGGTTTGGCAATGGGGAGCCCAGTAGGTGCTAAGAATGAAGGAAGAGAGTGGAGTCTGGGTCTTTGTTTCTCAGCTGCCTATCCTCAGAGACACCACCAACTGGGCTGCTTCTTCTGACAAGCGCCACAGGTCCAATCACGTGGCTCTCTCCTCTCCCCTTGGGCCCCTCATGCCAGTCTCAGCGGCCATCCCTGTCCCCCACCACCCAGGTCTAGGGGCAGTCATGGAGCCCAAGGCACTGCCTCAGTCTGGTGGTTTTCCTCTCCCCTGCTCATACTTCTGACAAGTCTCTAGTACGCTCCCTTCAAACTATCATGTCATTTGGTGTTCCTACATGCTGTTAGTATCAACACATCCCCCCTTTCTACCCACACTCAGTTTCTCCTTGTGTGGTTCCTCAAGTTTAGGTAATTTGATACATACGTGGGTCATCCACAAAAGCAAATCAGGTCCCAGCCAGGTTGGTCCATTCAGAGTGGAGCTCCTCTGGGACTCTTTGATGGTTGTGGGAAACTCTTCTCCTGCTCACCCTCCTCTCCCCTCCTCATGCCCCCCACCATAAGAAGGAGGAGGCTTGCAGCCACATGTCCCCTGGCAGCCCTCTTGTGACCATGAGGGAAACCAACGTGAGGAAGAAGCCAACAAGGAGAGGGAGGGAGATGAGAGAACAGTAGGGAAACTGGGTCAGAGCCCTCCTACAGGATTATTTATTCTATTTTTAAAGATTTTCTATCCCTTTCTTCCTTTCTTTTCTTTTCTTCTCTTTTCTCTCTTTCTTCCTTTCTTTTGCGTGAGCCAGGTTGGGGGTGGTGGGGGGGAGATTCCTGTGGGGAGAAGCAGACTCCTGGCTGAGCACAGAGACAGACGCTGGGTTCGATCCCATGACCCTGAGATCGTGACCTGAACCAAAACCAAGAGCCGGAAGCCTACCTGGCTGAGTCAGCCAGATGCCCTGTGGCCACTTTAGTTTTGTAAGATGACAAAAAGTTCTCTGTGCTTAAGTTCATTTGTATTGGATTTTCCACCATTTGTAAAATCTATCTTCAAGAGATTTACCAAAGACAGTCCCCAAACTGCTTTACCTTCCCCCTCTCTTTTCCTAATGGATTATACACAGCTCTTCACCCATTTGCATTTCGCTCTTAGATGTGCAGCCGATTAGATTACTTCTAGAATGAAACCCAGGGCTTATCTTGTGGAAGCAACCACCTTCATCTCAGGCCACGCAATCACTTTTATTCCTACCCCGGAGTCTGGCACCGTCTTCCATTAACGTGTCAGCGTGGAGCTCCCTGAAATAAAGTGCCGGAGCACAATTGTTGAGCTGGGCTAATTAAAGATGTGTATCATTGGTGGAATTGTCTCTTTGGAACCAAAAAATTAATTATGTTTCTTTGGCCTGGTGACCAGATGTGGAAACAAACCAACAGATACACATAATTGTTTGCTATCTCCTGTTCTAATAAATTATCTCCAGAACTCATTTGCTTTTTCAGATTCTGTGGGTACCAGACGATGAATGTCCAATGGGATCTAAAGAAACGGATGCCACATGGTTGGCAGTTCTTGGGAACGCTTACTTCCCTCCCAGGACACGTGACTGGGGCAGAGATGCCAGCCACATCCCAAGGAGCGTCCGTAACTCTGTGGATCAAAAGTGTGTCTGTTGGTTTGTTGGCATCAAAACAGGGAAGTGGGGCTTTTTGTGAGAAGACACAGATGGCAGTGACCTGTTCTTCTGAAGAGGAGTAGCTTCCACAAACGGCCTGGAGAGACTCCTCCCTGGTTCTTCCTCATGTGCTCCAGGTGTGGGTGGCCAGAGTGAGCTGCCCTGAGGGTGTGTTTTGAGGGTGTATTTTGCACATGGTGGAAAACCTAATTTTCAAAGTTAGGGGAACAGTCCACGAGACCACTGTCCCTTCTGACACCAGAGGTCCCCAAGACTCCTGGTTTGATAATTCACTAAAGAGACTCATAGAATTTTCCAAGAGCTGTTACACACAAAGTCAGGGTTTATGACAGTGAAAGGATACAGATTAAAATCAGTGTAGGGAAGAGGCTCATGGGGCAGGGCGTAGATAAGATCCAAACACGGGATTCCATGGAAATTTCCAGTTGTTGCCCAATGGTAGAGTTAAGGGCTGTGCTAATGTCTCCCAGCCACATGTGATAACATGCATGGAGCACTGCCAAGCAGGCAGACCACCCAGCCTTGGTGTCAAGAATCTTTATGGGGGGGTGCCTGGATGGCTCAGTGGGTTAAAGCCTCTGCCTTCAGCTCAGGTCATGATCCCAGGATCCTGGGATCGAGCCCCACATCGGGCTATCTGCTCAGCAGGGAGCCTGCTTCTTCTTCTCTCTCTGCCTGCCTCTCTGCCTACCTATGATCTCTGTCTGTCAAATAAATAAATAAAATTTTTAAAAAAAAAGAATCTTTATGGGGGATCCATGGTTGACTCTCCAAGTGGCTGAGCTCAGTCTCCAGCCCGTTTGGAAGACATGCTGATCCTGTGTCACCCAACAACCCCACCCTAAATCCTATAGTTAGACCATTTGCCATGGCCCAGGGCCCCGGTAAACAAAGACACTCTTACCAGGCAGGACATTCCAAGAACTCAATGGATTTTTGCATAAATATACAGGTGGTCACCACCCAGAGGAAAACATAGAATGCTTTGTCTCTATCTGTCCAATAGAATCTGCCCCAGCTGGTGAGGTTAACAGCCAGCCAGTCTCCTGCTGGAAGGCCTCAGGGAACTTCCACAGCCTGGATACCCCCCCAACACTGACTCCCCCAAATCCTCCCAAGAGGGCAGCTACAAAAGCACTGGGAATTTTGCACAGAAGACTACCCCCTCCCAAATCCCAAATCCTAGCTCAGTCCCTCCGCCTCGCCGCCCCCGCCAAAGCTATGTTTCTAGGGCTTTAAAGTGCCTACTCAAAGGCCAGGCTCAATCACCTGACTTGGCAAATGAATATATTTTTTAAAGTTTTTATTTATTTATTAGAGAGAGAGCACACAAGCAGGGGGAGCAGGCTCCCCACTGAGCAGGGAGCCAGATGCGGGACTCGATCCCAAGATCCTGGGATCATGACCTGAGCCGAAGGCAGACGTTTAACCAACCGAGCCACTGAGGTGCCCCTCAGCAAATGCATATTACAAGAGTGTCTCCCAAGAGTCATTTGAGCACGAAGTAGCCCAAAAGTTCTGGGTGTCTGTTTCTCAACCTTTCCACCAAATTCCAGACTGGTTCATATAATGTGGGCCTAAGACAACTACGGACGTCATGCCCGAGGGAGTAATTAGGGTTTCTGAATTTTAGGGAGTCTTACCAAGGCGGTACATGGCCCAAACTCCTCATTTACAGGTTACAGTCTTACTGCTCCATCCTCCCGGCCAGCCTCTTCCGCTTGCAGGGACCTCCAGTTGTTAAAGGGTTTTACAATTAATGTAATGAATGCCATTCCGTGGGCCTTCTGCAAAATTGGCCGCTTAGAAAGGCTAAAGTCAGATCCTGTCTGATCGCATTTTAAGCTCCGTGATTAACCAACAGCACGTCTGGAAGCCACACAAAGCCTGAGAAACGCTCCCAGCCAGCACAAAGCCTTCGCTGACATTTGCTGTTGAGATAACAGGGAGGCCACCGAGATCCGGCCTGACTTCAGGAAGAAAGAGCAAGATTGCAGGGTCACAAAAGAGACCCCAGGTCACCAAGTTTGTGGAAACAAACACCCCACCATGGCAGCTTGCTTTTCACACCCACACAGTGGGCACGGTGTGTCTTTTATGGCTCTGGTATTCTTTTGCATTAGCTACCGATACCAAAAGTTTGCTCTGCAGGTTTGTGTCCAATTTATGGACATGCACATATGATTATACCGGTATTATATGGCTGCACATAAAAGCTGGTGACTATGGAATCTCATTAGTTTTCACTTTGGTAAATCACCATCCTAGCTCAACTCAACAAAGAAGTGGTTTGTTCTGCCGACAGGCCTGGTCTGCCAGAGCGCTTCCTAATTATGATACACTCTCAAGGGCTCATTAGCAACTAAATTACATCCTAGTCATTGAGGAAGCTGGCTTCTTGCTTTGCAAGGAGGCACACTGGTTGGATGAAGGAGCGTTGTTATGTCATTCATTCATTCCCTTCCTCCCTCATTCATTCATTCATTTATAATACCAAATTGGAGATGCACAGGGATTGGCCATGGTCTCCTCAGTCATTAGTGCAAGCCAACGAGGTGCCAGACTGTAACATTTCCCTTAAGAGACATCCTAGCCTGTCTTCTGGTTCCACCTGCATTTTGCCATCAGCCAAATGAGTTTTGGGAACTTACGGTCAACGAAATCTGGGAAACGCTGTCATAAATGTGGATGGGGAGAAGCTGGAGAATATAGTACCACACATCTTGAGAACTGATCCTAGGGACACCCAGGCTGTTGTGTGGACCCTGGTGCTGCTCCAAGTTACCTCTGCACCCAGGATCCCCCATGGGAATGGCTCCCTGTCCCTGTTTTGGCTGACTGTCCCTGTTTTCACTCAGGCTCCTTGTCTCTTGGCCAGACAGGTGAGATAGCAAATCTTCCCATCTCCTCTTGAGCCCCTCCCCCACTTAGCCCCACAATGGTGCATTGTCCCCACGCTGTCACATCTGGCTTTCTAGCACCTACTTCAGATTGTGGCCTGCCCTTGCTCAAAGCCCTTGGGTGGCTCTCTCTTGTTCCCTAACTTCCAGACTCCAGATGACCTGGTGCTTGCTCTGTCTGTCCTCATCCTATCTCCCCACCTCTGTCAGGGGGGCATGAAGCCCTTCAATACCCCTGCTCCTAGGTGCCCCCTAGTCCCTGGATCCTGTGCCCCTTCCTGACGCTGCCCCCTCTGCCCCGCGTGCCCTTCCCCAGGACGACTCCTCTCTCCTCTCCCTCCGGGCTCAGCTCATGTATCCACATCTGTGATGCTTTCCTGACAAGATTGAGGACATGGAAAGACGAGCTCATCCTAAGGCTGGCACAGAGCAGGAGCACTCAAGATGAGAGGCTGAAATGCCAACCACAAGCCAGACTGTATACGGAGACAGAACCTGAATCCACAGCCCGCAGCAACCAGCGCCAGACAGCCAGGACTTTATCGACCAGCAGCTTCTTTAGTCTTCCTTCCTGCTTCCAATTTAGGACAAATCGGAGAAAGCCAAATATGCTCCCTTAACCAACCACACAGGATGTTCCACTTTTAAGAAGCCCACCTCCTGCTTCCTCAAATCCCCTGGACAGGGCATGTCTGAGCCCCCCATCAGCCCACTATAAAGCTTTGTCCCCCCGCTGCCTGCCTCTGGGTCTCTGCCAAATACAAATGACAAGGGCTTACTTGTTATCAGAGGCTCAATAAATAGCATTAGCTTGTCCTCATTTGGGTGGCCTTGACTTACATCCACACTGACCCCCTCCCTCCTCCCTGAGTGCAAGGTCGCACCCCTCCACAGCTCAGCTCTGTCACAGGCGTCTTCTTGCCAAGTTAGAGTTGCCTGGGAGCACATCTGCCCACCCAGCACCCAGCACAGGAACCACCCCCACGAATGCTTGTGGGTGGAGGGAATGAATGAATCCACCAATGATATAGATGTCTATAGGCTTGGTGTCACCATGCCAGATGCCCCAAGTCCAGAGTCCTCACTCTGCACTCACGTGGGTGTCAGGCCAGTGAGGACCAAAGCTAGTGCCTCCCCCAACTTTGAGATGTTTGAGAAACAGGGTGATTTGGTTGCAGCCCTGTGGAGCTTGGCACCATTGAGAACATATACATGTGACCCCTGAGGGTAGTTCCTGTCCTCCTCCAGCCTGTGCACTTCCTGAGGGCAAGGACTTGGCTCCACTGTCCATGGTATTTGGTGTCTTTATTGGTGCCTGGCTCATAGTAGGTTTTTTAAAAATATTTTATTTTTATTTATTTGACAGAGAGAGATCACAATTAGGCAGAGAGGCAGGCAGAGAGAGGAAGGGAAGCAGGCTCCCTGCTGAGCAGAGAGCCAGATGCGGGGCTCGATCCCAGGACCCTGAGATCATGACCTGAGCCGAAGGCAGAGGCTTTAACCCACTGAGCCACCCAGGTGCCCCTCATAGTAGGTTCTTATTAAATATTACAGGAAGGAAGGGAATGAGGGCAGGAGAGAGGGAGGAAGGTGGGCTGAACCTTGGGTCTCCTGGGGTACCCCTCTCCCCTCCACCTTTACGATTTTCAAGACTCTCCCCTCCTCCCTGGTCAACCAGACTCACGACAAAGGTCAACACAGGACAGTTCTGAGGCCTCCAAATGAATTTCAGGGACCCTAATATATCTCTGAGCATCCTTAAATGGGCTTTGACTCCCACCACCGACCCCAGTTCCCAGGCCAGTGCCAGCCAGGAAAGCCCCATCACAGGGCACGCGCGCCTGACCCCAGGGAAGGTGGCAGGGAGGGCGTGTCTCTGCCGAGATGGGGAGACTCTTTTGAAAACAGCACCAAATGCCGAGCACCACAAATTATTCCGTGAATTTTACAGGAACCATAAATATTACATAGTACATTTCCTCAGTTCTGCAGGCCCAGGAAGCAGGTGCTACACGCATTCCAACACGGTAATTAGGAGGACTCAGCGAAAGACCAGACTCAATTATAAAAATCCTGCCATTCGCCGTCTCCAGATCGGTCATTAGGAGAGACCACAGTGAGAAGGGTCCAGTTGCCGAGAACGTCCGGAGTTGACTTGCGGGTTATCTCCTAAGAGCTCGAGATTTTATTTTCGTTTCGGTGCTATCTGAGGCTGATAATGGCCCCACCAAATCCAAATTAAATACATATTTTAGGGATTTTAATCTAAGCAATACCAGCAAATGTGCCACTTTGGGGATGAATTATTTATTTGTCTGAGGCTAAGAAGAGATCCGCACAAGCAGACGAAGGCCCTGGAATAGCGGAAAATAAATTAAAGCGGCAGCTTGTGGCCGGTTTAATGCGCTGACAGCCCCTCGCTGCCCTTAAGTGTCACCAAAAATGAACTCGATGGGCCCCGCCCGGGGAAATATTTAAAGATTTGCTTGTCTCAGAGTTTGCTTTTCCACATGTTCTTGGAAGCATTTGTCTCTGAAAAGCTTACTGAAATTTTTTGGTTTCAAGTCCCCATCTGGAAAACAAAGGTCTAGGGAGAATATTGAATCAATCAATCTGCCTTCTCATTCTGGGCTTTTTGGCCCTTGTTGTTTGCGGAACCATGTTTGGGGTTTTTGCAAAGGTATTATGAGTTTCGGGAGTGGGGGTGCACTTGGGGGGGTCACGTGGGGTGTGTGCCTCCACCCCAAGCCCCTCAGGGCTGATGGAAGCGTCCGAGGCAGTGTCTAGACGGGTCCTAATTCATTGTTAATCAGTGCCCTGCCCAAAACACATATAGACTGGGATCTGTTCCATGCAACACAAGTCTCCGCCCAGTGGAATGTTCTCTATCTGAGCTGTCCAGCACAATGGTCACTGGTTCCCAGCGGTTACCAAGCACTTGAAATGTGCCAGTGTGACCAAGGAGCCTGAACATTTCATTTAAACATTTTGTTTTCCATTCATTTATCTTTTAAAGTTAGATGCTTGACACAATTTTTGGAAAACTCTCAAGGATGTTTGCACCAGCTTGGACAGTTGAATCAGCTTTTTCAATGGCAAGTTTGATGAAGCCTAAATACAGATCAGGTATTTCGGGTGAAAATTTTGGGGTCAAAGTTGAGCTCTGCGGTAAATGTAAAACATTTCATTAATAAATCTTATATTGATCCTGTGCCAGAATGACAAACATTTTGGGTATTTTGTATTAAATAAAATATAGTGTTAAAATTTATCTTCTCTGTTGTATTTGCTGTTTTAATGTGGCTAATGGAGAATTTCGATCATGTATGTGTGCAATGGTTCTGGTGGCAAGGTTGATGGTCCGGGCTCATGTAGGCACGCAGTACCAGGATGAGGAGGTCTCAGCCCTCATGGGCCTCAGGGTTGGCAGGATGGGGACACAGACAAGCAAGTGAACAGCATCAAAATAGCAAAAGACAGGAGAAAATCCTCCCTGCGCATGGAGCCTTTTAGGACTAAGTGTCTATAGCAGACTCCACTGTAGATGGCAGGCCTACTGGGTTCCAGATGCAGCACCTCCCTGAATCAAGAGCAGAAAAGCCAGTAACCAGGACCAGGGGAAGACCTGACACCGAGACAGTCAAAGCAGTTACCACCAAGTCCTCTGTGGCCTCAACTTCAGAACAAAACTCAGCCCCATCTGGAGTGTCAGGAAAAGCTGGACACTGCCTGTGAGGTAGACTCTCCCACCTCCCAATTCCCCTCCTAACCTGGTGCTGCCCAAGCTGTCACATATTGCTACCCTGGGTTCATGGCCTGTGTGGCACTACAGGGTCCCAACCTTATTCAGTGGGAGAACCCCTTTGTCACATCAGAAAAATCCATATAGCCAAGGATGGTCATGGTGCTCTGAGTGCCTACAGAGGGAGACACCAGTATAGGACAAACAGCCTGAACCGAATTCATTCAGGTGCATTTAAAAAACAATTTGAAAGCTATTTATCACAGCCCCTCCATACATTTGAAACCTAAACCACTGTGGAGAGATTGTATTTGGGCTAGCTGCAAAGTGGGGATGGAGGGGAGATTTGAGAAGCCCTGGTGGGAACTCTTGGCAGGACGCTGGGAGCAGGAGGGGAGAGGGAAGGGTCTGGAATGCCCTTGGGATCCCCAGGCCTTGAGTGTCAACACCAGCTTGGATTCAGGAGGCATTTTTTCCACGCAGGACAGAGGAGGTGAGTTTTCTCAGAGGGGTGTGTGTGTGAGACCCATAGGAGAAGCAGGTCCCTGGGGCTGGATGCACTGTGCCCAGATTTTCCCTATGTAGAGGTCACAACTAGGCCCTCACCAGAGCAGTAATGCCCCAAGGGGAGGCCAGACTGCATGGTAGAGCATCTGACTTTCCCTATCTCTTGTGTTGGGGCTTCTAGAAGGTGACTCAGAGACAAAAGTTTGAGGACAAGTAGGACAAGTGGTCTACTTGGGAGGGAAAAAGATGGGGTGGCAAAGTGAGCTATGGGAATTAATCCCATGGACAGACCCCAGAACCCAGTGTGGAGTACCACCTCACAGTTAGCCCATCAGAGCGCAATGCTACCTGCTGGGGTTTTCAGATGCACTGTCAGTTATCTATTGCTGCATTAAAAAGTCATCTTAACACTTACCTTAAAAACGAGAGCAGTAACGATCTTGCTTTCCGTGGTTCGGGACCTTGGGAGCGATGCTGCTGGGTGGTTCAGGCTTAGAATCTTGGGAGGTTGCAAGGGAGCTCCCAGTGGCAAAGTCTAGCCCAGGGCCAGAAGATTGGCTTCTACAATGGCTTCAAGGGGCTTGTGAGTTGGTTCCCTGCCATCTGGCCTCCTTGTGGTCAGGACAGTGTTATCTCAGTGCGGGCACTCAAAGGAACAGGTGTCTTTCTGCAGGAATGCAGGAAGGCTTCTCAGAGGAGGCAGTGTGGAGAGGGATTTTCCAAGGCAAGAAGGCATTCCTACCAGGAATTCGTGGTTCATTCGTTGGTTGACTTCAGGGACTGTGCCAGGTGCTGCAGCGAGGTGAACATGATTGGCAGGAGAGGGCTGGGGAGTTGGTGGGGAGCTGGTGAGGAGCTGGTGGGAGATGCTGCATGGCCTTCAAGGCAAGGTTTCTGGGAGGACAGATCATTTGTTTGTTGCTGCTTGAGGCTCTGTGTGTGATTTCATTTATGACCATCAACCCAAGTGTAGAAACGGGGAAACTGAGGCACAAGACGATGAGTGACATTTGTAAAGGTCAAGCAGGTATAAGTGGTAGAGCTGTGTTTGGCAGCCAGTCCGCCCAACCCCTGGGCCCAGTCAGAGCACCAGATGCCTCTCAGGGAGGTGCGATGCTTAGCCTTAAGGTCACTGCTGTTCTCAAGGGAGCAGGATGCAGGAGACTTTGTAAGTCATGAGAGAAGCAAGAAGAAACCTGAAGCTTCCATGAGAGAGTGGGTCTAGATGGAACACAAGACACGGAGATCCAAGACCTGGATTTGAATCCTGGCGCTGACCCATTTTGTGGATGTTGACACCTCTGTTAGCCTCTGGGCCTCCATTATGTCATCTGCTAAATGGGGTCCTTTCATTTGCCTGATAATGTTTACTGAGCACAGGGTGCCTGGGTGGCTCAGTTGGTTAAGTGGTTGTCTTCAGCTCAGGTCATGATCCCAGGGTCCTGGGATGGAGTCCTGCACTGGGCTCCCTGCTTGGCAGGGGTCTTCTTCTCCCTCTCCCTCTGTGCTTGTTCTCTCTCTCTCTCGAGTAAATAAACAGAATCTAAAAAAATAAAAAGTTTACTGAGCACTACTGTGTGCAGCATTCCTTCCTACATACTGAGGTCTAGCACCTGCCCCCTAGTGAAGGGAGAAAGATAGTAAACAAGCAGCTAAGAAGGAGACATTTCAAGGCAAGTGCTGGTAAAGAAGAAAATCAGAGAGAGACTGAGTGACCACTTTGATTAGGACACTCTGAAATCTACGCTGACTGCTCAAGTGAGAAAGAGCCTGGCGAAGATCTGAGGAAGAATCCATACTCTGGCTGAGGGCAAAGCAAGTGCAAAGGCCCTGAGGCAGGAATGACCTTGGTGGTTAACGAGAAGCTCAAAGAAATGAGTCAAATCTTGTTATAGGTCAGATCTGGGGGTGGGTAGGGGCTGCTTGGGGGATGAGCTATTCCCCATCCCAGTTTAGCCCACAGGCCCCAGATGGAGGACATGTATGTCAGGCAACAGCCTCTGACTTCTTTCCCAAATCCAATGCCACATGGGGAGGCTGAGTCCCCTGAAAGCCAGCTGCTTGGTGTCTGTTTGGATTTGCCATTAGAACATGAATACTCCTAATTTAATTTTTCTTTTGTGTCTCTCTGAGTAACTAACTCCACGAGTCATCTCTAAGCAGAATGTGCTGGAGGTAAAAACCAGCAGATTTTACATGAAAACCAAGAGCTGCCAAAGACACTTGGCAGCCTCTAGTGCTGGGCGGTGACCTTGTCTGGTCCAGGGTCGTGCACACAGATGGTGCTTAATGTATGCTCAATATGCCTGAATGACCTCACCAGTCAGGATGCTCTATTTAGTCCCTCCCAGGCCTTGCTGCTGCAAAGGAGCATCGGAGGAGGTGGGCCAGGGAGGAGGTTGCAAGACATCATCACAGTGAGTCAGGCCAGGTGACCAGCTAAACCAAGTGTGGCTGCTGACCTCTCCTGGCATCTCCCACCCCATTTCTGGAGCGCCTACTATGTCCCAGATACTGCGCTTACCCACTCGGCCCACATGGACTGTAGCTGTTGCCTCTACACAACCCCAAGACATGTCCACATCACTTTCCCAGGACCAGGGGCTGCTTGGGCTCCTAGGAGAGCAGCCTCAACCAGCATGGTCTTGGGTGTCCCAAAAGTTGATCCAGTCCACTCTCCCACTCTTGACCTCTTGGGGGCTCTCTGGGCCAGATAAGCAAAGGCCAGAGCTCTCCTGGGCAGAAGTACTGCAGGCCTGCCCTTCTCTCTCATTCCCTAGTTCTCACCCCACGGGACCTCAGAAGCCGGGGCAGCCCACAGCTCCAAAGGGCAGTCAGTTCAACTGCTACTTCCTGCTCAGAGATCTTCCCACTGGTAGGACCAGCCACCCCCAGCTTGTTTTCATCTTTCATCTGTTTGTTCAGAGCAAAAAATGTATCACGGGAAGTGGGAGCGGGGGTGGGGAGGATCCCAGCTCTACCAGGGAAGAGGGCGGGCCGGGCACACCGCTGGGTTACCTCACCTCCGTCACTCTGCCTGTCTTGTGGTCTGGTTCTGAGTCCCACATGGGCCAGGCAGGCTGGTAGCTGTGCCCAGGGGAGCCCGCTGGGCACACTCTGCCTCTACTTCCTTCCGGCTCTGTTTCCCTACAGGCTGGGAAAGAAAGAAACCAGGTTAGCCGTTTCCACCCTCACCCCTCAGGCCTCTTCAAACAGAACTCTAAGCTACCTCTACAGGGATTTCTGGAATATATTTCTGTGTAATTTGGAATAGTTCAGTAATTTTCCAGAAATACATTAACTGGGCCTGTTGCCTGCCTTTTACGTAAATATTGCTTTCCCGTTATAATAATTATAATAATATTTGCCATGTATTAAACACTTACTGTATTCCAGACATGGCAACCCTGGGAAGAAGGTTGTTGTTGGTGTTCTCATTTTCCAAATGAATAAACAGAAGTTCAAATAAATACTTTGTACAAGGTCATTCTAAGTGATATTACCAGATCTGCCTGCCTCGCACAGCCAGAGAGGATCGGACCCCAAAGCCATTCTTAACTTGCGTTCCCTCTTCTAAAGAGAATAGAAAGATAAAATACTCATTTGGTCGGACTTCCTTGCAGCTACAATGGCCAAGCCACCAGTTTAGGCCATCAACACGTAAGCAAAAAGGACCAGGCAGAAGCTCTTAGAGCTAATTCAGCCATTCAGATTTTGTCCTTTTTTCTGTCTGGAACTCAGGTATGATACGTGGAAACAGAGCAGCCATCCTGTAGCCACGTGGTCAAATCCCCATGCCAAGGATGGCAGAGTAGGAGGGTAGAAATAACCTGGGTTTCTGTTTACGTTAGTGGATTGCCTTCCCCAGATCCTTGCTTCATGAAGCAAAAACATTTCTTACTTATTTTATATTCCATTTATGGGGTTTTGTAGTTTCTTACTAGCAAACAAAAATAATTGACACCTGGCCCCCTCACACCCCATAGTGTTATAAAATTTTGAGGCTGCCCATCAAGGAGGCTTTGGCCTGGGCCCAGGAAAACATTAGAATGAACTTCAATTTGTCAAAAACCAAGGACTCTGACCCACAAAACACCACCAGAGCGTCCAGAGAATTTTAGCGGTGGAAATTTCCATTTCCTTGGTGGGTCAACTGTGTCATTACTGAGGTCAAAGATTCTGAAGTCTCTGCAGAGAAGCTGCTCCCTGCAGGAGAGCTGGGAGTCATGTGCTGACCTCGGTTTATGACTTGGTGGGCTGCTGCCACAATTGCCCCTCTCCCACTCTGGGAAAGCTGGAAGTTGCCACATTCTCGCCAATCCTGTTGGTTCTGATCCACTCATGAGAGCCATCCCAGGCACGTGAAAGGCAGTGGCTGCGTGGGGGTCAATGTACAAGATGCAAATAGACTTCGCCAAGGTCTGCCTTGGCCTGGAAAGGCCTGGGGAAGCTGTTCTGGGCATCCAAACCCAATGGGCAGATGTCCAGCTTAGCAGAAATGAGTGCCCACTATGGCCTCTAAAAGGATCTGGGACAAGGATGTAAGCATGAGGCCAAGACCCCCGTGTGGTCCCTGGGGCTCGAAGCCAAGCTCAGGCCTGGGAAGTAGAAAGAAACTAGGAATATGGGCTTGGGCTTCTTGGAGCCTCTCTGCAGGGGCCAGATTGGCTCCTGTAAAGGGTCACCCCTCCATCCCCCCAAACTCCAGGACTGACTCTCCTCCCACAGACTGTCAGCCTGAAGCAGGCGGTACTTCCCTTGGTACCTTTGCATTAAAATACTGTCTGCATATGGTGGGGAAATTAATGTCCCTTTTTCTTCTTTGTGTGTTTCAATGACTTAATATACAACAAAAGGAGAATTTTTCTCCTGGGAGTTTCCAACAGATGTTGCTATTTCCGTCCAGGCTGTGCCTCCCCTTCCAGCTGCCTAACCCAAATAAAGCGTATTATCCCAATAATCTGGAGGCAGGGTGGTGGCACTCCTGTGTCAGAACACAATCAGGACGTGCGTGGCCCAGCCATGCAGTGGGGACCGCTGGATCCAATCTGGGCTCTTTGCAATGGGGGTAAGAGTCAAGTTTCTGTCAGGTGGCGCTGGTTTTCTCCCAAATGGAAATGGCAATAGAATCAACAGGGATACCAGCTCATAACACCCTCTCAGGGACTCTAGATCTAGCTGAAGAAAGTCCCCAACAGCATTCCTGGCTCCTGCCTAGTCCCACCTGCTGCCTCCGCCTGGGCTCACCTCATTCAACACTGGTGTTTGTCCCTAACTACCCTGAGTTCTTCTCATGCTGTATTCGCAAGTATTTGCCACAGAGAGGAAATCTCCTTATAGAGTGGCTAGGAGCAAGGGCTCTGGACCAAGCTGCCCTACGTTTCTAGGCCTGTTCTGGGTGACCTGGGGGAACCACGTGTTGCTGGCGTTTTGACATCTGGACCTCCTGACCCCAGAGAGACGGCTCCTCCCAGGGCTAGCCAATTCCTTGATCCAGTAAATAAAACGCTCACCTTGCAAGTGTGTCGTTTACCCGCAGACCAGCCAATCCGGAGTTCATACCTTCGACGCCCTTCTCTACCAGGCTCTCACCCTCTGGGCCACTACCCACTGCCCTAATGGCCAGACAGCTAGCGACAGCCCCCTACATTCCAGGGCCCTCCGCAATTATTCAAACTAGCCAGTCCGAAGCCTGCCTTCCTGCGCAGACCACAGCCAAGCCTCTCACCCATGTCTTCCCCTCTCTCTGCGTCCTGACTGGCGCGGGCACTTCCCTGGGTAACCGCAGTCACGTGGCGTGGCGTGCGGGACGTGGCGTGGGGGCGTGACGTGGGCGCGTGACGTGACATGGGGCACGTGACATAACGCGGCGTGACGTGGTGTAATGTGACGTGACGTGACGTGACGTGACGTGACGGGCGTGTTTGGCTTGGCCTGGGGGCGTGGTGTGGCGTTGTGGCGTGTGGGCGTGGCGTTGTGGCTTGTGGGCGTGGCGTGGCATACCCCAGCCTCTTGGGAACTTCGAATGACAAACCATCTCCTCAATGGGAATTGTGTCCTGATCGGCTGGCCTCACCACACCGGAATGATAATGCAACCTGCATTTTCAAACATTTCCTTAACCACCTGGACCTTAATGTCCTCATCCTTAAAATGGGGATAAAATTAGTATTTGCCTACTCGGGTGGCAATGAGGATCAAATGAGTTCATAATTCATTTATTACTATTATTACATTGCATTACCAAGGCTCAGTTGTTGAACACACAGGCCAGCACCTAGGAAGTGTCCGTTCAATGTTCGCGATGACGATTATAACGAACAGCACGGTTGCTGTGGGATCACTGTAGAGAGAATGTGATTCTGAGGTCAGAACTCCCAGCACTCCCGAGCAGGTTCACTGGGTTACTCAGCCTTTTGGGGACTTGGTTTTCTTATAAGAGGAGATTAAAAATATCAATTGAATGATATTGCTGAGATAAATCACCCAAGGTGTGCTGAGTGCTGGCACCTAGACCTACTCCTAAAAAAGAGTGCTATACTGGGAACAGGATATATTTTTGACAAATATGAAAGAATAGGTTTTAAGCCCAAAATATTGATTGAGAGCTTATTTTAAGCTCAGCCTACAAGAATAGCTGGTCTTTCTGTCGTCACTGAGCCTGACTTTTTGCCACCTGGGATCTCCTGAGGTGTACGGTAACTCATCCTTCACAGCACCCAGTGGTTATAAAAAGCTCTTATCTTCTAGAAGAGTGACTCAGGGGGCCCATTCTAAAATCTGGGCCTGGGTTCAAGTCCCATCTCCACCACAGTCACTAATGGTGCCACCTGACAAAAGTGACTTTATTTCAATGTGCCTAGGTTTACTCATCTGTAAAATGGGCTCTGGTGAAGATGAGCTGGTCCATCCATGCAAAGTGCTCAGCGAGACGCTGGCCTGTTGCAGGCCCTTGTAAATATAGGTCCGCCCCGCACCCCGATCCTCCAGGCTTCTTGCTGTTCCTCAGAAACCTGAGCTCTGAGAAACAAAAGGGGCCAGATGTTCTGCCTCCGCCTCGTGCTCAAAACCGGAAGAGCTGAGGATGTTGAGCCTCAAAGGGGAAAGGCACAAACATAGACAAAGAACTATTGAGCACCTACTGTGTGCCTAGCACTGTTCTGGATGCTAGGGATTCGATAGAGAGTGAGATGAACCCAGATTCTGTTCTCACAGAGATGACATTCTAGCTGGGGGGACGGATGATAAAGAAACCAGCAAAGCCTGCACGAACTTCACGTAAGGACAAAAGCTATAGAGAAGAGAAGGGGAAATCTAGAAGGGTGAGATCAGGGAGGAGGGTGGCCAGTGAGGCCAGCCTGGATGAGGGGTCTGCATTCTATTCAAAGCTGTCCTGGGAGTACTGCAGGATCACGCTGGCCTTCCCTGCGGGGGCCTCCAGCCAGAGGGGGAGGCCAGGAAGCCCCAGGAGAGCAGGAGAAGCCCCTCAGAGCTGTTTTAATTGAAAGATCGGTTCTTCCCTGTGTTCTCTGTAGGCAGCGGGGCCACTGAATTAAACATGAGTGGTGATTTATTTATCGAGTCTTTGAAAAAGTCTCTCTCTATGATTTGCTGCACTTCTCCAGTTAACCCTTCCTGGCCTCTGACTGGGGTAACTGAGAGTATCATGGGCCAAGTTCCTCTGGGGAATGTGTGTGCTGGTGGCAGGGAGGGGGAGGGTGTAGGAGAGGAGGTGGGATGAGTCTGCCAAGGGATGGGGCCTGCCTGCTAACTACTCTCTGCTTATGAGTCTGCCAAGGGATGGGGCCTGCCTGCTAACTACTCTCTGCTAACTACTCTCTGCTCATCTCTCCCTGGGCATCTGGAGCCCAACTCCGAAGACCACCCCTGCCTCCTTAGTGGATGAGTTATTGGTCATGATTCCTCACTCCCCAGTAGCAGAAATATACCTCCCTACCCTTGCCATGGCTTGGTGGCATGCAGAGTGATCTTCCCTAATCAATGACTTGGCCAATGAGAGGCTAATGGACACGAGGAACACAGACTGGAATGTGTTTGTGCAGCCATGAAAAGGACCCACCCTGGGCAGCTGTGGCCCTTCCAGCTGGGCCACAGAAGATGTGAGACCGTTGGAGCAGGGCTGCCCAGTTGATCTGAATATCCTCGAACATGAGAACAAATGATTGTCGGCCACTGAATAATGACCGGGGTTGTTTGTTACCAGCATGATAATGATTGGAACTGACCAGTACACCCAGGGTCCATTGGAAGGACCCACCACATCCGATAGCAGGGGAAGGATGTCAGGATACCACTGCCCCTTCACCAATGGTCCTGCTCCCTCTCTGCCTTGTTGTGGTTCTAGAAGCTATGGTTCCTGCTGTGTAGCCCCAAATATGCCCTGAACTCTGGTAATACCTTTCCTTGAACTTGTCCATCAGCCCAGCAGGTGGTAATGACTTTCCACTCTTAGGAGTCTCTGGGTGTATCACCACTTTTTGTTGCTCCTTCAGCCTTGCCCTTAAGTCTGTACACACAACCTTCATTCAAAAGTCTCTTCAAAAATTTTCCAGGTGAGTACACCCATTTTCATCGCAGCATTATTCATAGTAGCTAAAACGTAAATGCGACCCAGGTGTAGATAGATCAATGGATAAACAAAATGTGGTGTATATTCTGCAGTGGAATATTATGCAGCCTTATGAAGGAAGAAAATTCTGACACCTGCTACGACATGGATGAACCTTGAAGACATGACAGTTCAGTGAAATAAGCCAGTCATGAAAATTTAGTACTTTATGGTTCCACTTCTATGAAGGCCCTAGAGTCGTTAAAATCAGACAGAAAGTAGAATGGTAATTGCCAGGGGCTAGGGGAGCGGGGAAGGGAGTTCATGTTTAATGGGGACAGAATTTCACTTTGGGAAGTTGATCTTGGCTTCATCTGAACCCATGGGCAGCCCCTGGACGTGTTGGCAGCTTCCCCTCTGGTGCCTGGGAGGGAGCTCCAGCTGTGGGTGGGGAAGCCCAGACATCTGGGGCCTTAAGACTCCTGAACTCAGCATCAGCTGAGGGGGAATGAGACAGGGTGGCGAAATCATCTCTCAATGGGACAGTCGTGAGTCCCAGTTCCCATGGGAACCTGCTCATTAACATGTCCTTCTCAGATTCTTGGTGGCCTCTGCCTTGCTTTCCTTGCTCCTTAATCCCTGCTTCTCGGAGCGTCTCCCCAGTAACCCTCTGCACCTGAGTCCTTGTTCTGGGGCTGCTTCTAGGGAACCCAAACTAAGACACAGATAGAGAAGAGAACACAGGATAGTGACAGAGGAGCCTTCGCTTCTGGGTGACTATTTGGGATCGGAGTCCAGACAGTATCCTCTGCAGGGAGAAGTGGGGTGAAAGTGGATTCCTGAGAATCTAGAGCAGGGGAGCTCTGGCAGACAAGCAAGCCTGCTTTCTGAACCTGGGGTCTGACATGTGAGCAAAGCAGATTATGGACTTGCCTGGTGCTGGCACCCACCAAGATAGTAGATGGCTCGCCCATCTGAATGAGGGAGTTGGGCCTGCCAGGGGACTTGGTGAGGGGCATTGCTGCCCTGAAGCTCAAGAAGGTGGTCATTCTTCAAGTCCTTGATCCAGTACTGACCACCTCTGCTGGCCTGGAATATCAGCCCTGTGAGGCCAGGAACCTGGTCTGGCTGGCTCACTTCTGGGAGGGTGGCCGTCCTCGATCAGGAGCCCAAGAAACATGGTGGGGAGAGCAGATGCTGTTTGGCCAAGAGCAGTCTTTTGATTCTCTTCTGCGTATGGAGCTCAAGAAAAAAGGAGTATGGGAGTTGGTGGGAGATTCTGACTAGAGCTTCCCTGCCCTGCATGGGATGATGCAGTCCTCAGGCCCCTGGGCTCTGCCAGGGCCTCCTGTCCTGTCACCAGCTGGCATCTCTGTGCCCCTTCTCTATTGCAAAACACCTCCCACCGGGCCCAGCATTGATCCAGGAGGGCCATATGGCTCCAAGAAGCAGCAAGGCATGGCTGGGCAATTTGATTAACTTGCCTAATGAACTCTGAATTCACTCCATTTTTTTCCCACGACGACTGTATTTTCTCCCTAAAATTGTTATTGATTCCTCATATTTGGGGACGTAAGTGTAATAGGAAAGAGTGTTCTGCACATGGCAGACAAGGATCCAAATTGTGGGGGTGGAGAGAGGTGAGGTGGGTGAGGGGATGACACAGTATTTGTCTAGTTGAGAGGTGGTTGGATGGCCTCTTTCCTAAGACCTGGCCATAAATCCTAGATGTGGGAAGCAAGCGTTAGCAAGTGAAAGATTGCCAGAATTAGCAGTTAAAAACACAAAATGTCCCATGAAAGCTGAATTTCAGATAAACTACAAAGAATTTGTAGCATAAGTATATCCCAACTATTGCATGGGATATACTTATGCTACAAAATTACTTGTTGCTTATCTGAAATCTGATTTTGCTGAGCTTTCTGTATTTGACAGTCAACCCTAAGGGGATGGTGTGTTGTATCTCTGTGCCTTGGCTACCACATTGCTATCTATACCCAACCTGACTCTTGGTCTCTGGACTCAGACCCATATTCCCACCGGATGCCTACAAACATCTCCGGCTCCAGTGCCCACAGCCAGTGCTCCAGCCATGCCATGTCCCTAAACCCACTGCCCCTGTTCTCCATATCAGCACATAGCATCACCACGCCCCAACTTTGGCCCAAACCCGAGTCATCCTCACTACCCCTTCTCACGCAGCCACTGCCAACCTTTCAGGAAACCCTGGCAGCTTGACCTTCTGAGTCCATCTAGAAGCTAAGTCTTTATCACCCATTCTACTGCCCCCCTCCCCAGGGCTTGGCTACCACCATTTCTGTTCTGAATTGCCAGACAGGCTCTCCCTCCTTGCCCTCTCCCCAGGGCCCTACAACCTGTTCCTGCAGCAGCTGGGGTGTTCCCGTTAAAACCAAAGTTGGACCGTGCTGTGGTGTGGATACTCCAGTGGCTTCCCATGGTACCAGAATGAAAGCCAACGTCCTTACTGGGGTGGTGAGGTCCCAGAGGCTGTGAGCTGGGAGACCTTATCTCACCACTCTCCTCTTCCTGCCACATGGGTCCTACCTACCATGTGTTAGTCTGAGAACATCTCCCATCAGGGTCAATGCACCTGCCTTCCCTCTGCCTCTGTATCTTGTTGGTTCTGCTTCTCTAGAGAACCCTACCAAGTACAATCATTATATACATTTTGCTATATATATTATTGATAAAAAAACAATAGATAGTTGAAAGACACCATATAGATTCTGTACATATACTATCTGCTTACTACATATAATATCTATTTTTTAAAAAGATTTTATTTATTTATTTGACAGGCAGAGATCACAAGTAGGCAGAGAGGCAGGCAGAGAGAGAGGGGGAAACGGGCTCCCTGCTGAGCAGAGAGCCCGATGCGGGGCTTGACCCCAGGACCCCAGAATCATGACCTGAATCGAAGGCAGAGGCTTTAACCCACTGAGCCACTCAGGTGCCCCCATATAAGATCTATTTACTAGAATATAAACTCCATGAAAGGAGGAATTTCTCATTTTATTTCCTTTTGCATCCTCAGCATCTAAAGAGTGCCTGGCAACTAATGAGTGTCCCAGAATGTTAGCTGAAGTCATCACCATCTCATTCAGCTCATTTAGCTTAGGCTGCCACAATGAAATACCACTGACGGGGTGGCTTGCAAGCATAAATTTATTTCTCATGGTTCTGGAGGCAAGAAGTCCAAGATCCAGGTGGCAGCCAGGTAGATTTTTTTCTGAAGCCTCTTTTGCTGGTTTGCAGGAATATGCTTTCTTCTCTCTCACATTGCAAAGAGAGAGAGCTCTGGGTGTCTCTTCCTCCTCTTATAAGACACCAATCTTAACAGAGGAGGGCCCCTTCCTTACGACCTCATTGAACATTAATTACCTCCTAAAGTCTCCATATCTGCAAATATGGCCACATTTTGGGTTAGGGCTTCAACACATGAATGGTGGGGTTGGGGGGGGGATGCAGTTGGGTCATACAGATTGTCATCATACTGGAAAGCTTCTCAGACATCAATAGTAACCTTCTGCAAGTTGGAGCTGGACTCCCACTTGCCTACTGTGTGGCTTCTGGACACCCTATCTTCTTTGGGGGAATTTTGCCCTTCTGAGACTTCTTCCACCTGTAGTAGTTTCCTAGGACTGCGGTAACAAAGTGTCACCAATTGCATGTCTCAAGACCACAGAGATTTGCTTTCTCCTAGTCTGGAGGACAGGAGCCTGGAATCAAGGTGTCGGCAGGTTGGGGGGGTTCCCCTCTGGAGACCTCCAGCAGGAGTCTGTTCCATGGTTGTGTCCTAGCTTCCAATGGCAGCATAATGCTGACCCCTTCCTTTGTGTTCTCTTGGCCTTCCCCCTGGGTCTCAAATCTCTCTCCTTTCTCTTTGCAGGACACTGTAATGAGATTTATAGCCCACCCTTAATCCAGGATGATCTCCATTCCAGGTTCTTAACTTCTTGACATCTGCAAAGATCCAGAATAGGACCCCCAAATAAGGTCATATTCACAGGTGCCAAGGGTTAGGACTTGGCTGTATCTTTTGAGGGGACACTATGCAACCCTCTGTCCTACCTAATCTCTCTTCCTTCCCCTCCCCCCTTCCTTGGGGTTGGCCAGCACCCCAGTCCACCCTCACGGTCATGTCCCCAATACATTTCTTGCACCTGGATCCTGTCTAATCCCATGCTGGGATTGTTTCTCAGAGGATGCAAGAGAACACATATACACAGATACGACTTTTACACAAAAGCATTGATAATGTCACTGTGGAATTTGTTTCATTTTACTATCACATGTCTTTTGCGTGCCTGCCTGCATATTGATACATCAGATTGTTTTGAAGACCTGCATGATAGTCCATCCTGATTTATTCACAGTGCTTCTGAGTGTCTGTGGATAACTTCTATGGTGGTTGTTCCGGTGTTATAATAATCATACGCGATTTGGGGAGCCTGGGTGGCTCAGTCGGTTGAGTGTCTGACTCTTGGTTTCAGCCCGGGTCATGACCGCAGGGTTGTGAGATCGAGCCCCACGTCGGGCTCCATTCTTAGTTGGAAATCTGCTTGGGATTCTCTCTCTGTGTCTCCCTCTGCCTTTCCCCCTGCTTGCTCTTGCTCTCTCTAAAATCAATAAATAAATCTTAAAAAGAAAAAAAAACCCAAAACAATATACATGTGTAATTTACAACGGTCTTCTGGTACCAACAGCTTGTCACTTGGAGCGAGGTGTGAAGACCTTACTTCTATTTTGGTCCCTTTACCTTCCCTGCTTTTAGATGTCACTACCTAGTGTATCAGATGGTGTGATAATTTTGTCTCGATCATCAAATGTGATTTAAAAACTCATGAGGAGAGTCACAGCCAGTCTACCATGTATTACCCATATGTCCTTCCTAGTGCTCCTTCTCCCAGAGGCTCCAAGATTCTTCCTCACATCATTTCCTTCCTGCTTGCAGAACTTCCTTCTGCCAGTCTTTCTCAGGAGGTCTGCTAACATCAAAATCTCTTAGTTTTATCTGAGAATGTCTTTATTTCCCCTTCATTCCCAAAGTCACCAGATATAGAATTCATGGTTTATCTCAGACCTTGTGATTCTTCTCCTTGTGATTCAAAGTCTAGGTCTTTGCTTTTATCTACCACGTCTCTGCTTCACATGCCCTGTTATGTTACGTAGGTTATGTGTGTGGTGCTATATATTTTCCCCCTGGCCTTTTTTGTTTTGTTTTGAGAGAGAGAATTCATCCCTCATAACACTGTACTGCCTCCTACGCCCTATGTGCTGGCACTGGGTGAAGCCTATATCCAAGATGCTCTGGCCTCCATGATCTCCGCCTCTTGAATGCACAGCCTTGAGTAGACCCCCACCTGGCCACCTATGGCACCAGAGTTGGTGTGTGTGCCCTGTAGAACACAGCAGAGGTGATGGCATGTCACCTCCCTGAGATCAGAGACCACATGCCATCAGATCACTCACTATGTTATGCCAAATACCCTGTCGTGAGCCACCCTTTGGAGAAGCCCAAGTGGTGAGGACCTGAGGCCTGCCAACAGCCATCTTGGTAGCAGTCCCTCCAACCCATTCAAGCCTTCAGAGATGCAGCCCTGGCCAGCATCTTAATTACGACTTCATGAAAGATCCCGAGCCAGAACCACACAGCTAAGCCGTTCTCAGATTCCCAACCCACAGAAATTTTGAGACAAGAAATAGTTGCCAGCTTCAGAGTTTTGGAGGAATTTGTTACACAGCAACAGATAACTGATACACCCATCTTAGCTCCTTCAATCCTTGGAACAAATCTGTGCTGTGCATTGTTCTTCCATTCCACAGCAGGACACGGCTGCTCAGAGACAGTGGAGTCATGGGCTCAAGTCACCCAGAGGGAAGGCTAGTGCAAGGCGGCTCAGCTATTTACCTCTGATACAACCAGACCACCGGGCTTTCCGTCTGCTGACAAGCACACTCCTACTCAGAAAGCATGTCCTCATCCGAGGGTTGTACTCCTCAAGATAAGCCTCGGGGAGATAACTGCCTTCATTTTATAGATGAGCAAACAGAGATTCAGAATCATGACTTGTCCAGGCTCACGCAGATGGGAAGGAGGGTGCCCGATCGGAACTTGGGCCCCAGGCCCCAGTCCCCTGGGGTCACTGGAAGCTGTATCCCTCCTGCCCAGAGGAGGCATCTCATCAGAGAAGAAATCAAGACTGGGTGTCCCTCTAAGGGAGGACTGTGTGGCCTCAAGCTCTTCTTCCCCTCCCCTTCCAGGCTTGTGGGGCTTGGTGGAACCTGGGAGTGTCTCCTCCACTGTTCTCGACCCCTCAGCTGGCAAAGGGCTCCCATCCTGGAGCGATGGGTACACAGTCACCTGTGGGACCGAGTTTTCAAGAAGCAGCTGTTTACTCTAGGTCTTGAATTTTAAAGAGGTTTATAGTCCGACTTGGACCCTGAGCTCCTGGGATGCCTGTAACCATGGCAGCCCCTCACGGAGCAAAAGCAAATATTTGCAGAAGGAGAGAGCCCGAGCCAGGTAGGAAGGAAAAGGGACCTGAGGATATGAGAGTGGGGATTTGTTCTGGGGGTCTGCAGATGGCTGGGGGCTGTCCCCACATCTGGCGGTGGGGGCACTAGGATGTCTCTAATAATACCTAAGCGTACGTGTCCCACCTCCTGCCCCCATTTCCTGAGTTTCTGCATGAAATATGCCCTTGGGACAACAGGTTCCAGGCCGGATCCTGGGGGGAGCTCTTCTGCATCAGCAAGCCCCTTCTTTTGCTTGAGTCTGTTTCCTCATCTGTGAAAGGGGAGTAACAAACCTGCCGGCCTTTTCAAGGATGTCACGTGGCTTAAGTGAATTCCAACATCCTGGAACATCCTCATGATGTTGTGAAGAACCCCTCCTTCCCCATCCCAGCTGGGTTCCAGGATTGTCGAGATCTCTGGGCCACCTTCCAGAGAGCCCAGAGAGGGAAGTGGCTCATTCAAGGCCACCGGCAAATGCAGCTGAGCCCAGAATCCAGCCACGAAGCCCTGCTGTCATCACGGCACCAGGCGCTCCCTGACCAGCTGTTGCCAGCTGAGCGGCCGTGAGTGATGGCGGCAGCGTGCTACCCTGTGGACGTGCTCAGGGCTTAGCCACAATCTGGGTCAGGACTCGGGTGTGCCAGGCACGTGGACAGTAGCTGCCAAAGTATGTCTCAGCAGAGAGACCCAGGAAAGCAGAGTCTAGAGTCCTGCCCTGGGAGGGGCTGAATGTTCCTGCAGAAACTTGAGGAAGGGACCCGGGCTCTCCCTGCGGCCTGTCCCCATCACCTACAGTCGCAGGTTAACCGATCCATGAACGCGCCTGACAAGTAAGCCAAAAGCTGCATTTATTTTTAAGTTACATTCTAGGGAGTAAAAAAGATTCCATCTTATTGTTAAGAGAATAAGATGCATTGACCAAGCATACAGGATACACACCACTAAGAGGTCCAGGATCGAGTCTTGGCTCTTTTAGAAGGCTGGGGCCTCAGTTCCCCACCCCATGTAAACAGCGAGTCTGTTTTCAGGAGACGCTGTTCGCCGAGTCTCCTTGCAGCCATATACACTCGGCCTCCTCTCTCTGCTGGAATGCAAATATATGTATTTATTCCATTTCCCTATTTCTTGCACTGGAGACTCCTAAAATAGGACAGGAGGTGGGGCTGTGAGGAGAGGTCCCAGGCGGAAGCTCTGCTCTGAGGGCTGAGAGGCGCGGCTGGGGCTCTGCCCCCCACAGCATGGGGAGACCTGAGCTCATTCTTCCATTCCAGTACAGTGCAGACCTGGCGTGGCTCTAGGACAACACGACCCCCACTCCTCTCCGCTCTGCTAGAGGCCCTGGCTTGGGACACCCATTGCTCTGGGGACCATAAAGGCTATGTCTGCAGCAGGCCCAGTGGCCCTGGGGGATGGCTCCCTGCAGGGAAGGTCATGGGCAAGAACACATCCGCAGGGGCGTCCCAGCCACACGGGGCCAGCTCCCGAAAGGCAGTGGCTGCAGGACCACAAGGAGCATGTGCCCCGAGGAAGGACATTAGAGGGCTCCACCTAGTCAGTCCCACCAGCCTCCTCGGGCAGACAGCTCAGTCCTTCCACTGTCCCTGGACAGAAGGGCAGGGCTCCTGGAAGCCAGGCTCAGAAGTGATATAGATGGTAAAAGAAAGAGACAAGGACATTAAAACAATTATTGTAACTGTTCACTATGTCTCCAAAGTTCTGTTCTGTATGTCCAAAAATCTAAGTGAGGTATTATGAAATTATATATATATATATATATATATATATATATATATATATATATATATATATATATCTGACCCTACTTCCTGACACTGAGCTCCTAAATCCCTGGCAATTTCCTGGGTGATAGAGCATCTTCTGTTTTAATGAGGCAATTCTTTGTTTTAATGAGGCCCCTGGATGGGGCTGGTCACAGAAAGACCAAGTCCTGATTAGATGCTTGGAAATGTCATCCCCTCTAGCCCGGAGAGGGGAAAGGGACTGGAAATGGAATTAATAATTAGCCATGCCTGTGTAATGAAGCCTCCATTAAAACCTCCAAAGTGAGAGGTTTAGAGAGCTTCTGGGTGGTGAAGACATTGACGTGTAGGAGGGTAGTACACCCCAACCCCATGGGACAGAAACTCCTGAACTCAAGATTCTTTCCCCGTGTCTCTTCATCTGTATCCTCTACTATATCCTTTATAATAAACCAGTAAATGTAAGTAAATGTTTCCTTGTGTTCTGGGAGCCATTCTGCCAAATTACCAAACCTAGGGAGCATGTCATGGGGACCCCAAATTGCAGCCCATCGGCCACAAGTACATTGACAATGTAGGACTTGTGATTGCGATTGTGTTCCTGGCCTTTCTCCTCGCTTCTAGAAGTTTCAGGTGTTCCTGGCTTACGGAGGGCATTCTCTGGATCTTCACATTGTCTTCCCTCTACACTTTTCTGTCTCCACATTCAAATTTCCTCCTTTAATAAGGATACCATTCATGGGACGCCTGGAGGGCTCAGTCAGTTAAGTGTCTGCCTTCGGCTCAGGTCATGATCCTGGGGTCCTGGGATTGAGTCTTGTATCGGGGTCCTTGCTAAGTGGAGAGCCTGGTTGTCCCTTTGTCTGCCACCCGCTCCCCCCCATCCCCCGCTTGTGCTCTCTTGTGTTCTTTCTGACAAATACATAAATAAAACCTTTAAAAGGTCATATTTGATTAGGGCTTATTCTAATGACTGCATTTCTACTTAATCATCTTCAAAGACCCTATTTCCAGATAAGGTCACACACCCAGATCCTGCAAGTGAGGGCATACAACACCTTTTGGCGGGAGGAGGACACAATTCAGACTGTAACACTTGTTCCAATGTGAAGATGTTCCTATCTTTCAGCCCAGCCTTTGTGTTCCTGGGCGCTAGCTCTAGAGAAAATTCCTGCAGGTTGCACTAGTAAGTAGATAACCGCTACCCAAAAGTTCATCAGCAGAACGGAGAGATGGAAGCAGTATGTATATTAAAGAAAACTACACAGTGGTGAAAATTAGAGAATTACAGCTATATACACCATCCTGGGAAAAGAGAAAAAGCATCATATTAATGTTACCAAAAAAAAAAAAGAGAGAGAGCAAGTCACAGAAAAGCCCATGGTCTAATCATGCTGTAAAGATCTGAGTTCTTCTGCCTCCTTCCAAGTCTTTGCTCCATCGTTGATGGAGCCCATGCTCCACAAACACACCACTATTCACTGTACTTTGCTTTCTGCCTGTCCAAGCATTTATGAACTCCTCACAAATTATATGATTTGCTTATGCATGCCTCTAGTAGTTATTATCAACCTCCTCCTTCCAGAATATTAGATCCACAAGAGGGGAATTTTTTGGTCTTTCCTTCACTGATGTCCACAAAGTGTCTAGAATCGTACCCGGCACAAAGTAGGCCCTGAACAGAAATAAATATTTTTAAGAGAGCAAGGGGTGGGCAGGGGGAGAGGGAGACAATCTTAAGCAGACTCTACGCCCAGTATGGAGCCTGATTCAAGGCTCGATCTCACAACCCTGAGATCATGACCCGAACCGAAATCAAGAATCAGTTAACTGACTGAGCCACCCAGGTGCCCCCAGATATTTCTTAAACTGAGTGGTTGGTACACTAATGTTCATTTATGACTATTTTTAAACTGTGCACATGCATTACACCTAGTCTGTTGTAAACAGGATGTCTCATGATAGCTTTGGAGGAAAATGGATGTGGTGTATCTTGCAAGACCTGAATCTTGAGCGTGATCAATACCATTCCCTTAAGCACAGAAAGTCAGGACAGGACTGTGTTATTCCCTCAGGATGTGCTCTCTGGTACATGATGATGAATGACAAGGAAATGTCAATTTACCCACAAGCTGCAGTCTTCTGTGTTTTATTTCTGCTTGAACAGGGTTTTAAAATGCACTTGTGAATATTTGCACTGACAACTACAGAAAGCAGGACTGCTTTGTAGGGAGGGTAAAACCACCTGGTAAATTTGCCCTGTGTTTCCTTGGGAAGCCAGCAGCCTATCAAGGACAAAATTCTATAACCAAACCTCCATAATCCTTGTTCTTGACCAACTTCCCTAACCTACTGAAATCCCTTGTAACACTCAAGTCCCTTCTGTAGGACTGGCCAGCGCCAACCCCAGGCAGAGTCAACCTGCTGCTCTAGGAGCCACTGAGGTTAAGGGTAATGGTTGGGTTGGTTCAGTTTGCAGTTGAATGTGGAAATGCCCCTCCCCCAGCACTGGCCAGCCATGGGTTTTTGCAGACAATGATTTGCTTATTTGACTTAATTGGTTTAATTGTCTGTCTCGTAACAGGCTGTGCATGTTCCGTCCTTTTAAATATGACTCACAACAGGACCCGTAAGTACATGTTGAATTAAACTGGCTTGTGGAGGAGTATGGTTCCCACCAGTGAGGAGACTGTGATCCAGGTAAGAAAGGGCACACCTCTGTTTCTTTACATTTACTCGAAGAAAGAGCAGAGGCTGGGTAATCACGCCGGGAGTGCCTAGAGGGTGGGGACCATGTTTTTAACCCCAATTTTAATCTCCACACCTGGCCTCGTGCAAAACCCAACTGCCCACTAGACAGCTCCATAAAAGTGCGTTGTAAGGTGTGTCAGATCTATGCTCAAAACAGAACTCTTGATTCTTCTCCTTCTCAAACCTGTGTTTTGCCCTCCCCCCATCTCAGGAAATGGCATCTACCACCTGCTTAGGTTCAAAACCTCATTTTTTCCTTTTTAAATTTGAGGTATAATTTGCATGCCATAAAATTCACCCTTAATTTTAAAGTATACAATTCAGTAATTTTTAAAATATTCAGACTTTTTGCAACCATCACAACTCATTGGAGAACATTTTTATTACCCTAGAAAGAAACTCCATACCCATGAGCAGTCATTCCCTGCTTCTCTTTAATCCCACACTTACCCTCAGCCTGCGTCAACCACTCATCTACTTTCTGTCTCTATAGATTTGCCCGTTCTGGACATTTTATATAAATGAATCATACAATATGTGATCCTTTGTAGCCAGGTTCTTTCACTTAGCATAGTGTTTCCAAAGTCTATTCATGTTATAGTATCTAACAGTATTTTATTCCTTTTTATTGCAGAATAATATTCCACTGTATGGATATATCACAGTTTTTTTAATCCATTCAACAGCTCATAGGCTTTGGGTTGTTTCTACTTTTGGGTTATTGTGAATAACACTGCTATGAACATTCGTGTGTCAGTTTTGCGTGGGTATGTGTTATCAATTCTCTTAGGTTTATACTTAGGAGTAGAATTGCTGGGTCATATGGTAACTCTGTTTACAATTTTTTGAGGAACTGACAAAATGCTTTCTGAAGGTGGTTGTACCATTTTACATTCCCACCAGGAATGTACAAGGGTTCCACTTTCTCCATTTTTCCAATTTTCATGTTATTTATTTACTTATTTTTAAGATACAATTGAATTGTCTCCAGTGGATGTGAAATAGTATCTCTCAGTGTGACTTAAATTTGCATTTCCCTGATGACTGATGATATTGCATATTTTCACCACGTGCTAGTGGTCATTTGTCTATCTTCTTTGGAGCAAGATCTATTCACATCTTTTGCTCACTTTTAAATTGGGTTATTTGTCCATTTTTATTATGGGGTGGTTAAGAGTTCTTTACATATTCCAGATACAAGATTCTTTTTATTTTTTAAAATATTTTATTTATTTATTTGACAGAGAGAGAGATCACAAGTAGGCAGAGAGGCAGGCAGAGAGAGAGAGAGGGAAGCAGGCTTCCCGCTGAGCAGAGATCCTGATGCGGGACTCGATCCCAGGACCCCGAGATCATGACCTGAGCCGGAAGGCAGAGGCTTTAACCCGCTGAGACACCCAAGTGCCCCGTGGATACAAGTTTCTTATCAGATATACAATTGCAAATATTTTCTCCTATTCTCTGATAGACTTTTCACTTTAACAGTCTTCTCTGAAGCAGAAAAGATTTACTTTTGGTGAAGTTCAACTTAACAATTTTTCTTTTGGTTGCTTGTGTGTTTTGGGTGTCATATCTAAGAAGTCAGTACCTAATCCAAGGTCACAAATATTTATGGCTATGTTTTCTTCTGTGAGTTTATAGTTTTAGCACTTAAATTTAGATCTTTAATCTATTGAGTTAATTTCTACATATGGTGTGAGGTAGGAATCCAGCTTCATTTGTTTTGCATGTGCATATCTAGCTGTTCCAGCAGGATTGATTCATTGAAAACACCCTTCTCCTCCCACTGACTGGTCTTGGCATTTTTTTAAAAAAAATCAACTGACCATAAATGTATAGATTTATTTCTGGACTCTGAAACTATTCCATTAATCCATGCATCTAACCTTAGGCCAGAACCACACAGTCTTGTTAGTCTAGACTTTGGAGTCTGTTTTGAAATCAAGAAACTTGAACTTTGTTCTTCCTTTACAAGATTATTTTGGCTCTTCTGGAGGCCTTGCATTTTCATACCAATTTTGGGATTGGCCTGTCTTTTTCTGAAAAAGTCAGGTGGGTTTTTAAGAGGGATGGTGTTTCATCTGCAGATCCATTAGGGGAGTACTGTCATTGTAAGAAGTCCTCTGAGTCCGTTTTTGACATTTACCCCTCCCTTCTGATGAGAAAGCCCAGGTGCTCTCTTCCTTGGTGTAGGTGGGAAGTTCAAACTATATACAGAAACCTCACCCCAGTCCCACCTTCAACTGATCATAAAAATCTGTTAGTGTCCTTTTCCTGCCTTCAAGTCAGCTGCAGCCCAGCTTGAGAGTCTGTTGTAGATATAACTGATCGGAGTTGGAAATTTAGATAATTGGCATTTTGGACAGGAATGTGGGATTGGGGCTCTCCTTAGGTCTTGGCCCGGACTTACCCACATGTGCCAGATTGAATCCTGTGTTTTTAAAAAAAAATTTTTAAATTCATTTGACATAGCACAAGCATGGGGAGTATCAGAGGGAGTAGAAGAAGCAGGCCCCCTGCTGAGCAGGGAGCCTGACATGGGGCTGGATCCCAGGACCCTGGGATCATGACCTGAGTGGAAGGCAGGCACTTAACCGACTGAGCCACCCAGGGGCCCCGAATCCGTGTCTTGATTAAATTCTAGCAGATCATTGTACCTCCTTCCCCACCACTGACCCTGAAATCTCCGCTAAATTCCTAAAGATCTTTTGGTAAACTGAAGGCCACTCCATCATGGACACTGCCAAAAAATAGTTACCTCAGCATCCACAGCATTGAAACAAGCCTAACATCTTCTAGGACTTCTTTGGGTTCTGGAAGCAGTGCATTCTGCATTTACACAATTTTTTTAAGCTCACTTGTGCTGTTACTTGTAAATCGCCCACTTCAGGTGGGGGCCTCACAAGAAAAGGTTCTAGAATTGCAATGCAACAGGCATTCCCAAGAGTGCCCCGCCTCCAGGGTTCTTCTCTACAGAGGCCTCAGCAATCCCCTCCCTTGCCTCCTGGAGCCTCTGGAGCATCTAAGCTACCCTTGGGCTCCTTGGCCTCAAGCTCTATGTCATTAGAACTTCAATTGCTGATTGCATACTAGATCCTGGAAATAGTAGCTGTCCTAGGTCCTGGCCTGAGACCTCCCATACCCAGCTGTTCCTAGGTCTTGGGTCATAAAAGCAACATCCCAGCAATAATTTCAGCATGGCCACCAAGGCCTTTCTGCTACATAATAGAGCTGGACCCTCTGGCACATCCCATCTGCAGCAGGGGGTGGCCTTCCCTGTCCTCAGTCCCTTACCAGATGCCCTGGTGCACTCCTCTCCCAGACCCCTCGAAGCCACTTGCCATCGGCTGGGTAAACAGCAAAGGGAGTTCTCACACTTTACAGATAGAATAACCACGATGACACCTGCTAGTGCTCCTGCTAGTGCTGCTTTTTTATAGCTTAACCAGGATGTCCCCAAAGAATAGTAGGACCCAAGGGTCAGCACAACTGGCCAAATTTTCAGACAGACATTTTAGCACCGGGCACCCTGGCCAACAACTGACCCATGTATATATATTTTTTTACTTTTGAGCCAGGTAACCTGTTTTGGGGTAAAGAACTCTGGGAATCTCTTGTCCCACAGATACTCAAACCATAAATCAAGATTACACATATCTCACTACTTACTAAAGCCATAAAACAAGACTTCTCTCGTTCAGAGTTCCAGATCTTATTAAGCATGACCAAGATACACGTTATACTTCTCGAAATACCCAGTTCTGGGCCCTCAAACAGGTATTGACCAGAATTCTCTCCTCCCCACCAGCTCAAGCTAGAGACCTCGTAATGACTTACTTAAACAAGGTCAAATTCGATTAAATGCAACATGGCACGTGTCAGCCATCCGTCAAACATTGGAGGTGAATTGTAGTAACGTGTCTAGTTTTTTATGTTTGCTGACAGTTTTAAGCCTCATCTCTCCTCTTCCCATCATACCCCATGTCTGGGCGAGTAATAGAATCTAAATTATTTTTCCTTTGTGCAGGGGGCTGGGAGGAGCAGGGGGTTGTGCAAACCACACGGTGGAATCATCGGTCTGGTCCTACACACAACCACCATAAAAAACCAAGTCAGTATTCTTTCTCTGCTCTCTCAAGCTATTTCGGAACTGTGTGGGAGCCACCCTGATCTCCCCGGAAAGTTCTCATTATATGATCAACCTTTTCATACCTTCTCAGGGTGTGTGTGGTATGATCTTCTGGACATCTGAACCACATTTTCTGCACCAGGTGTCCACAGTGGCAATCCCGACACTATGAAGTCTAAATAATCCAATTATTTAGGTGTTCTCTCAATTATGTAGTATATAAAAACCAAAAAAGAATTAATGTTCTGTAGTTTTCAGTGTCCCTGACTTACAGTGGCTTGACTTATAATTTTTTGACTTCATGATGATGTGAAAGCAACACGCATTTAGTAGAACCTATCTCGAATTTTGAAGTTTTGATTTTTCCTGGGTGAGTGATATGCAGTACGACACCGGTGATGCTGGGCAGCGGCACCGAGCCACGGTTCCCAGTCAGCCATGCCATCACGAGAGACATCACAACAGGGATGGGGCCTGCAGAGCCACAGGCCAGTATGACCCCAGCTCTGCCTTCAGCGAGCCGTGTGATCCAAGTCACTGTTTAATTGTTCCAAGCATTCACCTATAAATTGGGATTCACTTTCAGGGGTTCGTTAGGAGGAGAGAATGAGATGTATCTAGAACACAGAGTAGGTAGCCAACAGGTGTCAGGTCTGGGATAGGGAAGTGGGGGTCATTGAGGTTAAGTCTGATTCCTGGTTGAGAAGACAGGGGCCGGCTGAAGACCAGGAGACTGGCCAGAGCTTGTGGGACATCCGCAGTCTGGGCCTGGCATTGAGGAGGGAAGGGCTCAGCCCTGCACCACGCCCCTCTTCCTCCAAGCACATCAGTGCCCCTGGGTCCGCCAGACACGGGCCCCGGACCTAGGGACTGTGGCAAAGCCCCACCTCCTACCCTCAGCCCCAAACATGGAGCAAACAGATACGGAGGCATCTTCCAGTGCACTTTAATCAAAATTCCATCATCAGAAGAGTTCTTGTAGCATACAATGTTAGGATGGGCATGTCAACTTGGTCCTACAAATGGAATTTCCACATATTTGCACTTCAAACATGTATGAAAAATAAAATATATAATATTTAGCTTTATAAATTTCCCCACTTCATCACTTTGTCCTTAAAATAAATTACTACCTCTGTCCAATAAATTAAGCAACCTGGAGTCACGAAGCAAATATCAGCCAAAAGACTCTCATTTCCTGAAAAAGTTCTGGGGGAAATACTTGAGACAGTCAAATGCTTACAGGAATCAACATGAATTAAAGCTAGCACATTCCTCACAGTGGGGACGAGACATTAAAAATGGAAGGCTGCTAATGGCTGTTCTTCTCTGTTGGGAAAAAATAAATCCCCCCTGACCATACCGAATGGTTGTGGAAGCTGCAGCTGAACTTTTGGCACCGGTGGAGAAAGGAGGCTTTTCAAAGAAGCCATTCCCAGCGATGATTCCATCAAAGCATCGGTCTGAGGGAGAGGTGACAGAGGGGAGGGACAGCTGCCACAGCCCTTCTCCAGAACTCGCTTCTGCGTTCCTGCTCCCAGCCCCCTCTGGAGGCCCAGACGCCCCCTCCATCTTGGAGAAGGCAGGGCATTGTCTGGGCAGCCTGCCCTCCTCCTTGAGCTGAAGAGTTCCTCACAGCCTAGTAAAGAACACTAAGAGAAAGGCCCTTCTGTGGGCGGCAGGGGCTGCTTTGCCACGTGCTCAGGGGACAGCAGGGTATACTCTATACACAGGGGACACAGATATTCCAGCAGGAGAGCCGCACAGCCTTTAAAGGGGACAGACAAAAAGGGCACACGAGACATGGAGCATCCAAGAGGGCGGACAAGGCTGCGGTGTGCTAGCAATGACAGGGGCTCTGCAAGGAGCCTCAAGGGCCTTCAGCCCCCCACCCCCAGCAGGAAGTCAGAGATCTCCCCACCTGCAAGCTCAGGGCTGCTTCCCCCTCAAAACAACATAATCTTGGTAAGGAACAAAGAATCCAGTGACAAGGGCCGCTACAGAACCTCGGCCTTCGAGATTCCCTGGGAATGAGCTTTGGGGGCCCCAGCCCATTCTGGCAGGGGCTTTGTACACAGTTTAACTGGGGGAGGAGGTGGCCTTGCACTTCTGACAGGAACAGCCCGGCCCTGGCCTAGACAGAGCCGGAGGCAGCTACAAGTCAAGGAGACGTTCCTCACAGGTCTCCACGGGCCACTTAGAAGCCCCTCCAAACACATCGACGTTGTTGTCCACCCAGGGTATGATGTTGCCGGGCATGTTCGTGGAGCAGTTGGCAATGTTGATAATTTCTTGTGCACGGAGGACGCGGTCCCATATGTTGAACTGGCTGAGCTCCCCCACGAATGCCTGCGTGGCATCGAACCTGCCCCCAACGGTGTCCTGGGGAGGGGGGAACAGAACCCCATCAGCACAGGTTCAAAAAGCGGACAGGTCTGCGAATTCTCCTGGACTGTGAATGGCCTCTGGGAAGAGATGCCAACTTGGGAGGGAGATAGGGAGACTGGGGCATTTTCCTGACTCCCTCCAACTCTGGCTACACCTCAGGACCCCTGATTCCTTCACATCCTGGGGCTCCTCGACACGGTGCTCCAGGCTAGAGTGGAAAGACATTTTGTCTAAACTCCCAAAGCTAGCACTAGCTCCCCGTCTCCAGACTCCCAGTCTCTCCCAGGGAAGTGAGGGGAAGAAAGGGCCCTCAGCAAACCTCAAGCACAGGCTGAAACATCAACTCTTACCTGCCCAGGAGCAGACAAGCAATGTACATTTCCCTTCTCCCACCGGGTGAGTTTCTGGAGGGCAGCTTCTGAAATCACCTTCCCACCCCCATCTCCCCCAGGGTGCTGAGCACCCACAGGCATACCCTGAGTCCCCTAAAACACTGAGCCAGCAGTTCCTGGAAGATGCCCTATCCGTCTTTGGCATCCTGAATGGATGTTGTGCCTGACAGAGGCTTAACGTCTGGAAAGAACCTAAAGTCACTCCACGACAGCATGACCCCAGGGACACTCCTGTTCACCTGGGTTGGACTCCATTCTGGAATCTTTCTGAACCCACCATACCAACCTCAGGTCATAAGACAGCACGGGGCGAGCTGGCACTGTCCCGCCTCAGGGGCTGGGTCGGGCAGGCAGACAGCTGACTAGGGGGCCCGGTGGCTACCAGTGTAGCCTTGTGCCGCTCGGCTGGCAGCATGCTCCTGTCTTGCCCCCCTACACTCACCTGTTCCTGCCCGAGGATCAGCACACCCCCTGGCTTGATGGGGTGCCAGGGGGCCAGGTTCTCCCCAGTGCCGAGTTTCTCCCCATCCTGGAACGCCTCCCACATGCCATCCCGCGTCGTCCAGGTGATACAGATATGGTGCCACTTGCCGTCACTGACAAACAGGGGCAGCTGCGCAACCTGCGGACAGCAACATGCAGGTGAGGCACCCCCTCAGGGTTTCCAGAAGTCTGACCTGCAGACAGACTGTTGGTCCTACTGCTCCCATCTTGCAGGGTCCCTGCTGGTCTCCCCTTCTCTGCTTTTTGGGTGACACGGGCAACTCCACCCTTCAGAAAGCCTTGGGGAGGGGACACTGTGTGACACAGACACCTCAGAGGAAAAGGGCACGTAGCCTGGGTACAGGCCCCTGAACCCCAGGGTGGCCCAGCTTTCAAGGGGACACCTCTGGTCCGGGTTCTGCTGAGGGTCCAGGATGCTGTCCAGACTGAACAGATGTGAGGTGAAGGGCAAACCCCCCTCCCCGCTGTGCTCAGTCTGAATGCCTCCGCCAGAGGGCCTGAAGGGAAGTCAGGGTCCTACTGGGCCAGCCTCTTTGGAAACAGTCCGAACAGCTATCTACACTCTAGACAGAGGCTCACGATTATCCATCACGACACTTGCAGACTGCGTGTGTGTGTGTGTGCGCGCGCGTGCTCACGTATGCATGTACTCCTGTGCAGAAAAAAAAAAAAAAAAAGGCCTACAGTTATGTGGGAGGGTGTGCTAGGGGTGCACACAGGGCTCCCCATATGGAACAGAAGGAAGGGCACTTCTGACCCGCGTCATCCGCGCGCAGTCCCGTGAGCACTACAGCCCAGCCCAACCAGGTGCCATCCTGTTGTTACTGCTGGTATCCTAGCAACCCGCTGCTTCCTCCCAGGAATTGGCTGTTTGTGTGCCACCTAACCCAAGAGGAAAACAAGGCCCTGCTGTGTCCAAGGGCGTTATTTAGAACAATTAATCCCTGGCTCAGGGACATGGTCACCACTAGAAGGAGCCCAGTGAGGAGATTCCACGGCATCTCCCACTTCAACTCCATCCAAGATGGTTCAGTAACGCCAGAGTAAGGGGCCAGGGCAGAGGCAGCAGGGAGCTGGAGCAGCCATTCCAGCAAGGCTCAGCTCCAGCAAGGACGTCAGGACACATTTTCTTTGGCTGTGCCAAGTCTGACTTCAGAATGGAAGTTTAAGTGGGGCTCCTGGAGGTCTTGCAGATGCCCAGAGCGGAGGTCTTGAGAAGACCACGCTCTCGAATGCTGAAACCAGCCAGTCTATTAAAAAGGGATATTTGCTCTGGAAAAAGCAAGGCTATAGAGATAGGAAACAGATCAGTGGTTCTCATGGGCTGGGGTAGGGGATAGGAGCTGACCACAAAGGGGAATGCGATTTGGTTGGGGGGGAATAAGGGAGAAATGAAACATTTCCATATTTTAATTGTGGAAATCACACAAGTGCATGCATTTTCAAAACTGGCTGGACTGTTTACTGAAAGTTTTACTGTAACTTGTACCCCAGTAGACCACCCCAAAAAGATACATTTCCTACACAGAGGGACACACACAGACCTCTTCTCCTAATCAGTATGGCCATGGGGAATAGTCCTGAGTGACTGGCCCAAGGGCCTGTGACCATTCAGGCTGGCCCAAGAGACCCCAGCTCTATTCCTCCCACAGCACCTGGCCTGGACCCTGTGCCACTTCCAGGCCAGACTCACAGCTTGGATCTCCACCAGCCATGGCCACCTGCCCCTGCCGCCTACCCAGCCAGCTGGCCACAGTGGGACTGAGTTGGTGCAGAGCTGTCCCCCCTGTGAGGAGGACAGCCCTGCAGCCAGCTGTCAGTAGCCACACAGGCTGACCATTGCTGCTGTGATGGGGGTATCCAAGCAGGCCTCACCTTGTCGTTGATGAGCAGCTCAATGGGGTTGTTGCCCCACTCTATCAGCACGATCTCGTTGGCCTGCCCCGGCACCGCGTAAGAGAACGGTGTGCCGATGCCCGGCAAGGCGCTGGATCGTAGCCACAGGCAGATAGTGAAGGCGTACAGTTCAGGCAGTGTTTTCTTGATCTTGCCATACAGGTAGTTTGTGCGCAGGGGGAGGGACACTTTGAACGCATCGGGAGACTTGAACGCACTGTTGCCTGGGGGGTGGAGAAGAGAGGCCATGGTGTGTTCACCTACTCCCCGCCAGCGCAGCCCAGAGCCACAGCTCACCTGGACCCCAAATTCCCCCAGGTCAGTCCCTCAAGCAAAAGAGCACCTGCTACTGGGGAGCCACTGTGCAAAGTGCTACCAGCCCGGAAGTAAACAAGACTGGCCTTGCTCTTGAAAGCCTGAAGAAGCGGGTAAGGACAAGTTGAATTTAATTTTCTAGTTAAGCCAGAAAACCCTTCTTCAGCCCTTTCCTTAAAATCCTAGCCCCTTTAGCTCCTTCAGCAAGGGCAGGGTTGGGGCCCTGCTGGACTTGGGCTTAGAGGCAAAAAGTCCTTAACAGGGACTTAGACACCTGATTGATAAGATACTCGTCAAGCCAGTAAGTCCCTGTCACTTCTCATCCTGAAGAATCACTGCCCCCCCGAGTCCACATGGGCGCCTGGACACTACAGCTTAACTCAGAAGTGGCTTTTTGGACTAAATCTCTCACATGAACCACTTTGCTCATGATTTGCCTTTTCCTCCTCAAGAGAAGATTGTGTCTGTTGATGATTTCCTGTGGTTTGGAGACAGTCAGAGACAGAGAAGTACAGAGGTGCCCGTCCGCTGAGGTGAGCACCCACAGCCAGAGCCTTGAGCCCTTGGGGCCTGCCTGGGACGGAAGAGAAGCTCCTGACTGTCCTCATGTAAATGGTGCTTCCAAAATCTTTGAATGCCACTAGTACGCTTAACTGGGTCTAAGTAATTTCTAATAGTTCTGACTTAAGCTCCAAATTAACAATAAAAATAAACATACAGAAGGCAAGTCCCCGTCTCGAGTTATCACAGATTCCGAGGTTTGCCAGGTACCACCCAGTTCTGTGAGTGGTCACGGCAGCAACTTCCCTCTCAGCTGGGGACCAGATGCTTCTGGTGAAGGAGCCTGAACACCCTTTGCTCATTCAACAAGTATTTATTAGGCATCCACAAGGGGCCGGAGGGACTCCATCACCATGAGAAACATGCAGGCTCTCTGGACCCAGAACCAATGGAACCAGACAGGCCTGTGTCTCATGTGAGTGTATAAATCAGTCCCTTCTAAGGAACAGAGGCCACAACGGATGACCCTTTCTCCACTGTGATCCCCCAGACTCATTTGCTTTTGTAGTCAGGAACATGTGAGAGAAGCTCTCTGGTGCCGTGGTTCACCCCCACCCAAGGAAGACCTGCACAGAAAAGCAACAAGGTCCAGCATCACCCTTTCAACCTCTGGAACAGGCAGCAGAGAAAGACTAGCCTCTGGGCCTTATGGGTGCTATTTACTTGAATCTGCTGCTTGTGGACTCTTATCCGGTCCATCCTGAGCTCCCCGTCAGAGTCACTGAATACCTAGCGAGGGCTGGGAAGGCTTGGTCACCTGGGGAAGATGAGGGGGGCCACGCCGGGTACAGGTGGAAGCAAAACTGAGACTAGGAAGCCCCGTCCCCAATTCTGTGGATTGTGCAGTTGAGGCACTGAGGTTTGGAGAAGCGAGGGGACTCAACCACAGGTCACACAGCTAATGAAGGACAGAGTAGGGAGCAGAAGCCCCTCTCTCAACTACATGCAGCCACTAGTTCTTAATCTGCAAATGGCCATGTTCTTCACGAAGGCATGATTAGCTAATAAAGAGAAATGGCTTCTATCCTTGCAGGTGGGCAGGCCTGCTGATTTAATAAGGCTCAGTGTCGGTAATATCATTAGCTAGGTGACAACAGATAGGTTTAATTAGACCTGGGAGAGCCAAGGGGCAGAGGAGGGGCCCACACCCGGAAAGCTGGTGCCCTCTATTTATATCAAACAGCTTGGAGGTTTAGAGGAAACTTCGTTAAAACCAATTAGGGCATTAAAAGGCCTGACCGATAAATCAGAGGCAGCAGGTGGCAGACAAGTGAAAATGGGGGGCAGCTGGGGCCAAAGAGAGACAGGTTCTGTCTTCTCAGTGGAAACGTTTACTTCAACTCCAAGGTGGGCTGTCCCTGGCTGGCTGGCCCGGAACCTGGAGGCTCCTGCAGATGAGCAGATCCCACGACAGAGAAAACGAGCATCCGTGGGCTCAGGCAGCGCATGCCTCTGCGTGGAGCGTCGGATGCTCACCCCTGGGCTTTCAGGAGCCTCCGGCCCAGTGGGGCTGGAGCCCACACGCCACTCCAGGCTGCAGCCTCTGGGCATCTTGTCTTCTGGGGTCACCACCAAGTTCAACCCCAGCTCTGCAACCTGCTGGGCCCGTGAATGCATGAATCACTTGGTTCTCTGACTCAGTCCCTCATCTATAACTAATACCTACCTCACATAGTGGTTGCAAGGGTTACGGAAGACACGGAATGTGGAAGTCGCAGCCCGGTGTCTGGCTCTGAACAAGCCCATAACGGGCAGGAGATGATGGACCGAGGGCCAGAGTTCCCAAAGCCCCCTACTTTGCATATGCCTGAGGTCCATCTCCTCTGAGCTCAGCAGGATGTTTTGAGGAACAGAATGTATTCTCCACCCTTGATTTATTTGGGGGCACTGGGAGTTTATATATTCCTTTATTCTCACCACAAATAGGACAGATAGAAACTCAGAAGACAAATTTATCGGCAGATGATCACTTTCCTCAAAGATTCATTCCAGAGCTGGGTGGAGCACACAGAAGGATTCTAGAGTTCTCGTGGTGGGTCAGTACCAGGTCCTGGGGGCTCTACAAGAAGGTCAATCAGGGGCCCTGCCCTGTAGAGCTCAGTGCTAGCTAGAACATGAACCTCCTTTCTATGCCAGATGAGCTCTGAGGGCTTCCCATAAAACCTAGGTACCGAGAGTGTGGATGCTGGAATCTGGCTGGGCATGGGAGGGATAGTCATACAGAGCCAGCTGCCGGATGGTCAAAGCCATGTTGCCACTGCTGCTCACCAGCCGGTGGCCCAGGTCCCACTCAGTCCCCTCTCCCCAAATGATGCACCTCTGGCCGAAAGTTCAGGGTATTTTTCTCATCTGTGTAATGGGTATAAGTCAAGTCCTCTCTCACAGGGGTGATGTGCTCAGCACATGCTAACACGGCAGGCTTCTGTTAACCTACATCCTTGGAGCAATTCAGCCACTGAGCCAGGCAAGGTATATAGCCAGCAAGGTCTCTGGCGGAGCTCTCTTTTTGTTCTACAGCTACCCCCTTCAAGATATTAAGTGACTGTGGTGTGCCTGCATGTTGCCAGGTTCCACTGTGGGTGAGGCTGGGGAAAGGGAAGGCAAGCCACCCTCACCTTGGACCCGATGCTGCCTTCCTGTCCTCCAGTCGGCAAGAAAGGCTGCAGCCGCAGCTGCTCTGCCTTCAGGGAAGGCTCTTGAGACCTAAGGAATTTTCTGAGGTCACCCTGAGGTGAGGCAGAGAGGAAATTCTTTCAGAAACTCAAGAATCCAAGTCTAACAGGCAAGTCACCCACCCCTTTCTGAGAAGGATAAGGAAGGAGGAAAGCAGGAAAGTGTTGAAGGAGACCTGTGACTTCTGGGGAGCTGCTGTAATAAAATGGAACAGACACACCATCCCCTTGATCATCTGGCCCTCCCTTGCCAGAGTCACTAAAGGCACAGCTGGACCTTCTCCTGTCAGTTCATGAAATCGAGTAATGAGAAACTGTCTTTGACAGGCTGGTGCCTCTGAGAAGATTGCAATTTCGTATCCCCTATCAGCAAACTTACACTTCACTCCCAGGCCACTAGGTAGTTTGGGGGTTGATAATGCAGTCGGAATTACGTAGGGCCCTCGATTCCTTTCCTTCCTGTCCCCCATGGGAGAAACTCACGCACCCCAGTGTGAGCAGAGGAGAGGAAGAGACTCAGAATCCACTGAAGGTCTGGTTAGGAAGTGACTGAAATGTCCACATGGCAGAAAGACAGAGTGGGCTGTTTGCCCACGCTGGTCCTGAGGTTGGAAAGCAGGCTGCTCCCAGCAGCAACAGGCCCCTTCAGTCTCCACCAGGTCAGAAGATGTATGAACAAGGCCGTCAAGCTGGGCAACTGTCAGGCAGAAACCCTACACCCCTGCACACCACGGGAGATGCCTCAAGTTGAAAAAGCAACACTTCGTTTGAGAAACAGAAGGGAAAGTGGAGACCTGCTGGGATGGTAGAGAATGCTGCGGCTTTTTGCACATAGGACAGGTAGGTTCAGAGATGACCCAAGAGCAGCCTCAGAGCCAACCCCAGCAAACAGGAGCAGAGCCCAGGGAGCAAGCAGGGGTCACGACTCTCTCAAGGGCCCTAGTAGTGGCCTGTCTGTAAATGGGTGGCTGTGGGGCCAGCCCCCCTCTGCCTGCTCTGCCTTACTGAGCCGGGCTTCCCTTACAATGCAGCCAAACACCAAGGCAATGGGGTGGGGGTGGGGGCTGAGAGGGAAGTCAGCCAGAGGGCGACAGAGAAGCTAGTCAAGAACTCACCTCGCTCCAGCTCAGTCACCCTCTGCAGCAGAGCATTCAGGGCATTCTCTGTCTTCTGCCTGTGAGCAGAGGTCTCATTGTGGAGCAGGGACTTCTCGTCCTCCAGCTCTGCCACCTTGCGCAGCAGCTGCCTCTCCAGCTCCCCCAGTCGCCGCTGGAGCACCTCTCGAAAGTCGCTGGGCAGCATTGCATTGGACACATTCACTCGGAGCTGGTGCTTTTAGATGGGGAGAGGGACATATGAGGGAGAAGTATTAAGGCCATTTAAAAAGAAATTGTGAAATGTAGCTCTAAAAGCCCAACCACACAGGGAGAAGCTTCCAAAACAGGAGTATTAAATCGTGCCAATGGCACGAAGGGGAGCACTTCACGGACGCTTTTTTCTTTTTTGTATGGAAAGGATTTCAAAGTCAAACAAGAATTACCTTGCTGCAATCTTTGAAACTTATGAATTCCATTTTCCTCTCTCAGAAAGCTATTTTCCTTCTCTTGCTAAAAACTCAAAATTTTAATCACTATCTATCATCCTTGGGTAAAGATCACAACACAGTGAAGATTAAAAAAAAAAAAAAAAAAAGTTAACCAAATGGTACTAAAGCAGATGAGCCTTCATCTAGAAGTGGAAACAGCCCCCAAGTCCCAATATGGCACAAAGGTGAATAATTATGCTTGCAGAGATGTTACTGGAAAATGAGAGACCTAAAATGTGACAGTTCTGAATTCCAGGAATTTTTGCTTTGAATGCTGTTGCTAAATCCTCATTTCCTATGCCTTCTCCTCCTCTACCATCATGCTGGCTCTGGAGGCAGTCTGCCACTGGCTAGCCATGAATCCTTGGCAAGCTATGTACCCCCTTTCTAAGCATTCCAAATTGTAAAATGCAGCTAAGAGGATCTGCCTCAAAGGACTGTTGGAAGGGTTAAAATTAGATAATACGCCTGGTATATATTTAGTAAACTAGAAACGTTAGCTGCTATTAATCATACCGAATCAAGGGATACACAGATGCTGGAAATACTGTATTTAGCCATCATGCCACAGGAAAGCCTCAAATAATTTTGCAATAATTACCACCTGTAATTGAAACCTAGTTCTGCTAATGAGCATTCTGGTAAACGTTTTTAACAGAAACATTCCACACTTCTTAAATAGGGTTCAAAGGGAAAGATGGAAGTTAAATGAGGATTTCTCTTGAAAGTTCCAAACTGCATACACCTTCCAAGAGAGAAACGTAAGAAGGTCCCTTCCCCCAAAACGGCCTGGAAGGGCACCTTAGAACGGGCGCAATTCGCGGGCAGAGCATCTTTGAAGTTAAAACCAGGTTTCCTCCGAGGCGCCAACCGGCGTGTGGCCCAGGACCCGCCCGCGCTCGCCTCCCCGCCGCGACCCTGGGGTCTCCGCCCGCTCCAGTCCAGCCCGGCCTGATTTAGAAAAGGAAACGCGGGACGCCCAGGACAGCTGACCGCACTCGGCAGCCGCAAGTCACCCGGCACAGCCTCTGCGAGCGCGTGCGGCCCCGGGGGTCTCGGACATTTAGAGAGAAGAGGCCGTCCCGGTCCGCTCAACGGGATCCCGGGAAGTGACTGGCCACAAGGCGGACAGTCCCGGTGCGGGGCGGGGGGTGGGGGTGGGGGGTGTTAACCCTTTCCTTTAGGCAAGAAGCGTGGTGGGGGTGGGGGGTGTGGGAGTGGGATGCGAGCCCCGCAGGTAAGTTCGCGAACCCGAGAGAGAACCAACCCCCACCCCCGACCCCAAGCCCAGCTTGCTGTGTCCCGTACTGTCTGGCTGGCAGAACCACGCGCCCCACCACTGCCCCGCGCCTCGGATCTTTCCCACCCTTCAGGATCACCCCCCACCCAGCCCCGCGCTCAGGCTACCTCGAGGCTCTCCAGGCGGTCCTTGAGGGTCTGCAGCGAGCGGCTGAGCTGCTCCACGACGTGGCCGGGGTCCCGCGGCAGATCGCCCATAGTGTCCTTGCCTGTGGCTGCCGGGCCCTGCGCCTTGCCCCCTGCCAGCCCCTCGCAACGCGCCAGCTTGCCCGTGAGCTCGCGGATGGCCTCGCGCTGCGCGCCCAGAGTCTCCTTCTGCTGCACGACGGTCTCGCGCAGCTGCAGCACCGCGGCCCGCAGCTCCTCCTCGGGGCTCAGCGCGCCGCCCTGCATGGGCATCGCGGGCAACGGGCAGCCGGCGCGCGCCGCCTCCGGGGGCAGCGCCGTGCACACGAAGCGGCTGCCGGGCGCCGGGCCGTCTTGGGCGCCGGCGGCCACGACGAGCGCCAAGCCGGCGGCCAGCAGCGCTAGCATCCCGTCGCCGCAGCGCTCACTCCAGCATCAGCCGGCGGGCGGGCGCCGTCGGGGCGCGCGGCGGAGGCGCCTCCGCTGCGGGCTGAGGCCCGGCGCGCCGCTCGAGGGCAGCTTGAGCGCGGGAGCTAAGGGAACCGCCTGCCTCCCGCAGCCCGCTGTCTCCGCTCCGCGTACGGTTCTGGTCCGACCGGGTCCGCGCGCCCTTTCTTAAGCTGGGGGTGGGGGGGCCGGCGCGTGGGGCGCAGCGCCGCGAGCTCTGATTGGCCCGGCTGGGAGCGCGTCAGCGAGGGGGCGGGGCGGGGGCGCCTTCTCTCGGCGGGCGGGCGCGTGTGTGGGCTCGAGGCGGGGGCGCTAGCGCGGGGTCCCGGGGCTCTCAAAAAGGGAGGACTGAGGTAAAAAAAAAAAAAAAAAAAAAAAGAAAGAAAGAAAAAAGAAAAAGAAAAAAAAGAAAAGGAAAGGGGAAAAAAGAAGCCGCCCCGGGTGCCTTCGCGAGCCTTAGCCGCGTGTCCAGGAGCCCCTCAGACCCACCCGAGGATGTGGGCGTCGGGGGCTGAAGAGAAGCCGGCAACTTCCCCAGGGCGGCTTCGGAGCTTCCGGCTCGGCGCGACGCCTCGCTCTGCGGCCACCGCCGCCCCCGTGGGGAGGGACCCCCCCCCCCCCACTTCCCAAGCGAGGAAAGTGAGGAGGAGCCCCGGGAGGAACTCAACCCAGGGCTGCCGTCGAGAGACCCCCGCGGGCCGCGAGGGCCTCCTCGTCAAGACCGCGGTCGCCTCGCCCTGAAGACGGGAAGGAGACGCACGACGGCCGCCCCCCCCCCCACCCCGGGCCGCCCGCCGCGTGCACGTCCACCTTCCCGGTCCCCAGCGCCACCCGCCGCGGTGGGCAAGACTTCTGAGGTCCGCGGGGACCGGAAACGCGCGCCAGACGCCGACTGCGCGGAGGGGGCGCGCGCACACCGCCTCCGCCGAGGGCACGGCGCGGGGGCCGGCGTCACGAGGCCACCGGCGGAGCTCTCCGTGCTGGTCGGGCGACAGCCCAGCAGGTGGTGAACTTACTCAGCAAGCCCTGGGCTCCGCGGGTCCATCGGAGCGCAGCCATCCCGGAGATACCGCGGAGGAAAGCCGGACCCCACCCTCGTAAGCCGGCTGCCCGCAGGTTCAGCTTCCCAGGGTGAGGCCGCTGCCCTCACATTCTTGGGAGAGCCCGGATTTGGACAGAAACTCCAAAAGGCAGGAGGAGCCAATTTGTTTCAAAATCCTGGCTGTGGCTTGCCAACAAGTTCAGAGAGATTTTGATGCACAGCTACAGACCGAGCTGGTTTACTGCACATTATAAATGGAAACTTTATTTTTTTTCTCGGTGTTTTTAAGAAATCCGGTGGCAAGGTCATTAATCACATTATCCATTATACCAGAAACGAAATGGATTTGTCGCTTGTGCACAGAAGCTGAGGTTGATTCTGAAAACAAATTGTATCAAACTAAATGAAATTATTATGATAATATAAAGTAGACTGCAGTGATTAATCTCCAGAAACCAAATTTTGACCTGCTTTGCACTTCAAACAATAGTTTTCTGTTATGTAAATACTTGTGGGGTTTTCAAGGACTATGTAAATTACAAGAAAAGTTCTATTCATGAAAATCTTTTTATGGATAAACATCAAGAGACCGAAAACCTGGTCTATACAACTCCTAAAGCAAAGGACAGTGGAAGTGATGGTGGTTCAGGTAAGAATATTCGTTGATAGGAAAGATATGAGGTGGGGGTGGAGGGAAGCGGGTCATGGGCTAATGCCACTGTTGGTCCGCAACACCAGGAGCTGTCAGCTTCACGTAGTAAATATGACCTTGAACAGGCTCATTCCTCCTGCATCCTTAGGTCAGTTCTTTGAAAACCCCAGAAGTTCCAATGAACCCATAGACACACAAACTGCTATAATGAAAGCAGTAAGGTTGCAAAGCATTTTATAAAATACTACATTTTAGGTGATTCCATAAGGCACCATATCCAGACATGTTCAGAATTACCCAGATAAGGATTTCACTTTTCAGTTTTCACTTATAAGTCTTCTATGAGTATTTTTTTGTTGTTGTTTTTGTTTTGTTTTGTTTTTTTCCCCTGATCTAGGTGGATCCTAATTGGATGTGAAAATAGAGTAACATAGCCTATATTGTTCCATACATCCATTCTTGACACAGGTTGATACATTTATATTTGCAACTACTTGAAAGAGATACTTGTTCCTTTAATAATTAATTAAAGCCAAGTATATTTCCAGAATTCTAATTTTTCTCCTGAACAAAGAAAGCAGTGTATAAGAAGCCATAAAAATAACAAAGCCTATATCCCAAAATAATTACTCTTAAATTTCTCAAAAGGGATTCTAATATGAGAAATGATCAGTGAAATCGCCGAAGATGGAGAGACTGAGGCATTTAAGATGTTATTTCCTTTGGAGGCAGTATCATTAGAGGGCTCAGTTCACAAGGGTATTATGTGCTATTTAGGGTTTGTGATTTTGTTTTCCTGGTGCAGTGGGAAAGTCTGCTGGCTGAGAAACAGGGACCAAGTCCTAATGCCAATTCTGTCACTAGCCAAGTGTTTGGGGGCAAGTCATTTCTTTTTCCTGGACCTCCGTTTCCAGTGTATAACCTAAGGGGGTTAGACTAGATTCTCCAAAGACCCCCTGGCTATGCTGGAGAGCTGATAGTTAGAATCACTGTTCAGTGTGATGAACGTTCCAGAGCCTTGTCCTTTCTGTTTCTGTCATGAACCACCTGTAAGCAAGGAGGAGTCTGGGAAGGTGGGGTGTTTGTGGATACAGCAGGTTAACCTTCACACAAAGATAGGCTGTAGCTGTGGTTAAAACCTGCTGTCGATGACACGAAAGCTTGTCCTTGGTTTACTCACAGCACAACAACCTTGTCTACCTGAAGGAGCCTACATATCTGACTCATGCTATCCATAAGGATGGTTATGCGAGTGGCAGAGACCAGGGCCCACAGATTTTCCTCCACAAAAGTCGTGCAGATTTGCAGCAGTGAATCAGCTCCACCTAATCTCTTAGTGTAACTGATGCTGCAGCATAGTAACCACCCACTCATTCACTATGTCTCCTGGCTCCCAGGTCAGCTGAGAGCCCAGTATGGACTTCAGCCGTGCGCTGGAAATCCTGATGAGCTCATTCCGCCTCCATTTTATTGCCCCATCTGTTTGGTTCCCTTGTTCTTCTCACATGCATTTTTATCTCGGTCTTCTGGGAAATGTGCTAATTTCCACCATGGTGTCAGAGGATCCCATCTTATACTTTCTTACATTTCCTCTTCTCTTTCTCAGTGCCACTTGGGAAGTCAAGAATGGGGGTGTGAGCTCAATAACAGAATCCAAGGACAGCTTTCTGTGAACATGACTCAGGAACTGTCCTCACTGCTGAATTTCAGTTGAAAAGGGATCTAAGAGTGTGTGATGTTTTTGGGGTGTTTTTGTTGGTTTGTTTTTCTTTTTTCCTCTTTTTTGTAGGATTCAGTGCAGGTACAACAGAATCTGGAGGCTCTAGTGAATTATAACAAATACTCTTTTATGCCCAAAATGCTAAGACCTTTTCGAGTGTGAATTTTTCACTAGACTGAACTAACGGCATGGTAGAGTAGAAAATGCTCAAGATTTGGGATCTTGTTTCTGCTCTTGTTTCAATCCTAGTTTTATAACTGACCATTTGACCTTGAGAGGATAGCTTAACCTGAGTTTCATTTTTCTTATCTCTAACACCAAAGCTAAATTTACTACAAAATGTTATTGTCAGGCCTAGTGAGATAATGTATGTGAACATGTTCGGCATATAGCAGGTGCACAATAGATGCTAATTGTCCTTTTTTTTTTTTTCTCCTTTTCTCCACTGAATTTAGAGCTGCATTATATAAGTTCTTTCAGAACTTATTTCAGAACTTACTTTGTTCAGAAACAAAGTTTAAATTTTTCCTCTATTTTCCACAATATCCATTTGTAATTAAATGAAAGCAAGAATTCTTGAAAAAGAGCAGGCCAGTCTCTTTGGAGGAAAGGCAAGGGATGAGAACTCTGGAAAAATTTATTGGCATCTCGGAGAAAGTTATCCTGTCCTAGTGTGTGTGTGTGTGTGTGTGTGTGTGTGTATGTGTGTGTGTTAAAGTGTGTGTGTTAAAATAAAGCATTGTGTTTAATCATAGGATTCCCAAACGATTTCACACCTCCGCTAGCTTATATCACTAGGCCATATTCCTGAACCCAACTAAAAGATTTATAGTCCTTAACATTTCAGTGACTCTGAATTTGTATTGCTATGGGATCCCAATAGATTTAAGACCCCCAAATAAAGCAAATGTTTTTTCTTCAATGCCTCTGGGTTCTTCTTGAATGACGTGCTTCTGGTTTAATTTGGGGAGTATGTGATAGGAGACATTGAGTTTCAGACAGTGTTCCTTACGAGCATACGATCACATGTGGCAGAAAAGCCATGATTTGGGGACTGATTGATAAAGCTACCCAATAGATTTCAATAAGCAAAAAGGGTTTTGGTGACACTCTCTAATTTTAAGCAATAGAACAAGTTGCTGGATAAACTAGGAATACTATCTTAGCTTAGTTTTTTTAAAAGTAAAGACTAGTAGACTGGGGATGGGAGGGAGGAAGGGTGGAGATGGGGTGGAGGAAGTTTGCGTGGAGAAAACAATTGAAGAATATAGTCTGAATTATTCTATATTAGGAAACACTTGGAAAGTGCCTTGCTTTTACACAAGTTTCACAAGTAATGAACTTTACCTTTATCCAATAAAGATTTGTATGTAGCCCCCTCTCTCCGTTTGGTTTAAGAACACATTTAGCTTGTTTGAATCTTTGAAAATGAGAATCAGAAGATATATATCGAATATAGAATTTAAAATATAGAATTTTGAATTCTAGGAAGCAGCTTAAAAGAGGTTAATAGGTCACATGGCTATCTAACAGCAGGACCAAGCTGGAACTCATGTTCTCTGGTTCCCAATTAAGGACTCTTTCCTCTGTACCACTCCCTAATTTACTCATTAATAACCCTTTAAAATGCTTTATCTCTTCAAAAAGAACTTTCTTAAATATCTACAATTTGCCACACCATGACCATTTTTCTGTGATTCTCCTGGTACTCATTACAACATGCAACATTGTTGGGTATGGCTTTTTTTTTTTTTTTTAAGTAAAACTTTCCATTGTTGGTTTTTATGATATTGTATTCTTTTGGCTTTCTTCCTTGCTTTCAGAGCTCTTTCTCTCTTCCCTACTTCCCTCTTTCTCTCTCTCTCTTTTTCTTCTTCCCTCCCTCCTTCTTTCTCCCTTCCTTCCTTCCTTCCTTCCTTCCTCTTTCTTTCTTTTTTTCTTTTCTCCTCTTCTCTTTCTTTCATCTTTTTCCATTACCTATCTCCTCAATACATGTGCCCAAAATTGAGTTGTCATGATCTCTCTCCTTTCTCTTATTATTCTACCTTAACAAGTTTTACGCTTTTAGCTATGATCTCTAGGTTAGTGACTCTATCCCTGATCTGTACAGAGCTCCAGAACATAATAAACCAATTGCATGCTGGAGAGACATGTCAAGGAAATACTGCCACCACTTCTAACTCAGTATGTCCTCAACTAATTTCATTGTTTTCTTCCTCATTCCTCTTTCCTTCCTCCTGTACTCCTTGTTGGGACATATTAATGCTTTCCAAGTCATTCAAATTGAAAACTTTGTGGAGTTACCTGTGTCTTCTCTCCCACCCTCCTAGTCCGTTCAAATTCTACTCAGTTTCTAAGTTCTAGTTGTACTTCTACAATATGTCAACTCTACATTCACTGCCACAACCTCATTACTCCTGTTTTAAACGATACAACTGCGTCCTAGCTAGATTCTCCAACTCTACCATCTCCATTCCAACATATATTCTGTTGCCGGGCCAGTTTTCCTGAACCACAACTGTGAAGCATTTAGCATCTGTACACAGAAAACTTCCATGTTTCCCTATGCAAATTTGTAAACTTTTCTGTCTCCATTACATGCCCCCCAGTTTCCTACCCAACCCCATTTTCTACTATCTTCCTTCATCACTTCCCACTAATTCAAGGAAACTATCTGATGCTTTTCACACATGATCCACACTTTATATCCTCCAGATTTGGAGGGTTTAGGTTGTTTCCTACCTGTGGAATGACCTTTCTGCCAATTCTAGAACCACATAGCCTATTCATCCTTCACACCCCTGCACATATTACCTTCTTCACAAAGTTTACCCTGATTTTGCTCCATCTGAAGCAACATTGTAAAGGACAGTAGTTTATCTTTGCATTCTTTATTTCTTTTACTACTTTCAGTCTATATTATAATTATCTTCTCTACTGGACTACAAGCTCCTTGAGAGCAACACCTAGATCTGATGTACATTCTCCTTTAAAAAAAAAATACCTTGTTGGATGTGCACAACAGTAATAGTGCTGTGGAAGACAAACAGAGATTTACTCAGTGTATGATTTATTCTCTGATTTTGCAGGAAGAAAGTCACTATGTTAGATTGGCAGGGGACATGTTCATAGAGAAGTTGGGATTTAAACTGGCCCTTAGAGAAGATAGTGGAAGGGGTACTTGATAGGGAATGTTGGGTGTCTGATGAAGCAGGCAAGAGAAGGAAAAGTCAAAGCCATTGGAGAAAAACAAGATATGCAGTTAGTAATGTCTGACTTTTAGTCCTCTGTTCCAAATCTGTTCTCTGTTTCCAAGGATACCTTAAGATAAAATTATCTCATTTCTGGTAGAAGATGTCACTCACCTAACCTCCATAGGGAAAGAAAGGGTCATTATTTTGGGCAAGTGACCGGAGTAGCTACTTGCAAGAATGAACAAGTGTAAGTAGTAACAATGTTCAGTTTTAATTGAGCAAAGGGAAGTGGGAATTTGTGTCTGAAACGTCTACACATTCCAGACTTTCTGAAATTCTCCCAGATGGATACCCAGATGGAAGTGTTACAGAAATGGTGGAGGGAGGGTTAGCATTTTTTTCTGCTGGCTCTGTAACACCACTTGGTGGGGGTTAAGGTGAAATTTAAAAGAATGAACCTCTCTCTGAGTACTATCAAATGTCTGAGCCCTAAGAGCAATTGATAATAGAGGGTCAGAGCCAAAACAAGTTTTCCAGTGTTGTTTATTCTCACCATGTTAGGTTCAGTCCCTCCTTGAGCTTTGAGCTAAAATTCTTATTGCCTCTTTCATCTCAGCTGAATTATTTATTCCCCCAGGAATCTTGATGTTCATACCTGGACCAGCCTCACCTTAGCTGAATGAAAGGTGCAAAGAGACTGCATGTTTTAGGTTGCTAATCAGAGAGGAACTGCACTATTCTATGTCCAGATGTCCTGTTGCCATCTCCACTCAGCTCGAGACCACATGAAGTGAATTAAACCCTCATGTATGTCACTGCTTTTGTTGCAGAGGTGGCAGCCTCCTCCAACCAGACTCTTTCTTCTTTTGCTATGTGATTCAGTCTAGCTAATGAACAGCCCATCTGAGAGGAAGGGGGTGGAGAACATTTCCTTTAAATATAAGCAGCCCAAATAAATAAATTCTATTAAGATTTTCTTTCCTCTTCAACAAGAGCCAGTTAAGTGATCTTTCTTTCACTGCCCAACTAAAATGAACTCCGGTCGGAATTCATCACAAAATATTTAAAAACTCATTTGAAATAAAGGAAAAATGTTTGGTGGAAAGAGATTCTATGTTATGATTGGTTTTTAAGTCTAGCTTCCTGAAAACTACATAAGGTAATAAAAGGGTTATGAGAACAAAGGCATAATGCTGTATTGCAGCCTTGAGTCTTTGGATTTGACAGATAAGGTCAATTTAATGCCAAAAGAAAAAAAAAAAGGAAAAAAAAACCTCTCATGGTATATGAAAGGAAAAAGAATCGGAGTCAATGTGTAGCATTTTAGGTCAAAGCTTAGACTTCATTCTTTTTACTGTGTTTCATATTTTTCTTTGCTATTTTGGCACTAAAAAGAATTCGCTCAATTTCCAAACCCTGTAAAAAAATAAATATGTATTGAGTATGCTACTTGAAACTGCAGCTAATGTTTTGATGTTTAATCTTTATTTTTAAACAAATAAGCGGTAGCATGAGTCCTGGTTTGGAAAGCACCTAAACGTGGAAATATAAAGAATATATGTGTTTGCTAGGTGGTGTGGTGGGGAGGGTAGTGAGTTGGGAAGATTGCCATTTCCTCTGCAATTGAATTTAATATTAATCCTCAGATTATTACATAAATGTAACTCACAATGCTTCAAGTCTTGCTGAAGATTATATTCACAGAGTAAACTGGCCAGAAAATACTATTTCAACTGATAATGATAAAGGATAAATGCTTTGTTTTTATTTACTTCTGCATCTCCAGCTCTAGAATAGTGCCTGGCACATTGTAAACAGTCAGTATTTGTTGTGAAAGATGTATTGTTGTAGATGCCCCACAGATGTCATTCCCATGAATAGGTGCTATGCCAATTTAGAGTAAAAGACTCCTAACTTCTTGATCAATAAACCAGAAGGTTTATTGATAGCTTAATTTGCTTCTGAAAACTACAGGCAAGACAACTATATTGCAGTTTTAACTATACATTAGAAATATGTGTGTCCAGGAGAAACAACAGAAACAAAAGCCCTCCTGATTTTGACTGCCTCTTAGGGAAGTAGAGAATGGAAGAATAGCCTCGCTCCTGAGAATGAAAATTTCAAAAGGGCATTCTTTGAGGAAAAGGAGCAAAAAACAGAATAAGCCTGAAAAGACTTTTCTACTAGGATAAGCTTCAACTATTCTCTCTACATCACTGCAGTTAACATGACTTATGGAACCTCAGTCATCATCTAAGCCACAGAGATAAACACATAACAGACATTGTAAATGGAATCTTGGAAATGCAAAGCAAAAGAAGGAGAACATTAACTTCCAGCGTTGCTTGTATCCTGGTTGCCATAATTCTAGAGCTATAATGTTTACTTCAAGCACAGCACTTGGGAAATGTTTGGGTTGACCTGGGTTGAACAGGAGTTCTTTCTATGACCCCCCACTCCTGTGGGCCAATATTGGCAACTGGGAGATAGAAGTGACCCCAATGAAGTTTTATTGAATCATCCATCAATCATCATTATAAGCACATACCTTTAGGAGGCTATTTTGACAAATCTAAAACAGAAATGTTTTGTTAGAAGCTAACACGTTAACCTGTTTCATGTTTAGTATCTGAGTTGATGGATTGGAAGAGAATGATACTGAAAGTCAGTTTCACAATGTGCCTTACTGTTAGAAGAAATGAGAGCAACCGGGAAAGTAAATGGCAGAATGAAGGAGAGAACCCAGCCAACAAAATTGTGTATCTTTTCTAGTACCTGTGGGAGGACTCGGGAATATGGCTTAAGAATTTCTGGTTGTGCAATAAGAACTTAGAGGTCATGTCAAGTAGTTTAATGATCTAAAAGCTCATCTTGAGCCCTGTTATATAATGACAGTTTTTGGTCCAGACAGAACATCCAATCCTTGAACACAACAAATATTAAATAAGGAATTCATTGTGGAGATGGATCCTGTTCCTTATCCCAACCATTGAATGAAGATAAATTATGTCATCAAATTCTCAGTCACTGGAACATCTCTGTCTTCAGAGATCTAGGCCAATAACAAATCAATTCCCTGGGTAGGCAAGTGTGGCCTTAGCATACGGTTTATTTCTCTAAGTTCCTAATTTCCCTAGTAATTTCATACAACCTTGTCAGGCTCTTTGGTGTTTTTAAGGAATTTTTAAAAATCCAGCTTTTAGTTATTTTCAACCAAAGGATTGATCCAACTAACCAAGTTCCCCAACTCTGTTGAGTTCAAATTGCTCAAACTCGTTACACTAAGAAGGGAGAAAATGAATGGATACTAGGCAGATGTGAGGATATGAGAATGAATGCAGTCCTTTCTCCTCCCTTTCCTTCCACCAAAATTTACCCAGAATCAAAAAAGAAGTGAGTTGAAGAGAATATCAGTTGTCCTTTAGAATACCTCCCAGACTTCACTATTGAGAATATTGAAGTCCAGAAAGATAAAGAGGCTAACCTGAACTTGTATAGTTAACTTCTGACTTCTCACCCAGCACATTACCCATCCCGCCTTGATGAATTATTACTCCATCTCACCTGCAGTGATATATCAAAGATCAGTTGCATTACCTTTTCTGTGTCCTATTTATGAGCTACAGTTATTTATTTTTTAGGTAATCTAAAACAAGCCAGTGAGGGCACTGGAGTCCAAAGGAGAGGACAGAGAAAGGAAACAGGAAAAAGGCTTGGGGAAATAATGGCTTAAAAATTTCCAAAGTTGATGAAAACTGTAAACTTATAGATTTAGGAAGCTCGGTGAACCCCAAGCACAATAAACATAAAGGAAACTACACTAAAGTTCATCATAATTAAATTTCTTAAAACCACTGATAAAGAGAAAAATCTTTAAAGCAGCCAGAACATCTTTAAATTACTGAAAAAAATCTGTCAGTGTAGAATTCTATAACCCAATGAAAATATATTTCAAAAACAAAAGCAAAATATGACATTTCAGACATACAAAAAAAAAAGAAAAAGAAAAAAGGAAGAAAGAAAAGAAAAAAGGATAGATGGATATATTGTCACCAAAAGATCCACAGTATAAGAAATATTAAAGGTAATCTTCAGGCATAAAAAAAATTACACCAAGAGGTAATATGGATCTATGAAGGAATAACGAACACCAGAAATGGTAACTATGGAGACTACGTGATTGTCTACTGAGAAAATCCTATGCAATCTGCGAAACCTACTAGAACAAATAAGTGAGTTTAAGAAGACTTCAGGATTCAAGATCAACAGACACAAATCTGTGTTATTTCTATATACTAGCAGGAATTAGAAATTGAAATTTAAAAATATATAAGGGGCTCCTGGGTGGCTCAGTGGGTTAAAGCCTTAGGCTGCCTTTGGCTTGGGTCATGATCCCAGGATCCTGGGATTGAGCCCTGCGTTGAGCTCTCTGCTCAGTGGGGAGTCTGCTTCCTCCTCTCTCTCTCTGTCTGTCCCTCTGCCTACTTGTGATCTCTGTCTGCCAAATAAATAAATAAATAAAATATTTTTTAAAAGAATATGATAGCAACAAAACTATGAAGTGCTTAGAAATATATATATATATCAAATATATATATATATATATATATATATATATATATATATATATCAAAAGATGTGTAAGACTAGCACATTGAAAACTACAAAATACTGCTGAGAAAAATTAAAACCTAAATGAATGGAGAAATATGCCATGTTTGTGGTTTGGAAGACTCACCATTGTTAAGATGTCAGTTCTCCCCAAATTGACCTACAGAGTCAATTCAATACTGTTTTTTTAAGATTTTATTTAATTTGACAGAGAAAGATCGCACAAGCAGGGGGAGCAGCAGAGGAAGAGAGGGAGAAGCAGACTCCCCACTAAGCAGGGAGCCCGACATGGGCCTCAATCCCAGGATCCCTGGATCATGATCTGAGCTGAAGGCAGATGCTTAACCAACTGAGCCACCCAGGCACCCCTGACTCAATGCAATCCTAATAAAAATTCTAGCATGCTGTCTCTAGCATGCTATTTTGTAGAAATTGATTATCTAGTTGTAAGTTTCTAGTTCTAGGTCAAAGAACCTAGAATGACCAAAACACTTGAAAAAAAGAATAAAGTTGGATGATTTTGTGTCTTAATTTATGTGATTTTGGGTCTTATTTTAAAGCAATAGTAATCACGATAATGTGCTTTGGTGTAATGACAAGCAAATAGTCTTTTTTTTTTTTTTAAGATTTATTTGTTTGTTTGAGAAAGATAGAGTGTACTCACAGAGAGGGGAGGGGTAGAGGGAGAAACTTATGTTTGATCATGGGGCTTGCTTGATCTTAGTACCCTAGATCACTACCTGAGCTGAAACCAGGAGTCCAGTGCTTAACCGACTGAACCACGCAGGCACCCCAGGAAGGTCTTTTAGAAAATATTTCGTATCTATGCCCAGAACAAATGAACTTTGACCTTTACCTCACATCATATTAAAAAATAATCCAAAATGGAATAAATCTAAATATAAAGTCTAAAGCTATCAAACTTCTAGAAGAAATATAGGAGAGAATCTTAGCGACCTTGGATTAGGCAGAGATTTCTTAGATGTGACTCCAAAAGCACAATCCAGTTTTTAAGAGTAATACATTATATTTCAAAAATTTAGGAACTTGTGCTCTTTAAAAGACACTGCTAAAAGAGTTTTTTTAAAGTCATAGAATTGGAGAAAGTATTTTCAAATTTATAGATCTGACCAAGTCCTTGTATCCAGAATATATAAAACTCTTAAAACTTAATCATAAGAAAACAAACAACCTAATTAATAAATGGCAAAAGATTTAAACAGATGCTTCACCAAAGAGGATATACAGATGGCTAATAAGCACATGAAAAGATAGACAACATAGTCAGTTATTGAGGAAATGCAAATTTAAACCACAGGATGCCTCTACACATACACTAAAATGTCTATTAAAAAAGACTGACCACACCAAGTGTTGGCCAGGGGGAACTCTGGTGTACCATTGTAGGAGTACAAAATGATACCACCACTGTGGGGAAGCTTGACAGTTTCTCAAAAAGTTGAACTTATGCCTAGCTTATGAACCAGCTACTCTACTTCAAGTTATTTACCAAAGGGCAATTAAAGCTGTGTTCGTACAAAGACTTGTACATGAATGTCTACAGTGGCTTTATTTATAATAGCCAGAAAGTGGAAACAATCCAAATGTTCATCAATGAGTGGATGAATAAATAAAATGTGGTAAACACTCAGCAACAAGATGGAATGAACTGTCCTTATGTCTAACAATATGGGTGAATCTCAAAATGATTATGCTGACTGAAAGGAGTCAGAGAAAGAAGAGCAATACTCATAACCTCATTTATATCAAATTCTGCAAAACGCAAAATTAAAACAGGTCAGCAGAGGGCATTGGAGTGCAGAGGGGCTGAGAAGGATTACAGATCCTTGGGAATAATGAATGTCTTCATTATTTTGATTGTGGTAACGGTTTCATGAGTGTACACATATGTAAAAAGTTATCAGAGGCCCCTGGGCGACTCAGTGGGTTAAGTGTCAGACTCTTATTTCAGCTCAGGTCATGATCCCAGGGTCCTGAGATTGAGCCTGAGTCAGTCTCTGCACTGGGCATGGAGCCTTCTTGAGACTCTCTCTCTTACTCTCCCTCTGCTCCTCCCCCCACAAACAAAACAAAACAAAACACCTCACCAAATTGTATAGTTCAAATACATGAGATTTATTTTATGTAAATTATACCTCAATAAGACTTAATAAAAAATAAAGATGCCAGTGATCATGTACACATGTGAACAACACAAATAAACGTGCATGTGAGATCACGTCATGAAATCATGTCCATGAGATCATACTTATGTACATGTGGGAATATGTACATCTAAATAATGCAAGCTTCTGATAATAAGTATAAATATAGGTTAACAGATATACCTGAGAAGCCATAAATGTACGTTTGAGATAACATATCACATGATAGGATATTTGTAATGCCCCATCATGGAAACATAATGTGATTTTAATAGAGGAAACCCAAGAATATATTTTCATCCAGTAAGCGTGAATTTCCATCCTCCTCCCTGAACATAGAGTCCTAGCTCATGACATGAGTAACCCGTTTCCTACTGTGAACTATCTTTTCTTCTTACTCACTTTGACCTCAATTAAGGAAAACACTTTGACCTCAAGCCTTCCATGGCTCTCAGACACAGAAGCTGGCAATCTAATGCCTTGTTCACATAGCACACCATTTGTTCTGGGACATTGCAGGTTAAGCCAAGAGGATTTCTCTCTGAAACAAAATACTTTCAGTAAAGCTGTAAAGAAGAAGCTTAGAGAAGCACATTGGATAAAGACATAGAATATTTTTAAAGAAAATTATTCTTTGTTTTCTGCAAGAGGCCAAGGCCAGGACTTGAGTTAGTACAAATCCACAAGGAAGAATAGATGAGCAATTCTCAATTCATCTGGATCTTGACTTATTTTTTTCAAGGTTAAGCAAAACTGATCCTTAGAGAATGTTCCTGTCATAATATAGAATAAACCAGTTACATAAACTTGTAAAAGTGATACAAGTCTTCTACAACATTCACTTTCCATCTCTCTTTCTCTCTCTATCACACACACACAGACACAACACATTCTCTCTTTCTCTGCCCTCCCCCCAATACAGTAAATACCTCTGGGCGACATTTCCTCATCTGTAAAATGAAGAGTTGCATTATCTCTAAGGCCCATGAGAGAGCATCCAGCTTGCAAATGCTGTGAGATATACTGCTCAGTTGATCGCTGTGGTTCTAGCAAAGCCAAAACCAGGCAGTATTTTAAAACACAGACTAAAAAACTTCCCGGTATTGTGCTATGCGACGTCAGAAAGCTGAAGAGTTTTTAAAAATCTAGCAAAGCAACCTGTTTTTAAAATCTGAGTGGCATCAGAGAGCTGATATTTCTGTTTTTAAAAAGCGATTAAAATCATATCTCCATAAATGAGTCTCAGCCCTTGCTGTACATTAGAATCACCAGGGGATTTAATTAGTGCAGGGGTGGAGCCGTGAGGTGTTTTGTTGTTTCTGCTGTGCTCCCGCTCTTCAGTACTCCAGGCAAGTCTAATATCCAGTTAGGGGTGATAACACTTCTTTTATTCCATGCCAAATATAAGGATAGAAGCAGGTACTTCAGGTACTTGAATATTTGGATCTTGATGGTTTTGTTCAGGCCCAGCCTAAATCTAACAGAATATCTGGGAGTAGATAGTTTCTTTCCTGAGATCCAGGCCCCCCAATCCCTCCCTGGTTGGGTCACACAGGTCACTATGTACATTTTAAAAGGTCAGTTAGTAGGGGCGCCTGGGTGGCTCAGTGGTTTAAAGCCTCTGCCTTCGGCTCGGGTCATGATCCTGGAGTCCTGGGATCAAGCCCCACGTCGTACTCTCTGCTTAGCGGGGAGCCTGCTTCCTCCTCTCTCTCTCTCTCTGCCTACTTGTGATCTCTGTCTGTTGAATAAATAAATAAATAAATGCATCTTTAAAAGGTCAGTTAGTACAAAGCAAATACATTTTCAACATTTAAAAAATTTTTTTACTTGTAATACTTATTCTTTGTAATAATTGAAATAATTCAGGAGTAAATAAATAAAAATATAATAGTGTTCCTCTCTCTCCCCACTTCCCCACGTCCTTTACATAATTTCCCTGAGGGAACATTAACAGCTGAGAGTATATCCATCCATACCAGGTATTAAAATACATGTACCAGCACATACAAATATATGAACTCACATATCGTGGTTTTGTTCTTTTTTTCTTCCTTCCTTTGTTAACACAGAAACTAGGATTTTTTTTTTCACCCTCTGTGTTTTATTCACTTAATCTATATCATGAGACTTCAGTTAAGCCTGGTGGATTAAATACCCTCCTGCAGCCTCACTTAAAATGGCAGCCAAGGGACTGAGAAGGACATAAGCTGCAAGGATAAAGAACACAGTAAAGGAGAAGAGAACAATAAAATCTGGGAACTGGAAAGCAAATGGAGGAGCTGCAAGTGTCTCAGGAAACCAGAACAATGAAAACTGGAGGTTGGACAAAGTCCCCAAACCACTGCTTTCCAATTCAGAATCTCAGGCTGTAGAAATAGAGGCCCAGGTACTTCTAAAAGTGAATGTGCAGGAACTCCAGAGATAGATAAGAGCCTTCACTAGAGCTCCTGAATCGTTGTATCCCCATCCCCACTCTGAACAACTGCATGCTCTCCCCCACCAACAGAAGCCCAGAGGAGTAGTTCTCAAGTGTGAGTAGGTATCAGAATCCCCTGGAGATTGCTGGGCTCCACTCTCAGAATTTCAGGTGCAGCAGGTCAGGATGGGGCCAGGGAATTTGCTTTTCTAACAAGTTCTAGGTGTTACTGATCTGGACACTATACCATGAGAATCACTGGACTAGAGATTTCCTCTCTGATTCCAGACGTGGGCATGCAGGGCAAAGTTAAGTATGCAATCACTCTACAGAAAACAAGGATTGTATGAGTACTTAACATACTGAGTGGAAGACCCTCAGTCCCTTCTTCCAGCAGGGTCCCAGGATATTAGCAGCCAGATGCCTACCCCACAAAGTGAGAGATGGAAAGTTTATTTTCTGAGGGATCTGATTACCCCAAAGGAAAAATATATCCTATGTTGGTAGTTGAGGACTCCCCAGTGAAGGGGTCAGTCCCCCGGCCCTCTGTAAAGGCTCTCCCTACAGTATGATAGAATTATTTGGAAAGCGTTTAAAAATATGAATGACAAGGTCTCAGCCAATTAAATCAGATGTTTCAAGGGTGTGGCTTTGGCATTTGTATTGGTTTTAAAAGCACCTAGGTGATGAAAACATATGGCCAGGGGTGAGAAACACTCCTAGTGCCGATCACCAGTCAGTAAGCTATAGCCACACACACAGAAACACTTTTGAGTGCTTCACTCCTAAGGATGAATTGGCAGTCACCAAATGTCTGAGGAAGCTCTACTATGAAAGAGACCGAAACAACAGAAGGAAAAAACTCAGAGGAAATAAGTAATGCAAAGAGCAGAAGAAGACTTCACAAAAGCTGTAAATTATATCTTCAGAGATAAAAGAAGATATTCCATTCATGAAAAAAAAAAAAAAAAAGAACAAGATGTTATCCAAAAAATGTTCAGAGAATTAAAAAAAAGAGCTCTCACAAATTAAAAATATTCTGGTGGAAATACAATTTTCCGTAAAGGGTGTGGAAGTTTAGTTGAACAGAACAGAAAAGGAGAGCTGGTTATAAAACATCAGTTCAAGGGATCCAATACCTGAGTAGTAGATGTTCCAGAAAGAGAGAACAAAGACAATTGAGGAAGGGTTATTAAAGTGATAATTCAAAAGAATGGCCCCCAGAGTAGATGGGTGGTTACTTAGAGCTGTGGGGGAGACCAGGGAACGATTGAAAATGGGCACAAGTTTGTCTTGGAGGTGATGGAAATGTTCCAAAATTAGATTATGGGGATAGCTGCACCACTCTGTAAATATACTGAAAACTACTGAACTGTGTCCTTTCAATGGGCATATTTTATGGTATGTAGATTGTCTCAATAAAGCTATTTTTCTAAATGTCCCGAGAAATCTCAGTGCTCAGATTGAGGAGACCACCAAAAAAGCCCAGTACAGAAATAGACCTACACTAAGCATGTAATCACATAATTTCAGAATACCGGAGACAAAGAGAAATCTCTAGAAGCAAAACTCTCAAGGAAACAAGCAATTCACACACAAAGGAATGGCATCATACTTCTCAGCAGTGACAGTTAACTCTACAAGGCAGTGCAGCATTGCCTTTAGAATGCTAAGGAAAATATTATTTCCAGCCTGGAACTCTACCTAGCATGAGGATGAAGAATGGCTGGAACCCATTGGCTTATGCCCAAGTGGATAAGGAGACAAAAACTTTACCCTGAAAGTCTGTAACATTATACCTCTCACTTTGTTAAGGCCAAAGTGTGACGGATGGTGTGTTGAAGCCTGTGTGCAGCAGTCTGCTAGCTGGGGAGAAAAGGCAGTGGCTCACCTCCACTTCTCAGGGGGGCTCTGTTGTTTTCTGTCTCCATGAATCCAGCACGTCTCATAATTTGAAAAATAACTGGGTGGCTCAGTTGGTCAAGGGTCCGACTCTTGATTTCAACTCAGGTCATGATCTCGGGGTCCTGGGATCAGCCTTGTGTCAGGCTCCCTGCTCAGCCTGGAGTCTGCTGGAGATTCTCTTCCTCTTCCTCTGCTCCTTCCCCTGCTCTCTCTCTCTCTCTCTCAAGTAAATAAATAAAAATATTAAAAAAAAAAAAAAACCTATGTTAAATTGTGAACGTGATCCTGAAAGAGAAAGCCCTTAGCAAGCAGTGGCATTATATAGAGTTTAAGAATCCTGGATTTAGATCACAGAGCCTGTGTTCAAATCCTGGTGGCATCACTACCTTCTTGTAACTTGGGGATCAGTTACCAAAGGTTTAATTTCCATTCCTGCAAAATGGGATGATACTATCGTCTCATGAAGCTGTTGTGAGAATTAAATAAAATATTATGTTAAGCGGAGGGCATGGTGCCTGCTACAGGCACTATTAGTAATAATAGTAATATCAATACTAGTGCTAGTGGTGGTAGCAATAAAATGAAGAGGTCTAATAAAGTGTTGTCATTGAGCAACTTGGATTTGGTAGCTCATAAATGCCAAAGACGTGTACATGCTCAGGGTTCAGTTTGCGCCTTATAATACCAATATTCTTCAAGGAAAACAAAACAGACAACCTATATATATTTTTCCATCCATACTGAGATAGATTTTTCATTCTACTCATGTTCTTTCAGAAAGAGGCCTAATAGCTTATATCTCTATCTGTAACTATTTCAGAAACACAGCTTCGAGGTTTGAAAGCCTTCTCTTTCTATTTCTCATTGTTAACATCATACTTACAGCATCTCGAAAAGATTCAAGTACACAGTTTATAGGTGTGATTTGTCTATACCAGGCATATGTATTAAGAGACTAGCAGAGAGGGAGCATGAGTTAGGAGATGATCTTATACATTCACGGCAATTCATGGTTTTGGAGTATGTCCTTTACTGCACTGCAACACTGAAAACATCTCAGGCAAAATACCTGGTTAATGTCATGGAAGCAATTCAGATAAAAACGTCTGATGTCAAGAGGTAACAAAAACATCCCAAATAAGAGTAAGCACATTTAAGCGTACGGTTTTGTGTTTACTTGTCATCTGCACCCTGGTATATGAAGAGAAGGCTTCCACGTCAGCCAGAACAGAGGCACATGGCAGGGCGCAGCTGTTGTCCTCAGGTGGGGGTCAGTGAGGGCCTGAGAGATGGAATGGTGACAGACAAGAGAGGTGATATCGCTCCTCTTTGTTAGATTGCTATGCCCTTGCTCCACAGAGCGGGTGGAAATGCTGCCCCCACCTCAGGGTCTGTACATGGGCTCATCCAACCAGTCTGGCATCTCCACCACTCACTCATCCCCTCTCAGGAGACACAAACCAGACTCCACTCGAGTGTTGAGAAGTTATTCTTAAAAGACAACAGACATACAGCATAAACTGCTTACAGGAACACATATACTCCAACAACTCCCCCGCCCCCCCCACACACACCCTGATCTTCTAATTCACAGACAGTACTTTAAAACATCTGCAGAAATTTCTTAGGTGCTTTGTCCTTTGATACCCATAACAACACCGTGTGGGGCATCACTGTTCGCTTTCTTACAGATGAAGAAGCCAGAGAGGTAAATGGCTGGCCAAGATTGCATTATTACATAATAGTAAGTTATTTAATCCTTGTCACAGTCCAATTTTACAGAGACGGAAATGGGCACAAAACAACAGATGGCTGTCCAGAGAAGTTATGTTACCTTCAGCAGGCTTTCTGTGCTCTAAAGGATCCTACTTTGAGGGTTGTTGGGGTTTTCTTTTTTCCTACTCAAGGCCAAGGTACTTTGCCAAATTAGCTATGTCTTTTTAGAAACTGAAGGGCTTGTTAGCAAACACCACTTAGATGCCTACTCTGGATGCAACCCTGACTATGTGGGGCTGTTGTGAGGAGCAACTCTGCTGGGAGAAGAGTGATCCCTCCATTCCGTGTCTCCCACGTTGTTGGAGAGGTGACCAGGCCTTCTCCACGTGAAGCACCTGCACATTTTTGCCTCTGGCACTTCTTGAAAGTGAAATCTGTGTATCTGCTTCCTGCCATGTGAAGTTTCCTTACACCCGTATGTCAATGTCATGTAGGCCTCCAAGTTACCTCTAATTCCAGTGTTTCAGCCCCCATGCATTAGTCTATGTTCATATCCTGTATTCTTCTGGAGACTTCAACCTGTGCCCTTTGGCCAAAACCTTCCAAGCTAGGGTCCTAACCTGTCTAGTCTCTCATTCTTTCTGGAGGAATCACTTCAATTCCCTGACTACTTGGCTGGCTTTCTTTGAGGTTCCTTCCAGATCTCTGGCTTTTCCCCCCTGAATTCCTGCATCCAGAATGACACCGAGCTCTTTGGTAAACATCACATTGAATCCCATTTCCACTGGGTGAGTTCACCTTCCTCGCGTGCTTGATAGCTACCACTGGCCTTCGTGCTCAGAGGAAGCCTGCACCGAGAACTAGTTCCATTCTCTCTCTAGGCCCATTTGACCAAAAGTGTAATTACCTTCAGTGGTTTATTTCCATCTTTTCTTTCTGTTGAGTGGTCCACGTGCTCCCCACCCTGGCTGCCATGTATTTATTCAGTTGTTTAGAAGACTATGTGCCAGGCATCCTGCGAGGACTTAGAAATGCAATAGTGAACAAGACGGCCATGGTCATTGTCTCTCAGAAAGACTCAGTAGTAAACAAAACACAGTATGAGCAGCATGGTTGCTGGAGAGGTACAGAAAGTCTGAGGAACACAGAAGAGGAACACCTAACGGACACTGGGGAATCAGGGAAGACTTCTAAGAGAAAGTGAGAAGTACGGAGTACAGGATAAGGAAGAGGGAGCCAGTCAGAGGTGCTTGAGGGAGTGGTCATGGGAAGGGAGGGGGTGGGGATAGAAAGAGTGTCCCAGACAGACACCCCTCACCTCCCCCCACCCCGGGCACACATGAGAACACACATACACAGGCCTGGTGCAGCCATAAAAATTAAATAAATTTTTCTTTTTCTTTTCTTCCTAAGGTCAGAAGCAAGATATTCACGAGAAGCATTGAAAAATGAGGCCACAAAGGTAAGCAGTGGTCAGATCATGCAAAATTTTATGAGCCATGTTAGGGCAACTGGACATTATTCTGAGAACATTGGGAGGCCATAAAAAAGTTTTAGGCAGGTCAGCCCTCGTGTGATCAGGTTTGCATTTCGGAAAGGTCCCTGGCTGCAGCGTGCAGGGGCCCAGGGAAGAGGGAGGTGATGAGGCACCATCTTCATTAACAAAAGAAGCGTGTGGGGCACCTTGGTGGTCCAGTCCGTTTAGCATCTGCCTTTGGCTCGGGTCATGATCCCATGGTTCTGGGATTGAATGCCGCATCTCCCTCTCCCTGCTGCTCCCTCTCCCTTGACCCCTCCTCCATGCTTGTGGTTTCTCTCTCACTCTCCATGTCAAATAAATAATAAATAAAATCTTTTAAAAAATAGAAGAAGAAGAGTATGCCATGTGTGTACCTCCTGTGTGTGCACCTCTCCGCATCCCCCCCAGGCCCAAGACACTTGTCCCTCAGCTGCTCGGGGAGGTGACCTTCCTCAGTTCTCAACTGAGAACCTCTCTAGGATCTGTCTTCAGCCACCTCATCTCAAGTCATACTGCTCCCCTGGGCAGCCACATCCAGTGATTGGTCCATGGAACAGTTTCAGGGTTTGGGCCTTGTCTCAAGGCAGGATAGGATGACTGTGAAGGGCTGTTCCACTCCAGAGGTCCTATGGCATAGGCTGAGGCCCCTGCTGCAGCCTTATCACAGCTCCACTCCTTCATCCTGCAGTCCCCCACATGTGTGGGACTCTAGGGCTCCCCAGGAAACTTCCTGATTGCAAATCTCAGTCTCAGAGCCTGTTCCATGGTGGGACTGTACCTAAGACTACTGGTATCAGGAGTGGTCCCTCTTCAGTCCCCTGAAGTGGGACTTTGGCCCTTAGTCACTGACCAGTGGGGTGGCCTAGGGCTGTATCAGTGGCAGGTGGAGATCTATGTGCTGTCACGGTAAAACTGGGAGACCTTCATGAAAGAGAATGGGGCTGATTGGGGGAGGAGTCCTGGCAGGGCCAGTATCTCTGGCTCTTGAGAGCTTAAGGGCCTAAAATAATACTACAGTGAAATGAATGATCCCAATGAAATGAGATGCTTTTTAATGGGTGCCATTGATGCCTTGAAGAAAGACTATAAAAAGCAGAGTATGAAAGTCATAGGGCCTCCTCAACAGCATATGAAGAGACTCTTAACTCCCATATCTACAAGATGGGAAAAGTCAGGCCCAGGACTTCATCACGGGAGTAGCCCCGGTCCTTCAAAATGGATTGAGTTCTCAACCCTCACAAGTCTGCTGTGTCAACTCAGGACCTGAGCTGGGAAAAAGCACCCTGAGAACTGACATGGGGTCATTCTGGTGGATACACTTGAAAACCTTGAAACCCCAGATCCCTTGAAACCCCATGACCCTGCTGTGGTGGCCCACCACTGCCACTACCCCCACCCTGCCCCAGCTGGAGGTTAGCTGGAAGACCATGCCGAAGTGGTTCCCTTGCAATGTGTAACCTCCTCAGAATGCACACCTCTTCCCTCCCAGCACCGGACAAAAATCAGGGGTCAAGTCTTCACACAAGCCATCTGGGGAAGTGGAAGGTCTGCCAAAAGAGGAAAGTGACTGTCTCCAGGAGAAGAGTACGTAGGGACTGGATCCTGAGGGTCTGGACCACGCAGGGAGAGGGGCACAAGACGGCATGAGAGAGAGTTTGTCCAAGTGGAGGCACGTCTATATCCATGTACTACACGTGCCCCCTGGAGAAGGGGCCAGCATGCTGCCAGGACAGATCATGGAAGCTTGGAGAGAGCACTGACAGGCATCAAGTGAAGCAGAAATGACTGAGCCACTGTGGCAGATGAGGACGAAAGAGTCAAAGGCTTGGAAGTGCACATTCCCCAGCACACTTCCTACACACAGCAACTCGACTGCGACAAACAGCTTAAAATGGCCAGGAAGGTACGTTCATTTTAATAGCTCAAAATGAATTTGCCTCCACTTTCAATTTTTTTGAGAAAGTTTTTAATTTACAAGAAACTCTATCTCAGTTCACTTGAGGAAAGTGCCCCTTGGTTCACTTGAGGAAAAAAATGCCTTTTGTGGCTCATGATCATTCTGAATATGAAGTATTTACTGAAGGAAATTTTCTTTCCTAAGAGAACTTAGTAAGCAGATTGTTCAATTTTTCTTTTTCAGGGAAAGCTCTCTGCCATATCTTTCTTGAGAACAAATTTGCCAAATTCTTATCTTGCTGGCTGGTGAAAAGGTTTACCCTGGATAGCATCACTACTTGGTTTTCATTATTCTATTTTTCCTGGCTGGGCCATGTAATTTCTCTCCTTGTAATTTTCCCGGGTATGCTGTGTGAATCACATACGAAGCATCTTTTGAGTCATTTCCTATTAGTTAGGCGTCTGGGTAACATTTCAATTTTACTAATGGTGTTTTTTTTTTTTTTTTTTTTTTTTTTTACATTTCAATTCCAGGATAGTGAATGTACAGTGTTATATTAGTTTCAGGTATACAATACAGTGATTCAGCAATTCTGTACATTACTCAGGGCTCAGCACAGTGTGCTCCTTAATCCCAGTCACCGATTTCCCCCATCCCCCCACCGACCTCCCCTCTGGTCACCATCAGATTGTTCTCTATAGTTAAGAGTCTCTTTCTTGGTTTGTCTCTTTCTCTCTCTCTCTTTTTTTTCTTTGTTTGTTTGTTCTGTCTTTTAAATGAGTGAAATCATATGGTATTTGTCTTTCTCTGACTGATTTCACTTAACATTATACCCGCTAGATCCATCCACACTATTTCAAATGGCAAGATTTCATTCATTTTTAGGGCTCAATAATATTCCATCATATATAATTACCACATCTTCTTTATTCATTTATCCACTAATGGTATTTTAGACCACATCAAATAATAACAGCGATACAAGAACCCCACAATGTTAACAGACTCTGAACGAGCAATTACTCTGCATCAGGCACTGTTCTCAGGACTTTGCATGATCAGCTCATTACACCCTCACAGCAGCCTTGACTGGAGAACCCCCATCGTCCAGGCAAGGAAGCTAATGGTAAGGAATGTCTTGTGACAGAAAGTAAACAAATTGGGAAGTTTCATCTCCAGGACGGAAGTAGAAGCTGAGCCAGAGGCCATCTAGTCTGTGTGGGAACCCTGCCCACAATGGACGGCTCAGCCTCTCCAGGCAGTCCTGGTCAGGCAGGGCTTAGTGTCCACACATCTGAAGGTTTGGGACTTAGAAGTCTAGCCATGTCCATTGCCAACTGCCAATGAACAATGAGGCAGGCTTTGTGAGTTCACCAACCATAGAAGGAAATTTAGGTGGCTCAGGTTCTAGCCCTGCCCAGGAACAAGTAACTTTTCCTCCTGGGACTTGGTCTCTCCATCCATAAGAAGAGGACATAGACCAGATTAGGAATTGCATATTAGTGGCCTGTGGAACCCTGGAAGCTCACAGGGCTGTGTGTGTGTGTGTGTGTGTGCGTATGCATGCGCGCGTGTTTTGGGTTTTTGTTTTGTTTTGTTTTGAAGCTGTACATCCTGTTTTGTTTTTGTTTTTAAGGGGTTGTATTAAATTTGTATTCTTTTAAGATGACCAGTTCAGACACTGGGCCCACACCTCCTTATTGCTATAAGCCTGATTTACACATTTACATGCTCACCTGGCACATATCTCAGCAGGCTTTTGAGATTGCAGATTTGGGATTAAATGATCTCTGAGGTTCAATGTCAGTTGTGTTTTTTTTCCCCCTGGAGTCCCCTGAGGAGATGCAAGACTCTAGGAGGGCAGATTAGGTAAGGGAACTGGAGCGGTTTGCTGACCTGCCTATTCTTAGTGTCCTGGGATCATAGGCACTTGGCTGGCCTTGCCTGGTGCTGCCCAGTCCACAGTGCCAAGGAGAGCGAAGCAGTGAAGAGTTCTGGATGGGAAGGTTGAAGTGGATGTGAGTCCCAGCTCTCATTCACAGTCTCTGAGCAGTGGTCAGGACACTACGGGAAGGAAGCATCAGAACCAGCAGAAGCAAGTGCCTATACTTTCTGGCAGGGTCTACAGTTTTAGTGACCCACTGAGGCAAGGAGGAGCTCCTGTGGTCTTCAAATCCATTCCCCTGGGAGCAGATCAGCCTTGACCGTGCTAGTGTCAACCTTGACAGATCCAGCTCACTGCTCTCTTTTGCTGTCTGTGGTTGTCATAGTTACAAGGCTTCAATGCCCCTGATCCCCCTCTTTGTGCTGAAGGGGCTCAAACTTACTTCTTACCAGGGCCAAGAAGCCTGTTGCCAATTGCATACATAGAATTCACCCTGGGATTGTATTACCAATGCCATTTTGGCCCCCAAATGTCCTGGACAGTATGGAGGGCCCAGTTTCTTCAAGGTGTATGAATGACCTTGACTTTCTTCCTTGTAGTCCCTCTTCACTTACTTATTCCATGCCCAGCTCTGTGACTGACATAATCAGGGCTGGTATTATCCCTCAAACAATATGACATTTCAAAACACCCAGGCATCAGGTGGACCGAGATAATGTCAGGGAAGCTCAATAGGGTTCCTCTTAGGCCCTAATGAGAAACACAAAGGAGCAAATTATGGAGACTTTCTATAGAGCCTTCTGGTGAGCGCCGGAAGGGGGTGGGGAAAGAATCCTATCAGTAATAAGGGCCTTTTTGAGAGGAACTAGTGTTATCCGTCTGCTCTTGAATCCAGATTGAGTTTTATAGGTGAGAGAACTCTCTTCCCTCTTGGTAGATTTCTCTGTGTGAGCTTAGGGAAAACATTTCAAGCTGAAGAGAGAATTAGATCAGCAAATGACAGTGTGTATGTGTACCCCTGGCAGAGAAGCCCATAAATGAATTTTGTGCCTTTTGTTTTGGCTCTCAGCTAGAATACCCTGTTTAAATTAATGTTTTTAACAGCATTACTTAAGCTTTACTATTTTTACAAGCTATTCTTAAGGTCGGAACTTTTTATAATTGTTCATTTTGACAGAACTCCTCTGAGGTACAGTAGGATTAAAATTGTTTATAGGGGAACATGAGTCCTTAAAGATAACAATGCACAAGCTGATTTTTAAAAAGGCACTATATATTTTTATATTTTTGTGACATAAAATACTTAGAAAGCCAAGGCTACTTGAGAAATTATTTTATTCTTTTCTCGCAAATCTTGTAGCATTGAGCATTATGCCTTATACATACATAGCAGGCACTCTGTAGATGTTAAGCTGAATTGAGTTTATCAAATATTTATTAAGTTTTCTACATTTAATTATATGGTTTTGCTAGAGTAGGAATCCTACTCTTAATAGCTTTATTTCAATTCCAATTTTGCAAGGTAGACTTAATTTGATTAATTTATCCCAAATAGCTAAAAAAAATATGAAATATTTTGTCATTAACATAATCATTGTGAAGTAGACGTAGGCCGAACACTTTTTCCAAGCAGTGCAGCTCATATGTAGTTTAAAGTCTAATTGGCAGAATCCTTAAACAGATTTTTATTTTTTAAAAGGTTTTATTTATTTATTTTTAAGAGAGGGAGAAAAAGAGCATGAGCAGGGGAGAGGGGCAGTTGGAGAGTCAGACTCTCTGCTGAGCAGGGACCCTGGGATCATGACATGAGCCAAAGGCAGAAGCTTAACCGACTGAACCACCCAGGCACCCCTTAAACAGATTTTTTAAATAAACTTCTCCTTGATTATCAGACAGCATTAGTCTGATCCTTTGGAGTCCCAACCATCTTAGAGCTCAAAATATGTTTGTGAGCAGGGCAAAGCGAAACAGAAAAAGAAAAACTCACCATCTAGCCAGCTGCGCTAAGAGGAAATCCATTGCCACCTGTCTGTATTTGATTGAACCTCCATGAACCACCAGTGCCACACGCCCTGGAGGAACAAGATTAAAGACCTACAGGAGTCGTCTTAGAGATCTTCTTAGACAGGTGCTTTTCACACCTCTGCAGTTTATCTAAGGCTCACTTCACAAAGACTTGGAGGGAGCCCTGCCCTTCCTGAAGCACATGAAGTAAAATAAACTCAGAGCTCAAGATAAGGTGTTCCAGGCTCAAATTCAGGATTGTGTGAATGACAGACAGAAGGGAGATAGCCAGCCTCCTTTTACTAAAACCCTATATATTTGGCATTTCCCATATTCAGCAGAAGTCATCCATTGTTCACTTACTCATTTGTTCGTTTCCTCGTTCAGCCCATTCAGATGGAGTGCCCACTGTGTGCAAAGCATCATGCTGGAAGTGTAAGGGATCTCTGGCAGGACTGTTGAAATGACTCTCCACCCTACAAGTTGATGTCTGGCCCTATAGGTGTGATTACTGTGTGGATCCCCCTTTGTTTACACCCAGGTATTTGGAAGTATAGGAATCCTTAATCCAGACTGCCCAGTCATCCCACATACTTTAGGTGAGGGTGGATGTGTAATCCAATAGGTAAAATCTCACTTAGACCAAAAATATCTGTGATTCAAACTTTAAGAGAAAAAAAAAAAAAACAAACCTTAAAATTCCAGAAGTGAACTGTTATGGATTGAATTGTGTCCCCCAAAATTCATTTGTTGAAGCCCTAAGCCCCCAATATGACTATTTGGAGAATAGGCCTTTGAGAAGGTAATTAAGATTAAATGAGATCATAAGGGTAGGACCCTCATCTGAATCTGAAAGGACTGGTGTCATTATAAGAAGAGGAAGACACACCATACATCTCTCTGTCCCTTTCCACATGTCAACAGGAAAGAGGCTATGTGGAGACACAGCAAGAGGGTGACTTGCTACAATAAAAGGAAAGGCCTCAACCAGAAACCAGCCCCAAAGACACCTTGATCTTGGACTCAGCTTCCAGAACTGTGAGAAAACAAATTTCCGTTCTTTAAGCCACCTAGTTTGTAGTATTTTGTCATAGCAGCTAGAGCAGATTGACATAGAAGCATCACAAAAATCCCCCAAACCGTTTCCACGAGATTATGACACTTAGTACATGGCCAAGCACATAGAGTAGACAGTAGGCATTTATCAAGCGAGTGGTAAGGAGACAACTTGGGGGACCCCTGGTCCATGAGGTCATGCAGTGGGCTGGGAGATGGGTCCAGTTACCAAGTGATGACCTCTCCTCTGTCTGGAAACTACAATTGCTCATCTAATTTAGACCCTCTCTACTCTCTATTATGGGAAGGCTCCACAAAGGTTGGGTGATGACACCGAAACACCTTAAACTTGAAAATAAAAATGAGAACACTTGACCTTTTCCTCTACATGCTCTTCTCCAACGTACTTCCTTCTTTAGCTGTAGAGTAAAGGCAGAATGACAACTCAGGGTCACCTGCACTTCTTAACCTGCTGTACATGGCAACCCCCTCTTGAAGGAAGAAGATGCACAACCAGTTCCTTGGTGCACAAGAGTTAAAATTACAATCCTTTTGGAATTGGGAGAAGGCCCACATTGAGAAAAATTGTAAAAAAAGATTTGCCTGTTTTCACTGTGTCTTCCTCCTACCCCACTTGTGCCAACTTCTCCCAAGTTGCCTGGATGGCACATTTGATCTGACAAAATAATCGTCAGTATGGTCTTAGAGATTAAGATTTAGTGACTAATACTGGCCACACTATAGGCTGGGTTTGACAGAGTTTACACACAGAAGATATTTCTTTCTTTTGAGGTTTCCTATCTGAAATTTGAATAACTTCCAGCAGGTTACTAATGGTCCCAATGGGCCAGACTTTCTGAATAAGAGGCTCATACAAAAAATGAAGAAAAGTTAGGATGCTTTCCCACCCAATGGTTATTTCTATTTAATAGAAATATTATTCTCTCTCTACATATATATATGTAAAATAAAATATTTGGAGTGTGTGGGTGGCTCAGTCAGTTAACTGTCTACCTTTGGTTTAGGTCATGATCTCCAGGTCTGAGATTGAAGCCCCACATCGGGCTCCCAGCTCAACAGGGAGCTACTTCTCCCTCTCCCTCTGCCTCTCCTCTTGTTCATGCTCTCTCTCTCTCTGTATCTCTCTGTTTCAAATGAATAAATAAATTCTTTAAAAATAAATAGCCTGGGTGGCTCAGTGGGTTAAAGCCTCTGCCTTCGGCTCAGGTCATGATCCCAGGGTCCTGGAATGGAGCCCCACATCGGGCTCTCTGCTCAGCAGGGAGCCTGCTTCCTCCTCTCTCTCTGCCCGCCTCTCTGTCTACTTGTGATCTCTGTCTGTCAAATAAATAAATAAAATCTTTAAAAAATACATAGTATATTAACTAAAAGGAATATTATTAATATTTTTTGCATGGTTTGTCTTTGGAAGGATGGCCTATAATTCAGAACATAATTTTAAAAAATACAAGTATTTTGCTCAGTGATTATTTACTATTTCCACTGTCTGGTTATATTGCAAATTTGAGAAGAATAGCACAAGCTAACTCAGCCAGTTGGAGGACTGTAGGAGGAAACTTGGAATTTTCCATACTTCCATAGGTTTTGAACTCCCTGAAGCCTGTTTTTACTATAAATCTAGCTGCCTTATCCCACTCTAACACTCTCATTTGTACTTAACACTCTCCCAGTTAATCCAGGAGGCATCTTCCCTACTCCCACCCAACTGAATTTATACTTTTCATAAAAATTCAAACTGTACTTTTAATTATTTTTAGTGAAACTAAAATGTCATATTTAGAAATATATTTTAAAGGGGGTCCCTGGCAGGCACAGTTGGTAGAGCATGTAATTCTTGATCTTGGGGTTATGAGTTTGAGCCCCATGTTAGATATAGAGATTACTTAAAAAAAAAAAAAAAAAAACCTCTTAAAAAAAAAATAAAATAGAGGTGCCTGGGTGGCTCAGTTGGTTAAGCATCCAGTTCTTGATTTCAGCTCAGGTCATGATCTCAAGGTCATGAGCTCAAACCCCACATTACCCTCATGGAGTCTGCTTAACATTCTCTCTCCTCTCTGCCCCTCCCTACTTGCTCTCAAAAGATTTTTTTCTTAAATAAATAAAATTAAAAGTTAAAAGATAAACAAAATAAAAATGAAAATATATTTTAACAGACTTCCAGTTAAAGTTGGCAGAGTAAAGGCAGTTTTTACTCTATCCCCTTTACTTGAAACCCACCAAAAATAAGAATAACAAACCATGAGGGAGAGGAGACATAATCTTTAATAAAGCAAGCAAACAGCTACCACCCACTTCACAGATTTTGGGAGCATCGCTGTGAAACACTGTGACATTGGACTTAAATACAGGACCTACCTATGTACAAGTTATAGGTATCCCCAAGGATACAGGTCACACACCTGTTTAAAAAAATAGATATATGGGTGCCTGGGTGGCTCAGTGGTTTAAGCCTCTGCCTTCGGCTCAGGTCATGATCTCAGGGTTCTGGGATTGAGCCCCACATTGGGCTCTCTGCTTAGTGGGGAGCCTGCTTCCCCCTCTCTCTCTGCCTGCCTTCTGCCTACTTGTGATCTCTATCAAATAAATAAATAAAAATCTTTAAAAAAAATAGATATATGTTTTTAAAGATGTTTTTAAAGATAAAGATAAAATTAGATTCCTCATACTTCATATCGTTTATGAGAATAGACTCCAATAGTATCAGCTATCTAAAATGCTATCTGAAACTCAAGAAAAAACAAGTGTTGGCAAGAATGTAGAGAAAAAGGAGCCCTCATACACTATTGGTGGGAATGCAAATGGTGCAGCCATTGAGGAAAACAGTTCCTCAAAATATTAAAAATAGAACTGCCATATGATCCAGTAATTCCGCCAATGAATATTTACTGAAATAATACAGAAACACTAATTTGAAAAGATACGTGCACCCCTATGTTTATTGTAGCATTATTTACAATAGCTTAATTATGGAAGCAACCGAAGTGTCCATCAATAGATGAATGAATAAAGATGTGTTGTGTATAAAAATATGCAATGGAATATTACTCATCCATAAAGAAGAATGAAATCTTGCCATTTACAACAACATGGATAGAGCTAGAGAGTATAATGCCAAGTGAAATAAGTCAGTCAGACAAAGACAAATACCATATGATATCATTCATTTGTGACAGTTAAGGAACAAAATAAATGAACAAATCAATAAAGGGACAAGCCAAGAAACAGACTCTTAACTACAGAGTGCAAACTGATGGTTACCAGAGGGAGATGGGGGTGGTGGTGAAATAAATGAAAGGGTTTAAGAGTACACTTATCATAATGAGCACGGAATAATGAATAGAATTGCTAAATCACCATATTGTAAACTAATACAAAACTAATATAGCACTGTATGTTAACTATACTGGAATTAAAATTTAAAAAATTTTTTAAATTAAAACGCTACATAAATCTAAATTTATCTAAATAAAACCCTACAGGTACTAAAATAAGACATGGATAGTATCCAGGAACTTAATATTATAATAAATACATATGGATTAAACTAAAAAAGTAAAATAAAAAACAGATGGATAGATTTCTCTTCAACCTGGGTGTAGGGAAAGGCTTCTAACAATGTGACTCAAAACCTAGATGCAATAGAAGAAAAATTAATAAAATTCATGAAAGAAGACATCTCCCTTCCCAAAAAAGAAAGAATGAAAGAAGACTGTCTCATATACATAAAGTTAAAAGGCAACTAACAACCTTGGAAAATTATTTCAACATATATCACAGATAATAAGTTAATATATCTAATATATACACCACTATTTAAAATTGAGAGAAATTTTAAAAAACATAAAAGAAAAATGGGCAAAAATATGAACTAACAATTCACAGAAAAAGATATAAAATGGTTCTCATATGTATAAAGATATGTTCAACCTCATTCATGATAAGAGAAATGCAAATTAAAACTACATTGAAATATCATTTTTCATTGATGGATTGAAAGAAATTAAGAAGCATGGGGTGCCTGGGTGGCTCAGTGGGTTAAGCCGCTGCCTTCGGCTCAGGTCATGATCTTAGGGTCCTGGGATCGAGTCCCGCATCGGGCTCTCTGCTCAGCAGGGAGCCTGCTTCCTTCTCTCTCTCTCTCTCTCTCTCTGCCTGCCTCTCAGTGTACTTGTAATTTCTCTCTGTCAAATAAATAAATAAAATCTTAAAAAAAAAAAAGAAATTAAGAAGCATAACAACACACTATTGGTGTATTGGTGTGACTGAAGGAAAGTGAACTCTTTTACATATTTTTGATGGGAGTACAAATCATTAGAACCCTCATAAAGAGAATTTGTCTAGCTAAAAAAACTGTGTATGTTTTTACCTTGTAACCCAGCAATTCATTTATGAGAATTTTCACTGAAGATACACTCTTGCAATAGAAAGTACTAGAAACAACCTAATTGTACACAAAGCAGAGTGATAGAATAAACTGGGGTACACAATGGAGTACTAGGCAGCTGTAAAAAATGAAGATCTCTATAAATTGATTGAGAGTAATTTCTAGGATGTATTAAGTGAAAAAAAAGTAAAGCACACAAAAGCATCTATAGTATGCCATCTTTTGTGTAAAGAAGAGAGAAATTAGGAAATATATATCTCTATGCTCATTTGCCCAAAGAGAAATACAGGAAAGATAAACTAGAGACTGAGACTGGTTACTTACAGGGTATGATTGGGAATGAAGAAACAAGGGTACACAGAATGAGAAGGAGAAGGCACTTTCTTGAATGTAACTTTTTTGTTCAGTCCTGCCTTTGGAACAACCTCAACATTTCACACAGAAAGAAAGAACTTAAGAAAGAAGGAAAGAAGGGAGGAAGGAAGGAAATCAGCAGGGATGGGGGAGGAATTCTAAAACTGAATACAAAGGGGCGCCTGGGTGGCTCAGTGGGTTAAGCTGCTGCCTTCAGCTCAGGTCATGATCTCAGGGTCCTGGGATCGAGTCCTGCATCAGGCTCTCTGCTCAGCAGGGAGCCTGCTTCCCTATCTCTCTCTCTCTGCCTGCCTCTCCATCTACTTGTAATTTCTCTCTGTCAAATTAGTAAATAAAATCTTTTAAAAAAAAACTGAACACAAACAAAACAACAGAACCATAATTCAAATGAATAACATGACCACACAGAAATGGAGGAAAAAGAACTAACCCAATTAACATTTGAACACAGTATTGGGAGTAAATACCCTTGGGCTAAATACAAAAAACTCTAAATAAATATTGAACTCTAATTGATAGGCTTCATTTTTCTCAGAGGCATGAGCTAGCAATTCTGAAATTACTTTCTGAATATTCTAGGATTGAACAAATAAGTAAGTTTACTGTGGATAATGGATATCAGGTTTTTTGCTGTCAAAGAAAGGAGTTACAAATATGGAAAGAGAGAAAGGTGGAATGAACCCTACAATATTATGTTGAAATTGGAGCTATGAGTGTAAATTTGTGAGTTTTAGTCTAATTAGATAATAGAAATGGATCTAGATTGTGAGGGTATGGATACGTATACATGCATGTGTGTATGTACATATGACGATTCAAATCTCTCTCTCAGTTCTGCTTGCTGAGAGACATACTAACACCTCACCAGCAGTGAGCACACCTAGTGCCCAGATTTTGGTTTCTAATTACTGTTCTCCACCAAGGAACCAGAGCCCTTTAGAAAAATGGCTGGCCCCAGGCTAGAAAGGAAAAATACAAGGTAAGCCTGAACTATCATGTACCAAGAGGGAAAGAAAACAGTATGAAAGAATTGCTCAAGGTATTATCAACATATGTCAAAAGGACACAGTAGCTAGCTTGAAGGAGTTCCTGGTGGCAAAGTAGGGGACAAGTTGAGCATCAAAATAAGTGATAATGGCATTATCATTATTATAACCCATCGAATCCATGAGTCCACATTGATATAAATAAATAATAGGGGGAGGAAAAGTTCTCCTGTTTTATATATGTTTGGTTTTATTATGTTTATATATTGATTTTTCAGTAGTTTTATGGAGACAAAATACACATACTGTATAATACACCCATTTAAAGTATACAGTTAAGTAGTTTCATTACATTCACAGAGTTGTATAGCCATCACCACCTCTAATTTTAGAACATCTTTATCACCCTAGAAAGAAACCCTGTCGCTCTTCACTTCTCCTCAACCTTCACTTCTCACTGCACCCCTCAGCCACAGGCCACCACTGGTCTACTCTCTCTCTCTTTGTAGATTTTTCTGCTCTAAACATCTCATGTGAATGGATTCATACAATACGTGGTCATTGGTTACTGGCTTTTCTCACTTCGTGTTTTCACAGTTGATCCATGTTGTAGCATGTATCATTACTTTACCCCTTTTTACTGCCAAGTAATATTCCATTGTATGGATATACCACATTTTATTTATCTGCTCACCACTTGATGGACATATGGATTGTTTCCACCATTTAGCTATTATGAATAAATATACTATGAACTATGTGTCCAAATTTTTATGTGTGCAAACTCATGACAATTCATGTACATATTTTTATGTGGATATATGTTTTCATTTCTCTTGGGTAAATTTCTCCAGGAGTGATTTTGCTGACATATGGTAATCTGTGTTTAACATTTTGAGGAACTGCCAAACTGTTTTCCACAGCAGTTTCACTACTTTTACATTTTGCATTTTACATTCCCACTAGCAATGTATGAGTGTTCCAGTTTCTCCTTATCCTGTTACTATCTGTCTTTCTGATGACAGCTGTCTTACTGAGTGTGATGTGGTATCTCATTGTGGTTTTGAATCACATTTCACTAATGTCTAGTCATGCTGAGCATCTTTTCATACACTCTTTGCCCATTCATATGTCTTTGGAGACATCCAGATCCTTTCTCATTTTTTATTGGGTTATTTGCCTTTTTGTTATTGAGTTGTAGAAGTTCTTCATGTATTCTGGGTACAAGTCACTTATCAGGTACATGACTTGAAAATATTTTCTCCCATTCCGGGGGGGAGTGGTCTTCTAACTTTCTTGAGGGCATCATTTGCAGTACAAATGTTTTTAATTTTGATGAAGTCCAATTATCTATATTTTCTTTTGTTATTAGTATTTTTGATATCAAATCTAAGAAACCAATGCCTAACCCAAGATCATGAAGATTTACTTTTGTGTTGCCTTCTAATCGTTTTATTTATTTATTTATTTTTAAAGATTTTATTTATTTATTTGACACAGAGAGAAAGAGACAGTGAAAGAAGGAACAGAAGCAGAGGGCGTAGGAGAGGGAAAAACAGGCCTCCCGCCGAGCAGGGAACCCAGTGCAAACCTGACCTGAGCCGAAGGTGGACCCTCAAAGACCAAGCCAGCTGTCACCCCCTAATATTTCTAATTTTAACTCAGACATTTAGGTCTTTGATCCTTTTTTTTTGAGAATGGTATGGAAACAAAGGCATCTAACTTTATTCTTTTGCTTATGGCTAGCCAGTTGTTCCAGTACCATATCTGAAAAGACTTCTTTCCCCACTGAGTTGTCTTCGCACTCTTGCCAAAAATCAAGTGACCATAAATGTTAAAGTTTATCCCTGGATTTTCAATTCTACACTATTGATCTGTGTATTTATCCTTATGCCAGTACCACACTATCTTGATTAATATAGCTCTGAAGTACAGATTACAAAGTGTTAGTTCTCCAACTTTGTTCTTCTTTTCAAGATTTTTTTGGCTGCCCTGGGACCCTGAAAAGGGTCAATTTTAGAGTCAGCTTCTTAATACTTGTTAATTTCTGGGAAAAAAAGAAAAACAAACAGCTGGGATTCTGATAGAGATTGTGTTGAATCTGTAGATCAGTTTGGGGGAATATTACCAAGATTGCCATCTTACAATACTAAGTTTTCTGACTCATGAACTCTTTTCATTTATTTAGACAATCTTTAATTTCAGAAAGCTTATTTTTTTCTTACTGTAGGAAGTCAACTTATAACTGCAAATGTAATGATAATAAAATTTCATCATTTGGCAGTCATCATAGTAATGACTGATTGGATAAGAATCATCAATGAGTACAAAAATTAGTGGGTTAAAATTCAAGAAATAATAAGATATTTACATAATCTCAAAGTATTTCCTCAAAAGATATTTATTAATTAAGCAGAGAATGAGATAGAACCTTTAGATCGGAGAAATGCTGTAGGTACCACCTTAACCTTACTCTCTTATTTAATCCTCATGCCAAAATCCTCTGATAGAAAAGAGACTCTTAATCTCACAAAAAAAACTGAGGGTTGCCAGGGAGGGTGGGGTAGGGGGATAGGGAGAGAGTGGTGGAGTTATGGACACTGGGGAGGGTATGTGCTATGGTGAGTGCTGTGAAGTGTGTAAACGACTCACAGACCTGCACCCTTGGGGCTAATAATACATTATATGTTTATAAAAAATTTAAAAATTATTAAAAAAAAAAAGAAAGACTCTCATTAACCCCATTCTGTAGATAAGGCAACTAAGGCCTATAGAGACCAAGTAACATGTGCAGAGTCACACAGGTAATAATTGGTGAAGTTTTTCTAATTCTGAAGCCTGTGTTCTTAACTGCAATGTTAAACTGAACACTATTTCTGCCAACCATTCTATTGTGTCAATAATTTTAGTGGAGAAATGTCAGTATTGTTCTGAATGAAAGTCATTTACGTATCAATAAAAGTCACAAATAATGGCTCTTTATGCAAATATCCTCCTTGGACTGTTAGCCAGGAAAGAACATCTCTCTTGAGAAATTTGTCTGCAATGTTTTATCAGACAATGAGAATTATACAACTCATTACTCTTTCTTCTTCTCTGCTAGGGAACTTAAACTAAAATAAGTGCTCAAGTGGAGTAACTCATTTGGGTGCCTGGCAAAGTCTATTTCTAATTTGGGGGATCTGTATTGTTCTTATTAGTTGTCCTGTTTATATTGTGTTTAATTTTGTAAGCAACCTCAAATCCTATTTGGAAGTCAGTAGGACATAAATAACAAATTAGTTAATGTGAGTATGCTAAACAATGTTGAATTGTACACTTTACTCAGAAAATTATCTGGTCTGTGTAACTCAACAAAGCTGTTTTTAAAATGAGTAAGTTCATTAACAAAATTTAAAGATACAAAGAAAGGTCAGGGGAGAGTTTGTGAAATTATCAAAGAAGGTACTGTACTGGGAAAGGAGGCACACGGCCTCGAGAATTCAGGGAGGGTCGCGTGATATGAACTGCAGGGCAGGTCTCTTCAAGCAGGGCATTCGGCAACTGGGTGAGTCTGGAGACTAACCACTATACACCAGGGACTAGAAATAAAGTTGTCTGGTCTATGGGCTCAGGTCATGAAGCCTTGAAATACAGGCCTGGGTGATGGGGTGAGTGGTGCCTCACATATTAGGCTGGAAAACATGGAGCTGATTTTCCAAGCCAGGGGTTGCCGACTGGCAGCTGTCATGGCATATCTGGCCACAGATTGTTTTCTCTGGCCCACACACTATTTTGACAAATTTTTAAATTAGTTGCCAACATTACAAATTGGAAAATTCATACAGAAATCCGCATCTCCTGCTTATCTTGGAAATCAGAAAACCTGTCCACATGGCCTGTATTCTCACTTGGCAAAGGTACCCTAGAATTGAGAAGCATATGTAGTGCTCTTGGTCAGTCCCACCTTCCTCTTTTAGTCATGCTTCCAGCCTGGTCCGCATAAGCATTTGAGTTTGTGACTGTAGCCCAGGCAAGGGAGAGCTGCTGACATTTTGTGAGAATAGAGGGAGACATTGATGCTTTATGTTTTGTGATGCTGAATCATAGGATGGACTGAAGGGGAGAAAGGAGATTATAAGCAGAGGGACAAGTAGGAGTCCAAAATGAGGATGGAAAGAAAAATAGTTGGGGGAAGGAATAGGCAGAAATCCAGAAGTGGTTGAAATCAGGAGATGGAAATTTCCCCATGCACAAAGCAGTCTCAGAGTTGCTGGGGAGAAGACATTTTAGGGTTCATTTGCTGAGCACTTGGGGATGTAGTACTGTATGCCAGCCACCCTTCGTTGTGCAAAGGTCAGTACTTGCCCACTTCTTTCTCATTCATTGGGCATATCAGGGGACCAGGCTCCTGCCATTGTAACCAAACTGAGTTTGTTCCTTGGTGATAGAGACTACAAGAAGGGGACTTGTCAAAGGAAATTTTATTTGCAGCAAATGGAGATCATGGGGAATAACTTCCAAGGCCATGACTCTTTGAGTGAGGGTGAGTGGGTTTCTTTTATTTAGGATTAGGATGAATATTAAGAAAGGGGAGTTTTGTCATCACATGTAAATGGGGGCCATAATGTTTTTGCATGGTGTACTTAGGAAATATGCCCATACATGTACCCTAGGCTATGTTAATGAGGTGTGTGCTCCTTTTTGAGTGGAGATTTTAACATTATAACGAGGTAGAGGTAACTGTTGAGCACTCCATTGTCCATCTATGCAGGTGTGAGTCAGTGGTCAAGCTCAAACTACTCTAGGCCAGCCAGAGCTCCTTCTTTTGTTTGGCTCTAAAAGATTGGGTTAACATTTCTGTGAAGAAGAAGGAGGGGTCAGTGGGGCTTTTGCTGGTGACAGTTTTAACCTTTAACCCTATGGGACATGTTTTCACCATGTCAACTCCAACAGTCTAACCCTGTATGGCTGACATACAGAATTAGCCCCAGTGCATGGCTCTATCTGTCTCAGTGAATTGCTATACATATTAACTGCTAACTAAATCATACCTTTTGGGGTGCCTGGGTGGCTCAGTGGGTTAAAGCCGCTGCCTTCGGCTAGGGTCATGATCCCGGGTCCTGGGATCAAGCCCCGCATCGGGCTGTCTGCTCTGCAGGGAGCCTGCTTCCTCTCCTCTCTCTTTCTGCCTGCATCTCTGCCTACTTGTGATCTCTGTCTGACAAATAAATAAATAAATAAAATCTTTTTTTTAAAAAAAAATCATACCTTTCTGCTTCTTGTGATTTAGCAGACATCCCACATCCTTGTCCTAGAATATCATATCCTTGTCTGCTGGTACATCCTCCTTCTCCATTAGTGAAAAATCTCCTAGTCTGACTCCACTCTGGTTTCTCCTCAGTTTCAGTTGGTCCTTCCCATTCAAAATGGATAACCCAGAATTCTGTTTCTGCTTTAGATGAAGAAAGGCAGAAAGAATGTCACTCCTACCCTAATAACAAGAAAATCATAATTTTTACTGAACCTATCAGAAAGCTGAGGGTACAGGGCAACCAAGTAGTCAGAAAACTAAGGAAAGATGGTGTTTTTAAGGAAAAAATGAGACACAGGTACTGAATCATTTGGGGTAGAACACGGGAGAAAAACTTACCAGGTTCCATACAAATGGGTAAGAAGAATCCAGGGGAAAACAATTTAACTTTTAAAAACCAAAGAAACATTTATATGAGAGTATAGAACCATGGGAGCAAACTCCCACTTGTAAGCTCCGCTCTACACACCTCTACTGTATGTTCACATGAAAGACTAGACATAGGATGGGAAACCAGAATATATCTCACAAGCATAGAGGGCTGCCACTGTGGCAGAGGCACAAAACTCAGTATTCAGGACTCTTGCCCCCTTTGGGATCAAGCCCTAAAGTCCTGAGAGGGAATGGGCAGAAGACTTGACCATCCCCAGAACACAAATGATGACCCACTGCAGGTGGCATAAGGGTAAAAGAATAAGTCTGCCCCTGAGATGGGTCGGGAGGAAATCATTCTGAGCCCAGAAGCCTATACTAATACCCTTAGATGTCTCCTACTGCTGGTAAAGGAACAGGAAACTCTCTCCCTCATAAGACCCACCAAGGTTACAAGATAGAGTTTGGCTACCGTAGGAAGGTAGGTTGGATCTGTGAGTAGGTTGGATCTGTGAAAAGTCCCCACCCCCAAATCCAGGGACACAGGGCTTGTGTCAAAGCCGGATCAAGAAACAGAGAATATTTTTGTTCACTACCCCTAGATTATCATCAAGTGACAGCAACAGCAGTCTACTGCAGGGGAAAGGGCAAGAGCATGGAACCCTCTTTCAGGTGCAGACACACAGAGAATACAAACAGCTGACAGCGTTACAGAAACAATTTAAAAAACCCCAAAAAACCCAAACTCTCTGCACCCCAGCTACTGCTCTAAACACAAGGCATCTCTAGAAATGTTTGAAGCTGATGGTGCACTGAAGATAACTATATCAACAACAAAACCCAAACCCAGTTTTATTCCTGACTAAATTGACTCAACCCCCACATTAAGGCTGAGAAGAAAAGGCTTGCGCATTTGCAGGCATATGTCTTTATTTTAGTCTACTACTCTAGATACTGTGTCTGACATTCAATCAAGATTTACAAGACATGCAAAAAAGCAAGTGAAAACAACTCCCTGCTAAGGGATACAGCAATCAAAAGAACCAGACTCAGAAATGAACCAGATCAATTAGAACTCTGAGATAGAGATTTTAAAATAACTATAAATAATATGTTGAATGCTCTGTTTAAAAGGTGAAGAACATTTATAAACAGTTAAACGGTTAAAATTAAAATTAGTTAAATAGCTAAAATTGAGAGGTGAGCACTATAAAAGTCAACTGTAAGTGATAGCATTTTAAAAAACTAGTAATAAAGAGAAGCAAAATGCTTTCAAAGGGCTCATCAGAGTAATTCACCCTGCTGAGAAAAGAAAAATGAACTTCTAAGGGAGGTCAATGGAAATTCCCCAAACTGAAACACAAAGAAGAATTTTAAAAAGAGCAAAAAGGCTATTTTTTAAAAGAAGATTTAAAAAAGATTTAAAGGATAGAGCATCCAGTTGGTATGGGACAATAAAAATGGTCTAACATAAGTGTAATTGAAATTCCAGAAAGTAAAGAAAGAGGCAATAAGACAGAATAAATATTTGAGGAGATAATGGCTAATAATTTTTTGTTTGTTTGTTTGTTTGTTTTAATTTGACAGACAGAGATCACAAGTAGGAAGAGAGTCAGGCAGAGAGAGAGGGGGAAGCAGGCTCCCCGCTGAGCAGAGAGTCCGATGCGGGGCTTGATCCCAGGACCCTGAGATCATGACCTGAACTGAAGACAGAGGCTTTAACCCACTGAGCTACCCAGGCACCCCATGGCTAATAATTTTTTAAAAATAAAATAACATCAAATTACAAATTCAAGAAGATCAGAGGACCACACCAGAATAAATAGCTTATCCTCCAAATACTAACAAACAAAAAACTCAGACACATCCTATTCAAACTTCTGCAGGCAAATGATAAGGACAATATCTGGAAGGCAGCTAGAGGAAAACAGACACATTACATAATGAGGCATAATTATAGGAAACTTCATCAGAAACTATGGAAGCCAGAATATAACGGAGTAACATCTTTAAAATATCGAGAGAGGATGCCTGGGTGGCTCAGTCAGTTAAGCATCTGCCTTCAGCTCAGGTCATGATCCCAGCGTCCTGGGATCGAGTCCCACATCGGGCTCCCTGGAGGAAGCCTGTTTCTCTCTCCCCCTTTGCTTGCCACTCTGCCTGCTTGCGCTCTGTCTCTCTCTCTCTCACTGTCAAATAAATAAAAATAATAATAAAATAAAATATTGAGAGAAAAAAACCTGTCACCCCAGAATTCTCTCAAAAAATAAACATGGGACATTTGGGTGGCTCATTCAGTTAATCATCTGACTCTTGATATCAGCTCAGGTTTTGATCTTCAGGTCATGAGTTCAAGCCCCATGTTGCGCTCCACACTGGTGTGGAGCCTACTTAAAAAAATTAAAAAATAAACTTAAGAGAATGACTTTACTAAACAAACAAAAGCAGAGAAAATTCATTATCTGCAGATGTATGGTATGAGAAATGTTAAATAAAATCCTTCAGGAAGAAGTATATGATATCAAACAGTAATTTGGATTTGCACAAAGAAATTAAGATCTCCAAGAACAGTTTAAAAGAAGATGAATGTTTTTTAAATTCTTTCTTATTTTAAACTGTCCTGAGAGAGAACTGACTACCCAAAGCAAAAATGACTGCAATATATTGTGACAAAGGATTTGTTTGTAGAAGATATAAGAACTCTTAAAAAAAAAAAAAAGAGGGCAAAAGAAAACACAAACAATCCAATTTTTTTAATGGGCTCAAGTTTTGAGCAGACAATTTACCCAAGAAACTATACATATGGCAAATAAGTACATGAAAAGATGCTTACCATCATCAGTCATCAGTCATCAGGGAGTTGCAAATTTAAACCACAGCAAGATACCACTGTGCCCCTGTTGGAATGGCTTCAGACAGACAAAAATCTGGCAGCCCTGAATCCCTGCACAGATGAGCAGCCGAAGCTCTTGTCTTTGTGGGTGTTTGGGTTTCTTTGTGTTTTTTTTTTTTTTTTTTTTTTTTTTTATAAAGTGAGTTTACTTAAAGTTTAAATACACAGGCTTCCTTCTATTTTCTACAGCAAGTGTTCTAAGATTAAATGAATACTCTTCTTGGCAACTATTGTATGCTAGGGAGACATTAAGCAAGAACTTTTTAGTTAACATTGTTGTTTCTATTTATTTTTTATTTGAATGTAGTTGACGTAAAATGTTACATTAGCTTCAGGTGTACAAATGAGTGATTCAACAAGTTTAAGCATACTCTGTGCTCACAGTATAGCTACTGTCTATTAACCATGTAACACTATCACAGTATCATCAACCCTGTGCCTTGTACTGTGCCATTTATTCCTGTGACTTATTCACTCCATAACTAAAAACCTAGATCTCCATCTGCCCTTTATGCATTTTGCCCGGCTCAAACCCCCTCCCCTCTGGCAACCATCAGTTTGTTCTCTGTGTTTACAGGTCTGATCCTCCTTTTTGTTTGTATGTTTGTTCATTTGGTTTTTGTTTTTTAGACTCCACAAAGAGCAAAATCATACGGTATTTGTCTTTTTCAGTCTGACTTATTTCACTTAGCATCCTACATTATTGATGTTTGAGTACCAAACAGTACAGGCATTTTGGAAAAACAGTTTGGCAGTTTCTTATAAAGTTAAACATACTTATCTTAAGACAAGCAAATCTCACTTCAGGATATTTACCTGAGAGAAATGAAAACTTATGTTCACCTAAAACTTGAAAATGAATACTTATGGCACCTTGATTCATAATCACCAAAAAATACTGAAAAACCATCCAACTGTCTTCAACTAGGAAAGGGATAAACAAACTTTGGTCCATCTATACTGTAGAATACTATTTAGCAATGAAAAAGAATGCAGTGCTGATACCCACAGGAATAAGTTTCAATCTCAATTGCATTGTTAACCAACAGAAGCCAGACTCTGAGGCTACATACTGTGTGATTCCATTTATATGATCTTCTGGAAAGGCAAAATTATAAGAACAGAAAACAGGTCAGAGATGCCAGAGGCAGGAGACAGGTAGAAGGGTTAACTATTGGCAAGGCGTGAGGTAAATTTTGGGGGCGATGATGTGGTTGCACAACTCTGTGCCTTTGCTGATGTTACAGTGAACTTGTGAACTTGGCTTTGAGGAGTTTCTTCTGGCTGCATGGCAATGTAGCTTACAGAACACTGACTGGCTGTCAGGCCACAAAGAGGCCCATGGACAAGGCCTTGGAGCCTTCACTGTGGTACAGTAGTCTACCACACACTAGCCCCACATCTCCTCTTAACCACTCACAAGAGACTGATGTGTAAAACCAACTTGATAATTTATGAGGCGACCAAACTACTAAATAATATTAACAAAGGCTTGACAAGCTCCTTCTGTTCCTATAGACACACCTGTACAGGACACTAATTATAATTAGGAAGTGGTTTAGAGAGCCAGGAACCGGAGAAGGGAGCAGTTAAGCCACTTCGTAATGAGAGTGTTTACAGCAAGGGCCATGGGTGCCTTAGTTGGTGAAGTGTCTGCCTTCAGTTCAGGGCATGATCCCAGGATCCTGGGAAAAAATACAGTGTTTACTGCATTAGGTTCTGTGTATCAGTCAGGTTTCTGTGCCAACAATGCTGTGTAACACACCCGACATCTCACTGGCCTAAAACAACAATGTTCATTTCCCATTCACCAGTCTGCAGGTGGACTGTGGAGACCCTGTTTTGTGCTGCAGTCCAAGTTCAGGTCAATTCCACATGGGTCTCGTTCTGGGACCCAGACTGAAGGGACTTCTGGGACAAACTCTTCTCATGGCGAATGGCAGAAGAGGCACGCAAAGACCCTGCTCACGTCACAGACACTCACATTCCTCCGGCTAAGGCAAGTTAAGGCCTGGGAACAGACTTAGCTCTGGGAAACCATGGCAGGGGCAAACAAGGAAGGAAGGATTGTGTACAGATAATGAAATCCGTGCCCCCCGGGGGGAATCTGGGAAGTGCCTCTGGACCACAGGACTGTCCCTGCGCAGGGACTGGACCAGGGTGCTGAACCGTCAGCAGTGCTGGGGCAGGTGGGGGAGGGGGTCTTCTTCGATGACTTTCTTTCTGCTCAACACAACCTTTCTTTATATAAGTTACGCATTAAATCCAATTACAGTCCTGCTGACTGAGGACTCTCTCGTAAGGTGACTTTGCCTACTCAGCTCCGTAATTCAGCTCTCCAAGGTGAATCTTCTTCCCTTTACTTCTCTGTTCTTTTGGGATGCCCCACGACTGCACCCAGGTAGCTCCTCCACGAGAAGGCCAGCTTTGAGGGCAGGGACCATGTCTTAGAATTTGCTATGGTCTGAATGTTTGTGTCCCCCCAAATTCATATGTTGAAACCTGCCCCCAAAGGTGATGGTATTAGGAGGTGAGGCCGTCAGGAGGTGATTAAGTTATGAGGGCTATGCCCTCTTGAATGGGACTAGTGCTCTAATAAAAGAGTCTCCATAGAGCATCCTTGTCCCTTCCACAATGCAAGGACACAGCAAAATGACAAGGTCTGTGAACCAGGCAGCTCTTACTAAACACTGAATCTGCCGGTGCTGTGATCCTGGACTTCCCAGGCTCCAGAACTAGAAGAAATATATGTGTGTTGTTTATAAGCCATCCTGTCTGTGGCATCTTGTTACAACAGCCTGAAGGACCTAAGGTCCGTTCTCCAACTACCACAACTATGTGGAATTGAGTATTGGCTTCCAGGAAAACTGATGCGAGAGCACCCATTTTCATTGTCTGTGTGCCCACTAAGCTCACTGAGAAGGGGTATCTCGATCACCAGGGTACCTGTAGTGCCCAGAACGGTGCTCGACACAGAGAGGTGTTTGAGAAATACTTGCAAGTAAATGAATAAATGAATGAGTCAGTGAATTCTCACTCTTCTCCCCCGATCCATTCCCAGCTGCCAGTAACTTGCCCATCTTCTCTGCCTCTCAGCCTGACAGCCTGAGAATTGTCAAGGACATCCCCTAGATCATTGTCCCTGCCACAACTCTGCCAAACAGGCACTTCTCACAGGAGGACAGAACGGAACGTTCCCTCTCGACACCTTTTCCCACTGGTTTTTGCATTTGCCTCCCTCAGACTCAACAATGGCTGATTCAAGGCCATGAGTCATGCTGGCTCTGAGTGTGAATTAATGGGGGCTGTTGGATGGACGTCACAAGAATCACACCCACTGACAAGGTGCTGTTCTCTGTTTGCTCAGAAACCAACAAGAAACAGTCTTCTGGTTATCTAGGGGGCCAGAATCCAAGCCCCAGACCCCCCCTTCCTCAGGTAATTGTGCGGATGAGCCTCTGTCTTCCTTCCCATGGCACATTCACAGCACCTGCTCCCAGCCTCAGTGCACAGCTCTGCTGCGCCACTCAAGGAGGCCATTGTGTCCTGTTCATCTTCGCAGAGTGCCATTTCTGTGAGCAGGCACAGTGCCTGTTGCCCAAGAACCATTCAGAAGTGAACACCAGAATCTCCACTGACTGTTCTGTTCAGCTTCTACTCATTTTTGCTCCTACTCGTTTTTGCTACACATTCAATAAGTGAGAAAAAGGTGCCCTCTCGGTCTCAAAACACTGATGGGAAGGGGGAGGGGGGGCCCTCCTGTCATAGCACATTTCCTTCCCTGTTCCTGTTTCTGAAGTTAATTGGTGTCCACTCAGGTCTGCTGGTGCATTTCTAAAAGCATGGTAGGGGTCAGGGGTCACTTATTGATTATAGGAAATCAGATAAAAATGAGAAACAGCTTTTATCTCTGTGGGGGTCTTTGGAGGCCCAGCTGCTCCTCCAACAAGGCAGCCAAGGCGACCACACTGTGACGGTTCATTGGCTGAATGGCCTGGTTCCTGACATCAAGTCAGTCACTGTCTGTAGCCATAACAGGACAGGGACACAGTTAAATGCCCCAGGTGGGAGCACTTGGTTGAGCCCCTAGGAAGCAGAGGATTCCTTTGCATATCGGGCTCACTTTTTTCAAGAAGGAAGAAGAGTCTTACTTCAGGTCAAGAATGGCCGGCATAACACTCTCAGGTCTCTCGTGATTGGAATGGGGGGAAAACGAAGTTTTGGGAGTGTCAGAAGATGTCTCTGCTCCTCTTGGACTCTACCACACTCCTTTCTCTTTTCTAAATGCACACTTGACACACACAGGAGGCAGCAGCCAAGAACAACAATATCACAAACATAGAGCACTTTACAGCTTCCATCTTCACACCTGTTTTCTTTTTTATTCCTCACTGCCCTTTGCATAAGTGTCATCACGGTGCCCATTTTATAGATGAGAAAACTGAGGCTTGTTGAGGTAAAAGGAATTGTCCATGGCTAACCAGCCAACGAATGATGAAGTAGAGATCCACTTCTGTCTTGGGTCAACCTATCACGTGTGAATCAGTTCCACTGACCCCACACAGAAGGAGGGAGTGTGATGTTGTGAGCCTGAGACTGTGTTCCTACCCAGCCAAGCGGGGGAGGCTCCTCCTAGCTGTGAGCCGTGGGTGCACGCTGCCAATGCCGACGTATGGGATGCTTGGGAACGAAGGCATCATCTTCTCCACGAGGAGCAGCCCTGGGCCTTCTGTAAAATTGTGTTCATGTTCAGGCTGGTTGCCAAGGGCATGGCTGATTATTTTGCTCTGGCAGCTCGTTGATACCCATTAACTTTGCTATCTAGGAAGTGCGCCCCCAACCTCCCACCAGAGTAGTTCCCTCCACCTCTCCTCAAGTTTTTCCTTATTTCCACATTAATCCACATCCTGCCACCACAGCAGTAATTGGGGGCAAATCCTTCAAAACCTTACACTGCATGTAGATGGAACTTTTTTTTTTTTTAATTGCTTCCCAACCAGTGGTGCCCCTAATGGAATCAGAAAACTGAGCTCCCCTCTCCTGTCTTTCAGCTGCATCTTACAGGCTCTTGGCTTCCTTTGTCAGGGGAGTCGTTTTGTTTCTGTGGAGTGTCTTGTCTTACGCTGAGCCAGGGTTTGGGGGTGGGGGAAAGAAGTTGGCCAGAAATAAAGAGATCTAGGCTCCTTTTGTTCCTTGCAGACAGATGCCTCAGAACTTTCCAGTGCTGGCCCCGAAAAGGAAAGTCTATCCTGTTACAAGACTAGTCTATTAATTTAGTTAAGCCTGCAAAGCAAGTTCTTTATCAGATTGTGAGTTTGTTTGTTTGTTTTGTTTTTTAAATAATTGCCATAGTGTCTGGCCCTGACAGAAAGGAACTCAGCATCAGAAACAGTTGTGGTGCCAATGTCCTAATGACACAGGGATAGCAGCCTCTACGGAGAAAGACAAATGTCAATTAGCGCAGAGCAGCTAATTGAGCCAGAATGTCTCAAAGCAAAGGACAGTAGCTGTGAGTCAAGGGTTCCCCCCAACACACACACAGTTTTGTTTTGCCTGTTCTTAGATCAGCTAAACTAAATAGAAATATAAATTTAAATAGAAGCTAACACATACACACACACAGAAGCCATCATTAGTGGTTCCTTTGGAACTCAGGATCTAGAAACTGTCACGTTCTCGAAAGCCGGAGTGACCTCCAAACATCCAAAAATTCCTTAACACTATTTCAGTGTGATTGTCACAGCCTGGGTTCCTCATCCACAGACTGAGCTCATTCTTCCCCATCCCCGAACAGAATAGGCATGCCCTCAAGGATTCTTCTGAGAATTTCCTGCTGTCCCTTTGTCAGTATTCAGGATCCTGATCACAGGAATGCAGTTTGGACCCCACCATCTTCAAAGACCTCTGCAGTCCTGGCAGCAGCCACAGAAGTGGCATCTTCTCATGTCCTCTGGATGCCTGACACCCAGAGCTTTCTCTCCCCGAGACCTCTTGTAGAGCTCCTTCCCTGCCTGGGGCTGGGGGCCGTGGGGGCCCACCCTGTTGGTGTCCAGGAACCAGGGGTCAATGAGGTGCATGGATTTCAGTTCTGATGTTGGTGCTGTGTCTCAGCAAGGGTCCTTGGAAGTAGTTCTCCCAGGTTGCCCAACTTCCTCAAGTGAAGAATGCCTGGTGGGCTTGCTGCTCTGTAGCACTTCCTTCCTTGGGTTCACCTTGGGAATCTAGTGCGGTACAGACCCTCCAGCAGTGGGGAGCAGCCCCCTCTTCCACCTAAGGCAGAAAGTAATAAAAAAGTGGAAGGGAAGCTTCCGCTATTCTCTGAGGCAGAACATCTCCTTGGGGCAAAGTTCTCCCCAGACTTGTGCTGCCATTTCTGCCAGGGGAGTTGGCCTAAAACGCAGGAAGGCAAAGTCGCTCTGGAGGAAACCAGGAAGTCCTCATGCCGTGGTGTCCGTGGGACAGACAGACACACGCTGTAACTGACTCCACCTAAGGATTTATGATGAGGACCAAACAGGTCAATTACCGCAGGCCAAGAGATCACAGTGACGACTTGAGGAGACACATATCCTGCTCTTCGTTCATTTGTGGTCGTCCGTCAGTCAGTCCAGCCATCCAGCCATCCAGCCAGGAGGCCTGTTGTTCAGCCCTTGTAGCAGTTAGCATGATGCTGAGTCCGCAGTGGGGGGTTAATTACTCTGCTAAACTCAGGAACTGCCAAATAGACTGGCCTTAATGCTTGCCAGAGACTCATAGATGCTCCAATGTATTCCTCTTGTTTTGTTGGCATTATTAAAGGTGTACGACCAACCTCCCTATTTAGTATTCTTCTGATGGGATCTCAGAGAAACTCTATGAAATATAACGATAGGAGCAAACCAGATGTAACAGGATTTTCACTGGAAAAATTCCACTTCTTCTGGCCACTGATCTCCGATTCATGCCTCGAATTTTGGACGGTCTTTTGGGAACAGCCTTTGAGGTCTGACTGAGGCTGGAGCCAAATAGATCCTGATGCTCTGGACACATGGGGGCCCTGAGGTCGGACCCCCAGGTGCTTCCCTCAGCCTGACTTTCATCAGCCCGGTGGCGGGGGCAAGGCCTTCACTCTTTGTCTCTGCTCATTATTTCCACTGAAATCACGAGTCTTCAGAGTATGAGGCGTGGATCAGCTGTTCTCCTGGGCTCTGCATATGCATCTCATTGTCTAAAGCCAGAACACAATGTACAAGAAATGGGAAGCCGAATGTCTTAGTGCTTGTCATTCACAAGGATCAGGCAGCAGCTCCCCTCACTGGAGGCACTAATGGATCAGGGCATTGGAGCCTAATGCAGAATCCACTGGCCCTCTGAGCCTTCTTAGGAACAGTCCTCCATTGTGTGAAGTAATTACATTATGTGAAACCACCTGACCCTGAATCCAGTGGTCCTGCCCTCAGAGCAAAAAGAAGGAGGAGCATTCATTAGAGCGAATTGTGTTCTCCACGTGCTTTGCTGGACAGCCGCCCAGCCATATCCACCCCAGAGAGAACCACCAGAGAGACTGAATTCCCTTCCAGCAGAGGCTCCCCCTCAAGGCACGCAGGAGCATCACTCCCTTTGTTCCTATGAGGGCAGCCCGCCAGGGTCATTCCTGTCCCCGGGACTGGGGAGGTGGCGTGGCTTAGAAAGCCGTCATGCCACAGCCATCCTAAAGGTGCACACATGTCACCACGGCGGCGGCTCTTGCATCCTGCTCACCTGTCCTATGGCAGGCATGAGCTGAAGCTCATCATCTCAATTAATGCTGGAGACAACCTCGTGGGGTAGAGACTGTCATTCCCACATCGCAGACCAGGAGACACAGCTCAGGTTGCTGGTGATCCTGGGAGGTGGACTTCGGCTCAGATTGTCTGCATTTGGCAGACAATTGCGTCTCGCAGGAACAAACACTGGAAGGGAATGCGCAAAATAAAAAAGGATGATGGGCCAACTCCTGCATCCCCATCCCTGCCCTGCGCCCGTGCTGTGCTGTCTGGATGCTCCGGAATGTTCCAAGTGCACGGCAGCACTGAACCATCATCTCCTGACCCAAGCCCATCCCCCATGCCCGTGTCTTCTTTTAAAAAAAATTTATTTTATTTATTTATTTGAGAGAGATAAAATATTTTATTTTATAAAAACATTTATTTTATCATGTTCCATCTCACTACCACAGCCTGCCAGGCGCATTAGGTCCCAAAAAACCACCTGCTTACAGGCATGGCTCTCTGTTTCCTCTACTTTCTCAACTCGGGCCATTATGGCCCGGCTTCAGTTTGCCCTTAAAGCCTCATTTGCTACCACCTCCCCTTCCTACACATACAACCAGTCTCTGGACCTCTTGTTTTACCTCTGTACCCTAAACATGCCATGCCCTTATCATGGCTTAGCACCCACTCACCTCCAGGGATAGTCAATGATTCTCAGGTTCTTCTCTACCTGGGTGCTCTGCAACTCACCCCCAAGTGCCTCCCCTCTACCCCCTCAGTCCAAATCTCTCAAAGTTAGGGGCTGCCACCCATCTCCAGTCCCCCAGCACTCAGCTCAGGGCCTGGCACCCAGGTGCAGCTCAGACAACAAGAGAGAGATAAATAAACCAGGCAAAACAGAAGAGCCTGCGGGTCCTCCCTGAACCCGGACCTGTGTGAACTTGAGCCAGTTCCTAGCAGTAATGGAGGACGGGGGACTCAGACAGCCTGTGGTGAACTACCAGCTTCCTCTTCATCTGCATCTCATGAAAGTGGAGTCATTGTGCCCTCTGGGTTGGAGGAGACTGGGTGCCTGAGTCTCTCCACCTGGGTGAGGGGCCTATGACTGCCCAGGGACTGGTGCTGTCGGCTCCAAGAGCACCCTGGTAAAGGTGCCCATCTTCTGCACTTCCCTCTCGCCGAAGACCCCTATACCTGAACTAATTAGGCAATTGTTATCCCTGAATAGTTAGCCCTGATGTGGGCTCCCTTTCTGACTCTGTACAAGTTTGCCAGAATCATGAAAAATGTCCTCCAGAAACCATCGAGAACACCAGATCCTTTGAGAGCCTCTTCATCTAGTTGCTTCCCTCCCTGAGAGGCTAGAAATGCACCCATGCATCCAGTCAGAGGCTCTACTGCTTCCGTAAATATGCAGAGCTGTTTGTTCAGTCCTGTGAACATGGAAAATAAGCCATCAGCATCCCTGGGGGCTCTGCTGGTGGTCCACCAGCATCCACCCAAGCACGTAACAAGACCAGACTGCCGTGAAACATCAGGCTTCAGTGAACTGTCCACCTGTGCAGGGCATGAGCTCTGGCCATCTGAATGACCTGACATTGTCTCAGGACGGAATGGAAATGTGATCCAGTTTGGGGGAATGACACAAAAGGAAAATTTCCTAGGAATATCCTGGGGAAAAAACTTCTTTGCTTTTATGATTTTACCTATGTCAAAAGGAAATATGATAGTGGTTGCAAGGGTTAAAACTCTGGAGGCCCTTTTGCCCCCATGAGGGAGGCTGCTTAAGGACAAAGCTGCCATCCTGGAAGGCAGAAGCTGAAAGAAAACAGGTTGCTTGATAGTGTTGTTGTGCTGCTGAATCAAACCAATCCTGAAATCCACCTTCTCTCTGAATCTTCCCATTATGTGAGCCACACCTTTTGCGGATGGAACTAGTGTGAGATGAGTTTTCTTTTTCTGAGTGCTACCAGATTCACTCATCCTGGAAAATTGCTTCCTGTGCAGGTGAAAGCTCTGCCTCTGTGTTGCCTGGAGCCTCCATCTCCCTATCAGTAAAAGTGGTAGTTCATCGACCTTGCAGCGGAGAGAGAGAGTGAACATAGTTGTTGAAAAGTTCCTGGCACATCGTAGGTGCTCAACAAGTGCTATTTTCTTCCCTTGCCTTAGGCCACTTCAAGAGTCAATTATTCCAAGATTTTGTTAGAAAATGGCAAGAGTAATATTTGCTGTCCTTTCCTGAAATGGTTGCTTTTGGGGTCAAATAAAAGAGATGTGAAGACACTGAGCAATACAAAAAGCCTCCCACAGGTTAAGGCATGAATATTAAAGACCCAGAGGGGCTCCATGGCTATGATCCATTTAGGCTTTTGCTATTCCTGCTGCCTCCTCTGTGAAGCCCACCCAGACTTCTCCCTCTTCTGGGCTCCCTCAGCCCCTGAGGCTCTCCTGTGACTCTCCTCATAGGCACAATAACTGCACATTGATGCCTGTGTTCTGATCAGACACTGTGAGGACACGTCTCCTTTACCCCATGTCTGATACACAGGGCAGAGGCTGGTCCTCCCCCAAACATTTCTCGAGAGAGAGAGAGACTCCCAAAGCCACTGTGAATGGCACCTTGGGAAAATCAGAAAAACACATCCTTCTGGGCAGCTCTCGATTGGTGGGCACTGGTCTGGCCTTCAGGCGGTTGTCCCAGCTGCCCCATCAATGTCATGGTGAATTTCTGTTGTCATTCTCCCCTGTCATCCACCCATTTCTTCTCCACTTTCCCCACCACATCTCAGTTTCTGCCACATGCGTCTCTTGGTATTCCCCCTCGCTCTCCACACCTCCACCCTTGCGCTGGCTCTGGGGGCATTGAACACTGCCCAGCCTCCTGACCCTATCTCTCCACACATCAGCTCCCCCCTCTCCCACTGCAGAAGGACTTTTCCTTGTGGGGGGAAAAAAAAAATGCTCAGCCTTGGTAACTCTGAACTCACATTCTCACACCCTGGCAGCTCAAGAGGAAGGAATACAAATTTCAAAATCCCAGAGACGCACTCTGATTGGCCTGGCTTGAGTCATGTGTCCTCCCCTCGGACCAATCCCTGAGCTAGGTTGCTATGGTTGTCAGCTTCCACTAGGATGGCCTCCTCAGAGTGATCTGGTCATCCTAGGGAGCGGGCAGGGACTCCGGACAGACAAAAAGGGAAGTCCACTGCACCCCCAAAAACAGGAGCTCTGCTTGGCTTAAGGACTGCCTCACATGGCAGGGCAAGCACCTGTCTTTCCCTCCCCGTGTCCCCACCCTCACCCTCCCTCAGCAGTCCTGGCACAGGAGAGGGATCACTGGTTGGCATCCCCGTCCTTCCTGGTACCTCTCCTCACAGGACCGTCTCTCAGCCCAACACTGGCCTGCTCCTTATCCCGAATCCTTTCAGCCTGGCTCTCTGAGGCCTGGAAAAGTTGTAGGTCCTCCCTGCCTGCAAGAAATGGTTGTTTACCTCCAGAGACACAGGTTGCATGTGGAGAGTTGCCAAAAACAAATTGAAGAAGAAAAAAACCAAAATGAGACACAGAGAGGTCTGACAGCCCAGCGGGGGCTCAGTAAGTGACGCTCTCTGCAGCAAGGCCTCTTGACAGCTGAGCCACTGGGAACCGCTGCTGAGTTCTGTACCAACCATCTCCCCCATACCCACTGGTGCCCCTGTTTTTACTCCCATCCTTCGTCGAAATCCTGTTCAAATGTACCTTCTAGGGATGTCAAGGAACTGTGTCACTTACTAGTCTGTCAGTCTTCGATACCGTATGAACTAGTCCCTCAGATTAGATGATGGGACAGCCTGAGCTATCCTCGCAAGAGGTATGGGACTCGGAATGCCACTGCATGTAAAGAAAAAGGCTTCCGGCAGAAGAGGTCCCAACTCTGCCATGGGGTTTCTGAGCAGCCAGAAAGCACCTTGAGGACCCAAGAGCTGTGGGGAGGAAGGATGCTACGGAGACACCGCTGGGTACTTATGTTTGAAATATTCATAATTTTCTGAAGAAGAGGTGACTCTGTTTCTTGAGAAAAAAAAAAAAAAAGAAAGAAAGAAAGAAAGAAAGATGGGGGGCATGGTCTGTATCTGTATCGGGATCAGAGGCCAGAATGGCAGGAGCCAAACCAATCCTAGGTAATCTCCAGCTAATGCATTGAACCCCAGTCTTTTGGTGCTGGGGCCTGGGGCAGGATAAAGAAAGGTCCATCAGGGTGCCCCACTGCTCTGGGGAAGCCCAGATATGTCACAATTACTCTGAAACCTGCAGCTGCCCACAATCAGGGCCCCCCACAGGCTTTAGGCCTCAAGAAAATGCTCACTGTCATTTTCTACTTATGTAGGTGGGGGAGCCCGAGGAAGACCATAGCAGCAACTAATAAAGGTTTAATTTCAGGAGTACCCAATCCCACCTCCCTATCTGCCTGTCTCTGGGTCTTCCTGGCCATAGTCCTCCTGACGTGTTGCACTAATATTAGCAACCGGCAGTGATCATTACTGTATTCTTGCTAATTTAATTAAAAGCCGTGTTTTGTACAAAATAGGTGCAGATGGCTGCAATAAGGAGTTAATCACTGCTTTCAGTTAGTGAGATCCAGGGACGCCTGGCCGTGGGAGCCCAGGTTACATACGGGTGATCAGTTACGGATGCAGAAACCGTGGGAAGAGAGAAACTGCTCTCATCCTTTCAAGGTCTTGAGTAAGGAAGCAGGTTCAAGTGGTAAGGGCCTTTTGGGATTTGATCCCCACCATCTGGGAGTAATTACAGCAGGGCTTTCCGACAGCGTGAAGTATATTTGCCCTCCCACCCCATCCCTACCCCAAAAAGAAGGCAAACCCAAGGAGAGAGGGGCAAGTGAGTACTTCCTGTGGGCAGCTGTCAGACACACAAGTCGGGCTCTTTCCTCTCATCGATTGTCTGCCTGGCCACCCTGCCTAACACCCACACTTTCCTCTGCCGGGTACAGGTGCCTTCCTCCGCGCGCCTGGCCTCCTGGCCTCTGGGCACCAACGCTGATGAGCAATTACCAGGTTCCTGGCCATTTGCTGAAGCCGCTAATATCAAGTCTCATCAATGACCATACTTCCAGGAAGCCACAGAAAGCTCAGTCCCCTGCCGCCTGGAATTTCATTTGGCTCTGGCACCAAAACCATCTAGAAGGGGATCAGCGGTGTGTCTAGGCACTTAAGCCATTTGTGGTAAGAGGATCCGGATGTGCAAATGGCTGAGTTCCCTGATATTGGGTTGTTTTTTCCACCAGATGAAAAACAGATTTTTTTTTTTCCAACTGGCTGCAGCTCCATTCAAGTAATGACAAAATGTACCTATGGTGGCACGTTATATCCACCGTTAAGTCTTTAAAAGAGAAGACTTGCTTGGTGTGAGGCCCTGCATGGCGACAGGTGGTGTCTGATGTTTCTGTTCAGTAGCCACTGGACCCCTTCTGCATGGGACTCTCGGGGGTGAGCCGAAAGGAAACGCGTGAGGAAGGAAGACCACAAGGCAAAGAGAAGGCAATGGCTCGCTAGGCTGAGATTGCCTCGGAGACCCACACCAAGGAGGGCCTGGCGAGGGTAGAGACGAGGGAGTCCCCCCAAGGAGACCCTCAGGACAGGCCCGATCCCGTGGGGGCTGGGAGCAAAGGCCCTCCCCCATCACCTGTTACCTGAGCAGTAACCTAGGTGTCAGGCTCAGTAGGCAGGTGGAAGGGATGAGGCCAGAAGCTGGGAGGCCACTTAGGAGGTTTCCTTATGGAACATTGATTAAGCTCCTACTGTGTGCTGGCAACTTGCTGAGTCCAGAGGTGGGACAGAGAGAAGATGAGAAAAGACGGACCAGATCCTGCCTCCCCAGGCCTCTATTCTCGGATGGTGATCTGGGGAAACAGCTGTTGTGATGCATCATGAGGAAAATAAACAAAAGAGAAGAAGAAGCCGGAAGCAGGAGCCAGCCCGTGTGGGTGTTGGCTTTACTCCAGCCAACAATGTAAACAGAGTGAGATTAACATGTTCAAAGGGCTTTGCATCCATTCCTTAAACCATGCATTTCGCTTTCAGAATGTGTGCAAGCCCTGGGAGTACAGAGCGCTCCAGAAACGGGCGTGCAACCCTTCTCGTCCCTTTGCACAGCCGCCCTGTCTCTGCTTCCTCTCCCCTCACTCTGGGACATGCTGATGAAAGGGTCAGGGAGCTTCACTTTCTCTTTCAGTGAACTGAGTGTGCTTCCAGAGCAAGTTCTGAGCCTTTTCCCCCTGCACCTGATTTTATTTTTTTGAAGCTCACACTCCTACTAGGGAACCCGGCTCATGTGGCCGCCCCACGTAGGCAGAGGTGTTTTAAATGCCATGTAGACAGAGCACAACTGAGCCATGTCTGGACATCGTACGTTTTTAGCCATGTAAAAAGAGCAGGGCTTTGTTGGCGCTGCGGGGATTAAGTTTCAAATCTGTTAGATCCGAGATCTCAGCAGCTGCCAAGGCAAGTCACCCGGTTAAATAGCGACTCTACAAATAGATCGCTGCCAGGAACTCCTCCCAACAGTGGGGCTGTGGGAAGGCTTCGATGCAAGGACAGGGCGGGAGCCTTTACTTCCCTTAGCCTACATCCACACCAACACCCTGGGTCACCACAGAGACCGCAGGACTCGTACTCGCTCTGGGCGCCTCTGCCATTTGGGAAGGGTAATTTTAGCACATGCGCCTGGAGTTCATTTACGCCTTTGGTTTGTGAATAGATGGTTTGGCAGCTTTGGGGCACCTCTAGTTGAGGACATAAGAAGGAGTGGGCAACTGGCATTGTCAGGCTAACAGTTCCGGCTAAAGCCTTTTTGTCCCCAGTGTGGGGGCTGGTTGTGCAAAAGCAAGTCCTCTTGGCCACATCAGCCTCCCGTGACAGGATCTCCTGATTCCTTTTAGGAATATCTGTGGGAATATTTTCCCTGTTGGATGAAAAGGGGAAACCAGCTGGGTGTACTACAGCTCTGTACTACAAATCAGTTCAGCTCAACTCAGAAATTCTGTGCCACCTGGAGTTAGCAAACCCCATAAGTTATGGGCTCCCCAAAGCTGCTCTTAGTTTTAGATACCAGCCATGCTGTAGGGACCTCCAAGCCACTCATACTTCTGAGCCACTGGCTACAAGTTTGAGGGGTTTCCACAACACCCTTGAATTTGATAATTCTCTGGAACGACTCATAGTATTCAGTGAGTTCCGGAGTTACCTATTCTCAGGAGAGGTAAAGATACCTGTGTCCTGTAGCCACAGGCAGTTTAATTGTACTTTTCTGCATGTCCACCCATGGCTCCACCTTTCTGAATGAGATTAGAAAGACTCACATGTGCTTTGAAATTCTGATGGGTCTGCATGCCGTCCAAAGACCCAAGGAGCTGCCAGAGTTGATACAGAGATTTCCCCACATTTCATACGATCACGAAAAGAGTTGGTCCCCAAGATTGCATTTAATTCTGCTACCTTGGGTCTTGAGCTATTAAAACTTTATAGAATTCTTTCACAGCCTTCCCCTGGGACCTTCCCATGCTGGCGGGTGCTACACTTCAGAATTTATGCTCTTTCCTTTCTGAAATTGAAGATTTCATGTCTTCCCTTGCCGCATCTCACTTGGGCCAGAGTGGAACAAATTACCTTGGCAAAATACATCCTTACCAACTGGTAACACTGCAGGAAAGAAACTAAATCCACACTTGAAATAAATCAGAGTAGAATATTTTGAAGATCGTTCAGAAATAACATGCTACTGGCTAACCCATTATATGAATACAGCTATGTCTGGGTGTGTGATCTCCGGGTGAAGACTCACCCCGCAGAGGTCCCAGGAGTTGGCCTGGGAGACACAGGCCTGGAGAGGAGGACAGATGCCATGGCAGAGCGGGAATTGGAAGAGTAAGGGCTTGCCTTTGGGGAAGGGAGCAAGCTTCCATCCTACTACTGGTTATTTTGAAAAACAGCGTCCAATTAATTCAAATTTCTGGTTATTGATTCTAAACTTTCTTCCCCAAAAACAAGCCAAGAAAGGGGCACCTGACCTGAATTCAGCTAGGTTTTCTTTCAAAATATTCTTCGTAGAGGTGACCTCAGACTTTAAAATGAATCTCCCTTACGGAAGCAGAAGAAGAAAACAGGAAGAGGGGTGCCTGGGTGGCTAAGTAGGTTAAGGCTCTGCCTTCGGCTCAGGTCATGATCCCAGGGTCCTGGGATCGAGCCCCGCATCAGGCTCTCTGCTTAGCAGGGAGCCTGCTTCCTCCTCTCTCTCTCTCTCTCTCTCTCCCCCTCTGCCTGCCTCTCTGCCTACTTGTGATCTCTCTCTCTCTCTGTCAAAAAAATAAATAAAATTTTGAAAAAAAGAAAACAGGAAGAGGGGGCAGAAGAAGACTCGGTGTATCCGTGTAGGCAGGTGCCCCCACAGCCCCATAACACCTTCTCCTCAGTTGACCCCTAAGACTTCCATTGGAGAGGCATCCAGGTCACTGTGATGGTCATCAGACAGATGAGGGAACCAAGATTAAGAACTTTTGAATTATTTTCCTTCATAATAGTATACAAGGCGCGTGTGGCTTTAAAGATCTACAAATATTCTGTGGGTGCCCCTCCTTCAGTACTTCCTATAAAGTCCATTTGACCTGACTGGGCTTTTTCCAACCCACTCCCTGATGAAATGACAGGATAATGAAAGGAACTTATTGGAACTTGGGAGATATTGAATCTGTTGCATGAAATGGCCAGGGTACCTTGGCCCAGCCTCCTCAGCCATCACGCAGAGGTCATCTGGATACATGACCATGACTTAGATGTTTGTAACAAAGATGTGCTCTGTGGGAAGAGGCAATTTCAGACTTTCACGAGTCATAAACGCCTCCCTCCAAAAGCACATCTTAAACTTTTTGGAAAATACTTTAGTAAAAAGAACCATAATCCTAGCTTGGAACTGATTTTTTTTTTTCCTGTAAGTATAGCAGCTCTCTCATGAATCATACTAATTCTACTCTAAAATTATACTTGACCCCTCAAAGGAGTTGGTCCAACTGCATACCTCCAGACCATGATTCAGCCCTTCTGAGTGCTAAAAATGTAATTTTGCTCTCCAACAGCTTAAAACAAATTGATGTATTTATATCCTACCAATCTGTAAGCTCTCAGGGTGTGAATTGGTTGTTTACTTTAAAGAGCAGACAAAAGTAAGAATTTGTAATAGTGGTTCTTCTGCTCTGAAGGCTGGATGCCAAGAGCAGACAGAGCCCTCTGGGATCATATAACCCGCTTCCGGTAGTTGTGAGGAAAGAAGGCGCCCCTTGCGCTGGAGGGGAGGAAAGTCCTGCCCCCTCCTGCCGATAACTGCAGACTTGTCCCTGCATTCATCAGAGGAGTGTGGGTGATAGTGGCTGGCATTCATGGAGTGCTCCCTGTCCTTCTCATGGAAGAAGACACTTGATCTCCACCTTTGAGGGGAGCTGCTGACATCTTTCCCATGCTACTGTGGGGGAGACTGAGCTGGGAAGCTCAGGGCAGAGTCCTCACCAAGTTCTTTGCCAGTGCTTCCTTAGCTCCACTGTGTGCTTAGAGCCCAGGTCCCCTGGTTCCCTGGCCACCCAAGCCCAGACACAGGAACCTTTATCAGAAGTGCATAGGAACTGACTGTGTTTATAAGCAGAGATCCCAGCAGCAAGGCTAGGTCCCAGCCAGGGACTAAAGGGCGCAGACGCTCACAGCAGTTAGCATTAAACAGACAGGGCCCAACTGGCCCAGCTTCTTTCCCGCAGGACAACAGTCTGGACAGTCTGACAAACAACCAATGTTTCACTTACTACTCTACAAGCTGAGCCATATCCAGAGAGTTTCATTAACATAAAATATTTGAGCAGCGATTTTAACTTTCACTCCTGTGTGCCGGGTCTGACCTGATTGGCCAAGTGTTGCCTTTTATTTTTCTCCCTCAGCTGTGTTGGTCATATCCGTCATTTAGTGAAAAAATGGAGCCACACACTGAAAGTTGTATTTTTTAATAAAAATGGATCTGTGATCTGGGGCTTGCTTGTGTTCACAACTCGTATTTGCAACAATACAGTAATTCATATGTCAGAAAACAGAGCTGCCTCCCCAGAGCTTGCGAGACGTCTACAAGTGTCATACTCGGTTTATGAAACGCCACACTGGGCCCCTGAGCCTTGTAGGCTTGTTCACCTGGACACAGGGCAGCCTGACAAAGCAGATGAGGGCATGTGCTTCGGAAGAAGCCTGTCATTTTATGGAGAGACTTGGGTCTGGAACCAGAGGCCTGATGAGTCAGGCTTGATTCTGGGCTTTACGATGGCCCGGCCCCAAGGCTTCAAGTCTGTCATGTGCCAGTGAGCTTCAGGATCCCCAGGCAGGGCTGACACAGGGTCACAACTGCAGATCAGTCAGCGAGGTGGCTGTGATGGGAGGGGCCCAGCTGGCTGGCCCTCCCTACGCACGCATGGCAGAGGTCTGGAAATGGAGGTGATGCTGGATTTCTGCTCAGAAGGGCTGTCTAGTGGCTGAAGAATGCTCCCGCCCAAATTCATGTCCACCCAGAAGCTCAAAGTGTGACCTTATTTGAAAACAGGATCTTTTCACATATAATTAAAATCATACTGGATCTGCCTAGGCCCATCGTGACTGGTGTCTTTAAAAGAAGACAGACACATACACACAGAAGAAGACCGTGTAAAGAAACAGATGGAAGTGATATATCCACAAGCAACGGGACACCAGGGATTGCCAGGAGCCGCCACAGCTGAAGTCCCTGGAAGGACAAGCATGAGCTTGGCAACGGTCACCAGCTGACACCCTGGCGAGCAGTGTAGCCCTCATAGACCACATGGAGATGTTCTGAATGGACACTCTCTGCTGAGCCAGTGAGCACGGCCTCCAGCCAGGAGCAGCAAGGCGCCAGGCTCGCAGGAACGAGAAAACACACAGCAAGCCTGGAGAAGGAGGAATCCGCGGGGCCAGGCTTCCGAGTGGCAGCAGCTGAGTAACTGTCTGCCCTGAGTGAACCCAGTGTGGGGGATGAGCGTCTCCAGCATTTCCTCATGCCCATCTCATTCATTCTGGAGGCAGAGGCTCAGGGAAGCGTGTGCCTGGTCCCATGGGGGGCGAGGGTGGCCTGCATGTCCCTTCACTGAGAATCAGCCATCGCGGCTTCCCCAGGGTGGGCAGGCCCAGATTTGCCTCTCCACCCAGATGGGGCTGTGGGGCAAGGTGGGAGATGATTCCCCAGGGGGAGCCCCAGGCCGCATTGGGGAAAGGGAGGGGATGGACTCCAGGGGTCAGAAATGAGTGTCCAGCCTGCATTGGGCATTGTCCTGCAGAGTGGGGACCGGAAGGTGTGACATGCATGGTCTGCTCACTACCGTGGGCACCTATGTCTACCGCCTCCCCCACTCTTCTCCTGAAGGTGGGCTTGCTGTGGGGTGTCCCAGGCCCTGGGGGATACAACATCACCCAGAGGGCAGAGCACAGGGTGCTTCTTCCTGGTTTAGCCCTGTCTGGCAGCCGCTGCTTCTGCAGGGCTCAGCTGGCTCCAGAGATGGGAGCCGGAAACCAGGCAGGGGGGTGATGGGAGGACTTTAGCCATGGCCAGGGCAGCCACAGCTCTTGGACAGGATCAAGCATGCCTCCTGTCCTCAGCTCTTCAGAGGCCACAGAGGTCTCAGGGCCAGGAAGGAAGGGACAGGAGCTTGCCCAGGGCCTGAGGCCAGGGTGGGAACCAGGCTGCCCAGGGCCCAGGCCAGAACGACAGGAGACTCCCGGCAGTAGGGTAACAACTTCCAAACCGTCGTGCAGGCGTCACTCTCCTGCAGATGGAGGAGGAACGTGCAGCGGACCAAAGAGCATTAATTAAAGTGTGCTTTAGCAGAGGCACAGTTAAAATCTAAACAAACAGTGTGTGCTAAGTGCAGGAGTTTGGGGCAAATGGGCTCACAGTATCTCTTTATTTACCCAACACCTGTGACCTGGCAGGCAGGCGCTCTACTCCATGCTGGGAACTGAAACCTACCCAAAGACACAGGCATCTGAAGGCAGAGACTTGACGTGTTTACATCTGAGCACCAGGCCTATGACAGGGTCTGTGCAATGTGCATGGTGGATGCTCAGGAAACCTTAGCCAAATGTGCAAATGAATGAACACATGAACGAATGCGTGAAGAAGCCAATAGAGGAAACAATCTAAACATCTAAATGCGGCCAGGATGGGACGGAGCTTTGACCTACAGAGAAGAAAGCGGTCAATTCAATAGGCAATCCAGTAAGACTGCCTAGGGGAGGCAGCACTTCTTTGAAGCCTGAAAGATTGAGTAGAGCTTTGGGGCCTGGAAAAGGAGGTCACAAATATAAATAAATAAATGTTACATATTATTTACCCAGATATGTTTACCCAGAAGCAAGAATGATATTTCTGAGGAACTTGTACAAGGCCAAATGTAATCAGTTTCTAGAACACTAAAGCACTTTTGTACATGACAGAAGAGTGGCACCAGGATTCCCCAGAGGAAGTAAGGGGTGGGGGCCAGAGTTTGGCCAGAGGTTCCAGGGGGAAGGTCTAGTCCCTGTCCCTCTGCTGATGGGGCATTACAGTGAGGGGTTAGATTGCTCTCCCTTGGGAGTGCGGCAGGACGCACAGAAAGGCCAGAGGCTCAGGAGTCCTTCCCTGGAGAAGGGACCCATCACAGGCTGAGGGGCATGCCCTAGGTCAGCGCAGGAAGGAGGTTGGCCTCTTTGGGCCCAAGAAAGCACATGAGTGGGGGGGTCAGAATGGCAAGAACTAGCATTACTGGACAGTGCCCTGTGCCTGGTACAGTCCTGGAAACTTTGCCCTTTAAAAGCCCCAACTGGAGAGGCAAGTTCCTTCTATTCTCAGCTTCCAGAAGAAAACATGGAAGCTTAAGAGACAAAGTCACTTCACCAGGTCCATCCATGTGGGGAGGGAGGAGCTTGGACTTCCACCCAGAACCTTGAGACCAAAATTCATGAACTTTCTAGATCCAGATAGTTGGCAGTGACTTGCCACTGAGAGGGGAGGAAGGTGGTCCCAGCTTTGGAAGGAGCCTGTGCCGAGGTGTCAGAATCCTGCCCTTGCCGAGCAGACCTGCTCAATAGATTACTGTCCTCCCAGACTGGACCAGACATGGGTCCCAGAGGGAGTGGCCTGGGGCAGCTGAGCTCAGTGCTTTTCTGTCCTGGAGCAACCCCAGCCCCTGCCATTTCTTCTCAGGACAGACCTTTGAATGGGAGACTCTGTTCCCTTGGGGTCGCACTAGCCTCTTTAGATTCCCCCACCTTCTCCAGGGTTGCAGTCACACAAATAAATCAAAGTGGCCATTTCTGTGTTGGTGGGGGATAGAGGGGGGGGCAGATTTCAGTGGGGGGGGGGGTCAAGGTGAAAAATGACATGTTGCCAAGTGGGCCTGCAGCCAAATTATAAATGTCCAGGGGGTTATCACCCTTGGGAAGGCTGGGCCATTGTCCGTCCCTCCAGGTGGCCCGTATCCCTCTCCTGTCACCCAGCACTCCTCAGGGGCTTTTAGAGAGGGGTCCGCTTTTGCCCTGAGCTCTGGGATCATGGGGAAAAGTAAACCCATCAGAGAGAATATGCACCTACCCTCTATCGGTGTCTTGTGAAAGGATTTTCAAGGTAAAATAGTGACTCTCCTACAAATACAAAAACAAACGTGTCAGAGATCTTACTTCACTCATCCGTTAATGAGGGAACCAGTAAGATGTCACCAGTGGTTTAAAGGAGCGCTGACTGAATCCACTAACACATGCAAAACAGTGGTGTCCGGTTTGGGTTTCTTGGACAAGGATCATTTGCATGGTTATCGGTTTTCTATGATTGGCAGAGCCTGAAAGCACAAAGACGAGGAAAGGTAGATAGCGGAAGGGTGAGCTAGCCCGGCCACTCCGTCACCTCGCTTGCCTGACGAGCTGCGCCCACAAACTGCCGGCAGGCCTCTCTGCTCCCCACCTTCTTCTGGGCACAGACCCCCATTCCGCCCCTGTCCTGCATCGTCATCGCCTTTGTGACGGCTACTGGACCATTCCCAGCAGCATAAAAACAAGCTGTTACGCCTCCCACCTAAAATCAGCAAAGAAACGTTTTTAAAGAAAAAGAAAAATTCCTTGATCCCACTTCCTCTGAAAGCTACGCTCCTTGTCTTTGCTCTTCTTTGGGGTAAAACCCTCAGAAGAGTTTTCCAGACTCTGCTGGACCTATCCCTGCTTCCCTGCTTGAGCCCACCTGACTGGATTTGGCTGCCACTTCCCTGAGGTGCTTGAATTTGTCCCCTAGCGCCCTCACGACAAAGTACCACAGATGGGGGGCTTCACCAACAGACATTTTTTTTTCTCACAGTTCTGGAGGCTGGAAGTCTGAGATCAAGGTGTGGTAGGGGTGGCTCCTTCTGAGGCCTTCCTTCCTTGACATGTGGACAGCTGTCTTCTCTCTGGGTCCTCGCATCGACCCCCTGTATATATCTGTGTCTTGATCTCTTCTTATGAGGATACCAGTCCTACTGGATTAGGGCCCACTCCAGTAACCTCATTTTACCATAATCACAGTCACAGTACAGTCACATTCCAAGATCCTGGGGTGTTAGGGCTTTGACATATAGATTTGGGGAGGACATGATCCAGCCCATCACAGTTATCAAGGACAACAATGACCCTGTGAGTACACAGCCTCAGCCTCTAACAGTTGCTTCCCTGCCCCCTGAGCTGGTTCCTTCGATTCTCTTTGATTTCTTGATTTCGGAGAACCTCAGGGCTCAGACCCCGGCCCTCTTCTCCTCTTTATGTACTCTCGCTCCCTTATCCTCATTCAGTCTCCTGGCTCTAAATTTCATCCATAGACTGATGACCCCCAGCTGTACACCCCCAGTCTGGACCTTCCTCCCAAAGTCCAGACTCATACCCAGCTGCCTGCAGAATATCTCATAAGGAATTGTCCAGTGGACATCTAAACTCCACCTTTCCAAAGCCTTAACCTTGACTTTCCATCCCAAACCTCTCCTTAAATGGTGTTGACAGTGGCCAAAGTCTTCAGTCACCCTTGACTCCTCCCTTCCCTCACACCCCACGTCCAATCTGTCTGGAAATACTCTTGAAAATACATCCAGAAACCGTCACCTCTCACCGCTTCCCTGCAACCACCTCGATCCAGGCCATCATCATCCCACACCTGGATTACTGTGCCCTGCTGCTAACTGGCCAGCCTGCTCTGTCCTTGCCTTCCCCTACAAAAGATAATGTCATTCCTTTTATCAAAACGCAGCAGTGCCTCCCAGTCTCATTCAGAGTGAAAATTCAAATTCTTCCATGGTTTCTTTCAGCTGCCACATGCACCTGAAACATACCAGGCACACCCCTGCCACAGGGCCTTTGCACTGACTATCTCTCTGCCTGGATGCTCTTCCCCTGGATCTCTACTTGGCTACTTCTCTTGTGTTCTTCAAGTATTTGTGCCAGTGCCACCTGTGCATCGAAGTTTCCCCTGATAGCCTTATTTGATATCACAACCCCTTCCCAGAGGCTACCCTTCTACTTGGGTACACTCTCAGCTCTTATCCAGCTCGGCTTTTCCTCTTCCATAGCACTTGGCTCCTCTAGCCTGATACAGAAACTCCTTATGTATTCTGCTTTTTGTTTACTCTCTCTCTTCCACTGGAATGTAAACCCTCAAGTGAGGATTTCATTTTTTGGTTCACTAGTGTCTCCCAAGCACCTAGAACAAAGTCAGCACCCAGCTCCTTCCCTGGTTTCACACAGTGTCTTTTCCAACATAAGAAAGCATTTGGTTTCCTTGCCTCTGCACCACAGCCCTGTGCCCCATCTCCCAGGAGGGACCCCTGAGGCTTGGCAGGTGAAGTGACACACCCAACCAAGGTCACCAAGCTGGGAGGACAAAAAGAATCCAAACCCAAGATTTGGTTGCCCCAAGCCTGCAGTCTTTCCCCAAGAGGTGAGAAGGTCTTGGAGAGCAGCACCTGAGTCAGGTGTGTCAGGTCTGCCCTGTGCCACCTCCTTCCATGTCCTTGCCAGCCCCCTCCCCGACTCCGCAGCAGAGCCCTGCGGATCAGATCAGAGGGTGCAGATGTTGACAGAAACTCATATTTTTACCAGGAAAGACGGGCTCCGTCGCCGTGGGAGAATTTAATCTCAGAGTGGCATGCCCTTGTCCAAGACGTTGTCCAGGCAGCCTGCAACCCAAAAAGGCTCTGACCCAATTAGCCTCAAAGGTCTGCAGCACCTGGCACGAGATTTGGGGACTGCTGGCAGCAGCAGCCCTAATCCCGTCCAGAAAAAGGAAAAGAGAGAAAGAAGAAATGTACTAATGCAGCTGATAACTGTCCGTGGCTCTCGGCGTGCTGGCACTTGGGCACAGGAAGAAGAATTCCCAGGACCAGGGCAGGGAACACGGCTCGAAAACCTCCAACCCGGGCAAATACTCCTGGGTGCTAGTATTTGCTCCAGGAGAGGCCGAAGATGTGTGTTTTGTAAAATGGTCGTCAGATGTGGGTGGATGAAGCGGCCTGCGTACCCCCCCACCCTGGGTTCTGTTCAGTTCCATGCACAGACACAAATCCGGCTGTGTGGCTGCCTCAAGTGAGGGACCCACAGGTATTTGGAGAAAGAGTCCCTTGGACTCTTGGGCTCACTTCTAGTTATTAGGGGACTAGAGAGCTGGTGAGAGGGGGGAACCAGGGAGGGATGAGTATGGCCTGGACCTCTCCCAGCTCTACGCTGCCCCTTGTTCCAACCATCCTCCACCCCACCACCACCCCTGCCAGTTGTGGCTTTCTCCTGCCTCTGGTGCGTGATGCCTCCCTCTGCTGGCTACTGGGGGTAAACGTTCCCCCAGAACAAGGCAGGTACAGATGAAAACCCTGGTTTCCTTCTGCCCACAGATGAAGGCTCAGCCTTTCACAAGACTTGAACCAGGTGATTCAGGAAAGCTGGTGGGGGGAAGTCGTTAGGAACCATACCAACAGGTTCATTTCAAATTGCGGCTTTTGGATCCCATAAACACTGCAGCCAGTCCCAAATAGCTGATTCTACCTGGCACCTCTCTGACCAGGTTGGAAGGTCCCTGGCACCTTGATCTCTGGGCTCAGAGCTTATCTGGCAGTTCTGTGGATAGTGACCTGGAGCCTTATGGGGACTCAGAGGCCATCTGGGAAGCAGCACAAGAAGGGGTTCCAGTCACCTTCTATGATAATTGGCTTTTACGAAGAGACTGTAGCGCAGCTTCCTGCACTGTCTTTCGGAAAATTTTCAAAGCAAGGAAATGCAAAGAATCTATTTTCCCACTTAGAACCTGCATTTGTTTCCTAGGGCTGCCGTAACCAAGAGCTACAGGCGGGGTGGCTCACACAACAGAAATTTATGGTCTCTGATTTCTGAAGTCGAGAAGCCCCAGATCAAGGTGTTGGCAGAGTTGGTTTCTCCTGAGGCCTCTGTCCTGTGGCTTTTAGATGCCATTTTCCTCTCTGTGTCTTCTCACCATCTTCCTTCTGGGTGTGTCTCTATGTCCAAATTTCCCCTTTTCATAGGGGCTACAGTCATACTGGATTAGGTAGGGCTCATCCTAATGACCTCGTTTTAACTCAATCATCTACAAAGACCCTATTTCCAAATAGTTGCATTCTGAGATTAGCTAGGGGGTAACACTTAAACCTACGAAACTGGGGTGGGGACACAATTCAACCCATAATAAAACCTGAAAGTGGGGACAAGATAGATGACATGAACACACAAGTTAGGATCCCAATATATGATCTGCTGTCTGTGAGCAAGGCCCCTCCCAGTTTGGGCAAATACAATAGTGGGATGTTGATGGTATATGCGTCAAGCGCAGGCTCCAGCATCTGGGGTCAGTCTGGAGCCCTTGGGCAAGTCCAGGCACCTTTCTGCACTGGTGGGTCTGCTTCAGAAAATGGAATAACTCAACCTCAAGGAGGTTTTCATGAGGCTTACAGATGAAAACTGTTCATGGAGATTTTTGGAATCATTCAGAACTCTTACTTGGCTTCACAGGAACCGGTTGCCCCTGAATGAGCAGGCTGGCAGAAATATGTCTGTTCCTGGGCACAGGGACCGTCTCCACAGGAACAGGAGACGTGTGGGTTGATTTGACCCAACAGCCAGTTCATCTCCACCATTTTAAAGATGACTTGATACCCCCAAAAGGCCCCGGGCTGAGCAATTGTTTTAAAGCCGTGATGAGGTTTAGGATGAATGGAATTGTCTGGAACATCTATAAAGGGAACCCAGAAAGCCCAGGCAGCCGATCGTCAGAAGATCATGCTTGGGCTCTGTGGATTGTCTGCCCAGGGCAGCTCAGGCCTCTGTTTGGCATCTCGAGACCTGTTAAAAAGGCTGCTGTGGTTTTCCTGTTGACAAGGCAGACTGAATAAAGGGTAGAAATACAGGAGGACTGCACCCATGAGGCAGGGTTATCGGTGAAGAGGAAACGTCAGTGGGTTTCTGGAAGATAAGGAAATGGATGGGGCCATGTGGCAAGATAAAATGGGAGAAGAAGCCAAGACACAGGAGCCTGCATGGGAGCACTTCAGGCCTGATGGGGGAGGGAGTAAGAGGAACATCAAGAGTGTGGTGGTTATGAGACACCTACACCTGTGCGCCCCCACCAGCTCCCCTTCCAAGCCCCCCACTCACAGCGCAGGGAGAGCCCAAGCAGACCATGGGGCCGTCAGGAGAGAAAGACATTGTGTTCAGAAGTGCCTTCCTCCAGTGGGAAATCAGAGCACCAGGGGCCGACCTCCCACCCACCCTCAGAGGGAGCCCAGTTGTTGTCACGCCTTCCTGGGGTTCAGAGACCCCGTTCTGGGAACCAACACAAGAATTAAAAAAGAAGAAGAAGAAGAAGAAGAAGAACATAACTGTCACTAGATGGGAGAGGCCAGGAAACAGAGAGTGGGATGAATCACCTAAATTCTCACGGACCCTAACAGGATCAGTAGCTACTCCCTAAACTTGGCAATTGAGGAAGCAGGAGAAGCACGGCATCTAGCAATCGAGCCCCTATCCGGAGAATCACCACTGACAGAGCAGGGAGTTGTCCTGCAGTGAGTAGGATGGGGTTGGGGATGGGCCAGGAAACTGCTGCTTTTCACCCCACACTCTTCCACTCCATCTGATTGATAACCAAGCACCTATATTGTTGTAAACTGTTTTTTGTAGGTTTTTTGAAGCACGAGAACATTTTCACAAGATTGATGGGGCCTGGGCACCAACCATGATGGAGAAACTTACTGGATCCCCATTTTCAGACTCTGTTGGCAAACATCTGCCCCAAAGACATTAGCCTTCCCCTGTCCCCGACTCAACCTGAGGCAAGTGAATTTATGTGCCGATTTGGATAGAAAAGACGGAGAAGGGGTGCAGTTTGAGGGGAAAGAGCAGAATAAACATTTAAACAAACATTTAGAACTTGGACTATCCAATCCACCTTATATTTATTCTTTAAAAATAAAAAAAAAGGACAGTGCTGATAAAGCAGTCCTGAGAGCTCACAGGGCGTGTCCAAAGGTGACAGTTTGGTGAATGCAGATAGAATCTGAAGGTCCTTCTGAGAGGTGTTCTGGAACTTTCTTTGCATCTCATAGGCTAACAGGTTGATCAGGACGACTAAGGGGGCAAAAGGAGAAAAATAATTACAAATTCGTGAGTCAAAATTCTGTGTTCTATTTCTATTCTAGAGGAACGATCTTTCTTTCTTTCTTTCTTTCTTTCTTTCTTTCTTTCTTTCTTTCTTTCTTTCTTTCCTAAAGCAAGAACTTTCGCCACAAATACATGTGTGAGCAAATGCTATAAAGTCCCCCAGCTGAACAAATTGCCAGGTCTGTACATGCAGCTGCCTTGACTGCAGGTGGAGCATCTTGTTTAATTAGATAAAGATTAGGTAAGTGAGAACAGAGGGGCAAGAAATGTCTCTGCAAATTGCCTTTCTTGCATAGGCCTGCATCCTACTATAGTTTGCCTTTTAGCTACATTCACACCAGACATAAGATGCCACTGGCTCAGGAGTGTGAGATTAGAGAGGTGAGACCATAGCTTTTCTTATCCTGCCCAGTCCACACTGTGAGGTTGGAGTTCCCTAGAGATGAGGCTAGGCCCATCTTTAGCAAGGTCTGTACCCTAAGACCAAGGCCAATGTCTACACTGTAGATGACTCAGTGCAGCAGGGGAAGGAAAGACTTAATGGGTCCCAAGTGTTGGGTTTCTGGATGCTGGGTGTTCATTCTCTGTCCTGGGACATGTTTAAGATGTGTAGACTTGCATGTGTAGGAAAACACACTGCACCAAACACTCATCATCACCTCCGCCCTAGAAGGGAGAATAGGGAGGAATCAAGATTCTAAACATGAGACTCTCTATACAGAAGAGCCGATGGTGTAAGTTCCAGTCCAAGCCCAAACGCAGGAGATGTCTTCCACCTGGAAGAAAGTCAGGCAATAGAGTTGCCTCTTATAGAGGTTTTTTGTGCTATGCTGACCTTCAACTGATTAGATGAAGCCCACCAACATTAGGGAGGGCCAGCTGCTTTATTCAGTCTACTGATTCAAATTCTAATCTCATCCAAAAACACCATAGACACACCCCCAAATAATTTTTGACCAAATATATGAGCCCCCCATTGACCCAATGAAGTAGAGACAACATGAACCATCACAGGTGAATCACACCCCTGGCATCTATGCTAAGGGTCTTGTGTGCCAGGGTCCCTGAAGCCACAGCCTTCCCAGGCCCCAGCTGAGCCCTATTGATTTATTTAATAAACACTGACATAGTACTTGGTATGTGCCAGGCACCATTTTACAAATGTAACTCATTTCTTGGTGCAAAAAAATCCCAGAACATGTATCTCAAGAAACCTGAGAGTATGCTTTTGGGATAACCATGGCAGTGAGGGGTGCAGGGAGTATTTTTCATTTTCATTATTATGCCCTAATGGTCTTCTGGAAAGAGGGCACTGATTCACACTCCCACCCACAGTGTAGGCAAATGCCTACTTCTCATCCTCATTAGTCCTGGGGCATTTCAGTTTCCCACTTTGGCTAATCTGATAGGCGAACAACAGATTTCACTGTGGTTTGTTTTACATGACCTTCATCAAGTATGAGGCTGGGCACATTTCCTGCATTTTTTGGCCATTTGTATTTATTTTTCAGTAAATTGCCCGTTCACATCCTTTGCCCATGTTTCTATTGGGTTATTTTTTTCTAATCGATTTATGTGAACTCTGTAAGACAGGGAAATTGGCCTGTCACATTTGTCTGCTACAGATGTTGCAAATATGTTCTTCCCAGAATTTCATCTCTCTCTTGGCTCTGTTATAGTCTACTCCATCAAACAAAAGTCTCAGATTTTTATGTAGCCAAATTTATTGATTATTTGCTTTCTGAACTCTAGGTTTTGCGTTTTGCCTCACTCATGCTCTCTTCCGTAATTTCTGTATCTTTATTGTTTTTAACTTTTTTTTTTCTGAAACGATCACAGATTCGCAGGAAGTTGCCAATATAATTCAGAGAAGTCCCTGTACCCCCATCTAGTTTCCCCTGGTGGTTACAGCTTCCGTAGCTGTTGTATACAACATGAAAACAAGGAAACTGACATTGGTTCATTGCGCGTTGTAGTTCCATGCTGTTTTATCACTTGCATAGGTTTGTGGAGACACCATCACAGTCAAGATAAGGAAGAGTCCATTTCCATAGAGATCTCCCCCATGCTGCCCCTTTATAGTCAGACCAGCCCTCCTTCTCCTACTCTACCACTTCTAGCCCTTGGCAACCATAAATCTACTTTCCATATCTGAGATATTTTTCATTTCAAGGGTTTTATATAAGTGGAATCACAAAATATACAACCATTTAAGACTGGCTGTTTTCATTCATCATTACATACTTGAGATCATCCAAGTTGTTGCCTGTTTCAAGAGTTCATTGCTTTTTACTGCTGTGAAGTATCCCATGGTATGAATGTTCCAGAGTTTATTTAACAATTCACTAATTGGGGTGCCTGGGTGGCTCAGTAGGTTAAAGCCTCTGCCTTTGGCTCAGGTCGGGGTCCCAGGGTCCTCAGATTGAGACCCCTATCGGGCTCTGTACTCAGTGGGGAGGCTGCTTCCTTCTCTCTCTGTCTGCCTTTTCGCCTACTTGTGATCTCTGTCTGTCAAATAAATACGTAAAATCTTTAAAAACAAACAAAAAAAAAACAGTTCGCTAATTGCAGGGCACCATATTTTTTTCCAGTTTTTTGGCTTTTACAAATAACATTTCTATGAACAATTGGTCTTTTCCCTTCTCTGAGACAGGTACCCAAGGAGTATAATTGCTGTTCCATATGATAAGTGAATGCTTAATTTTTTAAAGAAATCACCAAATTATTTTCTTGCACAGATAATTTTTTAAAAATTCATTCTGTTGACCTCTGTCTTTTAATTGGTGTATTTAGACTAATTACATTACATTTAATTATTATTGTTAGGGCTTAAGTCTGTCATTTTATTTTTTGTTTTCTGTTCCTTCTGTTTCTCATTTCTTGTTTTCTTTTTTGTGCCTTCCTGTGAATTACCTGAACATTGTTGAGAGTTCCATTTTGATTTATAAGTAATGTTTTGGAATTTATCTCTTTGTGTCTTTGGTTACTTTAGTTATCTCATTAAACATGCATAGTAGATCATAGTCTAGTCAGCATCTAACCAGTTTGAATAAAACATAAAAACCTTACTTCTGTTTACATCTCGTTACACTCTCCCATTTATAATATAATTGTCTTAAATATTTCCTCTACATATTTTGTGTATTTCATCAAATAGTGTTAGGGTTTTTGCTTAACCATCAGACATAATTTAGAAAACTTGAGAACAAAAGGAAAGTCTATTGCGTTTACCCGTATTTTCACTCTTTCTATTGTTTCATCTTCCTTTCTGGTATTCCAAGATTCCTGCTTTTATCATTTTATTTCTGTTTTGAGAACTTCCCAGGATGAGAACTGAAAAATGAGATAGTCATCTTTCTAGGGTAGATCAGCTGGTGACAAATGCTCTTTGTTTTCCTTCATCTGAGAGGAGGTTCATTTCTTCTTCATTCCTCTTCATTCCTGAAGGATATTTTTATTTGAGATAGAATTCTGGATTGGTCGTTCTTTTCTTTAAGCTTTCAAAAAATATTGTGCTGCTTCCTTCTGGACTCCATAGTTTCTGATGAGAAAATTTTGTATTTCTAACTATGTTTCTCATATAAGTAAGGTGTTTTCTCTCGCTGTGTTTAAGATGTTTTTCTTTCTGTTTAGGTTACAGAAATTTGAACATGATGTATCTTAGCATGGATTTCTTTAGGTTTATCCTGTTTGGAGTTTACTCAGCTTCTTGCATCTGTGGGTTTATGTCTTTTGCCAAATTTGGGGAGTTTTCAGCCATTATTTCTCTGAATAATTTTTAGCCCCACCCTCTTTCTCCTCTCCTTCCAGGACTCCTTCCAGACCTTGTGTTATCACCCCAAGAGCCCTGAAGCTCTCATTTTTTGTCATTATTGTTTTTAGTCTATTTTCTCTCTGCTGTTCAGACTGGGTCATCTCTATTGTTCTCTCATCAAGTTCACTGATTCTTTCCTCTGTCCCATCATTCTGCCATTAAACCCATTCATCGAGCTTTTATATTGGTTATCTCATTTTTCAGTTCCAAAATTTCCATATAGTTTTTCTTTATTCCTTCTCTCTTTGCAGGAACTTTCTACTTCTACATGCTAAGATGTTCTGCATTTTCTTTTATTTCAAACATGTTCATTATTTCTTGTGGAAGTATTTTTATGACGCTCCTTTAAAATCCCTGTCAGATCATTCTAATATCTATGCAACTTCAGTGTTGGTTTCTCAGTGTTGGTTGATCACCTCATCTCATTCAAGTTAAGATACTCCTGGATTTTGGTATGATGAATCACTTTTCTACTGAAAACTGGATGTTTCTGCCATTATGTTTTGAGAATCTGGATCTTACTTCAATCTCCTATTTTACCAGGACTCCTGTGACATTGGTCTGGCAGGAGAAGGAGGGGGGCACCCCTTACTCCTAGGTGGGGGTAGAAGTGCAGGCTTCCTTGTAGGCCTCACCTGATACTTCCCCAACAAAGAGGAGCAGGGGACCTTGTTACTTACCACTAGATGGGGCTTACTCCCAGGCTCCACACAGAGTGTCCACCAAATTCACAAAGGGAGGGGGTCTCATTACCACCACAGGAATGAGATTTGTGGCTCCCCACTAAGGCATTTTCTGCCACCGCTTCAGCAAAGAGGGGGTAGGTTGGTGTGCCTCATTACAACCTGGAAAGGGTGAAGGTCTAGGCTCCTCACTCAGCCTGTGCTGGCAGGGGTGCGGGTGGGACCTCTGTTTTCAGTGGTTTTAGATGCTTGCAGGAGTATGGAGGTAATTCATTGTCTAAAGTTGCCTGCTTTGCTAGACTGCCTCTTTCCTGATCCTTTGGTCAGAGAGAGCAGATTCTTCTTACGGCTTTTTTTGTCTGCACTTGTTAGCATTTCTAGGTTGCCAGCTTCTCTAATATTCAGTCTGAGATATATAAAGTGTATACACACACACACACACACACACACACACACACACACACACACACACCAAATTTTAAGGAACCCAGTGCCATGTCATTTCTTGGGTCCTAAACTCCCTGGCCTGTCTGTCTTCTCTCCAGCTTTCAGAGACGTCTTATGTTTGTTTTGCATATAATGTCCAGGGATGTTAGTTGTACTTAACAGGCAGAATAGAGAAAAATATCTATTCCACCATTTCAGGAGCAATGGCCTTCTTTTTCAGTTAATACATTCGAACCTCTGACCCATCTAAAATTCATTTTCACATAAAGAGTGATGTAGGGGATCCCAACTTCATTTTTTCCAGACTGTTCTAAGTTATCTTAATACCACTTATTGGATAATCCCACATTCCCTCACTGATCTGAAATGCCATATATCTTTCCACACACAAGCAGGGCTTTTTCTGAATATACTCTGTCTCATTGGCCTGTGTGCTTCCTTAGCGCCAGAGGCTTATCTGTCATTGCACCAAATGTAGGTCCTCTATGCTGGGACTTGCGGCCTCCTTGCACCAAATGTAGGTCCTCTATGCTGGGACTTGCCGCCTCCTTGCTCTTCAGCCCACCTCTGACCCTAAGAGCCCACCTCTGCCGACCCTCTCCCCACTCTCAGAAAGTCACTGTGATATAAAGCCAAATAAATGGCTCTCTCTCTTCTGAAGGCCAGGAGTCCAAAACCAAGATGTTCCAGGTCTGGTTCCTCCTCGGGGTCTCAGAGGGAGCCTCTGCTCCATGCTTCTCAGCCAGCTGCTGATATGCTGGCAGTCCTTGGCACTGCCCGGTTTGTAGATGCACTTCTGCAGCTTCAATCATCACATGGCTGTCTTTCTTCTGAGCATCTCTGTGTCTGCGCTTCTCTTAAGATTGATAAGGACCTCAGTCATATTGGATGAAGGGCCTCCTACTCTATTAGGATCTTGTCTTAAATAATCATATATGCAGTGCTATTTCCAAATAAGGCTACATTCTGAGGATTGGGGAAGGACACGAATTTCGAGGAAATGCTATTATCTCTGTACAGCCCCCAGCAGGATGCCTTGTCAAGACGTCCCCACAGCACGTCCAACATCCACCCGCCTTCCCCTTCTCCTCAGTGCACAGCAGGAGCTCCAACCGCCCAGCTCAATCAGGGCCTCTCTCTGCCCCTGGGTGGGGGTCACTCTGCACACCAGAAACCCACCAACCCATCTCCCCTATTCTGCTCACACCCCACCAACCCCCACGTGGGCTCTTCTTGGATGTGCAAGAGAAATGGCCCATTGAGGGCTCACTCATTGTAGGAATTTCTCCGTCTGGAGTGTACACAGGGTGGGACACCACTTGCTCCCTGCAAGTGGGCACCAGCCGAGGACGCAATCAAGGGGTCCTCTGTCAGAGCAGACAGGGTCCCCAGCACTCAGAAGTCCTGCATGGTAGAGGCAGACATCTGTGAGAATATTTTTCCACTTGCCACCTTGTTCAAAATCCACAAAATCAAAATCATCAGAGTTGCTACTTCGTGTTGAGAACCAATTCAATGTCAGTCATGTCACATAGACTATTCTAATCCTCAGGAAAGCTCTGTGATGGACACACTGCTCCCATCAAACAAAAGGGGAAACAGTTCCAGAAGGGGTCAAGTAACCTCCCAGGGTCACCTGTGAGAAAAATGCAGACAGAGATTTGAAGGAGCTCTGTCTGGCTCCTCCACCCACCTCTGGGCGCCTCTGGGGCTCTCACAACCTGGCTGTTCTGCTGGGCTCACCCTGTAGTACTTATTGGGCACAAAGCCCTGGGTTGGACCTTAAGATAAGTCCCCGGAAATGACCTTCATCTTCAGCCAAGGAGGACCGAGAAGCATTGGGTACAATTTGTCCAATCAGCATGAGTGAAAAGGGGCATCTCACCACAATGTTACTTTAATGGAGATCAAAGTCTCAATGTTCTTTCTCCTTAAATTCAGAGAGTTTGCATTTAAGCTCTTTCAAGCACGCCCTCTTTTTTTTTTTTTTTTTAACAGAATCATTGGTACCAGATAGAGGCCCTGCTGGCAACTTTCCAACCATCATCCGCCAACGATGGTGTTTCCATGAAGCACATCTCCATCTTCACTCTCAGGGAGCAAGATGCCCCCAACGCCAGCTATCCCACCCCATCACTTCTTCCCTGTGGCCAGGCCCTTCTGGGTCTCAGTGATGACCATGAGTCTTGGTGGCTCAGAGGTAGGCTTGGGTATCAGACTCCAGTGTTCAAATCCCCACTCTGCCACCTACCAGCTGGTGACCTTGGGCAGGCAAGAAACTTAAGTTCTCCGAGCTCCCATTTCATCATTGGCACGTCCTCTGCAGGGTCAGTCTCGATCAGCTACAATGGCTCACGTGACGTGTTTAGCACAGTGTCCAGCCCATGGAACATTCCTCAGAAATGCAAACTGTCAGTATTGCCTTCATGGCTAGGACAAGTGCTGTTAATCAGGCGGGACCGTGATCACATGCTGGTCTGACATACATGAGCCTAGACATACATACCAAGCTAGAACCAGAGATGTCAGTCACAGTTTAGACCAGTGACACTCTGAGGAATGGGGTATTGATTACTGGCTTGTGTCCACTAACAGCAGCTCTCCATTTGTGCCGTATCCATGCCCACCTGCGCCTGCTGGCACCTTTCCACAGCCCTGGGAGGAGGCTGGAGAGGCAGCTGTCAGTCATTAGGCAGACAAGCCACAGAGAGGACTTCCCCAGGTCACACATGTGTGCAGGGCAGATGTGGGCGCCAGCCAACCTGGCCCGGGTTCCACCCCTCTGAGCTCTGACATTGGGTTTTTCTGCCTTCTAGCCTCTCACACCTGCATGGGAGGACTCTTGAGACCCTCTCTGTGGATGGCTTCACCATACCTCCTTAATTTGGGGTCCCAGTGTTTCCTGGGGAGACCTTGGAGAGGTTCAGGGGGCTCTTTAAAAACTGTTTTTACTTTTGTCAACTATCACTCAATTCTGTGAAAACCGCTTTTTTAGCTGGGGATGGTGGGGCGGCACAGGGCACGCGAGAGGGGAGCTGTACATATCTTGCCGTATTACCAGTGACCTTCAGCAGAGGACAAGGCTCACCAGTGTGCCCAGCCCCCCTTGGGCCTGAAGCAGTCCCACACTTTAGGCCTGTTCCCATCCATGTCATCTGTCCATGCAGCTGGGGGCACGAAGGACTGCCAGCCATGGGGGAGCTCCAGGCCTCCCTCCTGGATTTGGAGCACATGATGGATGGATTTGGATGTGTGCTCAAATCACAATCGCCCAAAACAATTGATAACTTTTCCCTTTCATCAAACTGTAATGTGCACCCACAATGGGTTGTATGCCTTAAAGACACAGCTGAAACGAACCTCCCCGTTCCCTGCCCTCATGGAGAGACAGACGACAAACCCCAGGCAAGTTATTGAGAAGACGTTGGGTGTGAGGTATGCGTGCAGGGTATTACAACAAGATGACATCATGGAAAGTGCCCCGATGCCCACTTCAGATGGGCTATCACGAACGCTCAACATTTAGAGGGCAGCCACGCTGCCAAGGGAACATCTGAAGGATCCAAGCATGTGAATTTCAGGGAGATGAACATTTCAGGTGGGGAGAAGAACCCATGCAAAGGTCCTGAGGCAGGAATGAGTTTGCCATGCTGAGAAAACAGAGGAGGACCAGAGCTGCTGAATTGTTGAGACCAGGGCAGAGAGGATTCTGCAAGGTATGGTTACAAACCCATCTCCAGCAGATGAAGCCAGAGTCTGAGATTATGCTCTGCCACTTTGCATTTGAGGCACTTTAGAAAAGCCCCTTAGCCACCAAGCCTCATGTGGCCCAAAAAGGGCATGCCCTGTGTGGACACCAACCACAAGTTGCTGTCGCCCCACATCAGGACTCTCCAGAGTTCCACACTGTTGCAGACATCTTGGTCGGTTGATAAGAATGGGACACACCAAGTCCTTGAGACCCAGATGCACTTCTGCATGTCATCTTCTGCAGGGACCACTACACACAATCTCTTCCCCATTCTCTAGACCCCATGGCCAGCTCATGGGTGACCCCAGCCTGACCTCTCTATCTCCTACCATCACCATGATAAGGGAAGCTGCCCTTGTCTAAGCTGCCATTCGTAGCTTGATTGTTTTATGGCGCATTTCTGTTACCTCTGTTCTCTAGCAAGGCTGGCAGATGAGACCCTCTGTCTCAATCAGATATCCTGGTTAATGGAGCATTACATCTATACCTTACATGGATCTCCCATTCTCAGAGAATTATAAAACAATAAAATGCATTTGGCACTAAAACCTCAATGACCATAATTTAATCTGGCTCTGATAAACACAGAGTCTCACCAGGAGAGTCACAATTATGAGTATCGGTTTCTATTTGTACCGTAAATGTGCAAATCTGTAGGTTAATAGACATTTCTGGTAGGGGAAAATGCTGTATCGACCATCTCTTATTATCTACACCCTTTGCCAACCCGGAGAAGTTGCACATACAGATGAGGACGGTTTCCTCCCTCCCATAAAAGCCTGTCTTAACGATGATGTACATTACTCTATTTACTTGCCCTCATTCCCGCCAAAGTTTGCATTCTCGGTGTACGGCAGATGTTTGCAGAACAACCAAATATCTCTGCCCTCCACTCAAGCAAGATCTTCAGCCATGTGCCTTTCCTCCAGGAAGCTGGATGATGCTTGAGAATCAACAATCTGCTCGTGGGTCCTTCTGCCCTTGCCAGTCCACGAACTAATACAAATTTACTCCACCAGTCCCTGGTAATTAGACTCCTCCGAATTGATATGTCAGATGAATACGGCAAAGTTTAAAAGAAGCCCGAATTAATCTCACAGAGGAAAAGGGGCATGAGGCACTCTGAGACACTATTAATGTCAGGAGGATGCAGTAAATTTTATTTTTATCATTCCATGTGGATTGATGTTCTCATTACCTATCACACTCGCATATGATAAAAAGCAAATGTACAAGTGCCTGTTTTCCATAGAGGCGATCTTATACACTGTATTGAGGATGCGATCATTATACTTACACATTTTATAGTAATGTTTTCTTAACAGCCAAAAGCACTTTCATTTAATATTAATAAAACAGATGTTTGGTTGAAAGTGGCTGGAAACCACATGGCGCTCGCACGTTCGCGAATGACAGTGCCTCCCACGGCATCTCTCCGCCCAGAGGCCCCGCCTCCCCACGGAATCTGGGGCGGCCTGCTTCAATCCAACCCCGCTATCTTTCCTCACACCCCCCAAATGAGGGTAAATCAGGGAGAGTAGAAATCCCGTTATCATTAGCCAAGGTCCAAAAGACAAGGAGGCGCTGGAAAATGGACAACGCGTTCCTTCTGCCATTTCTGTATCCTCAGCCCCTTTACCCACACCAACTGTAATTTTGAATGGAATTTAGAAGCAGGCACCTGGACACGTGGCTTTGGCACCCAAGTCAATCCTGATAAAGCTCAAGGGGTGGTGGAAAGGACAACACTTCCGCACAGAGCCAGCAAACGGCAAACACACAGGAGCCCCTTGCAAACTGTTGTTGGGGCTGCGTGACAGCATCTTAGCCCAGCTATGCGCCTGGCCACTCTCCTTCTCATCATAATAACAAAAGCAGCTGGTTGGTAAGTTTCCCCTTGGCAACCTCTTGCTCGGATAGAAGATTTTTGAAATGTGTGGGGATGTTTTCTCTGTAATATTCCGGAAGATCCAACACTTGGCTTGTCCCAGATGACATGCCCTATGAAGAAAAGTGAAAACCCCGCACCGGTGATGCGGCGCCCGGGCTGGCCTCCTTGCCTTCCAGGCAGACAAAGGCTTTACCAGGAATGCCTCCTGCGCATGCCAGGGAAGGAGAGCAAAACTAGCCCAGTGAAGCTTAGGACATGGAACCTGGTGAATCTATTTGCTGGCAGAGCCACCTTCCTGGCAATACACACAAGCAGAGCAATGGTGGGGTGGAAAGGTTGGACACTGTCAGGCTTTGAGGGATAAGATGCCTGCAGTCCTGATCAAAACGGGGTCCTGGAGCACCCCCGGGAGTGGCCCTGCAGGCATGCCAAACTGATGGATGCTTCACTGTGTCCACAAGAAGCCGGGCTGAGGTCTGATTTCAGCTCAGGGCTAAACCCATCTGAACGCATTGCACCACACAAAAACTTCTAATCCACAGAGACGCCAAGCCCTCCGGTCTGTTACCCAGATAACCTGGCCTTGGATGGACACATTATTTGGAAGTCGATTGTTTCATTTGACACCTGATGCAAGACATGCATTTGGTGGGTGCCTGGGTGGCTCAGTGGGTTAAGCTGCTGCCTTCGGCTCAGGTCATGATCTCAGGGTCCTGGGATCGAGTCCCGCATCGGGCTTTCTGCTCAGCAGGGAGTCTGCTTCCTCCTCTCTCTCTCTGCCTGCCTCTCTGCCTACTTGTGATCTCTGTCTGTCAAATAAATAAATAAAATCTTTAAAAAAAAAAAAGACATGCATTTGGTAATGTTTTTAATGAATGACAGAACAAGCGAGTTAACAGATAGAGGAACGCCGGTTTCCTCGGGGGTGATGAGTTAGCGCTCCCAGCAAAATACGTGTGTGTATCAAACTGCCTTTGAGAAGCCTTTATGTGAGCCAGAGAGAACTAGGACAAATGTCACCCCAGCAGGGATTCATGGCCACGTACACAGGCCCTGTTGGGAGCTTGGCGTCATTTCCCAGAAGGCCCAGCTTCGCACCCCCCACAGGACAGTTCTGTGTCCCTGGCGGCACCCATACGGATGGAGCCGTGGGCTGGCTGGTGTCCCGTGCCTGCGGCCCTGAGCAATCAGTCTATATGCCAGAATCCACTCTGCCCAGCCTCTGGAACGAACTCACTTCCCACCTCAAGCTGGGGCCCACGGTCTATGCATTTACATCAGTATCTTCCTGTCCTGCCACCCACCCCTCTTACAGATTATGCCAAGCGGGATGATTAAAGTCTAGAATTTTAAACAACTATGTGAGGCCATGGCAAGACAGAACTGGCCGTTTGAAATCCCGGCAGCTGTAAGCTTCATTTGCCCCAGGAATCGATCGCTACTCCAAGCCCCAGGCACTGGGCGCCCATCCACACCGAGCATAAGCACAGAGCCTGCAAGGCCATGAGCTCCTCCCCTGGCTCCTGGAGAGGAGGGTATGCGGGTGGTGCCAGGAAGCCCAGGGCATTTCAAGGGAATGGTGGAAAATTATGCTTGCTAGCAAAAGGTAAGAACGTCTTGCCAGATAATAAAATGGTCTTCAATAATCCATCAGTTTATACTTAAAATTCTAAAATGTGATAAAATGTGCACATAGACAATGGTCACTCTATGTTCCGAGGGAATCTAAGTAGTCAGGAATGAGCCTCCCTAGACCCTCACCACCTTGGCCACAGGAGCACCAGCCCCACCTGGACCCCACTTCCCTCCTGGGCTACCCCCTCCCATGTCCGCTCACACCCTACCGTTCTGCACACTCTTTTCCCCGGGCTGCTGTAACAGCACCGCCAGCTGGAAGGTGTCACACAACTGAAATGCAGTCTGTCACCGGCCAGGAGGCCCAAAGTCCAATCCCCCGGTGTCAGTGGGGCTGCTTCCTTCCGGAAGCTGAGGGACAATCTGGTCCAGGCCTCTCTTCTCTCCTCTGGGGGCTTCCAGTGATCCTTGTAGCCTCCTTGTTCCCCACTCTGGTCCCCTTGTCACGTGGCATTCCCTCCCTGTGTGGTCACCCCATATCCATGGTGACCTCAACTCAGGATCTTTGCCTTAATTCCATCTGCAAAGCCCCCATTTCCAAGTGAAGTCACGTTCATGGGCATGAAGGACTAGAAGGACTAGGACTTGGACATATATCTAGGGAGGCTGCTATTCCCCCTCCCCCCATGATGTTCATAAGCACCGGGAGCGTCAAGGTTGCCAGCCAGAGTTGCTGAACCTGGTGTTGATTCTGACGCTTCTCCATCCGCACAGCCCATGCGACCAGCACTCCTCTTGCCTGGAGCCCCTTCCCTCGGCCTCCAAGACCCCCATTCTTCCCGTGACTCTCCTCCTGCCTCCCCCCACCTCTCCCACAGGCTTCCTCATCCAGCGGAGTCTCCCCATCATCCTCGTTCAGGTCAGAAATTGTGGTGGTGGCATTGGCTCCTCTCCCTCTTACGCATCCGATCCAATAGCATGTCCTGTGGGCCCTCATCTCTCTCATGTGCTGTATGAGCCTCCCGACTGGTGTCCCTCTTTCTGTCTCACCTAAATCCATTCTCACGAGCAGCCAGCATGACCCTGTGAAAACATGTCAGCTCAAGCCCCAATGCATGGAGGCTCCTTCTAGTTCTCAACTACACACACCATAACCCTACCCCAGGGCCTTTTCACCTGCTGTTGTCTCCCTGGAATGGTCTTTCCCTGGATACCCAAAGGGCTCCCTCCCTTACTTTCTCCAAGTCTTTGTTCCAACATTTTTTTCTCGATAGGACCCCCTGGCCCATCCTATGAAGATTAGCAACTGCCGCCTAGCCCTCCTGATCTTCAATGTCCTTCACTCAAACATACCACCCGCCCCTCAGGGCAAGGGTCTTTGTGTTCAACCCCATGGATCCCAATACCTAGAGGAGGCACTCAGCAAGTTTTTGTCGAATAAATGAAGTAAGAATAGAATGCCATAAAAACAAAATGCTTTCATTGTAAAGTATATCATACATCATAAGGTGATATTTGTATATAATCTTTACATATAGTTCAAAGAATACACACCCACATACCCAGCACCCAGCTTAAAATAAAAATCTGGCTGTTCGTTTGAGCCCATTGCCCTGAATCACAGCCCCCTCACAACCCCCAAAGGTAATCACTATCCTTCATTTGCATGAGTCATTCCTTTGCCTTTCTTTAATGTTCTCCACATACGTATGTCTCCCTAAATACATATAACACATATTCGGCAACTACGTGATAGATATGATAAACATTGCCAATTCACATGTCTTAAAAATATGTAAAAGTGCTGACATTTGTAGTCTCCAAATTAAGGGTGAGGTTCAATTTCCTTCACCTTCTTTTCCGTATTTCCCAAGCTTTTATAACAAATATATATTGCTTTTGCTACCCGCAAACAAGGAGATACACGACCATGGATACCTCAACTATTTCATTGTTGAAACAGAAGCATGCTTGTTTGTAAGACAAATAAATCTTGTTTCTGCTTTTAGACTTACCCTCAAAAAATGTTCAGATCTGTTTAATGTGGTGGAGATGCAACTAATGCTGAAATGAATCTTAAACCCGATGCTGAAATGAATCTTAAACCCGATGCTGAAATGAATCTTAAACCCGACGTGCCTTGAGTGGCTCTCTGGGGAGCTGCAGTGAAGCAGGTGCTCCCAGTGTAGCTCTGGCCTCGGCTCTGGGAGCAGCACCTGGCGTCCAGGAATGAATGGCTCCTCCTTCCATGATTTGTGAGTCGATGACCATCCTGAGTGGTGACTTGTCTCTTCTATTATTAAGGACACCAACAGTCCTATATTTTTTGTCTTTTGCCTCTGTCTCTCGGGGCAAGACACTGTGTGGGGAGGGGGGCTGGGAGCTACACCAGGCCTCCCACTCTGCCCACCTTCACCTTGACGTGACCTTGGCTGAGTGGCCTCAGAGCCCCAGCATCCTTCTGTGTAGCAGGCAAAGGGCACTTGGAGGAATATCTGTTCTCTACATTTCTACCTCTTACCTTTTTCCTTAGTTTTATTTTTCTTTCCTCAAGGTCACTGAGCCAAACTACCTGGACCTCCACTCTGGCTGCGGGCAGGCTCTCTTTCTCCATGCCTCTGCTTACCCATCTGTGAAATGGAAATGACACAGAAGGCCAATGCGGACGACTGGAGGGAGAACCCAGAGCAGAAGGTGCTCACCGCAAGCTCTCGGTAGATAAGAGCGACATTCCTTGTGCGTTTTATTCCCTTGACTGTTTTGAGTTAGACATTCTCTTTCTAGTTATTTTAATGGTTGCTCTTACATTTTTTAAAAAAATATTTAATTTATTTATTTAACAGAGAGAGAGATCACAAGTAGGCAGAGAAAAAGGCGGGGTGGGGGAACCAGGCTCCCCGCTGAGCAGAGAGCCCAATGTGGGGCTCGATCCCAGGAACCTGAGACCATGACCTGAGCCAAAGGCAGAGGCTTAACCCACTGAGCCACCCAGGTGCCCCGCTCTTACTTTTTTTTAATGTGGATAATCTAAAAAATCTAAAATCTAAAATTTTTTTAATCTAAAAAAACCTGAAGTTAATTCGTGTTTCCTGTATCATGAAAGGTTGCCCTGAATCACCAGAATTTGGGACGCATTTCAAAGCACTTTACACATCCTTATGGACCTCCCCTACTTTTCGCAATGTATTTTACTCTTATCTTGTTTTTATTTTGAAAGGTTTATTTATTTATGAGACAGAGTGGGGAGAGAGGGAGGGAAGCAGACTCCCCGCTGAGCACGGAGCCCCACACAGGGGTCGATCCCGCGACCCCCCAGACCATGACCCGAGCCAAAACCAAGACTCCAATGCCCAACTGACTGAGCCACCCAGGCGCCCCACTTTCAACTTGCTTTAAAAAAATCTTTAACATTAGGCTTTTGTTACTACATTAAATATTTATTCGGTAGTGAAGAGGCTTTTGGATTTTCTCTGGGGGCCTTCCCTGCATTAGCAGCCTCACTACAAGCCTCAGGCCCCACTGGTCTGCCTACCCGTCCCCGTCCCGACTCTTCACAACCATGCACCCATAAGCACACGCCTGTGTACACAAGTGCACACAGCTAGTGGGGGTTGAACTCCACCATTGCACAATGATTCTGCAAGACAGTAACTACGGGGCGCGGGGGGGCAGGTAAGGGGTATGTCAGAACTCTGTACTATCCTCACAGCCTTTCTGTGAGCTTCAAGTGAACTTAACATGAAAAGGCTTTTAAAATCATTTGGGGACTTTAAAAAAATATCTATATTCCCAGGTTCAGGGCAGACCTGTGGAATCAGAGTCTCTCTGGGGGTGGCACCGTGGGAGCTCCAGATTTTTCAGACCCTACAAATGCAAGGGTGAGGACCTTCACAGATGAACTTGGCAGGGGACACAGTTTAGCTCAGAATGGTCAGATACGGATTCCCTCTGTCCCTCTGGCTGTTCTTCCAGGGCACACATGTCCTGCTCCACGCACAGTCCCAGGGTGGCACCATTCCCTGCCCCCACACAGGCTCTGCATGGAGCCCCCACACTCCACTCCCTCACCCTCTCTCCTGGTAGGGTTGAAGGTGACGGGTAAATCCTTCCTTGGGCCAGTCTTACCTGGGGATCCAGGAAGAACAGGCACTGGGCCAGGAGCGGAGCCAAAGTGGGCAGAGTATGGCACTTGGAAGCAGGCTGGAGGCTGCTTGCTTGAGGAAGCTGCATTTTTAGCAAAGGCTGCTTCCATTGCACAGAAGCTGGGCACCACAGTTGCTAGAGCCAATCAGGGCTGAATGCATGGGCCATTCCTTCTATGAGGACAGAAATGTTCCATATCTGCTTTCCCCAGTATGGTAGCCACGAGTCACCATGGCTCTTGAGGACTTGAAGGTGGCTAATATGACTGAGGAACTGAATCTTAGCTTTTGTTTAATTTTACCCTAAATAGCTGCATATGGCCGGTGGATGGTCACAAAGCACTAAGCCCCACTCCCCCACTCCCCATCCCGTGCTGGGCACAAACAGCAAGCTGACATTTCACATTTACGTCCAGGATGGGGCTGCTCAAGTCATGGCTGAGCAGCCACAGCTCTGAGATCAGGCCTCATCCCACCCAGGTTCCTGGAACCTCAGGGGAGAAGGATGCCTCCCCCTTCTCAGACGGGCGGAGCCAGGCCAGAGCAGACAGGGGCCACCAGGGCAGGCCTCCTCCCAGCTATGGGACAGACCTCGGCCCTCCATTCCTGGGCAACAGAGTGGCCTACCGTGCCCTCCCCACTGGCTTCATCTGGCCCCAGATGGGAGCCCCATGACGGGCCCCAAGGGTGTTCCCACCCCTGGGTGCAATGGCCATCTGGAATTTTCTGAATGCTCTAAAGTGGCCACAAAGAGACCAGGAAGGCAGCAGTGGAATCTTTAACTCCGGCTGGAAACCAGGAGAGTAGAGAGACACCGCCACCTTCCTTCTGTGAGACCTTGGTGGGAGAGAAGGGAGGACATTGATGCCGTCTTCGGTACAGAGCTGTGGTCGGGAGAGGACTGTCTGAGAGCAGAGCCCGTGGTCGGGAGAGGACTGTCTGAGAGCAGAGCCCGTGGTCGGGAGAGGACTGTCTGAGAGCAGAGCCCGTGGTCGGGAGAGGACTGTCTGAGAGGCGCCAGTAACCCCCACAGTGTCTTAGAGCAGACCTGAGGTAGGATTCAAGGCAAAACAGTTTTTTGGAAGGTGACCCCAAGACCTGGGAAGCGCCAAGAGAAGCAAGGCAGTTGTTTTAGGCTGAATTGTGTTGGCACAAAATTCGTAGGTTGCCATTCTAACCTGTAGTGTGTGACTGTATTTGAAGATTGGGACTTTGGGGAGGTAATTAAGGTTAAATGAGTTCATAAGGGGGGACCCTGATTGAATAGGACTGGTGTCCTTATAAGAAGAGGGAGAGGGGCACCTGGGTGGCTCAGTCAGTTAAATGTCTGACTCTTGATCTGAGCTCAGGTCTTGATCTCAAGGTGGTGAGTACAAGCCTCACATTAAGTAGGCACCCAGCATGGAGCCTACTTTAAAAAGAAGAGGAAGTGGGGCCCCTGGATGGCTCAGTGGTTAAAGCCTCTGCCTTCGGCTCAGGTCATGATCCCAGGGTCCTGGGATCTGAGCCCCGCATCGGGCTCTCTGCTCAGCGGGGAGCCTGCTTCCTTTCCTCTCTCTGCCTGCCTCTCTGCCTGCTTGTGATCTCTGTCTGTCAAATAAATAAATAAAATCTTTAAAAAAGAGAGAGGAAGACACACCAGAGCGCTTGTTCGGTTGCTCTCTGTCACTCTGTCTCTATCTCCGTCTCTCTCTGGCTATGAGCAAGAAGGTGGCCTTCTGCAAGCCAGGAGAAGAGCTCTCACCAGGAACCAACCCTGCAGATGCCTTCATCTTGGACTTTTGGCCTCTAGAACAATGAGATAATAAATTTCTGTTGCTTAAGCCACCCAGTTTGTCATTTTTTGTCCCAGCAGCATTCACAGACTAAAACAGGAGGGAAGGCAGCTAATAAAGGGTTGATTGTCAAGCCACAAGCCAACATTTCCTCTGCCCTAAATCACCCAGGGCCTGGTACCAGGCAGCTAGTGACCACCCTGTGGCTCAGAGCCCACTCACATTGCTCAAACCAGCCAGTCCTATACTCTGTCCTCTGCCTCCCCCTGCCTCCCCCTGCCTCGCCCTGCCTAGCCCTGCCTCACCTGGGGGAGAACCCAATGTAGGATCCAGCCTACGCGCACCTCTCCCCACCCCACCTGGCCTGCCTGGTTGTGTGCCTCTCGGTTCCTGGAAAACTGTAACATGAAACTTTTCTTTTCATGACCTTCTCTTCCTCACCTTGTCACTCAGTCACCTTCATGATTTAAGACACAATTACAGATCCCAGACCCAGGAGAAGGTGAAGTCATGGAAGATGAGAAAGAAGAGATAGGCTGTTCAGAAACAGGGCTGCACTGAGAGGAGAAGGGAGGTCAAGGGAGTGTATATAAGATGGGGAAGCTCACGCACATTTGTAGGCTCCGGGAAAGGGTCTGGGCAGGCGGGCCAGGTGGTGTGCATGTCCCCTTGGGCGCCTTCCCACACAGGGTGTGGGGATGCTTCCCAGAAGACCATCAATAAATGATTAAATATCGACATCGATCCACAGACCTGAGGCCCATTTTATTTCTGACTCATGTCTTTCCTAGTGGTTCCTCTGAATGGATGCTGAGAAGGTGACCCCTGGGCCCTAATAAAAACAGCAGACTCCCCACACCTGCAAAATGCTTTCCCAATGAGCTTGTCCTGCTGGTGGCTCTTCCTGCCCTGGCCATGGCCCATGGGATCCCCGATCACCGGACTGCTCCCCATTTGCAAAGAAGGGGGTTGGAAGGACGTCCTATGAGTGTGGGGCAGTGGCCTCTCCTCCTAGCTGCCCTGATGCTGGCTTGTGTGGGAGCTTGCACGGTGCAGGGAGACAGGTGGACAAGGACTAGGCTGGACAGACGGACAGTCAGAGCCCCTTGCCTCCCAGAAAACAGAGGCAGGCCCTCTCTTAACAAGAGACTTTTTTTTTTTTTTTTTTTTTCCGGAGGAGCGTCTCTTCGAGAAGATTTCTCTTCAAAAGACAGAAGCACGTCTGAGACGTTCTCTTCCCTTGGTGCTACAAGGCCATAAATTTTCCTCGCCAGTCCCCACTCCTACCCCATGAGTTATAGCAGCTTCTCGGTCATTTATTATTCATCATTATTACGGTGACATGTTCAGCCGTCTAATTCACTGTCTCTAAGCGCTGACTTCATCTCGTTCCTTAAATGCTCGCCCGGCTGGAATTTCTTCTGACAAACTCCTGGCCCCGCTCTGGCATTATCTTTCCCCAAACAGGCATGATCATTTAGAACTTTATTGGAGATCTCGTAAAAGAGCCTTTCAGAAACAATCAGGGCTTCGATGTATCACTGATCACTTAGCACTTAAGGAGGGAGGACACACAAGGACGACATGAACCTGCCCCGTCTCCTCGTCTCGCGGCGCCACGGAGGAAGTTCAAGGTGCCAGCACCACAGTCTCTCCAGAGTCAGGGGAGGCATCAGATACGTCCTCTGGCTCATGAGGTATGCCCTGACTGCCACAGCCGTGGAGCACCTGAGAAGGGTAGAGGAGGAGCTAACACTGTGGATTCCCTGGGGGAGCCAGAGGCTGTGGGCTCACTGGGAGGGGCAGTGAGTCCTCAGACCCCCGCATCACTCCTGCTGGGGCCCCTAGGACCCCCACCCAGGTCCTACCCACATGCTGCCTTCTGCTCCCTGCCCAGAGGGACCTCTGCTGTAGACCCTGACCTTCACTCCCTCAAAACTTGTCTGCCCTATTTTTGTGCCTTTTAGGGACCTGCTTCCACTCGCTGATCTAATCAATGCTGCCGGATAGGACATTCTGCGGTGACAGAGATATTTGCTATCCGCCCTGTCCAATAGGCGGCCACCTGACCCTACGTGGCTGCTGAGGGCTTGATATGTGGCTCATGCAACTGACAACTGCATTTTTTAATCTTATTTAATATTAAGTTAAAAGTCAATAGCCACACGTGGCCAGCGGTGACCAATTGGAAGGGCAGGTCGGGCAGGTCTAATGAGGGGCTCATCTGTTCCTGTGGCACGTCGACTCTCCTAGAAAACAGTCATAATTAAAGACTTTATTTATTTATTTGAGAGAAAGAGAGGAGAGGGGGCACAAGTAGGGGGAGGGGCAGAGGGAGAAGCAGCTCCCCCTGGAGCAGGGAGCCTGATGTGGGGCTCTGATCCCAGGCCCCTGGGATCATGACCTGAGCCAAAGGCAGACGCTTAACAAATTGAGACACCCAGTGCCCGAAAACAGTCATAGTTCACACCAAGTTCCCGACAGGGGCGAGGCAGGATGTGCGGTGTGCTCTACTCATCACCCCCTTTCCTTTTCATGACAACCACAGTAGATGGGTGTCCTTAGACACTATCTTGCAGACAATAAGCCTGAAGCTTGGGGAAGGTAAGTCACATTACTGAGAAGAGTCTCCAATTCCGGCAGGCCAGAGTGGAGGCTAGGAGAAAGAGGGTAGGCTTTCTCCACACCCCAGGGGTCTGTATGATAGGCCGGGCTCTGTAGCACATGTCATCTCGTAGGGTCCCTGGAGCAAGATGACACAGAGCTATACAGGGTCTTTCTGACACCTCTGGGTGACTAGGAATATTACTGTCCTTTCTCTGGTTAAAGAAAGCTTGACACTCCCCCCAGGACAGGATGGCCCACCGGAGCTGCCGCCTTGCTTTACCCTCTTTCCTGCGAGCCTCAAACAAGAGGAAATGTTATAGCAGCAGGGATTTATGTTAGAGATGAAGGGTACTTGGCAGGCCCTGAAGTGAGCTTCAAGGAAGACGACATAGCTCCATCTTTGAAGAACCATAAAAGCAGCATAGCTTTCTGTCTGGGATCATGAGGACAGGGTTCAGTCCAGAGGCAAGGGGAGGACAAGACGACCCCCCACAATGGTCCCTCAGAGCCTGTAACTTTTTCTGCGATTTGTCATTAAAATCCCTCTGTGCATTACTTGAGGAAAGGAAATATGGAGCAAGATTTAAAGAAATAACTCGGATGGGGTGCCTGGATGGCTCAGTGGGTTAAAGCCTCTGACTTCAGCTCAGGTCATGATCCCAGGGTCCTGGGATCGAGCCCCGCATCGGGCTTTCTACTCGGCAGGAAGCCTGCTTCCCTTCCTCTCTCTCTGCCTGCCTCTCTGCCTACTTGTGATCTCTGTCAAATAAATAAATAAAATTTTTAGAAAATAAAAATAAAGAAATTACTTTAAAAAATAAAAATAAATAAAGAATTAATAAATAAATAAATAAATAAATAAATAAAAATAAAGAAATTACTTGGACTAATGGTGGGGGGCGCCCTCTTGCAGACATTGATTCTCCCAGGATTCATCTCTTCTTTGCTAAGCCTTGGTTTCTTTTCCTCTTCCCAGAAGAAGGCTGTTCCTCCCTCCCATGAATAGCTTCATCTTCCTCACACTTTCTGAGTCTTACAATAAGAAGCTGTTCCAGCAAATTCTGCCATTGGGACCAATGGTCTGTCCTTCTTGCATTGGCTGGAACATTCTCTGTTCCTGGGTCTGAGACTTCTCTTCCCACAGGAAGTAACATGCGGCTTTCCTTTCTGATCAGATGCTCCATCCCGAAAACAGAACAAAAGTTTCATCACCCTCATGCTCTCTTCCAGTTCGGGGGGAAGGGAGGGTTGGAGTGGGGGGGGGGGATGCTGGGTGTTGCTAGGCAACCAGCTGTTCTGCTCACTCTCTCCCCACCCCAGAAAACAGCCAGGTCACCAGCATAGGAGTCTAGAAACAGCTTTACATTTTCCTTCTAATTTCTTTTCCTGTTTGTTTGTTTGTTTGTTTGTTTGTTTTAACCATTGCTACTTTTGTTCCTCTCAGATCAGGCTCTCCATTGTTTTTTCCACAATCTTGCTAACTGGATGAAAAACCAAGATCCCTCCTTCACTTGCAGCACAATTACACTGACCTACATTGCCTGCAGATGTCCAAAGTGTAGCTTCATTATTCCTCTACAAATAAAATCTAGGTAGTAATCCGATTTTCTTCCCAGGCCCCCTCCCCATTTGTAGCTGGAGGAAGACGAGGGGAGAGAAAAAAACAAAATGCAAGGCAATGCAGTAAATATAGTGTCCTTCTATAATCTAATAGTTTCCTCATTCTCTTCAGGGTTCCTCTGCCTTCTGGTCTCCAACAGCAGTCCCCCATCCCCTGCCAACCCCCGCAAGATGGTGTCCCAGCCTGTGTGGATGGCAGGTGGCTTTATGACCTCATGGCACTAGGGTAAAGGGGCCCTTGTCCTCGAATGAACATGTGACTGGTATCTCCTGAGAAGGATGGGCTACACAATTTGCAGGGCTTGGGGCCAAAGGAAAATATGAGGTGCTTTGTTCAAAATTTGCTAAGAATTTCGAGATGGTGACATGGGAGCATGAAACCAAATGCAAACTATTCTAATCACAGGCCCTGTGAACCGTCGGGCCCACAAAATTGGCCTCATCCCTAGTGCTCATGTGCAGACCGGCCTCTTGTTAAAGTCTCTGGCCGGATGAAGGCTGTTGGAGTCTACTCTCCCGAGACTTGAGACTTGGTCAGACCCCGTCCTCAGACCTGCACATGACTCTTGAACTTCCTTTCCTCTGGGAGGGGTACTGGATTCCATCCGCCACCAGGGCACAGGAGGTTGGCCCTACACCTCTCTCATATGGAACCCACAAATCCCAGCCCCCAGAGATCCCAACCTCAAATCAGTTGGGGAGCCCATCTACCTTGTCCCGGGAATGTGGGTACTGGCCCTGCCCATGTCACTTAGAAACATAGGCACTTGGAGGAGATGGACTCAGGGCTTCCCTCTTCCTATGGTGGGGAAGGCAGGCTGGAAGGCCACCTGTCCCCACCCCTAATCAGATCCTAAAAAGGAAATGTAGCAGAGGCCCCTGTCTAATACATCATCCATGTGGGCCCCCAGCCTTCAGAGAAGTATTTATGACACAGGCTTAGTACCCCTGTCCCCATGTCCCTCTTACTGCATGAGCCACTGAGCTCAAAGGGACAGATTCCCTTTGATTCAGTCTATCAGGTCGACTTCTTGATCTACTAAAGTGGAAGCTGAAGTAATTTCAAGAACCCTTACCTCTCTTGACCAACCTAGCTTCCTAATCTTGCTGCAGACTTAAAAATCCTATTTCGTGTATCAAAACTGATATTAGCTTTCTTCCATTTTGCAGGGCTGGTATAACCGCCTTAATCCCGCACTCTGTCTCCCAGGAAACTGAAATGGCTTTGTGTCACATCGCCTGAGTCTTGAGCGGTCAGCGGACCAATTTCACAAGATCAAGGGCCAAAGGACAGAGCCTGTGGCCTCATGGCTCACACGTAGTGGGGAGGCCGGCCCTGCCTAGGTGAGGTCCCTGTGCTAGATAGGCAAGGGTGGGAGATTCAGAGGTTCCCCCCTTTCAGATGAAATTAGAAAGAGAAGCAGATGTGAATTTTGCAAAAGAACGGAGGTGAACAGGTGCAGGAAAATGGGAGGGGGGAGGGGAGGTAGCCAACCTGGATTAGAGGGGCAGTCCCCGGCTCCTGCTCACCCTGCCAGAGTGGGGACTGCCAGTCTACGAATGTTTTTACAGATTTTTTTTCATGTTTTAAATGTTGACAGTTCATTCAATTTTCTAAAAATAATGAAACTGTGTGGTACATCACATAGGAACCAAACGAAGCACGTTTTCTGGCTGAACCCAACCACTAAAAGAACAGAAGGAAGACTGGGTACCAGGAACTGGAAAGTGCGGCGAGGCCAGAGGGGCAGATCTTGCAGGATCTGAGACAAATGTATTCCCACCCCTGGGAAGCCATGACATGGTCTCAAACAAGGCAAAGTCAGCACCAGGTTTGTATCTTGAAGAAACCCCTCCAGTTGGCGTGTGCAGCCTGGTTTGAAGGAGGGAAAGTAGACACAGAAAGACCAGTTAGGAGGACGGAGCAGAGGATGCGGTGGCAGAGAGCAAGGAGAGATATTTAGAAGGTGACACTGGGGAACCTTAGAGGTTGACAATCATTAAATCAGCCAAGAGCTGATTCCCTGGCACAAGCCAAAACCAAATGTTAAGATCAACTCGGGAACTGGCAGGGATTTGGACCAATGGAAACTCCGGTTCGCTGCTGATGGGAACGTGTAGAAGTCCTCCCAGCTTGGAGAACAGTCCGACACTTTCTTTGAGAACTTAAACACGCTTCTCCCACGTGACCCATTCTTTTCATTTCTAGGCATTTACTCAAGAGAAACGAAGTCACGAGTCCCCACAGTGACTCAGACACATATCCGCAGCCATTTCATTCACAACAGCCCCAAACAGAAAACAATCAGAACGTCCATCAATGGCTGAGTACAGAAATTGTAGTGTGTCAGCCCCATGGAATGCTACTCCCCTGGCTATTGATCGATAACCACATGAGTCAGCCTCACCTCATTCTACTGGGCGAAAGAAGCCAGCAAAAGATACACGCACTATGACTCATGTATATAAAATTCTACAAAATGCAAACGAATGGGAAGACCTATCAGTGGTCGCTTGAGGGTGGGCGGGTAAGAGGTGAATTTCAAAGGGCCGTTAGGAAACTGTGGGAGGCAACAGAAATTATTATCTTGAGTGTACTGATGGTTTCTACATATATATCAAATTGTATACTTTAAATACGTACAGTTTAGCACACTTCAATTATATCTCAATAAAACTGGAAAAACATTAACTCAAGGAACCGGAATGAAACATTCTGAGAAGGAGAGCCCCACCTCCACACTGGCTCTGCATTTCCGCCTCTTTTAACCCAACTTCTAATTTTAGACAGAAAATAAGAAAGAAAGGGAAAGACACCAAAGTGAGATCTCGCTTTAGAAAGGTGTTGAAAATATATTAAACACTGAGATTTACCATAATAAATGAAATGAATAATTTCGGATCTCTCTTGTCAAATGTTAAATTTTTTTTTTTTTTAATTAGCAAGTACAGAGAAAACTAACGTGAGCTAATCATTTTAAGGAATCTATCCTATTATGTCCTAATGAGTGGTTTTTTAAAAAAATTTGATTTTATTTTTGTAATGGAAGTTTATATTTCCAAGACTTCCTAAAGGGGTTTTCCGATTACATATTTTTAAAGTACAATTTGAAGAGAACAAGTCAGCTTTTAAACAATTATAAATTATATAAATTATACAATAATGTTCCCACAGGGCACAGACTTGGAAACTAGCCGGTCCTTAGGTTCAGTGCCTGTCTTTGCTTGTTTATTGTGAGACCTTGGGCAAGTCCAGGTGTCTGTCAGGGCCTTGGTTTCTCCGTTTGGAACACAGAGCTAACGACCCCCCTCACCTCCAGTAGTACAAACTGTAGAGACCAAACAAGGATTTCCTCCCTCTATAGTGGTAGCTGATAATTACTAGATTTTACACTCAGTCCTAAAATTGCTGCCTCCCAAAAGGATATTTGAAAGGAGGAAATTGCAAGACTCCTTCCCTTCGTTCAAGTCTGAATGTTGATCATACAACGAACCGGATGCTTCTGGATGCATCGTAAAACGTTCTCAAAACAATCCCGCTTTTCGTTCCTCACCTGCCTAGCAGCTGAACCACAGCCTTATGAAATATGACACGAGTCCTCTTTTATAGCCAAACATTCATCTTCAGACTCCTTGGCATTCGAGTCCCTCCAAGTTATTTTATTATTTCCAAGAAACTGTAACTGAGCTTTTTTATATACCTTCTGTTGTCTTAAGAGTGATCGCACATAAAGCATGTCAACCAAATATGAGAAAGGCATCCTTCATGTGGTTTATGGTCTCCTTGAGACAGCCACTCTCTGGGCCGGGTCAGCTGACAGCTTTGAGAGGGTACTGACCATGGCTTTTCAAGGAAAGTAAACCTGGGACCTGTAGAAGGTCCTTCGTTGAGTTCGACCAGCAGTCTGGGGCCCTCCAAAGCAGCTCTTAGCAGAGGGGGGCCCTGGGGGGCCCCACCCAGGCCTACAGCGGCTCCCCGGTGCAGCCACAGTGCTGAGCTTGGGCTAGATGGCTAAGGACCAGCCCTCCCCCTATTCTTCCCCCTACCCTACCCCCACCTGAGGTTCCAGCTGCAAGATTTCAGCCCCAAGGTCACCTCCCCCTTTCCTGTCTCATCTTCCTTTTCCAATGAAACAGACCTGGTTCCGGCTTGCCTTCCTGGGCCTCAATATCTCGGTCTTTAATATGGGGATAGAAAGTATGCCAGCGCTGGGTTTTTTGCATTTTGTTTTTTAATAAGGATCAAATCAGATGGTGGCGGCAAACACGCTTTGTAAATTACCCAGAGGTGCGCTGTTATTGTCATTATCATTCTTGCTTTGCGTCAGGGAGCCCCAGGCTCAGCGGCGTGCATATAAACAGCCTCTGTTTGCGACTGTGTCCCCGCAGAAGCGCTGCTCCCAGGAGCTGGCTCAGCCCAGAACTGAAGAAATCATCCACCAACTTCGGGGAGCGCCGGCCTCCCCCCAGATCTCCCGCCTCCTAAAGGAATGGCGTGAATCCCCCAAAAGTTATGAAAAGTAATTTTAGTCTCATTAATTCTGGAAACAAGCAAATGCACAGGGAGAAGGAAGATGACGACCTGAAGCACCTGGAGGCATGAGGGTGTGAGGACCCCAGACTCCCGGACGCCCCCACAGATGAGCGGACAGCCACGGGGAATGGGAGGGGTAGGATGAGGCCTGGGATGGGGCACCCAGGACAGGGCTGGAGCCTGCGGGACAGGAGCTCACCAGAGGGAGTGGAGTGCACAGGACTGGGGTGGGGTGCACAAGAAGGGGTGGGGGTTAGGCAGGGAGCAGACGGAGGATGGGACAAGGATGGGGGGAAGCGGCAGACCCCCCCCTACCCAGGGCAGTTGGGGGACGCCTGGCTGCCACTACCTACACCCTCCAGGTTGGCCGAGAGGTATCCAGAGAAAGAAACAAGAGCAAGAACATGTCAGATGGAGGGAATAGCCTATCCAAGTGTTAGGGGTTGAATTGTGCCCCCCAAATTTCATGTGTTGAAGCCCCACACCCCAGCGCCTCAGAATGTGACCATATTTGGAAGCAGGTTCATTGCAGGTGTAATTAGTTGAGATGAGGTCATTAGTAGGGGTCCTAAGTCAATACAACCTGCGTTCTCATTCTGGGACAATGGGGACAAGGTGATGCTCACATAGAGAATACCGTGTTGAGAGACAGAGAGAGAAGACAGCCATCTAAAGCCAGGGAGAAAGATCTCGAACAGATTCCCTCTCACAGCCCCGAAGGAACCTGCCTGCCCAGACATTGACCTTGGACTCCTGGCCTCCAGAACAAGTGAGCTAATAAACCCATGCTGTTTAACCCACTTGGTCCGTGGGGCTTTGTTACAGCAGCTCTAGCTGACAAGTACCAAGTCACAAAGGCCTGAATGAAAGGTCATGGTGTGGCGGACTGTGGACCCTTTGTAGCCACGTAGGGAGCGGAAGCGGTACAGAAGAAATGTGGGAGAAGGAGGCTCAGAACCACATTCAGGAGTTTAGGGTTTGTCTCGGGTCAGAGGGGAGACAAGGAAGCCTTCTAGCCAGCAGGGAAGGTGGTCAGTTTGGGCTTCAGGAAACCCACTCTGGCTGCAGACTGGAGGAAGCTAACATGGCCACCTACCCAAGAGACAGAGTTCAAGGACAAGGAATGGTGGGAATTGGAAAGTTCCAGGCATGTGTGGGCCTCCTGGTCAGCAAGACTCCCGGGGGCCCGCAGCGGGTTGGGGTTTGGGGGGCGCGGAGGGGCACGGATCAGTCTGTGCTACCGTGACCTGCTCCACCCACTGGGCAGCTGGACCTGCAGACGCGTGCGCTCTCACAGTCTGGAGGCTGGGAGTCCAAGAGCAGGGTGTCAGCAGGGCCGGCTTGTCCTGAAGCCTCTCCCCTCGGTTTGCAGATTGAAGTCTTCTCCCTGTGTCCTCCCATGGTTGCCCTCTGTGTGTGTCTGCGTCTCACACCCCTCTTCTTGTAAGGACACCCCTTAAGTGGAGTGAGAGCTACCCTAATGACCTCATCCTAGTTTTTCAATCCAAATGTACAGGTACTGAGCCCATATGAAATAGGACACGATTAAGAAATGACCCTCTCCCCATCTCCCATTTCCTGCTGACTCACTTGCTTTCTACAATCATGCTGTCTTCTAGAACATGCTTACATACGGAAGCTTAGACTCCCCAGAGAGCGGCGGGTAGCACAGCCCAGGTGAGCGGCCGTCATTTGAAGTCCTGGGCTCTGTGGAATGAGCAGCCTCGACATCTGCATGATCTTGACTCACAAGGTGTGAATGGAATTGGAATCTGCTGGGACCCCAGGGGCTTCTCCCCACAAAGCCGGGGGTGGTTGACTTCGCATCAGTAGAGAATTTGAATGCCCATGTGGGTTCTTTCTCTTTTTCTTTTCCTCTTTTGAGAGAGAGAATGCACAAGTGAGGGGAGGGACAGAGGGTGAGAGCTATCCTTCCCCCCCCCCTTTTTAAAGATTTATTTATTTATTAGAGAGAGAGAAAGAGAGCATGCAGGAGGAGAGCCAAAACCAAGAGTGAGAAGCTCAACCGACTGAGCCACCCGGGAGCCCCTGTGTGTATTCTTTAAACATGTGTCCTCTCGACTCTGGAGATGGTGTGAGCGAAGTCACAGCTGGGGCACACAGGGCCTTCCCAAGTCAGCATGGTGTTGGCGGGGAGCACAGAAGGCTCTGGAAGATGGACCCTAGAGGATGCTGGGCCCTAGAGGATAGCCCTGCTGGGCTTTAATAGAGCCCTCAGCCACGTGTCCCTGAAGTCTGCATTCCAACCTGGTTGTCTGCCTCATTTTATGTACCTCTTTATTTTTTATTTATTTTTTGAGAGAGAGAGAGTATGAGCCAGGGGAGGAGTAGAGGGAGAGAGAGAGAATCTCAAGCAAGCTCCACGCTCAGCGCGGAATCTCAAACCCCAAGATCATGACCTGAACTGAAATCAAGTGTCGCTTGCACACCCGACTGAGCCACCCAGACACCCCATTTATGTGCCTCTTTAAAGACCTGTCTTCAAATACAGACACATTCTGAGGTATTGGGGGTTAGCACCCCAAGATAGGAATTTGAGGGGAGACACACTTCAGTCCATAACAAAGGGACATCCATATTTTGGTTGCTGCTTGCACTCAAAGGCCGTGGCTTGCTGTGACACCTGGAAGAACCCAGCACAAGCCGGCTGCTCCCCCAGACTGGCCTTGGGAAGGCGACTCTTTTTCCTGGGAATTTGTTACTGTCTTGGATCAGCCTTCCCAGCACGTTCAGAAATCTAATTTTCATTCATCCAAGTGAATTTATCGAGCTGGCTCCGCACCAGACGTTGATTTTCTGGGCACAGAGAAATGGCTCCATCTGTCTTGGGGGTGAACTGGCACCAACCAAGTTCAAAGAAAGTGACAAATACAAAACCACAATGCCAATTTAGTGCGTTGCCCTCTGAACTACAGCCATTGGGAGCGCAAGCCTATGACGGGCCAGCAGCCTCTTTCCCTCAGGCCACCTCCAATGAGAGCCAGATGACCACCAGGGGCCCCTTTGCATGGACAGACTTTCTTGCAGACTGACTGCGCTTTCTTGGCCAGCAGGCAGGCCTCCCAGAGAAAGACTGATACCCCCAATTTTGCCTGATTAGCCTGGAATCAGAACAAGGAGAGTGAGGAAAACTTAAGTAGAGGCTCTGGGCCCGCACAGCCTGAGGCTCTCTCTCCTGCCAGGGACCAGCCTTGGTAAGCCAGCTTCGATGCCGTAGCCAAGATGCCTCCTGCCCTGTCCCTGCTGGACGGCCCTGCCCACAACTCTCTCCAGGCCCTGGCTTACCAGTCCCCCTTCCACCCCCCACTTTCTACATGTTCTATTTCCAAATAGAGTATAATTTCATTGGCCAGACGTCCATCGACTAAAGTGGCAGAACTCTACCAGGCTACCCCCACACATGTGCCCCCGAATCCCAGAATTCTGGATGTTTCCAAAACCTCTAGCCCCTCACTCATTCATAGACCATGGATTTCCCCACCCACCCAGGGGCAAATCCTAGGCAGGGCAGAGATGTAACTTCTCTGGGCAGAGGTAGATTTTCAGGAAAGCTAAGGGAGCCCCAGCATCAGGACCTCCTGTTTGCTTGGGCCCCAGTGAGAGCCGGAAGACCCTGGGAGTCATAGAGTATTCTAGGTAGAACAGCTAAGAAATCAGCAAACATATCTAGTAACTTGCCTAAAGAGAAGGCAGAAGAAAGGGACCTGAATTCCCAGGGTTCCAGGACTTTGTGGTGGTTTCCTTTCTGGTTCTAAATAAATATTCATTTTCATACCTAAGTTGTACTGTATTTATGTGTTCTTTTTCTCAAAGGGAATCCCTCAACCGACCAGACCTTTGTTCTCTCAAATCTCTGGATCCGCTCCTGCTGCTTCGCCTTGAGTCCTTTGTCTTGAGCTGGGGTAGGGGAGTGGCCCCTCCAAGACAGGCAGCTCCCTTCCTGCCTGACTCACAGAAGCAGACCCAGGAGGTAAGTTGAAATGATGACCCAGAGAAAGAACCTGGAGGTTTTGGGGCATAGAGCCTTCGGTGTGGAAGGGAATATTGGAGCTGACCTCTCCCTGCACGGGGAGCATTGCTCAATCCCCCGGGCCCTCCACAAGGAGACCACCACTGTTGGGATTACCCCACTGGGCTGATACCTTCATTTCATTGAAGGGAGAGACTTTTCTCTCTTAATAACACATGTCTTCGTGTTCTTTTTCAGGGACATTTTTAAGCTTAAAAGAAAAAAAAAAAAAAACTTTGAAAATGGCTTTAAACGTTAAATCACGAATTTTTGTGCCTCCCCCTCAAATTCAAAATAATGTATTTTTGCAAACGACAGAAACATCAGACATCTTCCCTCAGTCATCTGTCTGTCTGACAGACACATTTTTAGGGACAGACGACTGCAGTGCTTAATTTACGTCTTTGTGCGTTTTAACGAGCTTTGTACCATTATTCGGATCTGGGAGTCGCTGCGTGGCCCTCCGTGTCTCATTAACCCTACATCCGGGTGTTGCCTCTTCACCTGCCTAGAGTTCTCCCCTACCCCGCACTTTGTTTTGTATCGGCCAGTTCCCTCCCCACCCTACCCCCGCGTAAGCTGGGCTCCATATGGGAGTCCTTTGGGTGCCAAATCCTCCCTTCATGCAGGATAAAGTCTGTCACATACGGACATGAGTGGGGAGGGCCCCATCACCATGTGAACTGGTGGCAGGGCTCTGGACGCTGCAAACTTCACCTCCAGGAGCAGACAGCCATTCCAGGGTCTGCTTCCTCCTGCTCTCTGCCCCCAGTCCCGGAGGGATCCCCAGACCCTTTGCCTCCCACAGCACACAGTGTCTCCCCCTCCCTCCGTAAGAGCTGCCACCTCTCTGAGCAGCCGTCACAGAAGCTAATGCATGATTCATGGGAGGCTCTTGGCCTGGGAGTGAGCGCCGAGGGAGAGGATCATGAGGCCCACAGAAGCACTTTGGTTCAGGGAACATTCTTTCATTGATGCACATCTGTGCTGCCTGGAAGTGCATTAAAGAGAATCAGATGTGCTGCTACTTCTAAAATAGCTTTTGAATGTGCAAAGTGCCCAGGGAGGATGGGGAATGGCACAGAGCTGATGAGGCGCTGGGCTGCTAGGGCTTCATTCCGGCTTTGTCCTTGAAGCACAAAGCACCCTGTGCCCAGTAGTGACCCTCCTGGGCACTTGGGGAAGAGAGCAGCTTAGGCCTGTCTCAGCAAGCATGGGCCCGCCGAGACTGCAGAGCTCCCGGCCTCCAGCCCCTCACCAAGCTCAGCTCTTTCGGGTCTGTGGCCATCCCAGGAACAGGGAGATCTCTGTCATCCTGCCTGATAAGGAGACCTCCCTACAGTCCTCACCAGAGGTCAGGCTTCAGACAAAGTGGCCAAGGGGCCCAATATCCTGATTCAGTCCACCCACCACCTCCAGGCCTTGTGGGGCAAGCACCAAGCCTGGGGAGAAGGAAAAGTGTGCACTCCCGACTGAGAACTTGCCAGATGATAACCCACCAATTTCTGATCTGCTTGTCTCTATGCTGTGGGGTATGTAGAGAGACCATTTATCGCGGGGGCAAGAACTACAGAGCTGCCAGGCAAGGAACACTGAATCAAGAATGTGTGTGAAGGCCAGGGCTTTGGCCCATGGCACATACAACCACCATGAGTTCCAGCAGTAAGTGATTCAAATCTCAACACCAAGAGGGAACTTATTAAGACCTATAGGTGAGGATGCCTTCAGGCACAGCTGTATCCAGGCTAGAAACAGTGTTGTCCAGACTCTATAGTGCTATGGCCCTTGATGCTGCCTTCTCCACTGCTGGCTTCACTTTCAGGCAGGCTTGTCCCATGTGGTGCCTTCACAGCTTTGCCAGCCCAGTGGAGGATGGTACCTCTTGTCCAAGGGCTCAGTGAAAGTCTCTGTGACCAGGAAGATGGATTGAGTGATGGGCTTGCGAATGAGGAGTATCAGCACTATCCAGTCCACACAAAGAGAGGAAAGAGATCCCTAGAGGAAACTCAGAGTCATCAGAAGCACAGGGACAGGGGCACCTGGGTGGCTCAGTCATTTAAGCTGCTGCCTTCAGGTCAGGTCATGATCCCAGGGTCCTGGGATTGAACCCCACATGGAGCTCCTTGCTCAATGGGGAGCCTGCTTCTCCCCTCCCCCTCTGCCTGCCTACCTGCCACTCCCCCTACTTGTGCCCCCCCCCCCATGGGAAATGAATAAATAAAATCTTAAAAAAAAAAAAAGTGCAGGGACAGTATGCTGGGAAGAGAGAAACACCTGGGACCCAACATGGAGTGTAGACAGGGACTCTGTCAACTGTTCTGTTATACAGACTGAAGCAATCATGCATCAGGTTGTTCTCCCCAGGGCTCAGGTTCTAGCAGTTGGCATTTGAGCTGAGCTGCTGAGAGTAAGCCTGAGTTTTCCAGATGGGAAGGGGAGGGAAAAGCATTCCAAGCATTGGGACCAGCATAAGAAAAGCCACTGAGTTGTGAAAATGCATGACACATTTCTTTCTTTCTCTTTTTTTTTTTTTTAAGATTTTATTTATTTATTTGACAGAAAGAAATCACAAGTAGATGGAGAGGCAGGCAGAGAGAGAGAGAGAGGGAAGCAGGCTCCCTGCCGAGCAGAGAGCCCGATGCGGGACTCGATCCCAGGATCCTGAGATCATGACCTGAGCCGATGGCAGCGGCTTAACCCACTGAGCCACCCAGGCGCCCCGCATGGCACATTTCTAACCACTGATCCCCATTCTTTCCAGCATAGCAGGGCAGCAGAAATCACAGAGTGGGAAGAGCACTGTTTTGGGAGTCAGACATGCTCAGTTTCAAAACCCAGCGCTGCCGCTTCCTCCCATGAAATCTTGGCAGTTCCCTTCCCTTTGCTGGGGTTCAGTTTACTCCTCAGGACACTGACATGCACGAGAGACCCTGAAGTCCCTTATGCCACCGATATCTGCTGTTTTTACAGTGCTCTCCCACCCCCAAACACCCCCATCCTGTGCCTTTCCCTGTCTTCCCAGGCAGAAAACTACAATTACCAGGTCCTCTTGCCCTCTGGTTTCCAGGTAGGTTTGGTCAGTGGGAAGCCAAGTGCAAGACTGAACAGTTGAAGCAGGAAAAAGTGCTCAACATCACTAATCATTAGGGAAATCTGAACCAAAACCATAATGAGATACCACCTCACACCCAAGAGGACGGCTACTATTTAGAGCAACAAACAATGACAGAAACAAACACATGTTGGCAGAGATGTGGAGACAGTGGAACCCTGGGCACTGTTGGCAGGCATGTAAACTAGGGCAGCCACACTGGAAACAGTATGGGAGCTCCTCAAGAAATTAAAACTGGGATTACCATTCGATCCAGCAATGCCAGGTGTGGGCCTATATCCAAAAAATAGAGGTCAGGGTCTCTAAGACATATTTGTACGGCCATGTTTATAGAAGTGCTATTCACAGGAACCAAAAGGTAGAGGCAAGCCAAGTGTCCATCAACGGAAGAATGGATAACAAAGTGTGGTCCAGCCATACAGTGGAATATTATTCAGCCCTTAAAAAGAAGTTCAGGAGCGCCTGTGTGGCTCAGTGGGTTAACGCCTCTGCCTTCAGCTCAGGTCATGATCCCAGGGTTCTGGGATCGAGCCCCGAATCGGGCTCTCTGCTCAGTGGGAAGCCTGCTTCCTCCTCTCTCTCTCTCTCTGCCTGCCTCTCTGCCTGCTCGTGATCTCTGTCTGTCAAATAAATAAATAAAATATTTAAAAGGAAGTTCATTCTGGTACCTGTTACAACATAGATGGAGCTTGAGGATATCATACTAGGTGAAATAAGCCAGAGCCCAAGAGACACTGTAGGACCACACTTATACGTCATCTAAAGTGTCAAATCCAGGGGCGCCTGGGAGGCTCAGTCAGTTAAGTGTCCAAGTCTCAGTTTTGGCTCAGGTCATGGGTTGGGGGTCAGCGTTTGATAGGGACAGAGTTTTCAGTTTGGGAAGATGAGAAAGTTCTAGAGGTGGATGGTGGTGATGGTTGCTCCCCAGTGTGAATGTGCTTAATGCCACTAAACTGTACACTCAAACGTGGTTAAGATGGCAAATTTTGTTATGTGTATCTTATCATAATTTTTTTTAAAAAGACCAAGCAGCAGAATGGAGGAAGGAACCCAGATCTGGCCCCCACCGTCCGAGCAAAGCCTCCAGCCTGACCACGCTGATGAAGTCCCAGAACCTAAGTCAGGTTCGGTGGGGTGAGGAGGTTCGGAGCCGACGACTAAAGAAAGAATTCTTTTTTTTTTTTTTTTTTTTAAAGATTTATTTATTTGACAGAGAGAAATCACAAGTAGACAGAGAGGCAGCCAGAGAGAGAGAGAGAGAGAGAGGGAAGCAAGCCCCCCACTGAGCAGAGAGCCCGATGCGGGACTCGATCCCAGGACCCTGAGATCATGACCTGAGCCGAAGGCAGCGGCTTAATCCACTGAGCCACCCAGGCGCCCCTAAAGAAAGAATTCTTAAGACGTCGTTGGTGCAAAAGGTGATTTATTAGAGCACGGGGACAGGGCCCGTGGGCAGGCAGAGATGCGGCTGCCGCCCCGGGTTGTGAGGAGTGGCTGGTTATATACACAGGAGTTGGGTAGGTGAGGACAAATGGGTGTCCAGAAGGGCTACTGGGGCAAAGAATACTATCAGGATATTGAAGGCCTGGTTACTATCAAGTAAAGACAATTGGAAGTCTCCTGGTGGAATGTTACATTCCTGCTATCAAGCATCCTTGTTAATGAGATTTAGGTTTAGAAGAAATTTAACTTTATTTACTTTTCCTTCTACCTCCGCCTCCTTCGGTTTTTTATGGAGGGGAGGGTGACATTAGGGCTTGAGGAACTGAGTTCTGTGTCTTTGGAAATTGGGCTATTGATAAGGTAACTTCTTTGTTGTCATCTCAAGGACATTTGCAAACCAAGGGAGACTCCTGTCTTGCAGGATTGTGATCTCAGCAAGTTAACTATTTATCGTTTTATGGCAGTCAGGGGTGCCTGAGGAATGCTACACATATGGAGGGGAGCGGGTGGAGGGGGGGTGCAAGGCGCCAGCTTTTGCTTTGTTCTCAGTCAGCCTCCTGCTCCCTCATCAAGGCCTCCACGGCTCTGGTACCTGCTGCACAGTAATTCCCTCTGTCGTCCCTTCTCTTGACCATCAGCCACTGCCATGGCTCCGCCCTCCACCTACTGGCCCCAGCTGCTGGGCTCTCATGAAACCACTTCTCACCAGTCCCAAGGGGTGGTGGCAGCATCCAGGGTGCTAATCTCTGAGTTGCCTCAGTATACCCTTTGGCTTCTTTGCTCACCCGTCACCTGAGAAACCAACAAACTCACTCTGTTTCAATACCCAGAATGGTTTCTCTTTTCCTGACTTGGTTATCTGTGATACACACTAATGTGTGTATGGCCAGTGGGCAAGGGGCTCCCCAGCAGTGCCCCCCAGCAATCCCCAACTGGCTGGGACACACAGGGAGCCAGCAGTCACCTGGGTATTTGGCTGCCTCTGGGGCAATCTGTTCAGCCACTACCCAGACCCCAGCCAGCCAGCCTGGAGTCTCCGTTTCCCCAGCAGGTGGGAACACATAAGGCAGGCGCTCTTCAGGTGAGAAGGAGAAATCAAAGAGAATCCACCAGCAATCTCGGCGTGGTGTTCTATAAGTAGCTGCAGCATTTCATTATTTATACGTCTTTGCAGTAGACGCTCCGCCTTGAGCCTGAGCTGGGCCCCCATCCAGCCCTGCTGTGTTAACCGTGGGGACTCCTTGGGAAGTTGTCTCAATGACCCCTCAAATCCTCCTGCATTTCCCCCGATAGACCTCTCCTCGTTCAAGATCTGCCATCCTGAGCTCATCTCCCTGCTGACTCCAGGGCCGGCCACTGGCCTCCTAAGGACAGCCCTTCTGCAAAGCCAGGAGAGGGAACCCTGCTCCCTGCTCCGCTCCTCAGGTGAGCAGAGCCCCCACCTCTCCCTGTCCCCAAACCTGACGCTTCTTATCCGTAGCCTCCAGCTTGCCTCCCCGACGCAGGCAGATGCATGGAGAGGCCATTTACCGCTGGACCGAACTCCGTCACAGAGAGCAAAGGTGAGAAGAAGTCCTCCTGAAAACCCCAAAACTACCAACGTCCACCTGCTTTGGGGAGGCTGAGTCTATGGAGCCACAAGCCCATCCGCATCCTTGCAGGTCCCCAAGGGCAGCTCCCTTCTCCACTTCCAGCTTGACCGGGAAAATAGGAAATTCTGCTCTCACGTCTGCCTTCCTGGGAGACACTCAGAGAGCAGCATCCACACTGCTCTCCCTCCTTCCCTGTCATGGTGGGCCCCGGCCAGGGGCCTCAAGATGGAGAGGAAGGAACAGTCCCTCCTGCCTCACTTTAGGAAGTGACCTCCATCCTCTGCCAGCCCTTGGACGTGGGCAGTGGGACCTGGGCCCTCTGCTCTGGCCCCAGGATGTGCTCGTGGGGCTGAGCAGATGCCCCTCCCAGACACAGACAGTAGGTCTAGGAGGTTAGGCAAAGAGTATGGAACCCCTCCTGGGGTCAGAACCCTCAGGGGCATTACTCCCCTGTCGGGTGGTAAGCTCTGCTTTTATTCTCTGAACGAAAGAATTGCACATTTCCTGGAGACAAAAACCATTTGCCCTTTGAAATGCAATGCCCTCGCCTCACTTAGCTGTGGCCTGCATTTTCTCAGATTTTCTCTGCTGGGGGCCTTGGTGAAAAGATGCAGCAGCCCTTAGGGTGGTATGGGCCACACCCAGCCCTCGGCTCCAGCCCAGAACGAGCTTCCTGGTCTCTGCTCAGAGTTTCCTTGTGGCAATCGCCAACCATGGGAAAAGCAAAAGGTGGTTAGGAGTGTGACCATATCACAGCAAAGGGGACAGTGGCTTTGGGTCCACTCTGCCTGGGGAGAGGGGTCAGGAATTCATAAATATTCCTTCTTCCCATCGGGCTAGCTAGGAGGCCAGACCACCCAGAAATGGCACTCCTGACCTCCCTGCCCTCCCCAGCTCTGCTGTGATGTCCCTGACAGTGGCCTCTTCTGGCCCCTCTGCTTGATCATTTCCAGAACTCTGCGCCCAACAATGCCCCCAACCCCATCCCAGTTTAAAAGTAACTTTTTTTTTTTTTTTTTTAATGTTACCTGCTCGTTTTATGACTAGGCTCCTTCCATCTTGTTTTAATGTTTTGTTCTATCAAATACAGAAGGACGTCTTATTTCACAGTTGAAATAACCTCCTCCCCTCAACGCCTCGCCCCCTGCCGTCCCCGGGGCATGTTTCAGTAGAACCAAGAAGAATAGGTGGTCAAGAAATTCAGATAGAACGAGAGTCATGAACAGGCAAAGGCAACACCCAGGTAACTGACAAGCACGTGCAGATGAAGGCAACAGTGAGACACCGCTTTTATCCACCAGACAGACACAAATCAGAAGCAGGGGAAGACCCACCGGGCAAGGGGAGCTCTCGTGCATGGTGGGCTGGGGCTGTGCTTGATGAGGGGGTGTCTGCTTCTGTCCTGGGGGTGCCTCTCACTCCGGCAGGGGACCCGCGCCAGGACCCCTATGGTGGCCCTGTGTGAGATGGCAGGTTGAGGGAACCCAGGCTGGATCCTTCGAGCGCTCTTCCTCTCCCCGGGATCATCCACATTTGAAATCTGCTAAACCAGCTCTGTAGCTTGTCCATGTGTCTGTCTCTGTGTGGCTCATTCCTTCCTCCTCCTGAGGGGCCTCCATCCACCTGCACGTCTGCCCCGCGCCCCCCCCCCCATACACATCCCTTTCGTTATCCTTTCCCCTGAGCATTAGGCCCTCCTGGGAGAATAGTGAATCAGCATCTCCAACCCACACGCACACCCACACACATACCAGCTCACACTCACACTCAGACACACATTCACACTCATACATATGAACTACACACAGTACTACAGTACACAGAGTCATATACAAATGCACACTCACACACTAGTACACAAATTCACACACACAATCACATGCACTCCTTCAAACATACATGTTCCCACTCACAAGACACTCATACACAGGCATGCATTCACGCTCACACACCTACATTTGCACCTGCACACGCATGCTTACACATACACACACTCACTCACGTTTACACAACTCCTTACATTCAAGTTCACCTGCACATGTGTACTTACACACACTCCCACATGCACACACATTTTCTCACACACCCTTATTCACACAAACACACACTCACAGTTTGCACACACAGTGGGTGATGCTGTTGGACCACATCAGGCTGACCCATCACACTTCCTTGCAGAGAGTCCAAGAGCTCCGGGAGTCTAACATCTCCCTCTCGGGGTAGGCATTTCTGTTCCAACCTCCAGGATCTGTGTATGCTGTTGGGAGAGTAAGGCACATCCTTGCCTTGTGAGGGCTGCTGGCTCCTGGGACGTTTCTTGCTGCCAGACCCAAAGAAAGTATCAGGCCATCCCCACTCCGGATTCCTGAAAAGCCCCTGAGTGGTGGGTCTATGAAATACCAGGTCATAGGAGGCCAGACCACCCAGAAATGGCACTCCTGACCACCCTCTACCCCCCTGGTAGCATGTTGGGGACATGACATGATGCCTTCCTCTACCCCTGGCTGGCTCAGGGGGACTGCTGATCACCCCACCCACTGGGAGCCCCCTAGGCTTACCGCAGAGGCTTGGGCACCCCCGCTTGATGTCACTGATCCAGAGGCTGAGACGGTCTCCTTTCCTTCCCCAACTCTGGTGAGTCTAACAGTGAGAATCGGGAGCCACTCTATTTTGTAAGGAAATCTGGTATATGGAGCAATTCTTGCCTCCCGGAAGTTCTCATTAGCCCCTGATCCACCATGTCTGAATCTCCAAACTTTGTTCAACTGCCCCTAATTTGGGAGGGACAGCACAGTCCCCAGTGGCTCATTTTCCACATCTGCTGAGGAACTCTGAATGCAGGAAGCCCAGCCAGATGCTCCTGTGGGACCAAGAGACTATCCTCAGAAATGAGGCCCTGGCTTTTGGGCCACGAACACCTCTGGTGTGGGATCTTCAGACTCTCATCCATGAGTGCGTCTCCAACCGGGCCCACCCATCCGCATGAGGACTCAAGATGTCCCCAGGCCCTTCCTCTTGCTCTCGACATGACCTGTCCCTCACAGTCCTCACACGCCTGCCTACGGCTTACCCTGCCATGCCTCATGGTGCAAGAGCCTCCCCCATGGCAAACCCACCACATCTCAGGAGACCTGGAGGACCCAGCGACGATGTCCTACCCACCAGCCTCCTTTCTCCATCCAGAAGGGACTCTCTGTTCTTCTCAATTGCGATACCTCTCGAGGCAAGGCTGAAAATTACCTCCCAGCCCTTAACTTCGTGAAGCTTTTAGACTTCCTTGGTTTAATGAATTTATGTGGAAATCTGGCCCTCCAAATCTGTGCCTCCTAAAAATAGTAATTCCGATCTCAGCGTGTTTTTCACAACATCGCCCCTTTGACACTAGCGGTATTCCAAGCTTCACGAATTCCTTTAGTAACATGACATTCAGCAGTGAGGTGGCATGTGTGGTACCCACAACCTGGCCTGACACAAAATAAGCTCTCGGAAAATATTTCTCGGTGGAAAAAAGTAAAAGAAGAGATGGTGTTCTCTTGGCTCTGCCGTTACCTCAAGACAATTCTAACCACCAGGACTTAGCGGATTCCACGAGTTAAAGGCAAGACCCTGGACAAGACCACTCCTGCTTCGGTCACTGGGCACGGGCTCAGGGACCCCCAGACCACCTGCTATTCTGACCGACTGGCCACAAATCTGGGGGTGGGGCAGGCTTTCGCGACCCCCATCAGGTTCAGGGATTTGCTAGAATAACTCCCAGAGCTCAGGTAAGTGCTGTACTTCTGATTATAGTTTTATTATAAAGGACACAGATCAGGACCAGTCAGATGAAGGGGCAGATAGGGCGAGGTCTGAGGGGAACTTGAACACGTGGCTTCCAGGCCCTCTCCCCATGGAATCTGGGCACGTCACCTTGCGGCACACCCATGGAAGCTTCATCCAGCCTTGGGTCTGGCATGAACCAGATTCCTGGTACAAGTGGTCATAGATGGCCATCTTTGCAACTGTGTTCTCACATAGCCAAAGGGGTGTGGGAGCTCTGAGGGGTCTTTTTAGAAGGACACTAACACCTTCAAAGCCTGATCACCTCCCAAAGACCTCGCTTCCTACTCCCGTCACACCGAGAATTAGGATCTCAACATGAGACCACAGCAGGCTGATATCCTGTGGCTGGAGGCTACAACCCACTCATCATGAGGTTGGTCTCTCTGGCTTGGCCAGCCTCCATCCTGAGTCATTTCATTACCATAAACTCAGGTGCGATCCGAGGAGGCCACCTTGACTAACACACACTCCTACTGGCTCTGGAAATTCTAAGAACTTAAAAGATCCCTTCCTGGAAGTGGGAACAAAGGCCAGTCAGATTCTTTATTATACAATAGCTCAGATACTGAATGATTATGTATCCAAAGGGCTGCAACTGAACCCAGCACCTAGTTCTCAGATTCTGAGGGTAACTTTCTAAATGTAGAGTTCATCCCAAGGGTCCAGGTAGTATGACCTTCAGCCATGACGTGAAATCTATCAAAAGATATTCCAGTCTAGGCTTTGGCTCTCAGAGAATATCGCCCACTGGTGCTTCTTCATGTGCCTTTCCTATCTTCTGGCATTTGGAATCCCTCATCCCTGACAGCTGCCCCAGAGCTCCCAACATTTCCTCCCCTGCCTCAGGAAAGAAGTTGAGCTGCCAGGGACCATGCCTCCAATTTCATGAATGGAAAACAGCTTTCCAGATGGTGATGTCGATTTAACGTTACGTGTCAGTTTGACGGGCCACGGGGCGCCCGGATTAAACGTCATTTTTAGGTACATCCGTGAGGATGTTTCTGGATGAGATTAACATTTGAAGGTGTGGACAGAGGAAAGGAAATGGCCCTTCCCAGTGCGGGGGTGGGCCTCCTTGGATCCACTGAGGGCCTGAACAGAACAGAAGACAGAGGAAAGACGAATTTGCTGCATTGTTCCCGACTCACTGCTTGAGCTGGAATATCTCCTCTCGTTTCATCTCCTTCTGGACCATCAGCTTTTCTGGACCTCCAGCATGTAGATGGCAAGTAGCAGAACTTCTTAGCCTCCAAAATCATGTGAGGCAATTCCTCATTCTATAAATCTCCTCTGATGTACATTGGATAGATAGTCTGATAGGTAGACAGATAGATGGTAAGTTGATAGATAGATACACAGAAGCATAGATACATTATTGGTTTTGTTGTTCTGGTAAACCCTGACAATAGACAAGCCTCACTTGGGCTTAAAGAAGACATTTGATCCTGTCTCCCCTCACCTCTGGTTGATTACAGCAATTTGTGTTTGCACAGGGACCTGGAAGTCAAGGTGAAAAGCTCACTCGGTGTGAGCTTTACAACATCCCTGGACGATTCATAAAGCGAATGCTCCTTTCTTCCGCTGTTACAGAGGGAAAACTTGTAGCTTGTCACACTGTGACCTGCTGGAAATCACACAGCCAGTAGGCCAGCCCACCTTCAGCCTGGGTCTTCTGATGCTGAGACCAGGGCGTTTCCAGAACACCACGCTGAGACTTCACCCTTCCAACCCTGACCCAGAAACACCGCAGGATTCTCAGTTATTCAAATAAAGATGCACCCATATTTATCCTACTCCAATTTACCAAAATAGATACTCTAGGGAATTGTTGCAGTAGGATTTGAGAGTCTGAACCAAAGGGTCTTTTGGGGATGACGCAACTGATAAGAACCAGACACACCCACCTCCCCCAGCCACTCACTGGTTCCCAGAGCCCTCTCGATTTAGGGAGAATTTAGTTTGAATACCCATTTCTAATCAACTCTGTGTCCTGCATTTCTGACCAGTCCAGGTACCCACTACTTGTAATCAAGAGGATAACCATTGTGCCTGCCTGGCTTGGTCAAAAACAGCAGCCCTCAGATGGGAAAAGATGCTTCTGGTCATTCCCTAGTCATGCCCCCTCCATACCTCACCTCACTTGAGAACGGATGCAGCGAAGGGCACCCTTTTCTGCCCAGAGGTCTCCTCACAGAGGCCTCCCAAAACATTTTATTTACAACACGCTTTTGCCCTCAAAAGGGGTCAACACACATCTCTTGTCTGGGAAGCCATGGTGCAGAGAAGTCTAGCAAGTCAGATCCAATCTCCACCGCTCCGCAGGTGATCCTGGACAGGTGACTGGCCTCCTGAGCTGTGTCCACGCCCACAAGTTGGAGGAGGTGGGACTCTCTTGCTCCAGCCCAGCCTGCAGGGGCTGTCAGAGCCCCACACTCCACATGTAGGTAAGGTAAAGGGTGTCCACGTAACAGGTGACGTCTCTGGGTGTCCTTCCCCGTTTTTGCTTTTCCTCAAGAAGACTCCCTTGAGGCAAATTTTATTCTCCCACCTCCAAAATGACAGCACCTGCCCGACTGTGTCAGAGGCATCCCCCACCCATAAATATGGGTGCACCTGTCAGCCCCCAGGGCTGACAGAGAAACCACTCCCCTTGCTCACCTCCTTTCCATGGTGGCCAAGGGACAGTTGTGACTCCGTCCCCAGTCATGCCGGGTTTTCAGTGATCCTACGAGCCACACTCTTATGCTTAACTTTCAGATGGAAGAAGAGAAGTCAATGATGTTTGTCCTCAGCTCCCCAGTAACCCACTCCCTGGCCCAAGCTGGGTATTCTGAGCAGAAAGCGGACCCCTTCAGAAGCCCAGCTGGGATCGACTTGGCAGAGCCACACAGAAGGTAAGAAACAAATCACTTGAAAGCCAGTTTTGCACAACTGGGTCCATTTTACCTCCAAGAAATTTCACACCTTGACACAAATGAGCAGATTCTTAAGAAGGAGGAATTCAAGGTTAGGTAGCATTTTCAACAGTGGAGGGCGACATGAAAAAGTACCTTCTTCTCTGTGGGCAGTGGCCCCCTCGGATACACGAAAGGGAGTCTCTTCCCTTCAAAAGGTGTCCCTCCCGTGACATTCCAACCCAAGTCAGCTCATCTCAAAAGGACTCATTTGGGGGTAGGTCAGTGAGAACGACACCTCTAGCTACCAGCTAGCTGGCATTACCTGGCATACAGTGGGTGCCCAATAAATGTTGGATGGATGGATGGACGGATGGGCAAATGAATTATTCAACGCCCCCATCAAAAGCTAATGTTCATTAAAGCCTTTCCATAATGATCTAGGTGTGGAAGAGCTGTTTATGGAAAGGCAAGAACCCAATTTACAAACCCTCCTGTTGGGTTCACAATAATTCATGCTCATCTGCGTCTAATAAAATATGGAAGCAATTTTACGAGAACATTTTGTGCTTTAGCGATTCATTTAACCATTTCCTCTAGGGGGCAAGTCATATATTCTCCTCCAGATGTGTGGGGAGTTCCGTGAATAAATCTGCAAATATCAAGATGAGATGCTCCCCCACCCCCACCCCCGGGAGCCCAAGTCTAACTGATGGCAGTATAAAAGTGGAGACCAACAGGGGTCCTTCTGGCCTCCATTCCTTCTCATGGTGTCCAGGCCCAAAGCACCCGGGACCCATCCCCTGCTGAGGTGACCGGAAACTGCTACAGGAACCAAACACCCATGTCACTTTCCTCAAAGGACTTTCCTCGGTCAAGTCCACACCCCTCACTGGCAGGACCTTGGAGAGATGAGCTGCGCTCCACCCCACCAGCCCCCAACCCAAGGAGACTAGGAAGGCTGTTCAGGTGCCACAGTGGACGTTACTGTCCCCTCACATGCCGTGCACGGTCCCTTCACTGGGTTGCGTCCCCTGGTGAGCTGTCCCTGAACCACTTGCAGATTTAAGAATTTATGAATACAAATGAGGAACACCTGCCTGGAGCCGCCTATCGCTCCATCCACATCCTGATTTTCTGGGTCACCAATTTTTTTAATTAAACTTTTAATTTTGAGATAATTGGAGATTCACATGCAGTTGTAAGAAATAATATGGAGACATCCCATATCCCCTTTATTCCGTTCTCTCTTCCTCCCTGCCTTATGGTAATATCTTGCAAAACTCTAGCACAGCACTGAGTCACCAACTTTTAAAAACGTAACATTGCATGCCTATTTCCTAGTGTAAGACAGGAAGTACATTTTCACCAGATCGAGACTCTTGACCTAACCCCCTCCCAACGTAAAATCCACCCAATATTTCCCATTTTGATAAAGGACATTCCATACCCAAGAGAAAATGCAAACTTTTTTCTCTCTCTTCCTTTCATTCCCCCGCTCAAATCCAAACTAGCAACCAGTCCTGTATGTCTGGGCTAGAAAGACCTGAATCCACCAATCAGTCACTCTCCCTATCACATTGACGCTGCCATTAGCCACTGTCAGTGCTCTGGAGAAGAACCAGCTATAGAAATTGCGAGACCCAGTGAAAAATGAACATACAAACCTCCATGTTGGAAAATTATTAAGGATTCCAATATGGCGGCCACACAGCATTAAACTCAGCACAGGGTACTTCTCAGTGCACCGCCCTATGGACCACACAGATCCCACAGCCATGAAGTTCATGCTTCTGTGACCACCAGGAGCACACTGCGAGTGAAATAAAATTATATTTGTTGGTTTGCTGCAACAAGGGTGAACACCCACCACCGGGAACCCTGGGCCATGTCAGTTAGGACCTGTTTGTTAGAGGATCGAGGCTTCTGTTGTACGATGCAGGGAAGGGGGATGAGAGATCAAGGAAGCAAGGTGTGCTCTGGATTGGATGCTGCCAGATATCAGGATAATGCTGGGACCATCTTAATAATTCTTACCCGGAAGGTGACAAAGATGGAGTCAAGCTACAGCTAATGTTGAACAAACAAACAGAAGAGGCACATTAGCCAGGATGGAGCATGGCTGGTTAATTCTGTGGTTTGGATCATGTCCATACCTTGTCTGTGTTCAGACATGATTGTGGAGAGGCCTTACTCCTCTCTTGAGCCATCGCAGACACTGTGGCCTTCTCTGAGGTTGGTGCTCTGTGACATTGTTTGTGTCCAACAGGAGAAGACCTTTTCTCTGTCCCCCCCCCATCTCTGGCACCCCGCCGGCCACAGCCCTGCCCCCACCACTTGCCTTTGCTCCAGTCTCTGCACTGCCACCAGCGTGATGCCCCTCAGTCACACGCCACTTCTTAAACTACAAGTGGCCTCCATAGCGTGTTGAATCGGGTCCCCCCAAAAGACCTGTCCAAGTCCTAATCCCTGGTGCCTGTGAATGCAGCCTTATTCGGAAGCAGGGTCTTTGCAGATATGATTAAGTGAAGGATCTCAAGATGCTATCTATTGCATTTAGGGGGGGCCCTAAGTCCAGTGGCTGGTGTCCTCGTAAGAAGAGAACACAGAGACACACACATGCAGAGGCAGGGATGGAGGGACGCCTGGGTGGCTCAGTTGGTTAAGCAGCTGCCTTCGGCTCAGGTCATGATCCCAGCGTCCTGGGATCGAGTCCCTCATCGGGCTCCTTGCTCGGCAGGGAGCCTGCTTCTCCCTCTGCCTCTGCCTGCCATTCTGTCTGCCTGTGCTCGCTCTCCGCCCCCCCCCCCCCGATAAATAAATAAAATCTTAAAAAAAAAAAAAAAGGCAGGGATGGAGACTGAGGAGGGAGCCCGGGAAGAGCTGGGGCCACCGGAAGCTGGAAGAGGTGAAGAAGGGTCCTCCTCTCGAGGCTCCGCTGACCCCCCGATCTCAGACTTGTGACCCCCACACCTCTGAGAGAACACACGTCTGTTTTAAATCACCGGGTTCGTGGTGCTTTGTTGGTGCAGGAGTGGGAGATGAGTATCGGTTCTCACTGCAATTAGAAAAGAATCTGTTCCTTCCTGGGTCTTGCTGGAGCCCACAGGACCCAATGGCCTGCTTCTCCCATCCCCCGCCCTCCCTTCGGCCCCGCCTGTCTTCCTTCTCCTCCCGCACACCGGCCCTTTGCCCTTCCCGTGGCTGATCCCTTGTCATTATTACTCAGGGCTCTGTGCAGATACCTGTCCTCTGGAAGACCTGCCTTCAAGGGCCTGCTTCAAATAACACCGCATCCCACCTCCCACCCTCCCTGCCCCACACCCCTACCTGCTACTTACCTTCCATCCTGTTGCCAGTTTCATTTTCGTCGTGACACTGCAATCATAGAATTCCTTTGTTCACATTTCTAGCGTGTCTTCACCCTCCACGTGAAGGCTCCATGGGGTCACCAGGCACTCCGCCACATGCTTCACAAATACGACCTCATTTGACCTTCATGAATAAGATCGTTCACAGAGGAGCAAACCAAGGCACAGAGAGGGTAAGTCATTGCCCAAAGTCACACAGCTTATAAGTGGTAGAGGCAGGCTTGGAACCCAGACAGTGTGTCCCAGAGTCTTCAACAATCTGCTTGATACACTGAAGACTTTAGTGAATGTCTACTGTATGAATGAACATCCCTTCAAGACTGGGCACTAAACGGGTGGCTCAGTCGTTACGCGGCTCCCTTCGGCTCAGCTCATGATCTCAGGGTCCTGGGATTGAGCCCCACATTGGGCTCTCTGCTCAGCAGAGAGTCTGCTTCTCCCTCTGCCTCGGCCCTCTGCTTGTACTCTCTCTCTCTCAAGAAAATAATAATAATAAAGTCTTTAAAAAAAAAAAAAAAAAAAAAAAAAGACTGGGCACTTGGCCTTTGCAGGAACCTATCAGGTGGGAAGGCAGGAAATTTCTCCTGTACCTGTGCCTCGAACACTGAGCCCACCCTACTGTTCCCTCCAAGGCTCAGGGGACAAGTGAGGGAGAAAAGAGCACCATTGTGGAGGGTTCTAGAACAGCATCTCTGTGCTCCCTGGACACCTGATCTGTGGATTCTGCCTCACACTGAGCAAGGCCACCACGTCGTCGTCAGGAACAGGAGCTTCTGGGGGCTGGGCCGTAGCCCACCCTCCTCCAGCCACAGCTCCAGGGGGCTGCTAGGGGGAGGGAGGAGGGGCCTTCTAGCACTTCCTGGCATGTTTTGTATAATATTAGCATGTGTTGCTTTGGTAAATAATCCCCAGGAAGCAGAAATGAAGTGGGCAGATCAAGAAATTAATATTTTTAAAAGAGAGGCAGAGCCGTAGGAGGGAAGGTATAACCAGAAACGGGAAAGTGAGTTTTGTCTGGGAAGAAATTCTAGGTAGGCCAGGTTGGAAAAGAGTGAGCAAGGAAGCCCGAGAGAAGAAAATAAAGCTTTCACATCCAGCAAGCCGGAGTCCCTGCCAGGAAGAGAAACGGCTCCCGGAGGCCCGGGCTGGCGCCTCCGAGGCCCTCGGCAATCCTTCCGGCTGCAGGCCTCGTGGTCAGTGCCGCGTTATGATTCATAGGTCGGCGGTGATCTTTTATTTTCAGGTAAAGAAAAAAAAGAAAGAAAGGAAGGAAGGAATAACTCTGGTTCCTTTGGCAACCTCCCTTCCTCCGTGATCCCCTCGGCCCCTAGCTTGCTGTAAACACAGTTTATAGCTACAGCCGGGTTTCTCGTAAATTCCTGGGGGCCTCTGTCTCCTGTGGGTTGCTGGGTAGCATGGGAGGTGAGCTCCCCAGCCACCAGCAGGCCTGCCTCTCCAGGCATCTGATGTGGCTCTGACGGATCTAACGGGAGGAGCTTTCAGAGAGATGATTCCATCCGCCTGGTCCACAGGAAATCTTAGTGGGAAAGTATCTCCCAGCTTGTTCTAGATGCGAAAGAAGGTATTTCCCACATCGCATAATTAGCACCCTCCACCCTCCGAGCAATCAGCATCCAGGAAAAGAGAGTTCTGATTCATGAAACTTCCCTGGAGTTATAATTAGGGTTCTCTCCATCTCTTTTAAAATTATATCTGTCCTGTACATTACGCTTAACTATTCATAAAGCAGTTTCGCAAACATGATCTCGCCTGGCTTTTCCTTCAGGATTCTAGGATGAGACTGGCTCACCAAGCTTTCTTAACATACCCTAGCACTTCTAGGAGGGAGGCGCGGGGGGTACCGGTCAGATTCCTGGCCTGTCTAGTGCTCGCCTCTCTCCTTTGACCTCAGATCCTGAGATTGGGGGGGTGACGGAGTCAGGCCTGCCCAGCATTCCTTCCACCTGGCTGGGCCGATCACCCCCTCTGTACTTCATGAGCCACCCATCAGACGGCAGATGACGTCAGAGGTGGACGAAGGGCTGGGGGGGTGGGGGAACAGACACCAGGATATGGTCCTGACCCCACAGCGCTGCTTTTCTATATGAGAACGAGGCCAGCTTCAAAGTGAAGACTGAAAGCCCCCCCCCAACACTTACCATTAATATATGCACTCTGGGACTTCATACTTCATACATGTGCAGGGATTCACTTGTCAAAATTTTATCAAATGGACAAGGGAGGAGGAGGAGGAAGAAAAAGAAGAGGAAAATCAGCCTTGTTAACTGCTATTTCACAGGTAAAGAACCTGGGATGCGGAGAAATGCAGTGATGTTTCCCTGGGCGGCATAGCTAGGGAACTTCTCCACCCAAATTCATACTAAGCTCATCTGATTCCCCAAGCCCACAGTCGTGAACACACGATATTTTTTTCTTCCTTTAAAATAAAAGAATCCGCTGTCACAAGCACATCTGATCTTTTACAGCAAGAACTGGGAAGAAAGCTGGCAGAAACATTGTCCGCATGCAGGATATGTGGTTTAAAAAAAAAAAAAAAAAAAAAAAAGGTTTATTTGTTCATAGCAATTGCATAACGCTGATCGTGAATTCATGTGATTTAGGGGTGTGTAGGTAGAAAGCAAATGAGCTCCGATTCTCAACACTGATGCCCTTACTCTCAGCTTTGTAAACCAGGATGGAGATTTCTAATTTCTGCTCATAACTAATTTCAGGGTAATGCAAGCTGCTGTAACACGCTGTGTCAGGGCTCCAAAAAATAACTCTTTTGGGCAGTTTATGTCTCATTCATGCTGAGTCCTGAATGGGGGTCTAGAGCCACAGGGGGTGCTCCTCGACCCCCTATGGCCAAGGTGCCCTCCATCTGTGACTCCTGCAAGGTCATTGATTTTGTCTACACCAACCCAATCCAGCCCAAGGCACTTCTGGTTCTGAATAGGGTGACCATATAACATACCTTCCAAATTGAGGCACTTTCGGGAGTGAAAGGGGGCCTTATGAAGAATTAGGGCAAGTAGATTTGCAATGATGTGGATGTAACCAGAGGGTATTATGATAAGCGAAATAAGTCAGAGAAAGACCATTATCTATACGATCTCTCTGATATGAGGAATTCGAGGGGCAGGGCGAGAGGTCATGGGGGTTAGGGAGGGAAAAAGCAAAACAAGATGAGATCAGGAGGGAGAAAAACCATGAGATTCTTTTGTTTTTCTTTTTTTTTTTTTTAAGATTTTATTTATTTATTTGACAGAGAGAGAGAGAGATCACAAGTAGGCAGAGAGAGAGGGGGAAGCAGGCTCCCCGCTGAGTAGAGAGGCTGATGCGGGACTCGATCCCAGGACCCTGAGATCATGATATGAGCAAAGGCAGGGACTTAACCCACTGAGCCACCCAGGCACTCCCCATAAAAGACTCTTAATCTCACAAAACAAACTGAGGGTTGCTGGGGGGTGGGGAGGAGGGATAGGGTGGCTGGGTTATGGACATTGGGGAAGGTCTGTGCTATGGTGAATGCTGTGAATTGTGTAAGACTGATAATTCACAGACCTATATCCCTGGGGCAAATAATGCATTACATGTTAATATAAAAAAAAAAAAAAGCACAAAGCTGAGATACACACACACACACACACACACACACAAGAATTAGGGAAAGTGGGGTACCTGAGTGGCTCAGTTGGTTAAGTGTCTGCCTTTGGGTTAGGTCATGATTCCAGAGTCCTGGGATCGAGCCAGGCATCAGATCTCCTGCTCAGTGGGGACTCTCTGGTTCTCCCTTTCCCCCTGCTCCTGCTCTCTCTCTAATAAATCTTAAAAAAAAAAAATTAGAGCAAGGAGCACCTAGGTGGCTCTCTCAGTTGAGCATCTGACTCTTTTTTTTTTTTTTTTTGACAGAGAGAGATCACAAGCAGGCAGAGAGAGAGGGGGAAACAGGCTCCCTGCTGAGCAGAGAGCCCGATGAGGGGCTCGATCCCAGGACCCTGGGATCATGACCTGAGCCGAAGGCAGCGACCTAACCCACTGAGCCACCCAGGCGCCCCGAGTATCTGACTCTTGATTTTGGCTCAGGGCATGATCTCAGGGTTGTGAGATCGAGCCCCGCGGTAAGCTCCACACTCACCGTGGAGTCTGCTTGAGATTCTCTCTCTCCCTCTGCCCCCTCCCTGTCGTTGCGCGCTCATTCTCTGTCTAAACATAAATTGATAAAATAGTAAAAAAAAATAAATAAGGCCAAGACAATAGGTGTAACCGAGTCTGTGCAAACTGGGCCATATGGTCTCCTTACTTCTTAAACACCTCGATCCAGAAATGACCCATCTCACTCCCCTTCGCCTGGTATTATGGTTACGTATTTGTGTGCGACAAACCACGCTGAGACAGTGGCTTAAGACAATAACGGAGCATTTTTTGCTGGCAGATGCAGGGTAATCCGGGATCAGCAGGACAGTTCTGCTCAGGGTCTCGTCCGTGGGTGCGGTGGTAGGCAGGGTGGGGGTGGGGGTGCGGATTGTCCTGGAGAAGTCTTCCTCACTCAGTGACTGGTGCAGGGCTGGGAAGAGTCAGAAGGGCCTTGTGTGCCTGGATCTCCTCCATGTGGTCTCTCCGGCAGGCCGGTTCCCCCGACAGCCCAACTCAGGCACCGCGGCTCAGAGCTCCCAAGAACACATGTCACAAGAGAGCCAGGCAGGAACCGCGTCACCTTCTGGGTCCTACCTTGGAAGTAAGTCGTAGAGCATTACACCTACTCACTCTGCAGGATGAGGCTGTCACAAAGACCCTCGCCCTGTGCAGGAAGAACGACATAGATTCCCTTCTCGATGGAAAAGTAGCAAGAACAGTCAAGACCAGAAATAGTATTGACATCATTTTTGGAGAAAATACAACCTGCGACACCCCCCCCCCAAAATATAAGGAGTGGGGCGCTGCTGGGAAATGGAGATCAGCTAGGCAGCCCCTTCCCACGTGTGTCTGTCTGTCTCAGCCACTGTAACAGAAGTAGCCCAGACCAAGGGGCTTATAAACAACAGAAACTTATTTCTCACAGCTCTGGAGGCTGGGCAGCCCCAAATTGAGGTGCCAGCAGCTTCAGGACGTCATGAGGGCCTGCTTTCTGGTTCATTGTCCCCTCCTGTTCTGTCCTCACATAGCCGAAGGGGCGAGCGAGCTCTTTGGGGTCTTTTCTCGAAGGGCACTAATCCGATTCACGAGGACTCCACCCCTGTGACCTAATCACCTCCCATAAGCCTCACCTCCTCCTACCATCACCTCAGGGGATAGGATTCAACATGTGAGTTGGGGGGGGGGGAGTTGGGAGCACAGACGTTCAGCTCACAGCACCAGCCCTACTCTGAAGTCTAGAAGGAAACAGGATTGCCATGCCCACTTGGCCATCTTTCCGAAGCAGCCCAGAGACGATGACCGGGTCATGCCATGGCCCCTATGAGATGTGGGCCTCACAGGTGGCAAGGAGTGGGACTGGGGGAGCTTAGCGCCCCCCTCAGAAGCACATTCTTCCACAGGGTCAGACGAGGCAGCGCCTGGCCCCCCAAAAATGTGCGTGACAGCTCGGCCTCGGCTGAGTGTTCCACGCCTGGCAACCCAAGGCTAGCCGTTCCCAGTTAGCCCATTAGGAAAGGACTTTTTTTTTTTTTTTTGGAAAAACAGTGAAACTGCTTGAAGTGATTATTAAATGAACCACTTGGTAAATGAATCATGGGAACATTTAGAAATTTCAGTTTAAAGACAACGAATCATTTCTGCTTTCCAGTTCCATTGGGATCCCGTGGAATCCTGGCAAAGCTCAAAGTGTGCTTTTCAGCACCAAGACTTGCTAGACCATAAGTTGAGAGGAACCGTTCCTAGAAGGTTCTAGAAGGACCCACTAAGTGCACATCCAGAAGTCCTCCTATGCAGCCATTCAGGGTTTTTTTTTTTACCCAGCCTCAGCCCACAGCAGTCTTCCACCCTCCAGGTCTGCTCCTTTTTAAGGCCAAATCACTTCTTATCTCCCTTAGCAGACACGATTTCTGCGATGGTTGACTTTATGTATCAATCTGACTGGAACACAGGTGAGGGTGGATATATCTGTATCTCCGACTGGTTCTGTTTCTCTGGAGAACCTAATAAAATTTCCTTTTTGTGCCTAAAAATTCCTCCTTTTCAAGAGATCTTTTTCCTCTTCCCCCTCAGCATGCCATCAGTATTCTGTAAATATTATGAGGTAGGAGGCAATTAATTCACTGGCAAGAAACAGAGAATTCATACTCGGAGATCAGACTTTTGCCCTCTTTTTTAACTGGAAGTTTTTACAGAGGGAAGCACTTAAGCTTCACGTGTATAAAAATGACAGCAATCTCCCTGGTTTCTGATGCGCTCCGTGAAAAGGTCTGACATGAGCCCCCCGGCTCTGGAAATGAAAGTTCTCACCAGCAAACCCAGGTCTGTCCTGTTTTACCTGCATTCTAATGAGAACGTCCAGTGCTGGTGGATTACTACATAAAAGTAGACAAAACCTCAACTTCCCTCCTGAGGCCCACGGAGGACAGCTTTCTCGTTACGAATTTTCTTCAGGTCTAGTTTAAATGAGAGTCACTCTGCCCCGAACCAGAGAGGTCCTCAGCTTCTGACAGGTGGAGCCTTCTCTTCACTCCTCCTCAGGGCTCTGTCCCCGCCTGCCAACTCCAGCAAGTCACAGGCAGTGGAAAATGACCCCACCAGACTCCCAAGGGCCGACCGCGTGCATCTCTTCTTAGCTCCTAACCTTGTCGGTGGCTTGACATCGGCTACCCCCTACCGGGGAAGCCCACCAGTGTGAGACCACAAGACTGCAAATAAGAGGAATCAGGACATCCCCAGACCCTGAGAGTTCCAACTCACTATCTCTAGGACTCCAGGAAACCAGCCTTTGTGGCCTATGTCACAGGCAGAGGGGACGGTACACTTCGGAGATGTCCCCACCCCACCGTTCTACACAAGCCCACATGGCTCCCCAAGAGGGGCCCAGCTAGACCCCAGGCACTCGAGGGCCATGCCTGGGTCTCTGTGGGAGGGTGGTCGCCAGCACACTGGAGCCTTCTTTTCCTCACTGCTTGGGACCTCGGGTATGGTCCCAGGAAGGAGTGGCGCCTCCACTTTTACCAACAGAACCTTGTTTCTGAGGGGCCGTGAAACCCAAGAAGTCCTGGGCCTGTGAGACACACCCATAATGAAGGATCAGAGGGGTTCCCCCTTGCTGAGTTGGACAGGGAGGGCAGAGCAGGTGAGCAGGCTGAGGACCGAGGGTGTCATGTCGTGTCTCACTCCGGAGCCATGACCCATGTCAGCGTGGCCCCATGCCAGACCCCACTCCCATCTGTCAGTCTGGGAGCCCCGCCTACCTCCCCACCTCCGCCCCGCAGATAACCCTTTTGATGGGTCCATTGTACACTTTTATTCGAAGGTATTTTGAAACACCTGCGTTGTTGTGCTGTGTTGTATTGTGTTGTGTTGTGTTATTTCAACATACACAAATGATAATGGGCTTCCTGGGCTTGGAGACGCTGTCATGTGCACATCCGACCTGTTTGCCCTGACTTCGTCTGTATGGTATTCCTCTGTGTGTTTCTGGCCACCTTCCCTACCCTCCCCACCCCCCCCCACCCCACCCCCAGGAGGAACATCCAAGGCACCTTCCTATCCCCAGCGTGACTGATGATGGGAGGAACATCCTTGGACCCGCGTGGGACTGTCCTGGAGGAGCGAGGTGTACCATGTACCATCTCAGGTGTGTGCTGCATGGGCACACAAGTGTGGCTTTTTCATCTGCCAGCAGCGGGAACGAGTGAACCAGGCCAAGGGTTGGATGAGGACATGGCCGGGGGAGTTCCAAGATGCTGTTCTGGGTCAGAACTCCCTACTTCCAGGAAGCCACCCTGAAGAGGACACGCACGGACTGTAGACGGGGTCACCTGTGAGACTGGGTACCAGGAGTAGACCTCCTCCCCCAACCCTGCTCCAATCCTAGCCAGGTGACCATTAGAAAACTTCCTCTTTGTGGAAAGCTGAGTGACCCGGGGTCCCCCGCTAAAGAACCAGTTCTTCACCCTCCAGTGAAAGCCTCCTGTTGATGAGAACATGGGGACAAGCCAGAGCAAGCACGAAGGGGTGGGAACCCCAGCTGGGGTAGGGGGGCAGGGCAGCTGGCTTCCTGGAGGAGAAGGCACGATTCTTCCGGGATTCTTCCGTCTCGACAGCAGGAATGCAGAGAGGTGCAGACTGTGGGCTAGGAAGACAGAGAGCTCACTCTGCTGGCTTTGAATTTCTCCACCAAGTCAGATGTGGCTCCTCAGCCCGAAGGGTGGGAAGGGGGGAGGGAGCCAGGGCGGCTCGGGGAGATGAGCAGAGGAGGTAGGAAGTCGGCCATGCGGAGAGTGGGAGCCAGCAGTGGGGTTGCCAGCAGCACCCCTAGGTCCGTGAGCATGAATTTAAAGTGGAAGTCGTCCCCCTGATCGAGAGGCTTCCCCAGGGATGCCAGCCACTAGGCTGCAAGTGCAGGAGGGGAGAGGGAGCCTGTGGGTGTCAGCCACGGTGCGGGGGAGAGGGAGGAGGGTGATCACACAGGGGCACAGGGAGGCCCCAAAGGGAGCTGTGGATGGGCCAGTGGAGCGGAGGGTGGGCGGTAGGGGCTGGTGGGGGTGGGGGTGCCGGATGTCTCCCTCCCCTGCTCCCTGCTTGGGCAGGGTCCCCGGGCTGCAGGAAGGGGCAAGGGGGCCAGCATTGGCTGAGCTCCTTGGAGGTGAGCGAGACAAGGTAGCAGAAGGCCAGGGAGGAGTATGGCCATCTGTCGGGTCCTCAAGAAGAGGACAAGTGGAACATGGAGGAAACAGCAGAAGTGATCTTCGATGACCCCAAGACCAGCCCACCAGCAGCCACTGGGACAGACAGCCGGTGATGTGGCTGGGTCTTGAATGAGAAGGGAAGAGAAATGTCTTAGAAGCAGCCTTGGCAAGCATGGAGGAGGCTGAGCCCACCTTAGACTCGGGGCGTGGTGGGGCATCCGAGAAGAAAGTCCCGCAGCCCCCAAGGAAGGCCCCAGGTGAGGCAGTGAACGAGGTAAGAGTGAGGAGAAGCTTCTTAGAAGAGGCTGAGGCTCGAGGCTGGGGGCGGGGGGGGGGGGGGGGGTGGAGAAGATGCTGGCTGCGGAAGATACCATCAGCCCAGCTTGGGAAGGTGAGAAGGATGGGGTTAAGGAGGTGCACTGGGTCAGAATTGAGAATGCGCAGGTCTGGAAGGAGGGTCCGTGGCGCCTGGTCCTTTGCGGGTGACCTGAATAACACGGGGAGCAGAGCATGGCTGAAATGGCTTTCTAGGATCTTGAGAGGGAAACAGAATCCAGCTGAGCCCTGGGTTTGAACACTGCGGGAGCTTCAGGCGACTGCTGGGGTGAGAGCTCCCCCTGGTGGCTGAGGCAAGAAGTTCTACAGAGAGCGTCCCCAAACTTGGACCTGAACATCAGGTGGCCCTCGGGTCTCCAAATACCTGCCGCTGAGGAGCTGGGGCAGCTCTAACAACAATCAAGCCCAGGTGCACAACCCATTCCTTTCCCATTACTGGTACCTGTGGGAAGATGCCAGACCAATAAATTCATTGTCAGGAATAAAACCCCCAAATCTCCTGATGTGTGTCGCCTCCCTGGTGTGTATCCACACCAATGGCTAAGACCCTATTACCCTCGAGAAAGAAATGTATCTCCCTCCAATGGTTAGAAGTTTCAAGTTAGGAAAGATCCTGATTTAATAGAGGTGAGTGTGGGCACTAGCAACAGAATTTCCCTCCAACATTTTAGTATAAATATGTATTTAAAAATCTAATGAAAAAAATCAAAGAACTTCATTCACCCTCCATTCCTCCATCCAGCAAGCCATCTTATTTTTGATGCATTTTCAAATGAGTTGTAATGTCAGTGCATTTCACCCATAAATACTTCAGCACAAGTATTATTTAGAGTCCAATATTTGTTTACACTCCTTTTCTCCCCTTTGAGGCAAAATATGCATAAAATGCACCATCTCAAGTGTACCATTCAAATAGATTTTTGACAAATGCGTACAGCTCTGTAACCCCTATTCCCGCCAAGACAAAACAGTACTATCAATCCAGGAAGGTCCCCTCTGCCTCTTCCCCGTGAACTCACCAGTCCTCTACCCTAGGCATGTTGTGATTTTTCCCATCATAGATCAGTTCTGCTGTTCTAGAACCTAATATTGATGGAATTATATGGCATGGACTTTGTGGTACAGTAGCATTGGAATTTAAAAGGCAGCCCAGGACGCCCGGGTGGCTCAGGGGGTTAAGCCACTGCCTTCAGCTCAGGTCATGATTGCAGGGTCCTGGGATCGAGCCCCATGTTGGGCTCTCTGCTCAGCAGGGAGCCTGCTTTCCTCTCTCTCTCTCTCTGCCTGCCTCTCTGCCTACTTGTGATCTCTGTCTGTCAAATAAATAAATAAAATCTTAAAAAAAAAGAAAAAGAAAAAAAAGGCAGCCCAGGTTATGCTACTGCCAGCAGGGTTACAGATTGGGAAACTGAGGCTCAGAGTGACTTTTTTTTGGCATTATGTGACAGTTAATTGGCCATAGATATGGACTAGAACTCAATTCTGTTCACTGTACAAAAATGGGGCATTGTTCTAGAAGAGTGGTTCTCACACTTCAGCATCCATTAGAATTCCTGGAGGGCTGGGGAGACCTCATCAGTTCAGGGCAGGGCCCAAGAATCTGATTTTTTTTTTTTCCTTTATGGTCTAAGTTTTATCTTGGAGCATCAACCCTGTGAGAAATACGTGTCTTTTTTTTTTTTCTTTTCTTAAATTACGTTATGTTAGTCACCATACAGTATATTATTAGTTTTTTATGTAGTGTTCCATGATTCATTGTTTGCGTATTAACACCCAGTGCTCCTGACGTTTTCTTTTGAGAAAGAGAGAGAGAGCATGCATGCAAGCATGGGTTGGGGGGGTGGGAAGAGGGAGAGGGAGAGAGAAACCCAAGCAGGCCCCATGCTCAGCACGGAGCCCAATGCGGGGCTTGATCCCACAACCCTGAGATCATGACCTGAGCCGAAATCAAGAGTTGGACCCGTAACCCACTGAACCACCCAGGCGCCCCCACTAGAATCTGATTTCTAAAAAGCTCCCAGGTAACGCTGATGCTGCTGGTCCAGCGACCACAGTGGAGAACCCTTGTTCTGAAGATTTACGATCAGAAACACAGGATGCTTTTCTACAGCTAGCCAAAATAAGCAAGCTCCATAACAACTGGGGCCGTGTAACTAGAGGAGGTGATTAAAATCTTTTTATTTTTTTTTATTTTTTTTTTTAAGATTTTATTTATTTGTCAGAGAGAGCGAGCGAGAGCGAGCACAGGCAGACAGAGTGGAAGGCAGAGTCAGACGGAGAAGCAGGCTTTCTGCGGAGCAAGGAGCCCGATATGGGACTCGATCCCAGGACGCTGGGATCATGACCTGAGCCGAAGGCAGCTGCTTAACCAACTGAGCCACCCAGGCGTCCCGATTAAAATCTTTTTAAAGATTTATTTTAGAGAGAGAGAGAGAGAGAGACAGAGCACAAATTGCAGGGAGCGGGGCAGAGGGAGAGAGAGAATCTCAAGTTGACTCCCCACTGAGCGTGGAGCCAGGCAGGGGCTCTGTCTTGCAACCCTGAGATCACAACCTGAGCCGAAACCAAGAGCCAGATGCTTAAATGACCGTGCCACCCAGGCACCCCACACCATGTAATTTTTAATTCTCATGTTTATGAATTGATTTTAATGGGCCTTAGGAAAGTAGGAAACCCATCATTGTATACCCCTGGCAAATGACTTAAACCTCTTTAAATAAGTGTGAACTTAGAAAAGGAATTGAAGAAGCAATATTGATGGGCTAATAAGATAGGAGCTTATAAGGAGATGAAGGTCTAGGAAGCAGACCGAAGTCTAAGAATCCCCGCTTCAGCAGATTCCAGAAAACACAGGCTGTGCAGTGTCACAGAACAGCATGTCCTCTTAGGAAAACTCACATCCTTCCCCTGCAACTTTTAAATCACTGGACTGAAACATGAAAACAAATCCAGTTCTTTTGCATTTGTATTTTACCTCTTTTGCATATTATTCTCAGTATCTTGCAATAACTTGCTTATTTGTTTTAAAATATGTGAATTTATCTCTTTGCTGCAATTTTAAAGTGATTCTTATAACATTTCAGGACTAACGTTCTTTTTCCTTAAGGAACACATTTTCAATTTTATAATGAAAGTCAGCTGGAATATATGACTGCACATAGAAAATCACTTTAGAGACAAATTTTCAATATCTTTTTTACTTATAAATGAGTTGTATTGTTATTAAAAAGCAACTTTATTCAATTATGCTTCTTTTTTTTTTTTTTACACTCCCCTTCATTCCATAGAGACATGAGACAATTCTAGCAAGAATATGTATAAGGTAAAAATTTTAGGGGCGCCTGGGTGGCTCAGTGGGTTAAAGCCTCTGCCTTCGGCTCAGGTCATGATCTCAGGGTCCTGGGATCAATTCCCGCATTGAGCTCTCTGCTTGGCAGGGAGCCTGCTTCTTCCTCTCTCTCTGCCTGACTCTCTGCCTACTTGTGATCTCTGTCAAATAAATAAATAAAATCTTTTTTAAAAAATTTTTTAACTGAGACTGGGAATTAAAAGTAGGAAGTCAAGGTGGGAAAAGTAAAAAAAACCCCAATATGCAGACCCTACAGACCCAAGTGTTAATGTATTACAGTTGAGTTTCTAATTTGACTCTGAGCTCCCTGGCAGCCAAAGCAAAAAGAGACACATACTCTTCTCATGATTTTCATTTTAGGGAAAGAGGAAACATATTCATTTCCTTAGGGAAAGTAGAGCTTTTCCCAGGATTTAGAAAAAGATGAAGGGGGATGCCTGGGTTGCTCAGTTTGTTAAGGTCGTGATCCCAGTGTCTCGGGATCGAGTCCCATGTTGGGCTCCCTCCTCACGGAGGAGCCCGCTTCTCCCTCTGCCTGCCGCTCCCCCTGCTTGTGTTCTTGTGCACTCTCCGACAAAATCTTTTAAAATTTTTCAAAAGAAAAATATGAAGGGACAGAGGGATCATTGCATGGTGTAATAGATCTTGTCCTTGATATTCCTAAAGCACAGAGAACAAAACTCCTCCGACACCAACAAAGGTAAGCTACCCTCATCTTCCATAATTTACATCTAAAGTCTTTAGAATTAGCCCTGTGTATATAGGTAATGCTGCATGTGAAAGTTTCTCTTTTTAACCAGCCAAAGTGTTTTAAGACCTTAAACTGTTGATACCGTCTTTCCGTCAACTATTCTCAAGTTTGTGTTCTCCTAGCTCCCAGCTCATGCATTCAGTGCTCCCCACACATCCTCGCTTGGGGTCTAACGGACATTTTAAACTTCACATGGTCAAACCTCTCCTCTTCCCCCCGAAGACCTCCTCCACCCACAACCTCCCCCACCCTGAGCTGATGGCATCATCCTCCTATTTGATGATGCCAAAGCCCTCAATCTCTCCCATCCCTCATCCAATCTATCGGGGAATCTCCTGGCTCCATCTTCAAACTACCTCTAGGGTCTGTCATCTGACCACTTCTCACTGACCACATGAGCCACCAGGATCCCTCCCCTGCAATACACAGTAGCCTCATAATAGGCCTCCCTGCTTCCATCCTGTCTCATCCCTACTCACGGTCTGGTCTCAGCCCAGAGACTGGACTGATCCTTAGAAAATGTGGATTATGTCATGTTGTGTTGGAGCTCGCATCCCTACGAAGGCTCCCCTTTCACGCAGAGAACGGGGCTACATGCTTCCATGGCCACAAGGACCCATGTGACGATGATCTGTTACTTCGCAGAAAGTCTGTCTCAATCACATCAACCCATTGCTGCCCCTTGAAGCCATCAGACATGTCTCCAGCCTTTGTCCTGGCTGTTCTCCATGCCCGAGACACTCTTCTCTACAGACACCTGCATGACTTGCTTCCTTTTCCGAGACCACTTTGTCAATGAAGCCCACCTTGTTTGTGTCTCCATCTAGCCCCCTCCACCCTTCCAGTACTACTTATCCTACCCAATTTTTTCTTTTCCCCGTGGCTCTGATCTCCTTTGGTCCACTATATAATTATATTACTTCCCTTTTTTATCGTTGTATCAGAATAGGTGAGGTCGTGCTGTGGCAACACCCCCCCCCCCCAAATCTCAATGACTTAGAAAAACAAATGTTGATTTCTCATTCAGGCTGCATGTCTCAGGGATCTGGGCTGAGGGTGCAGCCTCGGTATGAAATGTTTCCAGTTGCCACGTCGGAGAAGGCAGAAGGAAAGCTTTGAAGGGTCTCACACCCACCATCAAATGTTCTGGCCCAGAATAACACATTGCTTCTCACAATTAATTGGCCAGAACTGACCACATGGTTTCACTCAACCCTAAGAAGTCCAGGGAGTAAAATCCAACTGCCCAGGACAGGGAGAACTAGAACCATTGAGAGAATGACAACAATGGCTATGACGATTTTGTTAAAGTTTATCATGTCTCCTCCCCCTTTAGAACAGAAGCTCCATAAAGGCACCTAGAACAGTGCCTGCCACATAGTAGGGCTCTTGAATGAATGGTGGTATACATGGCTAGATTTGTATTGAGAACCAAAGTGAGGCATTAACTATAAACCCCAAAGCGGGCGCACCTACTGCAAACCCATAGGAAAGAGGTTCTTATTTCCGCACTCTTCCTGAAGCCTATGCAACTACTTTCAAACCTTTTCCAAGGAGGGTCCCTAGAGCTCTCACCAGGTTGCCAAAAGATGCCCCTAAAACAGATCAAGACTCCTGATGCAGGAAGAGGTAGAGTGCCAGACCCCACGGCTGATAGAATTAGGGACTAAGGGCTAAGGGGTGAGTCACTTCGCCTCCCGGGCTCAGTGTCCTCTATCCGGTGGAGATCAACAGAGCAGGTGCTTCCTCGGTGGCTGGCGGCTCACGGAACCCCAGCCGGCCAAGGATGCCAAGCCGCGCTCACCTGCGCAGCCAGCGCGCCATCTAGTGGACGCGGCGGGCAGTCCGGGCAGCCTGCACGCGTTTGGCCCTGGGGGATGGCAGACGCCAGGACTCCAAGTCTGTGCAAACTGTGGAGCAAGACAGGCCTTCCCTGAAGGGGAGAGTGGAACTGCAGGGCTGGGCGGCCTGGGGCAATCCTTCTTTCCGTCTCTATCTCTCTGGTTCACAGACACAGCCGCTGTGCGCATGAAGCAAAGGAGGAAGTGGACCCGGCACAACATTTAAGGGAATGCTGACCCATTCCCTAGTGAAGTTATCCTCAGGCCATGTTTTAGAAAGACGAATGCAAAAAAAAAAAAAAAAAAAAATCCATGATGATCAAGATAGCAAATGCTCAAATACAGACAGGATCTACCCATCTCAAGGACCAGAAGGGCTCATGGGCTGTGTCATGGATCCTGTGCCCGGTCAGCCTGGTCTTAGGGGAGCCCCCGAGGGATGAAGGGCCCCTGCTGCACCACCTGGGTGACCAGGCTGAGCCAGATCCCTGGGACCAGGGGCACCCTGTAACCAAGAATCACATGACCCTGAAGGAAATGTCAAATTCCAGTCCCAATGGGGACTCTTCCTTTAGACGGGGAAGGAGATTGATTTAAATTCTCTCTTCAGGGGCGCCTGGGTGGCTCAGTGGGTTAAAGCCTCTACCTTCGGCTCAGGTCATGATCCCAGGGTCCTGGGATCGAGCCCCGAATTGGGCTCTCTGCTCAGCAGGGAGCCTGCTTCCTCTTCTCTCTCTGCCTGCCTCTCTGCCTACTTATGATCACTGTCAAATAAATAAATAAAATCTTTTAAAAAAATTGTTTAAATTCTCTCTTCTCGGTGATGAAGGAAGGCACCGAGCTAGGGGCCAAGCCTGCCCTCAAGGTGCCCACCATTTTTTGGCTGAATATCTGCAGGAGCAAAATATCTGCAGCCTCTCTGGTTGGACTTTGGAAAAAAAAAAAAAAAAGGAACAACAGAACTAACACTTTACTGGAAGTAAGTGCTTTACAGTAGCAAAGTGACAGGATGACTCCCGGGGACTTTTCCCCACCCTGAGATTCTCGGTGCCTCCACAGACACGTCATGGCCCAGAGTGAACACTTCCAGGCTTGGTGTCCTTCACCCTCTCCACAGAGGCCCAACCAGGGTAGCAGCATTTATCTCCAAGGCAAACAGAGCTGCCTTCTTATCTGTCTGTGTTTACTCATGATGTCACATCCCTCCCAGCTTCCTGATCGATGTGACTCAAGGGTGAGTTGCTGGTCAAGGTGAGTCATCCTTGACCCACCTTGCTCAGGCAAGACTCTGGCTCCCAGGAGGGCCCCAGTCGCTGGGGAACGAAGCTGGAGTGAGACCCTACAGGTGAGACCCTACAGGTCTGACGTAGGGAGCGTCAATGAAGGGAAGGATCTCACAGCCTACAGCGACCTCTGTCCCTGATGAGTATGTAGCACTCCCAGTCTCATTCCCACTTCTCAAATGGGGGGGGGGGCAAAGCCTCAGTGGGGTGACCTGTCTTGCCCCCAAAATACACAGCAAACAAGACACAGAAGGGTTTGCTTTCTCTGTGACAGCTGAAGCAGCAAAGCCAGGCCTAGAGCAAATGGCTTCAAAAGGCAGAGAGGGGGTGAGGGTCCGGCCACAGAAAGGTGGGCCAAACCAGGTCGGAGAGAACCAGGAAGCTGAGATCGGAGATTGGGGTGTGGGCCCAAATTCCAGCAGCCGATGTAGCTTCCTCCAAGGTGGTTTTCTGCAAAGAGTGGCTTGGGACCCCCCCCCCCCCTGGGGAAGCCCAGCATAGTTTCAGCCTGGTCACCTGGCCCCGTCTGTGGCTGCTCGTTGCTTTCTCTACCGTCACTACTGCTAAAAGTCAAAAAGTCAAACCAGGAAGGGTTCACCTTTCAAAAAGTAATAGTAATAATGGTAACAAAACTTAAATTCCATGTGACTTTACAACCAGGCTCAGAGCCGGAGCTGGGGGAGAAAAGCAGGCCAGCCGATGTGAGGATGAACTACAATCTGTTGACAGTGAAATGGAATGATCTGGAGATCAAAGGCAGCTGTGAAGGGGGCGGGGTGGGCAGGCTGCTGTCCCAGAATAAGGACCAGCCACCTTCCCTCAGCCTGTGGTAAGGCAGCTTCAGCTGTCCCCGGCCTCCTCCTGGCCAGGGCCGCAGAGCAGGGCAACTGCCTGCTCTATGCTTGCTGCATTTCACTCCTGTAAATACGGATGAGGAGCCTGGTGGGTACCTACATCTCGGGAGAAGGGCCGCTGCGGAAGGCATGGCCCTTTCTGGAACACTGTCTACCCCCACTCCTATTGATTCGGACACACAGGGCCAGGGACACGGCGTGACTGGCTCCGAGTCACACAGGGCCCGTTATCACCAAGACTAGAAGCTAACCTTCCCACCACGCCGGGCACACTGTTGTCACACCCTGTCCCGTTCCAATGGCAGCAGGACACCTGAGTCAGCACGTCGCAATGGGGACAGGTCCCAGGAGCCCAGGGCTACTCCAATGCCAAGGTCATGCTTCCAATGGCCTGGGAATGCCACAGGGCACAAATGCAGCTCCTCTTTTCCACCAGCTGTTTCTACACAGAGGAAGAGGCACTGACTCTGCCCTCCAGAGCCTACTCAAGAACCCAATGGCTAGCTCAATCAAAACAGGAAGAAATGCAGATACCCAGATATTCTGCCTGCTTAATAGCAAAGATTCAAATGTTTTACCCCCCAAGGAGCTTCGAATGACACTTTGTGCCAAAATCTCATCTCCTTTCCTGTTTGGAAGAGAGCCACTGATACAGGAGAAATCTTCCAAGACTTATGAGCTCAATTATAGGCCGAGAGATGGATCATCTTTTTCAGCTAATAATAATGCATGAATACTTTCATTTTCGTGTCCTCTGGGGATATTGTCATTGTTGTTGTTTTGGGGGAACAATGACTGACTCAAAAGCAAAGTGGATGATTTATCTCTACAAGGCTTTTATTTGCCAACTTTGAAAAATGATTCAGAAACGTATTTCTTGGAAAGTGGGCGTAAAATTACATTCTCTGATTAAAGTAAAATAAAAGTGCTTTTAAAAAGTGGCGTAAGGATATAAACTCAACAGACAATTTTCTAGGCTTTTCCAGGAGAGTCCCAATTTTAATAACATTCCCCGCTCTGGTTCTCCATAATCATATTCTTCTGTGGCAGTCCATAGATCTTTTCGTTTTATCTGCAAAATATGGTTATCCCCGAAATGAAGACATTTAAATGTATTAAAAGTTTCACAAAGTGTTTTCTCACTTTTTGGATTTTTCATTTGAAGCTTTGTCGTGTTTTGTATATGTTGACATCAACACAATCACAAATTTTCCCAGATTCCAATTATAATATATGTCACTTAAGAATGCTTTCTTCCTGGGTGGCTCAGTGGGTTAAGGCCTCTGCCTTCGGCTCAGGTCGTGATCCCAGAGTCCTGGGATCGAGTCCCGCTTCAGGCTCTCTGCTCAGCAGGGAGCCTGCTTCCTCCTCTCTCTCTCTGCCTGCCTCTCTGCCTACTTGTGATCTCTCTCTGTCAAATAAATAAATAAAATCTTAAAAAAAAAAAAAAAAGAATGCTTTCTGCCACAGCACCTTACGTGCTGTCAGGGTCCCCTTCTCTCTCTTTCCATACACTTCTCAATTCTTTGGCATCAGTCTTATTGCTGTTTGGAGCTTCCAAGATGGCGGCCACTTCCTGCATGGACATGACCATCTGCTTTTTAGGAAGTTGTTGTGGGCGGGGAGTAAGCAAACAATTGCCCTAACCCTAACTACTTTGCTTTACCTTCTCAGCAGACTTGGTTTATTTACTTTGTCTCTTTTGTGAGGATGGTGTCTATTTTGTCATTCCTAATTTCAAGGGGGACTAGAAATCCAAGTTTCTTGCTCTCCAGACCCTGTAATAGAAAAGGGTCATTAGGTATCTGACATCATATGCCTGCTTGTTCTTTTTCCAAGGCTATAGCCACTGCAGACTTCAAAGATCTCTAAAAACAACAAATAATGCATAGGGTATATGCTTTTAATTGGTGAGTGCATCCTTTGAGAGTACTAAAATGGTGAAGCTCTTTCCACCATGAATTTGTGACTCCTACTGCTGGGCCCAGAGTACTGCCTGACATCATAGCCAAACGCATCCTTAAAGTTTTATAGCGTTCGGATACTAATGGGACTTTACAAACTGGCTTAAGTGGCAGAATCTGCGTTTTGGACTCAGCAGAGGTTCCATTGATTCTTCAGCCTTCTTTTTGCTTCTTGGTCAATGTCAATGTGAGGGACATTTTTAAAGAAACACGTAAATTACTAGTCAAGGTTTTTGCTTAATTATTTATAATTGGACACATTTGCCTAATGGAAATTTTTGTTTTATGCTGAATTTCAAGATCCTCAGGGCTAATACTTCCCCTTTTAGTGAGACGGTTGCATTTCTCTCTTCGTTTATTGCTCTCATAGATCCATGAAAATTCAGTCAGAGTGGAGGGATAATGATAGAGAGAAAGGTAACAGATGGTCTGAGCTGTTCTGGAAACAAATTCACTGGAAATGCCCAGGTCCAAGCTTGAAGGGGCCCATCTGGTAAGGTGGCACCTGGCAGGTCCGTGGACACAAAACGTGGGTGCATAGTAAGGTGGAGGTGTGGACAAAAAGTTCATCAGAGATAGGCCTTTGCTCTCTCAGAAAGAGAATTCAAGGGTAGAAAGACCAGTTGTCCTAGTGGCAAAGAATATTCCAGTACATTCCACACTCTCAGCACCCACTGCTGTTCACGTCGGGGAATTGCTTGACAGCGCAGTGTTCTGGCTTCGCTGCTGCGCCAGCAGAAACAGGGAAGGACAGGAGAATGGTCTGCCTGGCTCCACAGATTTCTGTAAAAGCACTTCAGAGTGTCTTTCCCCAAGTCTGTCCTCCTGGGGAAAAAAAAAAAAAACCCAACTCAAGGTAAATTGTTCCAGAACTTACCACGCTTATCTATCAAGATGAAATATTGGGCACATGGTGCGAGAATTTAAGTCTTACAAAGAGGAAATCTGCCGACGTGGTCAATGTTCAGTATTCGTTAAAGACAGAAAACAAAGCTGCTCAGGAGAAGGAAGTCTGGAATTTTCTCTGCTGCTGTTTTCCCATGGAAAAAATAAAAGGACAAGTGAAGGCAGGCCAGGCTTATCCACTCCCACAAATGCAGCCATTTCCCCCATGAGGCCAAATCACTGAGGGATTTTCAGGGCAACAGACAAGTGTCTCTCCCTTTCTGCCCTTGCAAAAGTAAAGAATGTTCAGGTTATCCTGGCCTCTGGCAAACAGCCTCTCCTCACAGAGGCCGATCTGCACCTAGAGAATAAGACTTCAGAATAAATGCTGTTGACAGAAGTTAAAAAAAAAAAAAAATCAGACAATTTTAGAACTGAGAGTAACCTGAACACCAATCACCCCATTCTGGAGGTGAGCCGACTGAGACCAAGACGTGGAAAATGCCGTGTCTAGTCCTCCCTATCGATAGAGGCACACTGGAATGCGATCCTCTGTCTCCTGGCCCTGTACTCATCACTCCATAAGCAGTTTCAGATGGAGGCTGCAAAGTCCCTTTCACCCAGTTATAAATACTCAAAATTACATATAAAGTGTACCAAAAATATTTTAACACACAGCTGAGTTTGGGGGAAAGAAAAGGAAACACCAAATGCCAAGAACTCAAAGGAAAGCAAAACAAGTCCTTGGGACAGATGATACGGCGGCCGTTGGGGGTGGGGTTGGCAGTGTTGAAGCTGGAGATGGGCCCACATGGACAGAGGTTTCCAGTGTTTTAAATCCCACTTGTGTAAGGACTTGTGACCTGTACAAGATGGAGAGTAGACACTAAGACCTATTCACACTGGTGGGACCCTAGGAAAATGCATGCCAGTAAGAGGGGCACTAGAAAGTACTTTTGGAGGGTTAAGCGTCTGCCTTCCGCTCAAGTCATGATCTCAGGGTCCTGGGATTGAGCCCCTCACCGGGCTCCCTGCTCAGCGGGGAGCCTGCGTACCCCCCTCTCTTTGCCTGCCTCCCTGCCTACTTGTGATCTCTGTCTGTCAAATAAATAAATAAAATCTTTTTTAAAAATTAAAAAAAAAAAGAAAAAAGAAAGTACTTTTGGGTAGGAGGAGGACAGAGGAATTTGGCTTCATTGGGTGTTTAGTAGGAAAAAAAAATCATCCTAAGAGAAATTAACCCACCAAGCCTGTGACATGGGGCAGGAGCAAATTCTGAATTTTATACTCTTCCTTGGTAATCTTTTTTTTTCTTTCCCTAGAGTAAGCTCTACACCTAGTGTGGAACCCAGTGTGGGGCCTGAACTCAGGGACCTAAGATCAAGACCTGAGCTGAGATCAAGAGTCAGATGTTTAACTAACTGAGTCAACCAGGCGCTCCACCCTTGGTGATCTTTTTGGAGTGCCTGTCAGGAACAGACAGAAAGCTTGTCTGAAGGAACACATTATAGTCCAGGCCACAAGAGGTTTCTGTAGACAAAGTGGATCACCACTAAAGATGACCTCATAATAATTGCCAGAACCACCAACATGGGCTGCATTCACATCAAAATCATGAAAAAGGCAGCCTGGGTCACCATTGAGGAGTATTACACGTGCCTAAACAATGACTCCCACACCAAGAAGCATGTGTGTGAGGAGATCACCGTTATCCCCAGCAAGGTTCTGAAGCAAGATCACAGGCTGTATCACACATCTGATGAAGCGGATTGAGGGGGCCCCATGAGTGGTATCTCCATCCATCTGCAGTAGGAGGAGAGAGAAAGGAGAGATGATAATGTTGCTGAGGTCTCCATCCTGGATCAGGAAATCACTGAAGTCAATCCTGACACCAAGGAAACATTGAAACTCTAGGGCTTTGGCAGTCTTCCAACCCACAGGTCACGCAGCCTATAGTTGGGATGAATTCCAAAATGCCATGGGGAGGCACTCAAATCTTCCGGCTGTGCTGTGGTATCGTCAAAAAACCTTAAACAACAACAATAACCATAACAAATTCCCAGAACAGATAAGGAAATGTTGTGATTTACCATGATAGAGAATCAGCAAACACAATCGTGGCTAAATGAAATGATAAATAACCAAAACCAGACAAAATAAAACCAGTAAACAGAAACTACACAGAACTATCTAGGAGAGACTATAAAACAATGTAAATGATTACAGAGATGAAGGAATAGAAACCACAGGGAAATAACATTCAGAAAAGAAACTGGAAGATCCTATAAAAGGAGATTAGATTCACAATTTTAAAACATCCCACAAAACAAAGTTCAGACCTAGTTGGACTTCCTGGTGAATGCTACTAAACAGTCAAAGAAAAATAAATACCAATTCTTCGTGAGCTCTTCCAAAAACAGAAGATGAGTTCTTCCCAGTTCCTCCTATAGGGTCAGTTTTTGCCCAATTATCAAAACCAATCAAATATATCACAAGAAAACAAAACATCAATATTCTTTATGATATAGATGTGAGACTCATCAAGAAAAGACTAGCAAACCGAATCCACCAATAATAAAAAGGCTTATACACTATGACTAAGTGGAATTTATCCTAGGAATGCAAGGTTGATTCAAAATACAGAAGTTCAATCATTGTAATACACCAGATCAACAGAACAAAGGACCAAAAAACCCATGATCATCTCAATAGACACAGAAAAGCCATCTGACAAAAGTCTAATACACCCATGATGACGACACTTGACACACTAGGAAGAGAAGGGAATTTCCTCAATCTGATAATAAGGTTACCAGATAAATATACAAAAATCAATTATCTTTCTGGATCCTCTCAATGGGCAATTGGAAAATGAAAACCAGAACACAGTTCAATTTGTAAAAGCATCAAAAAATACTTAGGACGGACGCCTGGGTGGCTCAGTTGGTTGGACGACTGCCTTCGGCTCAGGTCATGATCCTGCAGTCCCGGGATCAAGTCCCACATCGGGCTCTCGGCTCCACGGGGAGTCTGCTTCTCTCTCTGACCTTCTCCTTGCTCATGCTCTGTCTCACTTTCTCTCTCTCAAATAAATAAATATTAAAAAAAAAATACTTAGGAATAAATTTAACAAAAGATGGGTAGGGGTGTCTGGCGGCTCAGTCGGTTAGGCATTTGACTCTTCATTTCAGCTCAGGTCATGAAATGGAGCCCCACATTGGGCCTTGTGCTAGGCATGGAGTCTGCTTGAGATTCTCTCCCTCTGCCCCTCCCCCTGCTCGAGCTCTCGCTCTCTCAAATAAATAAATAAATAAATAGATAAAAAAATTTTTAAAAGGAAGTGTAGGGGGGCCTAGGTGGCTCAGTGGGTTAAAGCCTCTGCCTCCAGCTCAGGTCATGATCTCAGGGTCCTGGGATCGAGCCCTGCATCGGGCTCTCTGCTCAGCAGAGAGAGAGCCTGCTCCCCCCCCCCTTCTCTCTCTGCCTGCTGCTCTGTCTACTTGTGATCTCTCTCTCTGTCAAATAAATAAATAAATAATATATTTTTTTAAAAAGGAAGTGTAAAATTTACACTTTGAAAACTACAAAACATTGCTTAAAGAAATGTAAGACCTAGATAAATGGGAGGACATTCCATATTCATGAGTCAGAAGAGCTAACATTATTCAGACAGTAATACTTCCCAAATTGATCTACGGATTCAACAAAATCCTTATCAAAATCCCAGATGCTTTCCCTGCATAAATTAATAAGTGAATCCTAAATTTGATATGGAGATACAGGGTACCCAGAAGAACCAAAAACAATCTTGAAAAAGTCAAAGGACTCACACTTCCTAGTTTCAAAACTCAGTACAAAACTATGGTAATCAAGGCAGTAGAGCAGTTCTGTGGTAGGACAGACATATCGATCAGTTGAATACAATACAAAGTCTAGAGATAAACCCTTACATTTACAGTCAATTGATTTTTTTTAAAGGATTTTATTTATTTATTTGACAGAGAGAGCGAGAGCACACAAGTAAGCAGAGCAGCAGGCAGAGGGAGAGAGAGAAGCAGAATCTCTGTTGAGCAAGGAGCCTGATGTGGGACTCGATCCCAGGACCCTGGAATCATGACCTGAGCCAAAGGTAGCCGTAACCAACTGAGCCACCCAGGCCCCCTGCTCAACTGATTTTTGACAAGGGCGCCAAGACAATTCAAATGAGGGAAAGAATGATCTCAACGAATGGTGTTGGGACAACTAGTTAGCCACAAGCCAAAGGATAAGGTTGGAACCCTTTCTTACACTAGATCCAAAAATTAACTCAAAATGAAATGTAGATCTAAACTAAGAGCTAAAACTAAAGTATTCTTCGATGAACACATGGGGGTAAATCTTTGTGACTTTGGGTTAGGCAAGGTTTCTTAGATGTGACACCAAAATCACAAGCAACAACAGAAAGAAAAAAAAAAAGACGTGTGTTTCAAAGGACAACGCACCAATTGGAATAGAATGTTTGTAAATCATATATCTGACAAGAGATTTATAGCCAGAATATATAAAAAAAAAAAACACTGACAACTCACTAATCAGAAGATAAACACAGTTTTAAAATGGGTCAAGGAACTGAACGGATATTCTCCAGAGATGATATGAAATAAGTCTCTGAAAAGATGCTCAAGGCGCACCTGGGTGACTCGGTCAGTTAAACTCGGTCAGTTAGAACAGCTTAGGTTGTGATCTCATGGGTTGTGGGATTGAGCCCGAAGTAAGGCTCCGTGCTTGACAGGTAGTTTGCTTGGGGATTCTCTCCTTCTGCCCCTCCCTGCCACACACACACTTTCTATCTCTAGCTCTCTCTCTCACACACATAAAGAAATCTTAGGGGGAAAAAACAGGATGCTCAACATCATTATCCATTAGAGAATGCAAATCTATACCACAAGCTACCAATTCATACCCAGTAGGACAGCTATAATAACAATAATATTAATAATAATAATAATAATAAAAACAGACAATAACATGTTTACAAAGGTGTGGGAAAATTGGACCCTTCATACATTGCTGGTAGAAATATAAAATGATGCAGCCACTTTGAAAAACCATACGGCAGTTCTCAAGAATGTCTAGCATAGAATGACCCAGCAAATTTGCTCTTTGATATGTACCCAAGAAACATGAAAACTTATACACAAATGTTCACAGCAGTATTATTCACAAAAACCAAAAAATGGAAATAATCCACATGTCCACCAATGGATGAATGGATAAAAAAAGAGTTGTACACAATGGACTATTAATCAGTAATTAAAAGGAATTAAGTACTGATATACACCATAACATGGATGAACTTTGAAAACACTATACTAGATGAAAGAAGCAATCACAAAAGACTACATGTTATACGATTCTACTTGTATGAAATGTTCAGAGTAGGCAAAATCTACAGAGACAGAAAATAGATTTAATGGTTGCATAACACTAAGGGAGAGGGTTGAAGGAAAATGGGAGGAGGTAACTCTTAATGACTACAGGATTTCTCTTTGAGGCGATGAAAATGTTCTAAAATGGATTGTACAGCTTCATGAATAACCTAAAACCCATTAAACTGTACACTTTAAATAGGTACCTTATATGGTAGGTGAATTACTTCTCAATAAAGCTGTTTTTTAACAGTGAGAGTTGAAAGAGAATGAAATAGAATTATAGAAATAAAAAATAAAGACTCAATGGACAGATTAATTATATAGGGATTTGACACAGTCAAGGAAAGAATGAGTGATTCAGAGGATAATTCTGAAGAAACTATACGAATGCAGTACAGAAAGATGTAAAAAAATGTAAAAGAGAAATATGATTTCTATGTCTAGATAAACGATGAGTCGGTAGTGAGAGCCCTTTCAAATCTCCAGTTCTGATTTTGTTACAAGCTTAAGTGTTCTTTGACTCAAGAGACAACTAATAATAAAATGTTGCTGAATAACATGTCCATTTTAGAAAATAACAAAATAACATTTCTACAGTACTTGTTAGTAATTCATAAAGGACTGAGAAGAAGGATTAAGATTTGAGCTTTCTTCAACAAAGTTGAACCACGTTGAAAAAAACTGAACGAAGCTGAAAAGCAGAATACCACTGAAATGACAAAATTGGTTTTCACGTGTGACTTACGGAACCCGTTGAATGCTTCATGGTCATATAGCATTTAAAGTATATTAATACATTCTGCATTTAATTCTTATTCATAGGAGAACTTATACCAGATGTTAATAAGCCATTATACTTTATGGACATTATTTCGTGTTTTTACAAATAGGTGAGTATTTATCCTTTTTTGAGTGCTAACAATCTCAGGGTATTCATATAATGGTGACTGGATGTCTACTTCGCAATGCACAGCACATTGTAGAAAGTCCAGGACTTTTTCTCTAAATCTGTTTATGCTTGTGTTTTGTTACCTTTCGGGATTTGTTGAATTGAAACTAGTATCTGTATATTCTTGTACGACCCTCTGTTCTGCGGTCTATTTTATAGTTTTTTGAAAGCTGGATAAGAAAATTCCTGATGTAGCTGCTTTTTGTGAAATGAAGAGCATCTTGACTACCTCCTAAATGTGTCTTCCCAGCAGTTCTGGAGCACCTACTATGTGCCAGGCACCGAGGCACCTGCTGTGCCCCAGACAGGAGTCATGCCTGCCCCGGTGACATTTGCATTCTGATGGGAGAAAGAGGCAGAAAGAATCTATCAATAAAGAAATGAACAAGGAAAAAGATTAGTTAGTGTATTCGTTTCCCATTGCTACAGAAACAAATTGCTACACTTTGAGTGGCTTCAAACAATACCCATTTATTCTTTTACAGTTCTGGGGCAGAAGTCTGAAATGAGTCTCGTGGGGCTGAAATCAAGGTGCCTGCAGGGGTAGTTCCTTCTGGAAGCGCCGAGGAGAGGTTCTGTGCACTGGCCTTTCCAGCTCCTATTGGCCTCCTGTACTCCTCTGGCTCTTCCCTCCCCCTTCAAAGTGGACCACTGCAGGCTCTGTGCCTGTCATCACATCTCCTCTGACTTCTGTGTCGCCCTTATCTGGCCCTTTCTGATTACAACCAGTCCACCCAGACATTCCAAGACAATCCCTTCTTCTCAAAATCTCTGATCCCATTTGCAGACTCTCTCTGCCATAGAAGTTAACACTCACAGTTCCCACACGTAGACTTGGACATCCTTGCGGAGCCTTTTTCCAGCCTTACCATAGTGAGTGATAAGCACTACTAGAGTGAAAATTACATGCCGTGATAGAGAGGACCTAAAATAGCATCTTCAGGGCGAGCCGTGAGGGAAGGGCCTCTCTGAGGCTGTGTCTAGGCTGAAATCCAATCATGGAAAAATGCTGTGATGGGGGGGGGTGCAGAGGGGGGCAGGGGCAGAGAGTGAGGGGCGCACATTCTAGGCTGAGGGAACAGCTTGTGAGAAACTCTATAGCAGCAGTGAACTTGGTGTGCTGGAGAAGTTAGGGCAGCTTGGACTGGAAGAGAGTTCCAGAACGGCTAATGAGTCTTCAACCTGCATTCTTTTTTCCCCCCTTAGGATGAGAACACTGAAAGCCCCATCCCTTTTGGTATTTTATATGGGACTCTACCCCCAAACTACTATCATATCAATAGAGACCTCTTTTGTCACAAAACATAGGGAATTGTCCTGGACATCCCAGACCACCTGTCCAGCCTGAGAACCCCTCATCAGGGCTAGTAGTTAATTGTGCCTCAACTATAGCTTCCATTATGGTCCTCCTTGAATTCTAGTTCTTGCACATGTATTAAAGGTATGGATCTTGCACTCCTACATCGCTCCCCACCGCTCCCGCCCCCAGCAGAATGTCCAGCACAGAACAGATAATTAACACTCACGTTTTCTTTTTGTTCAACAAACACTTACTGGGCATCTACACTGCCAATTACTGAGCTGGGAGCTGAATGGCATTACTCTTAATATCCGTATGGCCCAAGAACTGACCATTCTCAAAGACTTCTAAAGGAGCAGGTTGATCCTAACCAGGAAATTGCTTCCATAAAGGAGAGTTAAATGTGACTGAATATCTGCTTGTCAATTTGCATACAGTTATGAACCTGGTCCTTTGATTAAATTTCAACCCTGGCAATCAAATCAAGCCATTTGAAATACTTACTAGTTTTATGATTGCTTGTAAATCTGTCTTTTCTGAATCTGAACTGAGCTGTGGGGTGTTAAAGGTTAAGCCTCTGCTCTTTCCAGCTGCTCGGTTGACTGGCTTGCAGCAGAGTGAAATGACCCCATTCATCAGAAGGCACAGAGGTGTGTGCTAAGACAAAAGTGACCTGCAAAGTTAAGGCAGAGATTTTCTTTTTTTTTTTTTAGGTTCGTTTTTATTTTTTATTTTTCTTTTTAATTTATTTTACACAGAGAGAGAGAGAGAGAGCACAAGCAGGTAGAGTAGCAGGCATGAGGGAGAGGGAGAAGCAGGCTCCCTGCTGAGTCAGGAGCCTGACATAGGGCTCAGGCCCTGGACTCTGGGATCATGACCTGAGCCGAAAGCAGTTACCTAATCAACTGAGCCACCCAGGTGCCATAAGGCAGGGATTTCAAGCTTAAATGAAAACCAGCAGGCATACTTGAAGAGCCCAATACGTATTGTTGGTAATTATAAGGTCATGAGTTCATCTCAATATGGCAAATGAAACCCAGTTGGCAAATCTTAGGAGTCAAATGTTAGAAATCTGTTAAGGAAGGAGGCAGCTGCTTCCACTGCCTGAAACCTAGGGCTGATATGTTATCTCCCCCCAACATCCAAGAACATATAATCTTTTGGTTCCCAAGCATGATGTTTTATAATTTGCAAAACCGGATACCATTGTCCCAGAGTCCAGGTGGTTATTTCTAAGTCTAGCCGCATCTCATTCTCTTGGTGTCCCCATCTGGGCCACACACTACCTTCTTTGTGTACATTTCCAATCGAACTTTTATCACAAAAGCAGTTTAGAAGCTTTATATCCTAACAGCTCATAAAAGATGCAATCCACCCAAATGGAAGTTTTTTAAAAAAACCAGAATAAAACTTCCTTATTGGGAGGATGTCTCGGGTAGTAAGCCCTCGCTCCAGTTTCGAAAAACCGGCTCTGGATCTTTGCGATCTGGGCTGGGGCTGGGGTGGAGACAGAACACAGAGTATTAGGACCCAGGCAGCCGCTTACACTGAGTGCTCAAAGGAAGAGTTCCCTCCACTACACCTCAGCTCACCATGGTTCTCTTTCTTTCTTTCTTGAAGATTTTATTTATTTATTTGACAGACAGAGATCACAAGTAGGCATAGAGGCAGGCAGAGAGAGAGGAGGAAGCAGGCTCCCAGCTGAGCTCGATCCCAGGACCCTGAGACCATAACCTGAGCGGAAGGCAGAGGCTTTAACCCCCTGAGCCACCCAGGCGCCCCAGTTTTCTCAATCTAGTAACGATCTCATGAATAGCACAGCTATATTACATCGAGTTAAAGGTCGTTCTTAAAGTTTAAAAACGTACAGCCGTTTCTGCCACCAGAAATTTTATTAAGTTTCTGATACACTGGGAGCTTCCCAAACTCCAGGAGGCAGCCCCTTTTCTCCACGTATGACAGCCCGTGCCCTAGGATCCCGCAGATCTTTGAGGTCAGCGAGAAGGGTGAGCAGGACGGGGGTCAAACAGGGAAATCACTACCACTGGGGGACGTGGGTCCCTCTTCCCGCAGTCCCCAAAAGGCAGCACGGAGGGGCGCCCGCGGAAAGTGTGGGTCTCGGGGACTGCCCTCCCCCGCTCCCCCCCGTGCGGGCTCTGTCCAGGCAGCGCAGCATCACGACGTTCTGACGCCTCCCGGGATCCGGGTCGCAGCGTCACCGGGAGCTCTCGGACGGCAGCAAGAGGGCAAGAGGTGGCCGGCGGGCCTGGGGCGCCTCAGGTGGGGACGCCCCGCCTACTGGGCCCAGCTGGCCTCCTCCCGTCCGCCCCGGCCCCGCCCACTCGGCCGCCTCAGGTGGGGCCGCCCCGCCCTCCCGGCCCCGCCCACCCCGCGCGCCTCAGGTGGGGCGGCCCCGCCCGCGCAGCCAGCCCGGCTCGCCCAGCGGCGTCAGGCCGCGTCTCCTCAGTTCCTCGCGGGCGGTGGCTGCGGCCGCGGCGGCGCTACAAGTTTTGACATTTTGGCGGCGGAGGAGCGCGCCGGCGTTTCGGAGCCGACGGCTGTGGCAGCCGCCGACCCTCGAGGGCCCTTCCGCCGCGCCCCGGCGCTCCCGCAGCCCAGAGTCGGGCGGCCACGAGGCCCGGCCGCGTCTTCCCGCGTTCGCCGGCCGGGCGGCTGCAGCCATGTCGCGGGGGCCGGAGGAAGTGAACCGGCTCACGGAGAGCACCTACCGGGTGAGCGAGCGCAGCCCGGCCCGGGACCTCGGCGGGTTGGAGGGCGGGAGGCCCCGGGGGCCGGGGGCGGGGCGGGGCGCGGCCGGGGGTGCGGGGCGGCCCCAGACCCGTGGAGGACCGGGGTCGGAGTTCGGGGCCGCGGGCAGCGGGGAGGCCGCGGCGCGGCTCGCGGTCGTCGCCGGGGGAGGGTCGACGCGAGGAGCGGACTTTTCGCGGGAACAGCCTCCCCGCCCCCTCCCGGCGCTCGGGCCGCCCTGCTGCCTACCGGTTTCACGGCGCAACGTGTCGGGAGGGGGTCGGAGAAGAGGGGGAGGGGGGCTGTCCTCTCCCTGGGGGCCGCGTCCTCCGGCCGGCTGCCCTCGGAGTCCGAGACGCGCCGGCGTGGCCGCGGCGCCCGAGGAGCAGCGCCTCGTTCCTGCGGGGCTCGGGCCGCGCCAGGGGCGCCTCTGGGGGGCGCCGCGGGCTCCCGGCGTCGCTCCCGCCCTCCGGGACCCTGGCACGCGCGGCCCTCGGAGCCCCTCGGCCTGGACACCCCCGGCTGCCCCGCCAGGTTGCGATCAAGTGGACCTAACCTACAGGAGAGCGTTGACGGTCACTCGCTCTCTTGAGGCGCTTCTCCAGCAACAGACACAGATTTAGGATGAGTGGCCAGTTTAGGAAGTTTAAGTACTCGTAAATGAATTCCAGTTGAAATAAGATACGTGCTTAATCGTCATGGGCTCTTAATAGGCGACAAAATAGGCGAATTAAAACTTTTGTTTTAATTCGGCTTGGGCTCATTGAACACAAGCTCTCCAAATTCATTTGTAGCCATTTTTAAGGCCAACAGTTTGGTCACCTTTATAGATTATTATTATTTTTTTAAACCCTAAAATGGGGTTTCTAGATGCGCAAAGTCTGAGGGAATACCTGAAATCAGAGGGGTTTATTGACTGTTGTAGGATAAGAATAAGGAAGAGCATGAAAATATATTCATAATCTATCCTTCGGGTTCAAAACAATTGATTCCCTTCATCTGGATACACGCGCATAGGTAACGTGAATTACACTTTTTGGCTAGATACGGTGGACACGGTGGACACAGCGTTTTTGGTCTCAGTAAGGAACTGTGTTGTCTTAATAGAGAGCAATTTTTAGAAATCCCGGAAATGGTTGATTGTTAAAAGTTTTACATTTGTATTGAGCTTGTTAATATTTCCATAATCCTGAAGATAGTGTGGCAGGCAGTGTGAAGTGTTGACAGTGTGTAAAATAAGACACTCTTAGATTTGGGGAGTTGGAGCTACTTTGATGACTGTCAGTTAAGGGAAAACCGTATCCAAGCGAGGAATGCAGATCGTTGTCGATTTCAGGCAGTCTTAAGTATCTAGTGGGGCAGAAAAATGTGAACACCTAAATTGCCTCCTAAGGAGACAGGCACAGGTATCTTTCCAATCTGGGATGATAGATCAGTTTGAGACAAGCAATCAGATGCTCTGAAGTAACTCTTTCTCCCACTTCTTCATTTTACTTTTAGCGATGACTCAGTGGAGGGGCTGTCCTCCAGTGAATTATAGAGCCACAAGTGCCACCTCCAAAGAACTAGGGCAGGATGCAAAAGTGTAGCTTTCACAGTTTGGGTTATACGTATTTATAGACATTAGGCAGTGTAAATCCTTTTCTTACTTTGCAAAGTTAAAGTGAACGTCAGAAACTAGTTACTGACTGCTTTCCATTCCCAGGTGTCTTAAAACCTATTAAAAGCTCGCAAGTGTCGATTGTGACTTTAATCACCATTTTTTCTTTAATGTTTTGGGATTGTGTTTTTTTATGTTGAATGGTGGTAAAAGAATTTACAGCTCCAGACAGCAAGTTTATGTATAGTCTATGAAGCGAATACTGCTGGCTCATGCTTTGGCTATGATGGAAATGCGTATTGAAATTTCACATTCACAAGTCTGATTGAAAGCCTGAAAACCTTCACCACCTCCTCACTGAGTTCTTCCCTACCCCACCCTCTGACAACCAAAGCTGAAAACAATTTAAGCTTAATATGATTTAAAAAAAAAAACCTCACAGTGTGATGACTAGTTTTTATTTAATTTGTTTATTCATTTTATTTTGAGAGAGGGATGGAGGGAGGAGGGCAGAGAGGGAGAGAGAGAATCTCAAGCAGGCTCCACACCCAGCAAGGAGCCGGGATGAGGGGCTCCCATCTCATGACCCTGAGATCACGACCTAAGCATAAATCAAGAGTTGGACGCTTAAATGACTGAATCTAGTGTTTGTTTGTTTTTTTAAGCGATTTCCTTTATGTTATCTAATAACCTACAGTGTTTTATTAATGGAAACATAACCTAACCAGATGCTTTGACAATAGCACCTGGAACTGAGATTTAATGACTTGCTAGTATGGATTTTAGATTTTTTTTTAAATACTCAAATTTCTCCAACTTTGAAATAAAAGAATAAATTCTCTGGAAGAAGTGAGGGATTATAAACTAGTGTAATTCTCTGTAATGCAGTATCAAATATCTTTCAGTATTTATTTACACATTTGCTCAGTTCTCTAAAATGTGTCCTTAGACAAATGATTAGTGGAGACCCATGCTGAATCCCAGGAGGATGTGTGTTTTATGGCTTCACAAACAAATGGTATGATAATAACCCCCCAAAAGTCAAGTAATGTTACCGTTGCTAATTAGAGTTCAGCCAAAGATCCCTCCCCGTCTCTACATAGTATGCCCCTAATTTGCCCTTAGTGCTTGCTTGTGATTTTGCATGGTTTTCTGAGGAGTATGTGCTTTTAGTGGTACGAGGAAGAGGTAAATTAAAAAAAAAAAAAAATCCATACGTAAGAGTAATCTGTTAGAACTGATAAAGTCTTAGGAAGCTGAGGAGGAATGGGTATGATGTCATCCATCCTGTACCTACTTTACCCTTGCTAAATAAGCATCAATGAAGGGGGAGAAAGTCTCTTTAAAAGGAGGGGGAAAGGGGCAGGTAAGTCTTTGTTTAAATGTCACCTGCTCAAACAATTCTTTAAAATTGTTTAAAATTGCCATCCATCTCCCAATCCCACTGACTTTACCTTTCCCACATAGTGCTTAGTATCTTAAGATACTCTGTACAACAGACTCGTTTTTCTCTCATCCCTCTCCAACTAGAATTCAAGTGCCCAGAGGAGAGGAGCTTGGCTTTGTTACATTCTGAATGGTTACTGACAGGTAGTAGGTGCGTGAGTTTGTTAATTATATGAACATTTATTTATTTAGTGAATACCTGTGCTAGGCTCCCCCACGTCCCTTGACACTTTCCATAGAGCATTTGTTTCAATCTAAGTATACATCATCCCTCGAGGTGGATGTGGATTTTGTTTACTGTTGAGAAACCCACACCCAAAAGTCTAGAGGGAGCAGTGTCCACATGCCATTTTCCCTGCCAGCCTCCATTCATCTCCTTTTTGTATAGTAGTTTAGTTTCTAGCAGTCACAAAATGCACAAATCAAATGCCTTTTTGTATTTGGTGATCTAAGATATCACCAGAATTTTCTGCCATTTTGTTCATCATCTTTGTTTTGAACAAAAATTTGTTTAATAAAAAAATGAGGTACTTTTGTTCTTTTATCGAGTCAAACCTCTCGTCATGTGTACTAGGTTTTGTTTGTTTTTATTTTCTGAACTTGGGTTTAATTGGGGATATGGAAGTAAAAGTCCCTGCCTAGATGGCTTCCAGTGCAGATTATGGTATACAGGTCTAGCTTGTGAAGGTTTCATTCGCCTTGTGTGTTTATTGCTGTAGCTGTATACACTATTTGATATCATGATCTGTTCCCATATACTACTACTTTCCTCAGGTTTGCTGAAGATAAAATGGGATTTGCAGAAGCCCAGACAGCTTGCTCTTGGCTCCATGATGACTATACAAAGGGACAGTAAGAATCAGGTGCCAGGTAGCAACAGAAAGAGTTGCCAGGTATCAAATATTAAACTGAACAGCCCAGTATTGTAGCCTTTTGTCTGGTAGAATGAAAATACAAAGACAAACAATGGTTGTCTTTTTCTGTCATAACATTTTTTTCCTGATTGGAAAGAGATTTTAGAACTGTGATACCATTATTGCTATGTAAGACAGAGCAGTGTCCTTTATTATGAAACTTGGGCAGCTGGGACCACTTGGCCAGGAGACACCATTCACAAGTTTCAGGTTGCTTTTGAGTTTACATTTGTGACATTATTCCAGTATTGGGCATTAATTCTTGCCTAGCACTTCTGTTTTAACGAGCCACAAGCAGACCTGCAGGGGAAACCTAACGTGCATGGAATTTCAACAAATTGGACTTTTGTTTTTATCAGCATTCCACACAGTTCTTTTATTCTGCACTTCAAAAGTAAAAATTATTATAAAAGCTACACAAACATTAATTGAACTTACCTGTTGACATTTGCAAATGTATTTCTTAAACGTTTTAAGAAAAATTTAATATATCTATAATATATATAAATATAAACAATATATATAATAAATATAAATAATATATATATAATAAATATATCGAAAGGTGTGCTTTGGTGTATATAGCTCACAAAATCATCAAAAAACTGAACATGTGTGTATAATGAACACACATATCAAGATGTAGACTATGACCAGCCTCCCTGAAGTCCCTTTTGTGCCCCCCTTCCAGTCACGTGTTACCTCCAAGATAACCACTGGCCTCCACTTCTAAGCACTGATTAGTTTGGCCCATTTCATCTCCCATCTTTCACCCAGTGTGTTTGTAAGATACACCCCTGTCAGAGTAATTGTAAATCCTTTTTACTATTGTGTAGTAAGTAGTACACTGTGCAGTTACATCATGATTTATCTATTCTCTTGAGGGACTTCTCGATTGTTTTCAGACTACTCCAGGATACTGTGATTAGTGTGGCTATGAACATTCTAGCCCATGTCTGGTGGGCATAGGCCCTCATTTCTCTTGGGTATAGACTTGGAAGTGGAATTGCTGGGTTATAAAGTATTTGAGTAAATACTTTTCTGCTTTGGCAGAAACTGCCCAGCAGTTTTCTAAAGTGGTTGTACCAGAGTTCAGTAGCTTGTTTTTGGCAACAGTTGATGTTCTCTTTCCTTTTAATTTTAGCCACCCTGGTCTATATATGCAAATAAAATTTTAAAATTCAAAACAAAACTGTTTTCCCCAGGTTTGGTTCAATGTTCGCAATCACAGCAGAAGCCCAACTCCCTAGGGGATGCTTCCTGTCAGAAAGTAGAGCCTAGGACCTAGGGAACATGGGTCTGAGAGAGGCCATACAGCTGTGGTACTCAGTAGAGTAAAACATAAATTTAAGTTTAATAGACTCTAAAACTGTCATAGTTGCACACATCAAAAGGTTTTATTGCATAAGAGGTTTTGAGGGCATAGATGAGCCATGCTTTAACAAACTGGAATGCTGGGGGAGGGGGTGCAGAGTTATGGTTAATTGAATTTTCTTGTTCCTTTGAGTATTAAAGTACCTTTCCTTTCCTTTTTGCGTGACTTTTCTAGAAAATGTACCTGCTTTATGTTATAGGCACAATTGACTAATTTTTAAAAAAGAATTTCAGTGATTTACAATTAAGAGGTTTCAAGACTACAACTTTGTGAAGGAAACGACAGTTTTAATTTGGGTCTTTTCCCCCTCTTAGATTGTACATGCTTGAGAACAAATCCCCCAAATCCTACTTCCTAGCATTTACCACTTTCATATTTTTTTCTTTATGTGTGTGTGTGTGTTGGTTTTAATCTCATAGGATTTTTAAAACTGAATTTTTCTGATACTAGAAAATTTCCAAAATTTCTGTAACTATTCACAGGGAAAGTAAAAGTCCCCTGAATCTCACAACCCAGAGAGAATACTGTTAATTAAACTCTTACTGTCACACTTCCCGACAGTTTTTAGTCCATCTCTGTGTCAGTCAGTATCCTGTGTCTCATCAGCTTGCTGACTCCGCAGTACTCTGTTCTCTATCAACAATTTATTGATCCAGTCCCCTTTTACTGGACATAAGATCGTTGCCAGCACTTTGCTATTAAAGCACTGTAGCAAATATCATTGTAGGTAAAGCTTTGCACAAATCTGGGATGTTTTCCTTAGGCTCAATGCCCAGAAGGGAGTTGTGGGTCAAAGGGTAGGTACAATTTAAAGCATATTTGCTACACGTTGCAAAATGCCCTCCGGAAAACATGCCCGAAGTTATGCTTAATCTGATTTTGTGAGAATGCACCTTTCCTGGACCCCAACTAAGTAGGTCTTTTAAAGCCACTTCCTTTTGTATAACCTACGTAGGCTTTTTGGTTTTGTTTTGGGGTTTTTTTTTTTTTTAACACGAATAAGCTATACTGTTTAGTAGCTTATGGACATTGATTAGGACAATACCTGAGATTTCATATCTTCTGCTGTTGGGTATAACTTCCCCCATAAACTTTGTATACTGTTTAGTAGCTTATGGACATTGATTAGGACAATACCTGAGATTTCATATCTTCTGCTGTTGGGTATAACTTCCCCCATAAACTTTGTACATAGAGATGTGTGCAGAATAATTACACCCCTGTGGCTCTTCAAGCCTGTGTACTTTTGTTCTTACTTTCCTCAGCCTTGATTTTAAACTCCTATTTCTGTTTTCTAGACCTTGAGTCTGTCTTTTTGGTTGATTATTATTTTAGGGACTGTGTTCTGGTTTTAACAGCTGTCTCAAGTCCCTGTGGTTACAGGGGAGACTTGTGTAAATGAGATAAAAAGTTGCTGGTTCCTTTCTTATTCAAAAATAAACGAAAAATATTACTGGAAGGTATTCCCAATCCAGGGAGCAAAACAAATGAGTCCCCCTCAGAGATTTAACTGATGGCTCACAGACTCTTGAAGCTACCTGTGCTTTAAGGAGAGCAGCCTGGGCAGTAAAGATGGCCTCAGGTTTGTTGCTTAAACTTTTTATTTGGTGCTTTGGAGGTTGAAAAGTCCCTAAACAATAGCAATTTCTTCACTAAAAGTACCAAAGTATAGCAGTGGTTAAACTATAGGGCAGGGGAGGGAGACTTTTACTTGTCACTTTTACTCTACCTTCTAGAGTATTTATACTCTCTTTGTGTGAATGGATTACTTTTATAATTTTAAGGTTTAAAAAGGCAGAAATTTACCCACTTTTAATGGGTAAAAAGCTTCAAAAACTAAGCTAAAATGTGCCATTTTCTACCTGTTTTGCAAACTAACCTTTCAAAGATAAGCCTAATTTATTTATTTATTTTCAAAATTATTTATTTATTTGACAGAGAGGGAGATCACAAGTAGGCAAAGAGGCAGGCGGGGGTGGGGGAACCAGGCTCCCCGCTGAGCAGAGAGCATGATCCAGGTCTTGATCCCAGAACCCGGAGATCATGACCTGAGCCGAAGCAGAGGCTTAACCCACTGAGCCACCCAGGTGCCCCTCAAAGATAAGCCTAATTTAAAGTCTCGCTGTTTTTCTCTTAATTACTACTTATGGGAATGCATTTTTAACATTTACTAACCTGAGACTATGAATGCAACAGAAAAGGATGCAACAAAGCTGAGAAACCCAAATTCCGGTCCTTAAACAGTTATCACTTAAGAGTCTTGTTCCTGATGTTGCAAGAAGCTGATCCCTTTAGGTGCAGCTGTATTCTTGAAAGGTATAAAGGCATTAATAACAATGACAAGAAAAGGTACAGAAGTGGTAATAATAACCTCTCAGAAATAAGGCTAAAAGTTCAGATGATTAGAACACATTGTGTAGAATAATAATGGAGAGGTTTGGAATTGGGGGTCAGAACAGATCTCAGGTGAAGCATTTTTTTATGAACTTAATGTCATTTTCCTGCATTTGACCTTGTCTTCAATTTTCTCATCTCTAAATAAGGACTATAGTAGTACCTACAGCTGGTTATTGTGAAGATTGAATGTTGTAATACATGAAAGCTCTTAGAACAGTGTGTTAGCAGTAGTAGCCTGTGTTTACTGGAGTGTAGCCACTAAGAAAGCATTGATTTTCATCTATTTTGTTTACTGCTTATCCCCAGTATCCAGTAGAGTGACTGACATAGAGGCAGAGTTGAGTAAATATTTGATAAAAGAATAGCATTGAAATTATTGGTATGACTTTTTCTGTCAATGAACTATACCCTTCTTGAGGGTTTTTTGGTTGTTTGTTTTTGTTTTTAATCCCTCACTGTGCACAGTTGTAGTCAGAAAAATTTCTTGAATAGATACTGATCTATGGTTATCACACAGTTGTAGCTAAAATCCTCACCTTGGTGGCCAGGGGGACTGAGCTAGCACTGGTAATAATGACTATGATGTTTTGAGCATCTGTTATGGATGTGTCAAGCTTGCTATCCACATTCATTCTCCAGCTGTTTTTTTTTTTTTTTTTTTTTAATGCACCACAGTTGTGCCAAGCACTGTGGTTACCACTGGGAACCACATTGGAGAAGGGGAAAAACAAACAAACAAAAAACCAGCCTGTGCTTTTCTAGAGTTTATAGCTTATGACAGGACAAAAATGCCAAGGTTTTAGTCTATCCAGCCTTTCCCCTCTACCTTGGCTTGCCTGTATCAATTATGTTTCCTTGCGCCTCTCCCCACCTTCTTTCCCAGAGGGGTCCTGCCTTTACCAATTCAATTCTTTTAACTTTGTTTTGTCTCACTGTTGGGAGAAAGGAAAAAATAAATGTACGTGCAGGTTAAGTTCAAGAGGTTTTAAGGCAAGTTGTAAGATGTCTTTCAAAAATTGGTAAGAGAATTAGATGAGAAACAAAACAAAAAAAAAATTAGAAGTTTTGATTATCCTTACTGGTATCTGAGAACTACATGTAATGAAGTATTTTAAATTATTTTAGGTTTCTGAACAATATTTCTCAGATTGCAAGGGCTGCAGTGTTTTTGTTTTTGTTGTTTTGTTTTGTTTTTTAAGATTTATTTATTTAGAGAGAGTGGGGGCTGGAGCCTGACGCAGGCTGGATCCCACAACCCTGAGATCATGACCTGAGCAAAAATCAAGAGTTGGATGCTGGATGTTTAACTGCCTGAGCCACCCAGGTGCCCCAGGGTTGCAGTTTTTTGTTTGTTTGTTTTTTAAAATTTATTTGATAGACAGAGATCACAGGTAGGCAGAGAGGCACGCAGAGAGAGAGAGAGAGGAAGGGAAGTAGGCTCCCTGCCGAGCAGAGCAGAGAGCCCTATTCGGGGCTCGATCCCAGAACCCTGGGATCATGACCTAAGCGAAGGCAGAGGCTTTAACCCACTGAGCCACCCAGGTGCCCCAGGGTTACAGTTTTAATGCAAAACAAAATGACCCATCTCACAGGGTCTGGGTGAGGGAAGTTCAACTAGAATTACTCAAGATATGGTATAAGAATAGCATTTGGAAAGAACTGGTGAATTACCAAAAAAATGTCACTTGTATTTGAAATTAGCCATTTACTTTGATCTAGTAAAGTTCCTGTTACCTGTTAAGTACTTTAAGGGCTTTCTAAACAAATGCGACCCAGCACATGAGACATTCTTTCCTGTAAATTCATTGCTTGCTTTTTATTCCAAGACACACCTTTTAAAAACAATAAGTAGGCAGGTAAGAACACTCAACCAAATAGTCTAGTGTGCTCTATAGCCTTCAAAGTATTTATCTGTTGACAGCTGATTGGAACCCAGCAACTTAACTGCTGTTTCCTTCATAGATACCACGTATCTGTGAGAAAGTTAGATATTTCTTTTTTTTTTTTTTAAGAAGGTTTTATTTATTTATTTGACACAGAGAGAGAGAGACAGCGAGAGAGGGAACACAAACAGGAGGAGTGGGAGAGGGAGAAGCAGGCTTCCCGCAGAGCAAGGAGCCGGATGAGCAGGGAGCCAGACGCAGGGCTCCATCCTAGGACCCTGGGACTGAACTGAAGGCAGATGTTTAACAACAGAGCCAACCAGGTGCCCCAAAGTTATATATTTCTAAGTGATATTCAAGTAATATTAAAAATGTTTGCATTTCTTATTCCACCATGTCAGTCTGGATTGCCTTGGTACTTTTTTATACCTGTCTCCCTATTAGACCATGCATTTTCAAGAGCCAGAATGCTTTCCTCGTTCATCTTTGTGTTCTGTATGTCCAGCATGAGACTGGGTTCATTATTTACTGTAGGTATGTAATGAAGATTGAACACATACATACATAGTTGTTTCAAAGGCCCAAACATGAGAAGTACTTTACAGAGTTAGTAGAACGAAACCCAAGTACACATTATCTTCTACTTGCCACCATACCCTTCCTGCCCCCCCCCATCGGGAAAAATACTGGAAGAGGTCCATTTGCAGATTCTGATTGAGACTTATGTAATAGTCCTCTTGGTACTGTAGCTGTTAGGGAGGATTGTGTTTCCATTCTTCCAAATGGGAGCATGCATCTCTGGGAGCCAAGCAAAAATGGATATGGATTTCATCACAGTTGGAATTTCAAGAAGTGATTTTTACTTCATTCTCCTAGGTACTTCTCCCTCTGAAGTGCAAATCCAAAAGTTTCTTCAGATCTGGGGCAGGGTCCCCAAATCCCTTGTTCAGTTGAGGCCGCTGTGGGCCAAACATGGTTACAGTATCTGATAGCTTGCTAATTGCCAAGGCTAGGAATGCCTGCTTTCAGCCCCAAAAGCTTTCTTCGCACTGCCAAGAAATATATAACTCTATGGAGTTTTATATACATATCGCCTGTTGGACTTTGGACCCAGTATAATTGTCTGCACTTAAACTAGAAGGAAAAGTGGTTTCAAATAATTCTACAGACAAATGTAAAACTTTTATCTATTATTTAAAATAGAATGAAACTTTGTAGTGTTGAGCAGGATTCAGGCCATTACTTTTTCTTCAAGTTACTTTATCAAGGATGGTCATGAACTCAGATTGCCTGTAACATAGTTCTCCCTCCGCAATTAAAACAAAACAATTCAGGGACGCCTGGGTGGCTCAGTTAGTTAAGCGGCTGCCTTCAGCTCAGGTCATGATCCCAGTGACCTGGGATCGAGTCCCACATCGGGCTCCTTACTCTGTGGGGAGCCTGCTTCTCTCTCTGCCTCTGCTGCCACTCTGCCTGCCTGTGCGCGCTCGCTCGCTCTCTCTCTGGCAAATAAATAAATAAAATCTTCAAAAAAACAAAAAAAAAAAAATAAAAAAAAAAAAAGACAAAAAACAATTGAGTGCCTAGATTCTTATACTAGTTTACTGGGTGGGATAGCTTTGGGACTTAATATTCTTTTCTTTTTTTTTTTTTTTAAAGATTTTATTTATTTATTTGACAGAGAGAAATTACAAGTAGATGGAGAGGCAGGCAGAGAGAGAGAGAGGGAAGCAGGCTCCCCGCTGAGCAGAGAACCCGATGCGGGCCTCGATCCGAGGACCCTGAGATCATGACCTGAGCCGAAGGCAGCGGCCCAACCCGCTGAGCCACCCAGGCGCCCGGGACTTAATATTCTTGAGAGACTTGTTTATTTCATGCAAAAGTTTTGAATAGTTAATGAGAGCACATGTCTTACTTTATCCCGCCAGTGTGGGATCTTTTTGTTTTGCTTAACTTTGCTTTTTCTTCAGAAAAATCTTGCTGCCTTAGTGAGTAGGGAATAGAGAAAGTGGAGTTTATCAAAGAAATCTGAAATAAAAGGCCCTGGAGATGTTATTGTTTCCAGTAGTGTGTTCTAAGAGGTAGCAATACATAGTTTTCTGGATGATCATACTGGTTCTTGTTATGCCCCAATAATGGGCCCGTGATTAAAGGAGCGAGATTGATACAAAGCGAAGGTCCAGCAAAGCTTTATTTCGCGCCAAGCATCAAGAATCTAACCGAACGTTCGGGGACGCACCTCTTACAAGAGAGGGTGACCCTTCCCTGTTTCACAGACAAGCTTTTAAGGGTAAAGGCCATGCGGTTGGGCCTGGCCACGCATAGGTGGCCAATGAGATTGTAACACACCCAGGAAACTCCACAGTGATGCTAGGTGACCAGCTGAGTTACAATTTACCCTAGTAGACATTTGAACGAGCCTATTACACCTGGATTGGGATTGGCGCCCAAAGGGCGGGGCCCATACTCCTTGGTAACCATGGAGACAGTATGCATACCCCCACTGATCGGGTGCCTCCACCTGGCCTGACCCACCTTTGTATCTGGGCTTTGTTACCTGAAGCTGGTTTCTGGGACTTGTCTTCAAGTAAATCCCCTGGGGGAAGGGGAGCTGGGACAGTTTCTAAATAGGTCCTTACAGTTCTCTTCTCTCGGTTGGTTCTTAAGGAGCTCATAATCTAATAGGTTTTTTCAGAACACTCAGAGAATATTCTTTCAGAAGCTAAGCCCAAAGAGCTAGCCCTGTGCTTTGCTGGTCACTAGCCCAGTGCTCAGATCATGTCTCAAGGGATGGAGCCGTGTAACTCTGAGGGTATCCTGGCTTCATTTCTGGCATGCCCTTTGCACTGTGAAGGACCACTTTTGCAGAAATAATTACTTACAAACCAAAGCTTGGATGTGGAGGAAGGGAAGAAAGAAAAGGAAGAATTCAGGCAAAACAACTTAGGTCATAGAGAGAAACTTTCATGGTGAATTTTCTCTGTGGGCTATGATTTCCTATGAAACTACCCTTATAGAAGAACCCAGAAATGACTCTTTTTTTTTTTTTTCTTTTGCTTGGAGAAACATTTGCCCAACTCCTTCCCCAGTCATGGCTGGAAAGACAGCTGCTAATCCAGCAAGGAGATTATTCTCAAAATAGCTGGGTTATCTTTTTCTACTAATGGATCTAATTGAGTATTACTCTAGAAGGGGAAGTTGCTGCTAACAGCTACATGGGAAAATGCTTGCAGACCAGTAGCACTTTTCTGGATGGTGCTGGACACATGTTCACAAACACAGTGCATGTCCTGCATCGCCATACACCTGGCTCTCCTTGGGCAGGCTAGTTAGAAACAACCAGGGAATGAACAAGGACACATAGCTTTGCAGCATTCCGTAGCATTAAGGGTTTAAAGCCTGAGCCCCTTAGCAGCCTGGAAGGTTAGGAAAAGTCAAGGGCTTTTGTTATTGCTGTTTTTTTTTTTCCTTTAAAAAAAAAACAAACACAGCTTAATTGAGGTGTAATTCATTAAAAAAAATTCACTCCTTTTAAGTGTACAATTCAGTGATTTGTTTCAGTAAATTTATAGAATAGTGTAACCACCACAATCCAATTTTATCACATTTTCATCATGCCAGAAAGGTCCTTTGTGACCGTAGCTGTTGTTCCTCATTCTCATTCTGAGCCCCAGGCAACCTCTGATATATTTTTGGTCTCTTTAGTTTGTCTTACTAGGTATTTCATATAAACTGAATCATATAATTGTTAGGTCCTCCAATAATGGGTCCTTGATTAAAGGAGCGAGACTGATAGAAAGTGAAGGTCAAGCAAAGCTTTATTTCGTGCCAAGCATCAAGAATCAGACCGAACTTTCGGAGCTGCACCTTTCACCGAGAGGGTGACCTTTCTCTGCTTCACAGACTAGCTTTTAAGGGCAAAGGCCATGTGGTTGGGCCTGACCATGCACAGGTGGCCAATGAAATTTTAACACACAGAGAAAGCTGCATAGTCATGTTAGGTCATGCATAAGTGACCAATTGAATTACAATTTACCCTAGTAGATATTTGAATTAGCCTATCACCTTGGTCAGAATTGGCGCCCAAAAGGTTCCCAAAGGGTGGGGCCCATACTCTTTGGTAACTAGGGAGACAGTATGCACCCCCATCCCCCCCCCCACTGATCAGATGTCTTCACCTGGCCTGACCCACCCTTGTATTTGGGCTTTGTTACCTGGGACTGGTTTCCGGGACTTGTTTTTAAGTAAGTCCCTTGGGGGAAGGGGGACAGGGACAGTTTAAGGGTTAAACAACAAGGTTATTGTTTAGCCTGGATGGAAGAGTTCTGGCTAAAATAAGTCCTTACAATAATATGTGGTCTTGTATGACTTCTTTCACTTAGCATGATCATGTTGTGTATATTGGTACTTTATTCCTTCTTATGGCTGAATAATCATTTATGGATGTACCATGTTCATCTGTTCACTAGTTGGTGGACTTGTTTCTAAGAAGGTGCTTTTTTTCCCCGCAGATTTTATTTTACTTTTTTTTATTTTGGGGGAGGGGAGGCGCAGAGGGAGAGGGATGAGCAGACTTTGCATTGAACACCACGCCTGATGTGGGGCCTGATCCCAGGACCCCGAGATTATGACCTGAGCCATAACCAAGAGCCAGTTGCTTAACTGACTAAGCCACCCAGGTGCCCCTAACAAGGTACTTTTTTTAATTTTTTTTTAAGACTTTATTTATTGGAGAGAGAGACAGATGATGAGAGAGGACAGGAGCAGGGAGGAGAAGGAGAAACAGGCTACCTGTTTCTGAGCAGGGAGCCTGGTGTGGGACTCAATCCCAGGACTCCAGGATCATGAGCTAAGCCAAAGGCAGTTGCTTAGCCAGCTGAGCCACCCACATGCCCAACATGTGTGATACTTAAAAAGTAATTTAAAAATCAACTTGGAGAGTGAGACGCCTGGGTGGCTCAGTTGGTTAAGCCACTGCCTTTGGCTCAGGTCTTGATACTAGGATCCTGGGATTGAGTCCCGCATTGCGCTCCTTGCTCAGTGGGGCCTCTGCTTCTCTGTCTCTGCCTGCTACTCTGCCTCCTTGTGTGCGCGTGCTCTCTCTCTCTCTGATAAATAAATATGCTCTTTAAAAAAATCAACTTGGAGAAGCATAGGATTAGGAAGGCAAAATTCACAAGGAAAACCCTGACATTTTCAGATTTTGTAAGTTTGTTATGACTTAGTAGTTACAGGGCAGAGCCTTATAGCTTCTGTGACCCTCTGTTGGAGCTGTTACTTTGAGGTAATGAAGTTGCAAGCGGTGTTATCACCTCATGCCTGATTTTCCTAGCTAATTGGCCCACTGGGTCACTGTCTGTTGAGTGTGTTCAGAGGAGCTGAGGGCACATGGTGCAGCCGATTCATCCGTGAGCACACGTATCTCTTACAGAACAACGACAGCAGTCATCAAGAACGGCTTCTGCTGCTGCTGAGTACATTTTGGGCCTTAAATGATCCAGGCACTGTCCTTGATGCTACAGGTCGTCCTTGGGCTTTTATATGCAGTTCCTACTGAGGAGGCAATAAACAAATGTGCTGTATCCTGTGAGGTAGTGAACAGCCTTCTGAAGCGAGAGAAGCACGGAGCGGAGGTAGAGAGAAGGGAAGGCGGAGCAGTGTCTCAGAGGTTTGGTGCTGCGGACTGGTGGATGGGTGTCCAGGAAGAGTCTTCAGGCTGAAGGAGAGCAAGTGCAAAATTCCTGTGGTGGGAAATGGGTATGGCCTGTTCCGAGAATAGCCCAGAGGCCATCATGCCTCGGAGCACAGTGACCAGAGGCAGGGGACAGAGTGGCCAGAGTCCAGACCTGCTTAATTATGGGAAATTTCCAGGCTTTGTGCCCTACCCTGCTGTTAAGGATAATGCTCTCGGGGCGCCTGGGTGGCTCAGTCGGTGAAGTGGCTGCCTTCGGCTCAGGTCATGATCCCGGGGTCCTGAGATCGAGCCCTGCATTGGGCTCCCGGCTCATTGGAGGGCCTGCTTCTCCCTCTCTCTCTGCCTGATGCTCTGCCTACTTGTGCGCATGCGTGCTCTTGTGCTCGCTCTTTCTCTCTCTCTCTCTGTCAAATAAATAAATAAATATATATTTTAAAAGGGTAATGCTCTTTGATAACCTTAATCTATGACAGACAGTTGAGCCTAAAACCGTTGTAATATACGGGTAAACTACCTTTCATGATTTCTCCTCTCCTACTTAGGTATTTCCAGTCATTTTTACTTTTTTAATGCTGACAGGGAAGCAGTGAAGGTTATTTTACAAAAGGTACTGTTTTTCATTCATCATGTAGGAGGAAAGTATGACGAGTGTTGGTGAGAGTGTGGACAAGAGTACTTTCGTACAGTGGCTGTAGGAGCACACATTGTTGCAGACCCTTTCTCCAAAGTATGTGGTGGTGTCTTTTTTTTTTTAAAGATTTTATTTATTTGAGAGAGAGTGAGCAAGTGAGGGAGAGAGTGAAAGCGTGCACAGAAAGGGGGGCAGAGTTAGAGGGAGAAACAGACTTCTCGCTGGGTAGGGAGCCCCATACAGGGCTCGATCCTGGGACTCAAGGATCATGACCTGTGCCAAAGGCAGATTCTTAACCAACTGAAGCACCCAGGTGCCCCTGTTTGAAAAATCTGTCACATACCCTTGCTTCAGCAGTTCTTTGTCTAGGTATTTTCTTCATACCTGTGTGTACAAGGAGACGTGTACAATTTCTTGCCACATAGTTGTAACTTGTAAGCCATCTAAATGCCACTCAGAGGAAATAAACAAATTGGTTTACTTGATTGTGAAGGCTGAGAAGTCTGAAATCTGTAGGGCCGGCTGGCCGGCTAGAAACTGATACTGCAGTCCCCAGGCAGAATGTCATCTTCCTCAGGGAAGCCTTAGTTTTATTCTAAAGGCTTTTTGGCTGATTAAATGATGCCTACCCAGATTATTGAGGATAATGCTTAAACTGGTTATAGATGGTAACCACATCTATAGAATTCCTTCACAGCAACACCTACATTAGTATCTAATTGACTGACTGGGTACTATACCCCTGTCATGCAGACTCCTAAGGCTAGCCATCACAATGGGATACCATACAGAAGTTAAATAGTATAGACTAGTCAATATTTAACAAGGTGGACAGGTCTTGGGAATATAACACTGAATTTAAAATGTAAGAGTGAAATGTATTATGATACCATTTATTAAAATGCATAAAGGAAACTTGTGTATCATTCCTGACTAAATACTTGTACATATAAAAGTGTAAAATAGTTAGAAAATGAACAGCATTTGTGTGTGTGTGTGTATGTGTGTGTGTAAAGATTTTATTTATTTGATAGAGAGACGGGCAGAGAGAGGGGGTGGGGGGAGCAGGCTCCCTGCTGAGCAGAGAGCCCGATGCGGAGCTCGAACCCAGGACCCTGGGATCATGACCTGAGCCAAAGACAGAGGCTTTAAGCCACTGAGCCACCCAGGCGCCCCAATGAACAGCATTCTTAATTGATGGCCCCCTAGGGAGACTTGACTGGGGTGGTTAAAGCATCCTGTGGTTTGGTAATGTTGTTCTGAAGTGTTCTAATTCCTTGATGCTGAAGGAAATCAATATGGTAGTGTTAACCATTATTCCTAGGAGGAATCTTTTTTATTTTATTTATTTTTTTTAAAAGAAAGAGAAGATATTTGTTTGCTTGGGTAGAATTGGTCATTATTGTGTTGCTGCACGATAGTGTGCTGACTCATAAAAAGTCAGGAGTACTATTACAAGAAGTCATCTAAAAAGAAAATATCATAGAGACTCCCGTAATTTCTCACACTAGAATAGTGTTCTGTCATACAGGTATTTTCAGTTCACTTTATTGAACAATCTAGTTCGAGGAATTGTATTGAGTCCTGAGGGATGAGTGCAAAGGTTAGCAGGAAGGCCGCCCGGGCATGACCTGTGGGATCTGATTCAGCAAGGTTTTTAAATTTAGCATCTCAAAGCTTTGGTGTCTCATCCATAAAATGAAGATAATAATAACCATGTTGTTAGGATCTAATGAGACAGCCCATGTAAAATGCTAGGCACAGAGCCTGAAAAATAATAGCACTCCATAAATGTCAAATGTATCCCACAGGGAAAAAACAAAAGAATAAATTGTTCTCAAATGAGTAAAAGAAATAATAACACCTTCAATTTCCTTCATACCCCGCACTTTTCTAGAGGTTTTTGTATTCATGGTTTCTCTCATCCTGATGTCACACTTCAAGGTAGAATAGCCAGTATCATTTACTTTCATGTTACAGACCAGAAGTGAGGTATCTGGAGACATCTGTGGAAATGGGAATGTTCATCCGTTTGAAGAGTTGACTAATATTTTAAACTTTTGTCTTGGAATATTAATTATTACAGTCGATTCAGTGTGCACGGATTGTCAAGTGCTTGGAAGAGCACATCAGTGTTCCATAAATACTTATTATCTCATTGTATCTTTATACCCCTCATGAGATCCAAATGATCATTATTTACATTTTATAGAGGAGGAGATTGAGGCTTAGCAAGGTAGTGATGTGATTAGCTCAGGGTTTTTTTTCCTTTTATTCTCCAAAGTTTTTTTCATCGCATGTTCCCCTGGCCCATTACTACTGGGATGGCAAGTTACAAATGATAGATAATACAAATTGATACATACTGCAAGTTGATAGCTAGTAGCATAGATGGATAATACAGATTGAAGAAGAACCCAAACACTATTCACATTTGGCTGATAAGCATTTTTGTGTTTTATGAATTTGAAGCTTGAGTACTTCTGCTGTAACTTAATACTTCAAACCAAACATCTCTGTTGTCTTATTTTCCTTTACTTGGCTTATGCTCCCCATTCAAGATGGGTATGAAAAATAGGACTCCTCTGACCATCTGCTAGCCCATAAGCAGATGCTTTATTTCCAAATTTACTCACTAATATTTTCCCTAAAGGCAGGGGGTATAATCAAATACTGATGATAGTCCAGGAACAGCAGCTTCCAACAACACAAGGAAGTCTTGAAGAAGTAAGATTTTCTACAAATGATGCCTATCTAGAAGTATTCTCAAACAGTTAATCCTTATTAACAGATAATCTTGTCACATGAAATTTAGAATGCATCCTGATTAATTTAAGCATTTGCTACTGCTGGACTAATTTGTATGAGATTGTATAGAATAAAATAATATGGGAAATTTCAAGGATAAATGTTACCAGAAGCGCATTAAAACTCTTAGAGATTCTTAAATCACTTTTAAAAGCTTATTCCAGTGTAAATATTACCCACATTTTTCAAATGAGAAAAATAAAGCACTGAAGTACCAAATAATTTGTTCTTGGTCATGTAGAGAATTGGAAAAAGGAATGTAAAGAAACCAGTTCTCAGAAATTTAAAGTCAGCTCAGTTTAACTATCTGGCTAGTCATAATTGTATTAATTTGTGCTTCATAGTCTGTAGTTCCCTAGTGGTAAAGGTAATAATTTTTCAAAAATGAAAGAAAAATGTGAATGGTGAGGAAGTTAAAGCCGTCATGAGATCGCATAATTATGTTTAAAATTATAATGTGTTGGTCTACAGGAAGCAGAGGAAAAAAGCGCGATATAAACGGACCAACTAGAAATCTAGCGGAAAGTGCCTTCTAGGTTCTGAATGGTCTATTTCTCAACATTTTATTTGGAACAGCTAATCGTTAGTTCTCCAGTCCTGCTGATTAAACCTAGAACCAACTCTTCTTCATAGGAGACTCAACACAAGTAGAACAGTGATGTCGCCAGGTGTTTTAGTTTAGACTACCCATATTGCTCTCTGAATGGAAATGAAACCCATTCTGGTTGAAACTCGTTTGGCAAATTACCCTCCTTGCCAGGCAAGAACAGGTAAAATACATACGAAGCTTTTGCTTTATAACAAAATAGTGTTGTTTCTTGGACCATTAGTACCTTTTATAATTTATTTTGTTTTTGTACTTTGTATTTAGACCTTTTATTCTTAGTGCCAAATCTACATTAAAATGGATTTGTTTATTATTACTGGTGATTTTCTTTAAATCCTAGGCTATAAAAAAAATTGGGCTCTTAATAAGCCTTAACAGAGCATATGACCTTTGACCCAACAGCTGCCTCCTTTTAAAAAAAAAGGGGGGGGGACCCATTCAGTTCACAAAGATAGCCACTGCTACTTATAAAACTTTACAGACCGTGGAATTCAAAGGCAGACTGCTTTTTTGTTCTTGGATTTAAAAATACATGTACTTGAGCTAAAATAACTAGATTAATGGCCAAGAGCCAGGGTAGAGATGGATTTTCCACTGTTCAAAGGAGCCAGAGTTTCCAGGGGAAAAAATTTCCGTAGCTAAAACTAAATAATAAGGAATTGAAGTATATGTTGAACTTTCAAGCTTAAAAACTTGTATTTTTCTCTGAAGCTTATTGTAGTCCCATGTTTTAGTAGTTAACTTTTTTTTTCTCCAGTAGCATCATTGGGATAGTGGATTATGCTTGGTGTTAACTTTGGAAGTTCTCATTAATTCATTGTTTTTCATATTTTAAGATAGGACTTGCATGTAAGCATTTCAAGAATAATATCAAGAAACCAAATTATATTTTCCCCTTATTTGGGTACGCTGAACTAAGAATAATCTTAACACAGATCTAGGGTTATTTTTATGACTGCTTATATGCTAGTAAGGGGGTTAGCTCTGTATCTGTTTCCTTATATTCTTATCCACTTATTCACTGAGATAAATTAAAAAACATTTTTTTAAAATTTTATCTTTTAATTAAAACTTACGTTCTCAACATCAAGACTTGGTCTTGTAAGATTATTATAAGAATTTTTTAAAAGATATTTGAAAAGTAGTTTTATCTTTTTATTAAAAAGTAATTATTTTCTAATGAAGTTACTAGATTTTAGATAATTTTTTAAAAAGATTTTATTTATTTATTTGATAGAGAGAGATCACAAGTAGGCAGAGAGACAGGCAGAGAGAGAGAGAGGAGGAAGCAGGTTCCATGCTGAGCAGAGAGCCCGATGCGAGACTCGATCCCAGGACCCTGAGATCACGACCTGAGCCGAAGGCAGTGGCTTAACCCACTGAGCCACCCAGACACCCCTGAAGTTACTAGATTTTAAAAAATTACTGAAACTCATACATTGCTGATGGGAATGTAAAATGGCACAAGCACTCAGAGAAATAGTTCAACAGTTTCTTAGAAAGTTGAACATACAGCTACCATGTGACACAACAGTTGAACTTCTAGATATTTATCCTGGAAATATGAACACTTATGTTCACAGAAAAGCCCGTATGTGATTGTCCATGCCGGGTTTATTTGCAGCTGCAAAAGACTGTAAACAACTGAAATATTCAGTGGGCAAATGTATAAATCGTGATACATTCATGCTATGGAGTACTACCAGCCCAAAAAGGGGATAAACTACTGATAACTCCCAGCAACTTGGATGGCTCTTATGGATATTGTGCTGAGTGAAAAAAGCCAGTCTCAAAGGTCACATTCTGTATGATTCCATTTATATAACATTCTCACAATGACAATTACAGTGATTGAGATCAGTGGTTGCCAGGACTGTTGAGGGTGTGGCTATAGAGGTGTAACATGAGGGAGGTCATTGTGCTAATGGAATATTTCTATAACTGTGATGATGCTTAAATCTGTATATGTGGTAAGATTTCATGGGAACAATGCACCCGCTCCCCCAAATGAGTGACACAAAAACCAGTAAATGCAATAAAGTCTGTAGTTTAGCTAGTAAGTTTTGTACCATTGTGAATATCCTGGTGTTGATACTGTACTCTGTTATATAAGTTACATTTAGAGAAAGCCTACCTGAGAATTCTGTGCAGTTTTTACAACCTCTTGTGAATGTTAAATGATTTCAAAATAAGCTGAAAACAAAAGAGGGAATTGAGAAAAGATGATGGACATAGCTGCTGTAGCCACAGGTCCCTGTGATCAGGTATTGAGCCTTACCGTCTTACAGAGAGACTGGTAGAGGAGTCCTCCTTGGCTTTGGGGCTTTATGGCTGTTGGTCGTGAATGGGGCTCAGACAAGGGGCTCTAAAAACATGGGATAGATGGACTGCCAGTTGAGCAAAGCAGATTGACCATTTTCCCCCCTTTTTCTTCTAAGAATACATTGAATTGACAGCAACGGATCTTGAAAAAGAGATGGGGGGTACCATAAACCCATGGTGTTAAGGCTTGAAGAAGACTTGAAGAAGACTTAGCAGTTGATAAAAGACCTAAGAAGATTTGGAGTGATAGAAAATGGACAGAGGGGTGGTAGCTGCCTTAAGAAAACATAAAGAATCTGCAGTGGGAGAACTGATGGAGGCTGAGCCATTCATCCCCAGAGGCTGAGGAGCAGTCCCACGGAAGGTGGGGATGGAGGGACACCCAGGGCTAGAGTAGGAGTTACACAGTTTGGTTAAACTGCTAATTTTCCTTTCCTACCCCAACCACCAGTACTACCAGCATCTCCCTCTGCCTGGCAGACTGGAGATTTAAACTTAGGATATGTTGGATCAAAGGAGTTCTCCATGTGGAAACACCAGTAGGAGGAAATAAACCCTGGAGTTGGAGTAGAGAGGAGGGGAGTTCAGTAAAAATCAGTCCAGTAAACTGTGGAATTCCCAATCCACTCCCCTTCGTGATGGGGAAAGCTGATCCGGTGATTGCCTCTTCCCCTATTCTTAACTGAAAATGAGAAACTTCTCTGAAGAGACTCAGTGGACCCTGGTTACTGTCACAGGGCCCATTTCTCTATAGCTGATTTGTCCAGTCACTCCAAATGAACCTGCTAGTCAACAACCACCCTTTGTTTATACCCACACCCACACGCTTCAAGCCACCATTCTAGGGCTTTACTCTTAAATACGAACTGGCGATCAGGTATCACCAGATGTTTGAAAGCCTCCAACATAAAAGACAGATGGATACCAAACAGTGAAAAGAAATAATCAGGAGATAATATGGGAAACTGGAAGATATTACTTTCAGTTTATTCAGATTAGAGACAATATTCACAAAACAAGAACAGGATGCTTTTAAAAAGGAATAACCAGGGGTGCCTGGTTAACTTGGTTGGTTAAGCATCCAATTCTGGGTTTCAGTTCAGGTCATGATCTCATGGGTCGTGGAACTGAGCCCTGCACTGGACTCCACACTCAGCAGGAGAGTCTGCTTGAACTTTCTTTCCTTCTGACCCTTCCCCTGCTCTCATGCTCACTCACTTCTCAAATAAATCCTGAAGAGAAATGGGGGTGGGGGACGGGAGAATAACTAAAAACTCTGAAAGAGCCCCAGCGGGGACTCTGCTCAAGATTCTGTCTCTCCTCCCTCCGCCCCTGCCTGCTCTTGCATGCACTCCCTGCCACCCTCCCTCCCTCTCCCCAGAATAAATACATCTTAAAAATAAAATAACATAATAAGAGTTGGTATGTGAAATTACCTGTCAGAAATGGGGAAATAAAAGTGGAAAATTAGAGAAAAAAGAAGTGATTAGAGAAGAAATCAGGATATGTAAAATATTCATCAGAATTCCAGAAATTAGGGAGAGAGAAGAAATAAAATAGGAACATTTTTCAGGCCTAAAGGATGTAATTTTTTTTTATATGGAAGAGGTGAATCAAGTGCCTAATAAAATAAATGAAAAAAATTCCCACACCAAGACAGACCATTATGTAGTATACAGGGCTTCCAAAAATAAGCATCTCCCTACAAAGTTCTATACAGAGGAAGAAGAAATGATGGCTGACTTCTCAATAGCAAAACTGGATGTTAAAAATAGTGAGGCAATATCTTTAAAATTCTAAAAGAGAATCACTTGAGCTCTGTAATACTCTACCCAGCAAAATATTAATCAAATGTCAAGGTAAAGGTAATTTCAGACACATGGGGTCTCAAATTTATCTCTTATGCATCATTTCTTAGGTTGCTCTTGGAGAATGATCTCCAGCAAATAGGAATAAATGAAGAGAGAGGAAGTTGTGGAGTCCAGCTAATGAGAGCTCTAACACAGGGGATCGGAAAGGGATATATAAGGGTAACAGTGTGGCAGGGACAGTCAGGCCAGACTGAGCAAGAGGACAGAGTCCTTGGACGAAGTTCTGGGGGAAAATGGAATGGAAGCTTAGCTGACAACTTTGTGCGTTAACTTTGTGCGTTGAGAAATACTGATAGACTTCTGCTAGATGTGATAGAGCATGTGGAAAAATTTAAGGTGTATTCATGGAAAACTAAGCTAGGAGGAGGGGGATGAAATGATTGTTAATCCCAAGAGAAACAATGACTGTACCAAGAAAGGAAACCTAATCCTTAGTACATTCCTTTCATTGTATGACCGATATTTACAAAGTCGTAATAACCCTGACTATCAATTTACCAGGAAATTGCTGTTTAATTATGTAGGCAGGATTGAAGTAGGGGATGGAGGGTGGTGTGGAGAGCTGAGCCCTCATCTACTGTAGTAGAAAGCCAGTGGTTATCATCCAAAATTTGAAAAATCAAGAATATTATCCCAAACTTTGGAAATAAATACAAGAATAGCGGGTTAGTTGAAAGTGCTCTTGGGAGTAAGTTCAGGTTTGAGGGAAGGTTGAGCCTGGGGTTGTTTTTCATGATAAGGCTTTATCATTATTTGATAAAATAAGTTATTATGTTCTCTCTGTACTGATTTATAAAGGAGAACCTTTTTATCCAGGAGAGCATGTATATCAAGTATCTGCCTCTTTGAATGTTGGGTATTTTTCATTTTTTTTATTGCTTGGTCCTCTACAAACAGGGTTCACGTTTTGAGGGGGTGGGTAAGGAGACTTGAGTGGTGTGCCTGGAATGATTAATACTGTGAAGCTCATTATTCGTAGGTGTAATGTATTTGTAGATACATTCATTTGCCATGTGTTCTAAGTCAAGAAGACAGAGCCCATAAGAATGATCTATTGTGTCTACTTTGATTTAGGATATTTTAAGTTTAGAACAACTGTCTAAATTATTGCCTGTCTCAGTACTTACCATAGTATTTGTCTCGATGTTTATGACTTTATAGTGCTACAGGAATGACACTTTTAGAAATGAAAACCATAACATTTTCACAGCTATGACATCATGAAATCCAGGATAAGGAAACCATCCCTTCCCATCTACTGTGTGCATAGGACCTACCACTTGGTGGTTACTACATGAGTATTTAATGAATGAACAAGATCTCTTAGAAATTTCTGTTCAATTGATAACCAAGGCATTGCTCATATAATTAAGTTCCAATCATGTGCACCTGTTTTTAACACTAGCCCGACAACCATTAACCTACATAAAACCCAAAGGAAGCATCAGCTTCTGGGTCCATAGTCCCAGTAGGGTATGCTTGTAGGTATGCATGTCTGCTGCTTGCTCTATTTACAGTAGGTTCTAGGCAGCCCTTGGGCAATGGAAAACTGCCAGGATTACACATGCCTTGCTGGTGCAAAAACCCTGTTCCATCCGTAAGGAAATATATGCTCTTTATTATTTCGGAATAAACGTTCATGGCTTTGTAGACTGTACTGTCAAGCATACATAGGTATCCCAGGCTATGTAGTGACAGAATCTAAAAATTATTTGATGTACTGTTTGCTTACTTTATTAATTTGTTTGTTTTATTTGTCAGAATGTTATGGAGCAGTTCAATCCTGGGCTACGAAATTTAATAAACCTAGGAAAAAATTATGAAAAAGCTGTTAATGGTAAGTCTCTTTTTTGAATTTATAAATATAGTGCACATATAAAAACCATTCAGATGATATTTTACTTATTTTGAAGTGCTTAATAGCGAAATTTTAAAATATCTTTAAGTTGGTAGAAATTATTTAATTCTATGGAAGTTTACAATGATAGGATATTAGTGTATTTGAAATGAATAAAAGGAAGACGATGGAACAGTCTTTTGACTGTTGTGATACATTTAATGATCAAATCAGGTTATTGACGTAACTCAGTATTTTATATCATTACCGTCAATATGTTTTCCACTTTGCTAAACAAATTCTTTGTGAACTAATAACATATGAAATGTGTACTTAAAATATTTATTAGTATTTTGTAGCAGAGGAATTGTTATCTTTATAAAGAATTTCTTGCCTTTGGGTGTATAACTTTTGATAGTGATATCAGCGCATTTTTATCCTGAATGGAAAAACATCTAAATTAAAGGTTGAACTTAGATTCTCATTTCAAAATGAGTGCTTCCTATAAAATGAATTCAAGCATTTGCTATTGTCTCTCTTTGTGAACCAAACTTGTTTGCTAGTTTCAGGAGGTTTCATTTGAGAAAGCTGACCTGCATCTACACATGCATTTCCCTACTAGAAGGTGAATGTTATCAATGATCACCTTAAAGACTTGAGATGCTAATAATCACCAAATTCTAACATGGTCAAAACAATTCTCCTTATGTAACAAGCATCACCCCCAAAATATTCAGACCCCAGTTTCACCCTCTACCCTGGTTCACTAAGACCACCAAGTAACATGAGTAAATTTAGTTTCCAACAGTTGTAGATTTGAACACTTCAGATCAGGTTTTGTGTCTTTTATGTATAGCTTGTTTCTCCTGTTCACCATGGCCCACTTTTGGCTGCTCCCTCTTGAAATTTTGAGAATAAACCCCTGACCTTACACACCCTGAGCATAAGCGTGCCCCAGGAACAGGGGGTATGGTAGCTAGACTTCGATTGACAGGTGTCCAGTTGTCATAGTCATAGAAAAGTAAAGTGCTTATTTACTATCTTCTGCAGTATCAGTGATTTTTGTAGGTAACCCCTCATCCCTTCAAAGAGCAGGACGGAGACTTGTTTTAGAATTCTTGCACAGCTGACTCTCCCTTGATGACTGCTTAGTCACAAGGCCACAAAGTCATTGCCTTAGATGCCCGTGTGAAGGAAATCACCATGACCTGCAGTGTTTTGTTTGCTTTTTTTTTTTTTTTTTTTCTTTCTAGCACTTGCTACCTCTCTGAGGCAGTTTTATAAGGTGACTCAAGGACTTGCCAGCAGCTTAGTCTCTGGCTAACAAGGCTTTTCCCCAAAGGGACTATTCTGTATTTGTAAAGTATTTCCAGGTTTGTTTTGTTTTGTTTTTGTTTGTTTGTTTTTTTGCAGGCCATCTGTTTTTTACTGAAGCCATTGAGAAATCAAGATGAATTTGTAAAGTCCTTAGTAAGAATTTGTAGCATAGTTTAGGATGCCAGATGTGCAGTTAGCCCTTAGGTCATAAATCAAGACAATACGCAGAGCTAACAAAGAGCGTGGAATGAGCAGTGTCACAGAAATTTGAATAGTGAAGGTTGGTAGGAAACAGAGCAGGCAGTGGGCCTTGTAGGAGCTGTGCTAGCTGACAAATGTTAGGTTTCAGGCAGAAAAGACCTCATCCAAGCCTAGATCTGAGGTTCACACTGGCATGGGTGGGAAGCTGTTGGGAAATAGTAAAATGCAAGTGGAGTAGGGTCAGGTTCTTAATGCATTTGAATGCAGCGTCAGTTACCTGTTGTCAAGTTATCAAGGGTCCCTAACTTGGTGGCCTAAGACAACAATAGTTTATTATTTCTCAAGGTCCTGTAAAGGCAGTGCAGGTCTCTAGCCCCCAGGGGTTCCATCCTACAGCTGTAGTCAGCCAGGGATGCTGGACTCCTTCCCTCCCTCTTGGGGGCATAGCAGGCTGTTGTAAGAACTCAGACACCTGAGGGAGTTATGCTTGCTGGCATCCCACTGGCAAGTCAGGTGACCAAGCCACCCATTGATATGTAGGTGACTACAAAGGTTGGGAATTCTGTGAGGTGTGGTTTATTGAAGGCCATTACTGTACAAATCTATCATGAACTCTGTGGTGTATGGGCTTACACTATGGGCAGTATAAGTGGAGGCTATTAAAAGTTTTGATCAGAATTGTAACCTAAAGAAATTATATCTTAAAAAGTTATCTGGCAGAAGTATATAGATTAGATTGGTGAATTATTTGGTCAGCCACTAAAATAGAACAAATATGCTTTGTTTCCTTAAGACAACAAATGATAGAAACTCTTATATTCACAAAGTGGGGATGGCAAAATTATGAAAATATTGTTTGCTTCTTTATTAAGTTCTGGATAAATTATATAGTTTTTAAAGTTAACTCCACTTTATGGTAATAGCAAGAGTATTTTGCCATTCTGTGGTTAGTTTTAAACATAAGTCATCAGTTAATGAAAAATGTCGGTGTAATGTGTGAAGGCAAACCAAAAATTTTGTTTATATATTGTGTAAACCTTTATGCTGTTCTCCCACTGATCTGCTTTTCAGCTTTATCAGTATCTTAAAATTTTTCACATTAAAATATTGCACATATTAGCTTGACAGTTTATTGGCTACCCACCTTGTTTTTAGGTGGAGTCTTCTCTTTTTCTTTTTTTTTTTTTTTTTTTAAAGATTTTATTTTTTTATTTGACAGAGAGAGATCACAAGTAGGCAGAGAGGCAGGCAGAGAGAGAGAGAGGAGGAAGCAGGCTCCCTGCCGAGCAGAGAGCCCGATGCGGGACTCGATCCCAGGACCCTGAGATCATGACCTGAGCCGAAGGCAGCGGCTTAACCCACTGAGCCACCCAGGCGCCCCCTCTTTTTCTCTTCTAGCTGAGATCAGAGAGTCAAAAAGCACTATAACTTAGAACTGAGGAGGAGACCTTTGCTGGAGTTTCACGCACTCCCTTCAATTTGCCACTGACCTTGGGCATGTCCCAACATATCTCCACTCCACTCTCCTTCATGAAACAGGGTGATAGTACCACTGACCAACATCTTCATATTCTTGAAGAACTTAACTAATGGCATGGAAGGTCCACACAAATGTTACTTGTTATTGTTCTTTTTTACAATTATACTTTAAGGTTATTCTCAGACTTCTGAAATAACTGTATAATAGAGTGTTAGAGTTGTTAAACTTGTACACATATAGTAAAGCCATAACATCTGTAACTTTTTAACTCAAAAAGAAATGCTGAAATGGATGAATTTGCCATGAAAATATTACTTTTTTGGCCAGTAATATCTTCAGCTGGACTTGTATATAATTTGTTCTGTGACCTCCCCCTTTTTATATTTGAAATGCCTTTTTAATTCACCATTTTAAAACAATACCCATCATAAAATAGGGGGAAAGTAGTTGGTTTGGCCTCTGGTTTTCTTCACAGTAAAAGGAAAGGAATCTTAGAGATTCTTAAGGGCTCTTTTAGCTCCAAAATTCTGTGTTTTTCAAAGTTCATCTTTGAGTGAAGTAAAACAAATTTTCTTCAAAATCACCCTAAATAGGCTAGGTCTTGCTGAAAAGCCTGGTTGTTGTAAAATGAAAGAAGGAATTCGTATTAATAACTGTTTTATTTGTTTGTTCAGTGGTCATGCTATTAAGACATTTTATTTTATTTTTATTTTTTTAAGATTTTATTTATTTATTTGACAGAGAGATCATAAGTAGGCAGAGAGGCAGGCGGGGTGGTGGGGGGAAGCAGGCTCCCCACCAAGCAGAGAGCCTGATGCGGGGCTCAATCCGAGGACCCTGAGATCATGACCAGAACCGAAGGTAGAGGCTTAACACACTGAGCCACCCAGGCGTCCCATTAAAACATGTTATAAATGACCATCCTTTGTTTGAGAAAGGATAGCTACCTTGCCCAAGGAAGTCATGCCATTAGAAGTGAAGGTGGAATTCAAACTCAGGTTTCTCTTGCCCTAGGTTCCTCTCCCCAAAGAAAAAGAAAGGAAAAGAAAAATCAAAAACAGATTTTTGTACCTTATAATATAGTCATCAAATCAATTTGAAAGGAGAGCTACTATTTTAAGATGATTAATTTCTACAGCAATGAAAGTTTCCCTTGTCTCTGCCAGAAAGTTGGTGGGGGCAGGATAGAACCTTCAATTATTTTTCAGGTCATTCTTTTGTGTTTTTAGAATGATAATGTATTTTAAATCTCAGGTTTTTTTCCCTGACAACAAATATATTATTGGTTGTGGCTCAGAATACCTTTTTCTTTCTTTCTTTTTTTAAAAGATTTTATTTATTTGACACAGAGCAAGCAAGAGAGAGAGAGAGAGAACAAGCACAAGCAGGGGGAACGACAGGCAGGGGAAAGAAGCAGGCTCCCCACCGAGCAAGGACTCTGATGTGGGGCTCAGTCCCAGGACCTTGACCTGATCATGACCTGAGCCAAAGGCAGAGGCTTAAAACCGAGCCACCCAGGTGCCCCTCAGAATACCTTTCTCAGGGGCACCTGGGTGGCTTAGTTGGTTAAAGCCTCTGGCTTCAGCTCAGATCATGATCCCAGGGTCCTGGGATCAAGCCCCACATTGGGCTCTCTGCTCAGCAGGGAGCCTGCTTCCTCCTCTCTCTCTCTCTCTCTCTCTCTCTGCCTCCTTGTGATCTCTGTGTGTCAAAGAAATAAAATCTTAAAAAAAAAAAAAAAAGACCAGGTTCCCGGGGCACCGCATATAAGTTCTTCTAACTAATAATGTTGCAGACCTATAGAGCTGTAGAATAACCGGCTGAGGCAAGATTTCTTGCTGGAGTGGATGTGTTTGCAGCCCTTATTTGATATTGAAAACACATCCACTCTGGAACTGGCATCATGATGAAAACAGGGCTTTTTCTGGACTTCCAGAGCCTGCTATTGAAGGTTCCCCAGGATCCTAAGATGAGGATCCTATAGGGTTTTCCACTGAGTGGGGGGCCTTTGGAAGTGCAGTGGAGAGATCCCTGTCCCTGGCACAGCTATTAAGCACCAGCCCTGCCTTCTGAAAGCTGCCCTTGGCACAGCCCAGACCTTACTGCAGCTAGAAGGGACTGAGAGGTATTTGGAAGCAAACCTCCATGGCACTTTCTCTTTTCTTTGTCTAAGTGATGATTTTTTGTGTCCCTTCCCTTGTCTAGCTATGATCCTTGCAGGAAAAGCATACTACGATGGAGTGGCCAAGATTGGTGAGATTGCCGCTGGGTCCCCCGTGTCGACAGAGCTGGGTAAGCTGGCTGTCCGTTATATACAAACACAAGTCAAGCTGGTTGCAGGGCCTTTCCTCCTGGGAGCCCTAACAAGAACATATGAAGTGGCCCAAATCCAGAATAGTAAGAAGAGCTAGCCTAGTACTCCAGTGTGTTCACTTCTAGGATGACTGAATTTGCTGTGGTCTGTCGAAAGTAGAGGCTTAGTTAGAGGGCAGGCCAAGGCCAGTGGCTGGCCTCCCTGCTCCCTAGGAATTGGGCTTCTGCCTCTAAACTTGGGGCCCTAGCCCTTCCCCTCGGATCCCTGGAGCATGAAGCCCAGGGAGCTTTGACCTACATTCTTAAGGAGATAGGCACGGCAGGCCTCCTGACTCTGGCAGGAGTGTTTCCTGTGACTCACCTAGCAGAAAGTCAGACTCCTTTACGTCCTGCTCTTGGCTCTCGCTGCTTCCACAGTTGCTCTCAGTTGTGATTTTTCCGGTTTTGCTGGTATGAATTGATCTCCTGTGCACACACGAAGGGCAGCCACACCCTCAGCACCACCAGCTGCCGAGGGTATCCAGGTTTCTGTTTACAGAGTCCGTTCACTGCTCCCTCTCTTAAGGGTGGAAAAGTTGCTGTTTTTCCTTTTCTAATAGCCTCACACATAACCATCATTTTAAAATCTTGAAAAAAGAATGAATATGTTTTATTTTAAATGAATATGTTCTATTTTACGAGGGATAAGAGGTCTGGCTTCAAAATGTCTGCCATAATTTGAGATGTTCAGAATAGCAGGAAAATATTGGTGGAGTGTGTGTATTTAAAGAAAAGTGTTTTGGGGTGCCTGAGTGGCTCAGTGGGTTAAAGAAAAATGTTTCTCTGATTAAAAAGCAGAAAGGGAAGCTGGGGTCCGGGGGAGCTTGCGGGGAACATACATTTAGGATTCAAATAATTCACATCATTTCTGTATAAAGTGTCTTAAGTGTTTTCAAGATTGCTTGGAGAACTCTTACCTGACCCATAAAAGTAGAGGAACAAATTCAGGGTGTGATAACACTGCTGGGGTTGGGGGCTGGGCTGCAGGATGTGAAGTGGAACTGGGTGCTCAGGAACATTCTCTGACAACTTCGGTTCTTGAAGCGTTTGTAAAGAGTCTTGAAACCTAAGCCTGAAGTGATGTCGTGTGATAAATAAGTCCGTACTGCTCTATTTAGTAAAATAGAATACTTATATCCAGAAATTTTTCAAAGCCCTGACCTGTGTTCTGTTTGTGCCGTCACTTGTGCGTATTTTGGCAAGGTATGGACTCTAGAAACTCTGTCCTCACCAGAGTCCGTTTAATAAAATACACGCTGCTTTGTGTAGACAGAAGCAGATAGTAAAACTTACTGGGATGATGGAGATGATTAGAGGTTTCCAAAAATAGGATTAAATTAAAAAGAAACATCCTATTTGTGTCAGGCGCCATGGGAAAACGTATGACCCCTACATTAAACCATATGGTGCTCTGATTCACCATCATTCAGTTTGCCTTTTTAATGTTTTATGGTTCTCGTCACTGTTTAAATAAGATTTCTGTTCCACACCTTACTTTATTCAGCTGTGAATTCATAATGTTGAATCAGCCATTTCCACAGCAACTGTGTTATTGCAAACACAGGCTGAAAACTTCTTCAGTTTGGACAAGGAAACTATGTCGCAGTGGTGAGATTCCTTTCATGTGGATGTGTGTTCTCTTCGGAGGGAATGGAAATAACTTCTTTGTTGTTGTTTTTTATATATATTTTTTAAGATTATTTATTTATTTATTTGACAGACAGAGATCACAAGTAGGCAGAGAGGCAGGCAGAGAGAGAGAGAGAGAGAGAGAGGAGGAAGCAGGCTCCCGGCTGAGCAGAGAGCCTGATGTGGGGCTCGATCCCAGGACCCTGGGATCATGACCTGAGCCGAAGGCAGAGGCTTTAACCCACTGAGCCACCCAGGCGCCCCCTGTGTTTTATTTTTGTTTCAAGTTGCCTTTTTGCTTATAGTCCCCACATCATATAGTTAGTAATAATGTGCTGCCCTAGCAAGCTTTGCTTTTGGACGCCCAGTGTTTAACTTGTTTTCACGTGCCTGGTTTTTTATTTTGTTTAAAGTGTAGGCTAAAATACTACCCTATGTCTGTTTAAATTCCATGTATGAAAGACTAATGACGCCTGGCTCAGTTGGTTGGACGACTGCCTTCGGCTCAGGTCATGATCCTGGAGTCCCGGGATCAAGTCCCACATCAGGCTCCCAGCTCCATGGGGAGTCTGCTTCTCTCTCTGACCTTCTCCTCACTCATGCTCTCTCTCACTGTCTCTCTCTAAAATTAAAAAAAAAAAAAAAATCTTAAAAATTCATAGATGAAAGAGACCTAAGGTAGATTCTGTTTCTCTCATTTTTCAAGAAGGTTTTATTGTCTAGTTACTGACTTTTGGTGTTGGTATTCATACTTTATTCTGAAACATTATAAATCCCACCTGATAAAACTGAAGGGAAATTTCATATGTGAAGATCATGAATCAATTCAAAAATTTCATTCTTGAAGAGTATTGTCTCTGAAAAACCTTGTGTGTGTCCCTCCTCTCCATCCCTAGCAAATCCTAGTTTTAAAATTTCAGTTTAAAAATTTTGCTCAGGAAGGAAGTAAAAGGGATGCTGAAGAATTCTTATCCTTTCTAAAACTGAGATTATAAGAGTAGTTTTCATTTTAATATTGAATTCAAATATTTTTTAATGTTGCTGTAGGACAACCTTTCTGATTCTACATACTTTTTTACATGAAATTTCTGTTATTTATTTTGATACTTTTGTACTTTGGGAGGTGGATGAAGAAAATATCCTCTAGGTAAAATATTGACCTAATTCATAGAAATTTACTGTGAGGATTCTACTTGGAAAACCTGGCCAAATGTATTATGAGTGTTAATTAGAGTGGCAGAACTGAGCATTTCAGTCTCTCTTCTCACATTAGGGGGGGAAAAGATCTAAAAGCTGGAGGAAAAAGGTGATTCACCTTTTGCTTATTTAATACTTGTCATTTGGATTGGCATCCACTAAGACAGAGCTGTAGCCATGCCATTTCTGATTCCTGGCTCTGGGTGTTTCCATTTAGATATCCCTCTTAACACATCAACTCACCAAATACTGTGTGAATAATTTTAAGATGCTCTTGCCTAAAAGTAACACATACCCAATTAATACTGGCTTAGGCATAAAGGATGTTCATTAACACACATAAGAAGGCCAGGAGTAGCAGATTCCTAGTTAGGTAATGATTACTAAGAGCTTAGGTTCCTTCTCTCTTTCTTCTCATCCTCAAGCTCAACTCATGGTACCAAGATGGCTGCCATTGCTAGTCTTAGGCATCACATCCTCTCCTCCCATTGTATCCAAAAGCAGGAAGAGGAATTTTTCTTCTCAGTTGTGCCCTTTACAAAGAGGAAGCCTTTCCCTGGCAGCCCCAGCACATATATCCACTCGTGTCTCATGACCCTGCAGCCAGAGAGCTTTCCCCAGCATTGTTAGCCAAGGAATGCATCTGAGGGGGAGAGTACATAGCTGCTAGGAGGACAGGTATTAAAGATCTTGTTTCAGCAATTTTCAGTGAAAGGAAAGCCCTTCTACAAATGTCCTTGCTTTAGCTGTGCCTCGGACTGCATAGTGCTTCTGGCATTCTGTGTCTCTGTGGGATTATGTTTTTCTCCCACATGGAGTATGGTTTCACTAGCATGTATATACCTCAGACATTACAATTGTTGCTTCTCCTGGATACTTGCTTTTTCTGCTGAAAACCATAGCCATCTTTTGCAGTCTGTTCCTATTTGGGAAGTGGAAACACAGAGGAAGAGTTAGGGATTTGGGGGCAGTTTCTGGTTTTCTGCCCTTTTGTTTTTCTTTTCAGCCTTTGGGTGACTTGTAATCATGAACTCTGAGGTGCATTTTCTCTGCCTCTGCTACTTTCCTTTCTTTCCTCCTCTCGTCTTCCTCTCTGCCCATGTGTCTGTGTGACCTTACAGCCTCATTTTTAAGAAACTGGGGGACCAGAGGAAAAAAGTCACCTGTAATTTTACCACTTTGACACAAGTACTTTGTCACCACTGTATTCTTTTCCGGTCTTTTCTTCCCTTGAGGATGCCCATATACAGCATGTCTCACGGCATATGTCGGGTGCTGGCTCTTCCCGGCACAGGGCCCAGTGCCTGATGGGTGTTACTTAATCTCAAATACCCAACAGCCCTGAGTTGGGTGTAGACACTTTCCCTATCTCTCTAGGTGAGACCTGGAAGGGAAGGGTGTGCCTTAGATCACACGGTGGATAATAGGTGGTTCAACTTTAGATTCTGAGTTCCTTGCCTTTGCACTATACCATGCTTGACTGAGGCAAAGGGAAAAAGAGACAGCCAGCCAAGAAGGGGCCACTGAAGAGGAAGAAGATGGGAACCCCACGATGGGGACCTTTTCAAGAGGGAGATGAGCAGGAAGCAGTGTCAGTGGCCAAACACTGCAGAGAGGCTGGCAGCTGTGGTGATGAGAGGTCATTGGTCCCCTCGGAAGGGGTGGTGATTTCACTAAGGTGCTGACCGTAAATGCCAGGTGTCATGTTACAGGGTTAGGAAGGATGGAAATTACAGAGAAGTTTACATATATGTGTGTGTATATATATATATACACGTGTGTGTGTGTGTGTGTGTATAAAATGTGTGTTAGATAATATAGCATATATGGCTTTTATAGGTCCTGCTTGACTTTTGCACTTGCACTTCTGTGCTTCATACAGAAACTCAGCTCTCATTAAGTGCCTGCCTGTTGTGTGTCATGTACTTCATACACTGCCTCATCTCATCCTCGGGAGCCTCATGGATGGATTTTTCCTTCATGATTGGCAGGGTGGGCAATAACCCAGTGTTTTCCTTGATGTGACTAATATGCCCTAAGGGTAAACTTGGCAGTCACCTTCTTCCACCTGGTGGGTAACCACGTTGGGTCTTGAGTCCCTGACGATGTGCTCTGTACCAAGCAAGACAGAATAAGGGTTATAGGAGTTGGTGACCCCTAGAAAGTATGGTAGGTGACATCAGTGCCAATGTGGGTCATAGAGTGCCTCCCTCCCCAACTGAAGCACAGGAAAGATCCTAGAACCTAGGACAAGGAGGCCAGGCTAAATTTTATTTTCCCTTGAGACGCTGGCGGATAGCAGGATGCCCAGCACCTAAGAGATGCTCAGTGTGCTGCTGTTGACTTGTGTGACTTTGGGCAACATTTCATGTCTGTGAGCCAGTTGACATGCCCACGGGGGATGACGGTAACCCCTCCTGAACTGTGTGAAGATGAAATGAGATAATGTGCCTTGTGGACTCTAAAGTTTCGAAGACCAGAAACATGACTCTCTGTTGCCACTTTTTTTTTTTTTAAAGATTTTATTTATTTATTTGACAGACAGAGATCACAAGTAGGCAGAGAGGCAGGCAGAGAGAGAGAGGAGGAAGCAGGCTCCCCGCTGAGCAGAGAGCCCGATGTGGGGCTCGATCCCAGGATCCCGGGATCATGACCTGAGCTGAAGGCAGAGGCTTTAACCCACTGAGCCACCCAGGCGCCCCTGTTGCCACTTCTTATACACAAATATTTGAGAACTCAAAAACTGTACAATTTTTTTCATTGACATTATTATCTTCTGTAGCGTTAGAGTAGGTGATGTAAGTAGGTAAGCACATACATTTTCCTTGATTAGTCCTGATTATTCATGAACCAGTTTTTCAGTTCACTCCATTGTATCTTTGTTTTCAATTTCATGAATCTGTACTCTTACCTTTATTTTCTTCTTTCTACTATCTTTGGGTTTATTCTATTGGTATTTTCCTGAATTCTGAAATTCATTAATTTTACGTACAGACCTTGTTTTGTTTTTTATTTTTATTATATTTTTTCTTTTAAGATTTTATTTATCTGAGAGAGATCGGAGAGGGAGAGGGAGAAGTAGACTCGCCACTGAGCGTACAGCCTGGTGCAGAGCTCAATCCCAGGACTCTGAGATCATGATTTGAGCTCAAGGCTAACACTTAATTGACTGAGCCACCCAGGCACCCTGCAGACCTCCTTTTAGGTGGCAGTGCAGGACCATAAAAATGACCATGCAAGTTAAAAACCATTGAAAACCTTCTTAATAATCAATGGGGAAAATTAAGAATTGTCCCATGACCTTTAAAAATGTTGTCAAAAACATTAAAAATTCTTATTCTCAGTTATAAGTGTATAGGGAAATGAAAAAAATAGTAAAATTAGTATTTATTTGGTACACAGTAGTTCAAAGCATTAGAAACACTGGTAATTAAAGCATCTTTATTTGTAAAACACTTGAGTGGTTTCAACAACGCTTGTCTCCTCCTGTAGCTCAAGATATGGGACGGGCCTCTTCTCTGTGCTTTTGCAGGTTGTCATGCTCTTCCCTAAACTTGCATCAGTTTCCAACATTTTATCCTTCGTGATTTCAGTGGGACAAGATATCCTCGAGAAGTCTTTTCATGTGAAGTTTCCCTTGATAGCACTTCATCTGAAACATCTTCATTGTTCTCACAGCTGCTTTGCTCACTGTGTTAAGTTTGGGCTTCACTCAGTTCTTGTGGCTGCACATCCAGAGTCTCCCAAATGACCACAGTGTCAGCACTCCCACAGCCAGCTACTTCCTTAACTCTGTTTACTTTTTTTTTTTTTTTAAGAGATTTTATTTATTTCTCAGAGAGCGAGAGCGCAAGGAGGGGAAACAGCAGGCAGAGGGGGAAGCAGCCTCCCCTCAGAGCAAGGGGTCCCATGCAGGACTCGATCCCAGGACTCTGGGATCATGACCTGAGCCCAAGGCAGACCCTTAACTGACTGAGCCACACGGGTGCCCCAGCTCTGCTTACTCTTGTTATTACTGTCATTCATTTCTTTGCTGCACTTTTTCTTTCAGTGATGCCTTTTTAAAACCTTCACATGGGTTTATCTCTGGGAAACGAGGCAGCACAACCACTGCCCTCCTTTGCTGTTCTCTGTGCCATACATTGTAGCATTAGAAACACTTTTCTGTGAATGGATAATGTTGTATAGGTATACGGTGTTTTATTTGTCTATTTATTGGATGGTGGATACCTGAGTTGTTTCTGCTTTTTAACAAGTAGAAATAATGTTGCTCTGAACATTTGTGTACAGATTTTGCGTGTACATGTTTTTCTTAGGTGTACACTTAAGAGTGGAGTTTCTGGCTCATAGAGTAACTCTCAATTTAACCCTTTTCAGGAGGTGCCAAGCTGTTTTTGAAAATGAATGCACTGTTTTACATTCCCATAAGCAGCGTGTGAGGGTTCAATTTCTCTACATCCTTGTTAACACTGTCTTCGATTATAGCCATCCTAGTGAGTATGAAGTAATATCTAATTTGGGTTTTGATTTACATTTCCCTAGTGACTGAGGGTGATGAGCATCTTTTCACATTCTTACTGGCCATTGTGTATCTTCTTTGGAGAAATGTCTTTTCAGATCCTTTGCTTACCCTCCCCCCCTTTTAAGATTTTGTCAGATAAAAGAAAAGGGATTTTATTTGTCAGAGAGAGAGGGAGCACATGAGCACAAATCGGGGGAGCAGCAGGCAGAGGAAGAAGTAGACTCCCTGCTGTGCAAGGAGCCCGATGATGACCAGAGCCAAAGGCAGAGAGAGGCTTAACCAACTGAGCCACCCAGGCACCCCATCCTTTGCCAATTTTTAATTGGATTGTCTTATTATTGATTTTGCAAGTTAACTTTTTTCTTTTTTTTTTTTAAGATTTTATTGATTTACTTGACAGAGATCACAAGTAGGCAGAGAGGCTGGGGGTGGGTGGGTAGTGGGGAAGCAGGCTCCCCACTGAGCAACTGAGCAGAGAGCCTGATGCTGGGCTTGATCCCAGAACCCTGAGATCATGACCAGCCGAAGGCAGAGGCTTAACCCACTGAGCCACCAGGCACTCTGCAAGTTAACTTTTAATTTGGGTTTTGTTTTTGTGTTTTGATTCCTTTTATTATCTATGCAGTAGTTCCACTGTGTGAAGTTCTTGAGTTGTAAAGTTCTGTTGATGGTATTATTGTGCCTCTTGATTCTGATTCATGAAGGATTCTTTCTCTTTATAACCGTTTTGTTATCATCTTACAGTCCTCTCCTTATGTTGGGGTAACACCTATGGAGGGTGTAAAAGTTTTGTTCCTACTGAAACTCACCAAGAAATGAAAAGGAGAAATGCCAAGCAATGGTGGGACTTCTGTGATTTAAATATATTTAAATAATATCTTAGATGTATTTAAATAATATATCTTCTTAGAAAATAAAAATAGCTGATGTAATATGACATTATTTAATGAAATTCTTATAAAGTATTTAGAATTTTCAAAGCAGTAGAAATGCCTTTCTATTTTCTGTTTTATCCATATGAACAAAGGTATCATGCAAGTTTCGCAGGGTGAAGTGACTCAAACATTATGGAAAATATTTTAATGTAAATATCCAAAACTTGTAAGTTATTCTATCTGAAATCTGAGAAATAATAGCAATTTTTAAAAAAAGATTTTATTTATTTGTCAGAGAGAGGGAAAGAGAAAGAAAGAGAGCACAAACAGGGGGAGCAGCAGGCAGAGGGAGAAGCAGGCTCCCCACTGAGCAAGGAGCCTGATGCGCTACTGATCCCAGGACCCCAGGATCATGACCTTAGGGTAAGGCAGATGCTTAACAGATTGAGCCACCCAGGCATCCCGAGAAATAATAGCATTTTTTAATTTTCTGTAAATCTGCCAGATATACATCCTTCCCCCCCAAAAGCCCTGTTCTGGTCATTTTCTCTTAAAAATGAAAGGCTCTTTACGAATAGTCTGTTCTATTGCAGAGAAAACTCAGAGAATATGTCATTTGTTTATTTTCAACTGCAGTTGAAAGTAAAATAGTAGTGATTCAGGAGAATTATCACATTTTAGTCATTTTTATGACTCTAAATCACTAAAGCACATTTTTATGTGCTCTAAATCACTTGAAGATTACAATAAGAATTAGCATGTATTTTTGAAGTCTCTTTCAAATTCATTTTGCTAAAGTATCACCTTTTATTAGTTGTGCCTTAACTGCAGGGGCGAGCAAACCCCAGCCAGAGGGCTGGCCAGCAGTCTGTTTGTAATTACAATTTTTTGGAAGCTGACCACACCCATTTTCTCACGTGTTGTCTGTGGCTGCTTTGAGGCTACTGTGGCAGAGCTGAGTGGTTACAACAGAGAAGTTTGTCCCACATGCCCAACTGCTTACAACCTGGCCCTTTACAGGCCTTTCTCCAAATAAAAAGCAGCGTCTTACCATCTGCTAAGTGCTTGGGTTTAATGAACATGCATTAACAACCACAGCAGTATGTACGCAAGAGCACAACCATTTCGCCTTCTTGGGAGGAGCTAACAACAAAGAGCCAGAAACCAGAGCTCTTAGTCAGGATTGGTAGGTAAAATATTTTAATCCACTGTGTTTAGTAGTTAAGTCATAAATTACGTGAAGAACTCATTGTCAGGTGTGTGCTTGTAGTGCACACAGAAATCTTTACCCCGTGTACACAGTTCACCTCAGGAACAGTACTCATTTGAGAGGGAACCGAAATGTATAAAAGTTCCAGATTTGTCCCTAAATCAAACAATGTTTATTTTAAAAACTTAGAAAATACTGAAAAAAGTAGAAAGGGAAAACAAAAATGGCCACAGGAAAATCTTTTGGCAAAATATTTAAAAGAAAATTTGAAATTGTTTTTTCATTTTTAAAGCATGGATATATAAAGCTCTTTCTCATTTATTTCTCAAGAAATAATGGGAGACTTTCTTTGGGGACTTTAGAGATGTACTGTGAGGTTCTTACAGCTCGACATTAAATACATTTAGACTGTTATTTTGTTCTGTTTAGTTAGCTATTGCATTATTTTGAATCATTTATTAATTTGTTTGGCCCAGTTTCTTATAATCTTCTGTTTTGTGTCCAGTTTATCTCATTGCTAAGAAACCTACAAAAATCACAGGTTTTCTTTTGTTATTGATACAATGTTTATAGGTCATGCAGTTTTTTTTTTTTTTAGGTCATGCAACTTTAAGAAATACATTTGTTATAGTTTTGTCAATGTCAAAATCAGTTTTGGGTCTTAAAAATAAGAGCAGAAAAAAGTATTTGAAATATATTTAAAGAAATTTTATAAATTTACAATAATATAACAAGTATATTTCTAAGGTCTGGAGAAAGTAAAAGAATTCATACCAGAATCGATGAGAGAGCGAAGTTGAGCCAAAACAGTTTTTTTTTTTTTAAATTTCTATTTTTTAGAAAGAGAGAGCAGGGGCAGAAAGAGAGGGACAGGGGAGGCAGATTCCCCACTGAGTGGGGGGCCCATATGCAGGCCTTGATCCCGCAATCCTGAGATCATGACCTGAGCGGAAACCGAGTCAGATGCTTAACCAACTGAGCCACCCAGGCAGTTATTGTTGACCAAAATCCTTCCCACAAAAATAGGGAACAATCAATAGAGAATTTATTTTATTTGCTTAACATAGTACCTGCTGTATGCCAGGTGCTGTTCTAAGCATCTTACAAATTACTGACTTCCAAACTCACCGTGATAGCCCTCTGCAGTGTGTACTATTATAATTATTTCCGTTTTACAGATGAGGACACTGGGGTACGAAATGAGTAACTTGCCAAGGTCACCCAGTTGGATAATGGCAATCTGCCAGCTATATGATTTAATTTTTTACCTATCAAAATGGTGTACTTTTTCTGACTTGCTCTATTTTATGGCAGGCAAGATATCCTATCCTGCTCATTATAGTTTTGCAGATAAAAGGATGTATTAAATAGTGAGGTATCATGTAGTCTGAAACCGATTCAACATGTATAAGTCTGCATTTTGTGTTTTCGTCAGATATTATCAGGATTTTATATTTTGTACTTCAGATCATTTATAACATGACTGTTATTTTATTGTTATTTTCAGTTTGGGTTTTAGAAAAAGATTATCGTGGAGTTGTACCTGTGAAAATTGCTTTTGGACTTTGCCAAGTGACTTTTATCAATTCAGTTTTCAACTGGCAGATGCTTACTCTCAACACGTCTTTTTCCTTTTGGGAGCAAGAAAGATTTTAGCTTTAGTGATGATAGAGAAAGATAGGATTGTGATTTATAAATAATCTATAAAATATCTGTACACACCTACCATTTAAGTCCCTATATCATAGGAATACTGTTTTCTGTATAAATTCCTAAAACCTTAAGAGGAGGTTCTATATTATAAATTGTACTTCTTTACAAAAACTATTATAAGAAAAGCATTCTTTTTCTTAGCTTTGAGGTAAGTAATTATATGTGCAAATGAAGTACTCTAATAAAACTAGAGATGTAAAAGCTAAGTTGTCAAATCAAGATTACTCAGTTTAACATTTAATGCTTCCTCATTGCATGGTGAGCACATCCTGAATGTTAATCTGAAACATCATTGCCTGTTTTTCATAACTTTATTATATTATACTTACCCATTCTTGTAAATTTTTGAATTTTGAAATATGTGAAGGGAAATTTTGTTTAAACCCAATTTTCACAATTATTCAAATTGGTCATCTTCTTGAAAGATGCTATGGGGGGGGCGCCTGGATGGCGCAGTCGCTAAGTGTCTGCCTTCGGCTCAGGTCATGATCCCAGGGTCCTGAGATCTAGCCCCACATCTGGCTCCCTGCTCTGCGGAGAGCCTGCTTATTCCTCTCCCTCTCCCCCTGCTTGTGTTCCCTTTCTCACTGTGTCTCTCTCTGTCAAATTAAAAAAAAAAAAAGATGCTGTGTGCTCTCTCAACACAAGATGGAGAAGAGTATAGGAGCCCCTGTTCTCATGCTCTCAGCCATAGCCCAAGAACAGCTGGTCTGGGGGCCTCAGCAACTGCACAGGCCACAGTGAGTGACAGTGCCTCAGAAGACCCAGGGGGCTCTGCTTCACCACCACCACCATCATTGTTGATGGGAACTAGTCACATCCTCTTGTTTATGCTGGAAGATGTCTTACTGTGTTCATGGCACTGAGCTAGGCCTGAAGTTATGTGTCAGAAACAAATTCACTAAGTTCTAATACACAAATAGAGGAGGGAAGGGATTGTAGAGCACGCGAAGAAAAAGTGGCTCTGGTCAGATGCACAGGAAACAGCAAAAAGGGTGCGGCCCCTGTGACTGGTTGCGGAAGGAGGATAAGTAAATAAAAGGGAGAAGAATATGCCAGAGATAGGTGTAGTTAGAATCATGATGGGATTGGCGCTTGGCTTGACCCTGCCAGATACAGATGGCCAAGCCGACTGTGATGCCAGGGTGGAAAGTGACAGCCATGGTGTGGGGTTTTCGGTAGATTCTTTATTAGTACAAAGAGGGTTCTGACAGTTTTTGATCTTTAGCTGCTTGGTAATAAAAGTGTTTTCTTGGGTACTCATTCCTGTTCCAAATGACTTAACAAAATTGTTAAAAGTAAGGATGCCAACAAGCACATGCAAAAGATAACCAACATCATTCGCTATTAGGGAAATGCATATCATAACCACAGTGACATACCCCTTCATGCCCAACAGACTGGCTATAATTTAAAAGACAATAACAAGTGTTGGCAAAAATTTAGAGAAATTGGAATACTTCCTTATATGCTGCTGGTGGGAATGGAAAATGCAGCATCTGTGGTGGAAAAGAGCCTGGCGGTTGCTGTGGGTGGAGGGAGGGATGCATGAGGAGTGACGGCTAATGGGTACAGCATCTCCTCTTCAAGGGGTACAGTGCTTTTGAACGGGATAGTGATAGCATTTGTACAACATTGTGAATGTACTAAATGTTGCCACTAATAAATTTGTGTTATGTGTATTCTACCATACAGACATACAGAGAAAATGCGGGGCATCTGTGGGGCTCAGTTGGTTAAACGACTTTGGTTGATTTTGGCTCCAGTCATGATCTCAGGATCATGAGATTGAACCCCACACCAGGCTCCATGCTTGGCATAGTCTGCTTGAGATCTCCCTCTCCCCTCTACCCCTTTGCCCACCCAAGTGCTCGCTCTCATGCACACTCTCACTCTCTTAAATAAATAAATGAAATCTTTTAAAAAAAGCTCTTTCTGAGAAGTTGCCGGTATAGGGTATTCTGATTCATACTATAAACAGTATAGTAGATTAATTCAAGAGGCCAGTTGCACCTGCTTCCTATTCCCCTTGAAAATACAGGCAACCCAACAGCAGTGTCACAGACATCTAATTATAAACTGTTCTCCTCAACTTTTCAACAGAAATAGACAAACCTGAATTAGGACCTCAGTTGGTCAGAAAAAAAAATTTTTTTTTAAAGATTTTATTTATTTGACAAAGAGAGACACAGCGAGAGAGGGAACACAAGCAGGGGGAGGCAGAGGGAGAAGCCCGCTTCCAGCCAAGCAGGGAGCCTGATGTGGTACTTGAACCCAGGACCCCGGGATCATGACCTGAGCCAAAGGCAGACAGTTAACAACTGAGCCACCCATGTGCCCTGGTAAGAAATTTTTGAGACTGTCTGCTCTATGCTAGATAGCACGTCTCACATGAACTAGCTCCTAACCTCACCATAACCTGGGGAGAGTTTTAGTTGGCCCAGACCCAGTATGAATAGCACAGTAAATGAATTTTGTTGGCGGTCATGGAAGTTCAGAATTCAAAAGTCTCATTTAATTCTCACAACAGCCCTCTGAGGTAGGAATAGTATTTCCATTTTATGGACAAGAAAACAGAAGCTTAGCTTAAGTAACTTGTCAGACTTAACACAACTAGTTCAGGGTGAAACTGGGGGTCTGTTGATTCCATGGAGAGTGGAGGGCTTTCCCAGACTCAGGGAGCAGAGGCGCAGCACAGGTTTTAAAACCTTGCACTTGAGTCTGAATTTGTGATTTTGTAGTCCTTAAAGAGGACCCCACAGAAGTTGAGTTTCCATGTAAAGAACAAATTATGAAAGTAGTCTGAAATCTAGAAGACTGGACACATGACAGAAAGATTTAGATCCTCTGTGTATTGTTCCTTAAATCCAGTGGAAAGAAGAAACTGGAAGCCAGAATTTGATTCTGTATAGAAAATAGCCCTGGGACATGTCCCTTTGTAAAACTGAAAAGGAGCTGTGACTATCATGCTTCCAACAGTATCTCCAGAAGGATTCTGATGCTGGGGGAAGTGTCCTGACCACCATTCAGCAGTTTCTCTTGGAGGGGGAGGCTGGTGAGGCAAGGAATGTGAGAAGTGGATATTCTCTAGGATGAGCTTAGAATGATTTGTTGATTGACTAAAAGAGCGAATAAGATAAGGGTTTGGGGGTTCTTCCAATCTAATTCTATGAACCAGGTTTCTCTAGGCTCTCTTAAAAGTGTGTCACTTTCAATTTACACCATTCATAAACTTGGTCCCACCTTTAGGGTATCTACAACATAGTAAGGGACATTATGAAAATGTATACATACATACCTGTAATACCGGACTGAGTGCTAGAGTGAAAGATACACAGGCTACAGGATTTCATGGAAGAGGTGCTTCCACCTGAGTTGGGGTGAAGAAGGTAGAGGGATACCCGAGTGTCAGGGATGCTGTAACTTTGCAGTACTCCAAACTGGAGGTAGAAAGGTGCTGGTTGATGGGGTGGGGGCTGTGTATTTCAATTTGCCTCCTCTAATTTAGGACTAGTGGAGAGGATCATGGGTGTAATGGGGACAGATTAGAATTGAGGCCTTGTTAGTTTGAGTGCTAGGCTACAGATGGTGTTGGTATGCCTCATTTCAAATTGAAATAAGAATTAGGATCATTAAGACTAAAAGATTTTGAGTTATTAAAAGCTGACTAATATTTTAGGAGCATGGGTTCAAAGACAAAATTAAAAGGTGACTGCAGAGCAAACTGAATGGCAAGCCCTTCACTGCTAAGAAGTGGACTCGTAAGAAAGAGTCCAGAATAAGTCTGTGCCTGTGACTCCTGAATGCAGTGACGCTGATACCTGTGTGACTCAGGCATTTTAACTCAGCCGTGCCCGATGGTTAGCTCCCATTTGTGTAACGTGGAAATCTGTGACACTACTAAGGTCTCTTTTCTGCGTCTGTGCGCACGTATATGATTAAGTATTTTAAATTTCTCACTTTTCTACTCAATCCTCCCTAACTTCCCATTTCAAATTAATATTTTAAGTAACTTGTGGTCAAAGAAGAAGTTTAGGATTATACTTTCATTTTACAATGAATATTAAAATATACTTTTAAAAAATTAATGCCCTTACTGAAAAATGAACCTGACAAACACTTTCTCTACCTCTATTATTTTCAGATGTCTGTTTTTACATAAGTAAACCTGTGACTATGTAAACTATTTTGTGCACCACTTTTTAAAATTAGGCATTCTACTTCTGTTTCTTTGAATTAATAAGTAATCAGTTTACTTACTGTTTTTGATGGCTGCCTCCATTTTGCTACTTTACATTACCAAGATGGAGAGCCTGTGCTGGGACGCGGACAGTGAGCGTTGTGGTATCAGGATGAAACAGGATTTGTTTCTTCTTTGCTGTTGTGAAAGATTGTCCCTTAACTGGGAAGAAAAAAAAAAAAAAGTCATTCTGTGGTATTCTGAAAAGCACATAAAACCGAATACTTAGTACTTAAGGGATTATAGTAGTTTTTCTTCCCTCACTTCAATCACAATATAAATGAGCATCTACTATCTGGTAGGTGTTGTTGTAGATACTAGGGAGGATACACAGAAGTCCCTGCTATCCGGGAACTTCCATTCTAGTGGGTGGCAAATGAACAGGTCTAATATGCCAGGTAATGAAAAGGTAAGGTGCTGAGTGGTGGAGGAAAGAGGGGGGATGGGGCTGGTTTAGGGAGGGTGGTCAGGGACATGCTGTAGGGAGGGGGCTCCACAGGCCACTGTCTGGGGAGACCGTTCCAGCAGAGTCCAGCAGGTGCAAAGTTCCTGAGGCTTTGTGAACTTGGGTCGTGGTGTCGAAGCCAGTCTTGTTGAGATGCAGTTAAGGATAGAGGGGGAGGGACGGGTCTGTCGGTGTAGCAGGTACAAGGGCGGGGCCAGGTCCGGTAGGGCCTTGTGGGTCTGGGTCAGAATGTTGCCTTTTAATCCGACTTGGGGGTGGGGAGCCTCTGAATGTTTTGAACTCAAGCGTGACTTGGTTTGACTTACATTTAAAAGCTTCTTGCTGGCTTGTGTGCAAGAGTAGAGTGTAGGAGGATGGAGACAGGGAGACGGGTTCGGAGGCTGTTCTACCAGTACAGGTGAGAAAGAGTAGTGTCTTGGACTGGGATTGAAGGAGACAGTGCGGTTTGCTGGGCATTAGATGTCAAGTGTGGAGAATGGGGTGTGGTGGTGTGGGGTCAGGGTTTACTTTTGAGTGGGTTTGGGACACCTATTAGACCAAGTGGAAATGTCAAGGCAGCTGCTGGAAACGTGAGTCCGGAGTTCATTGTGTGAGTATGTAGTTCTATATCCCTGTGAACAAGTCAGGCCCTGTTTCGCTTGCCCAACGACCTTGACACTTAACACTCCATGCCCTGGGGTGTCCCTCTGTTGGAAACCAACAATTACTGAGGATCACAGTATGCCAGGTGCTTCCCTTCTGTCTTCTTGTTTGAGTCTCGCCAGGTCCTGTAAGGGACTGTTTATTTACATGTCCATCTTACAAATGATAATTGTAATGGAGAATCATCTTTTTGTGCCTCCCAAGCTCCTTTCCTAAAACATTTTTTAGTTCTAAAGTTCATGCGCATGGAGCAGGTAGCCATTGACCACGCTGTTTGACTGGGAGTTAGGTCCCGTGTGTGTTTGGACCTTGATAGGTGTTGAGCAGGGCTCATTTTCATGGGGTGCCTTGGGGAGTCATTCTCACCGCTTTGGTTTTACTTCTTGCATGACCTAAACACTCTGAGCTGAAATGGCTTTAAGCAACCAGCCCCCCCTTCCACCCACTGAAATTGCCCAGCACCCAAGAGGTAGCCCATTCCATTTTCAGGAAGCACTAGTAATTAAAGTGTCCTGGCTGATGCTGAGTAGACATTCCTTTCCCTATAATTCACATTGGGCATCATTCCATCCTTGGGTACCCAGTAGAGAAAATGTAATTTCTCTTCTACAGGGTTTCTCATTGCATATTTGAATGAGGATGCAGAGTAGTTAAGAGCACAGGCTTGGGATCAGATGCGAGTTCAAATTCCACCTCTTAGTGCATTTCAATTTGCCTCCTAGAATTTAGGACTAGTGGAGAGGATCATGGGTGTAATGGGGACAGATTAGAATTGCAGTGCCACCTTTTAGTTCTCGTGTAAACATGGGAAAATTTTTCATCCAACCTCTTAATGCCTCAGGTTCCTCCTCTGTACAGTGTGGGTAACAGCAGTACTCCCTTCTAGGGTGTGAGGACTAAATAAGGCTTTCTCTGTAAGGCACTTAGCATGACACTTGCTATGAAGGAAGGACTCCGTCGGTCCCGTGCAAACTACTGCTCTCTCTGAGGATCTTACAGTCGTGTGCTGGTGCTTGTCCTCTTCCCTCTAAGGTAGAAGGTGAGGACAACAGTTGAACTGCATAGTTAGTCTCTTTTCTGTGTTTCAGTTGTTGTGGAATAAGAGATACAATAAAATGATTCTGTATTTTGTGGAATCTACCTTAAATTCACATCATTATAAAACCACCCACCATCTATATGGGGTATGTGGTTTTAGATCAAAGGAATAAATGGCTTTCCATCTGAGAGTTGGAAGCAGTAGTCTATTTTATTATTTTTAAATTTGCTCAATTAGGGCGCCTGGGTGGCTCAGTGGGTTAAAGCCTCTGCCTTCGGCTCAGGTCATGATCTCAGGGTCCTGGGATCGAGTCCCGCATTGGGCTCTCTGCTCAGCAGGGAGCCTGCTTCCTCCTCTCTCTCTCTGCCTGCCTCTCTGCCTACTTGAGATCTGTCTGTCAAATAAATACATAAATAAAAATCTTTAAAAAAAAAATAAATAAATTTGCTCAATTAGAATTGGTTGCTTAAAACAACCAAAACCCTTTGTTCTTCTGAAAGAAATTCTTCAGTTCATTTTTTTTTTTTTTTTTTTTTTTTTTAAGTAGGCTCCATCACAGGGCGTGAACTCACGATCCTGAGATCAAGACCTGAGCCAAAATCAAAGAGTTGGACACTTAACCAACTGAGCCACCCAGGCACCCCTTCACTTAACTTTTTTTTTTTAAGATTTTATTTGTCAGCACACACAAACGGGGAGCAACAGGCAGAGGGTGAAGCAGGCTTCCTGCTCAGCAAGGAGTCCTGCGGAGGGCTTGATCCCCTTAAGGGATCATGATCTGAGCCGAAAGCAGACACTTAACAGCCACCTGGGCTCCCTACTTAAAATTTTTTAGATGGTTTTACTTAGTAATTTTGAACTGAAATAGTCTTAGTGCCTTCTTTACCTATGTATTTTCCTATCTTTTTGTTTTGGAGTCCTGTTTCAATTTTTTATTTTTTTAATTTTATTTTTAGAGGGGGGCAAAGGAGGACAGAAAGAAAGAATCTTAAGCAGGGGTTCAGTCTCAGAACCCTGAGATCGTGACCTAAGCTGAAATCAATTTGGACACTTCACATGGCCCCCTGTTTCAGTATTTTTAAGAACTTTAAAAAATTTCAGGTTTAACATTTTTTAGGGTTGCATGAAAATGTCTATAGTTAATTAGTGATCCCATGTGGAATAACTAGTTGTCAGTTTCATTCATTATTGATAATACACCTGCTTTCATTTTGTTAGTATAAAAATGGTTGTATTTTAGCCTTAATCTACTAATCGATGAAAGAGGAAGATGAATAATTAATATTAACACACCTCAATATAATAGCTTGTAAAAAACTTCTAATCTTCTGATGCTTCTTTACATTCACATGTAAAGAAAACAATTGCTTGTAATCTGTATATGGATGCAAAATTGATAAATTATTTCTCTGTGTTATATAATTGATAAGTTTGAATAAATTAATGTCAACCTTTTAGCTAAAATAAGAGTGGTACATTAAAAAACCCACCTTGGGAAGTATTTTTCCTTCATTGCAAATCCTGTGCTCTACCTTGACAGTGCTTGTGTACAGCATATGGGCTAAATTAGTTTAATAGCTAATCAAAAATGAAGTGGGTAATAAACATTTAATGTGCTTCCTGAATCAGTTTGTCAATCCTAATGACAGAATTAGCACCTGAGCTCTGAATCTTCCCGTACCTTTACATGATACTTGGTTATAATTTTCAGAGAGGACATTTCTGGCTAGGTCCTACCTTAGGTGTTGACAGACCAGATTGCTGGTAATAGGCATGTGTTTGTTCTCTGCCTCACTGAAAAGACTTGAGTTTAAAATATCTAGATGTTTTCTTTATTTAAATATTTTTATTTTAAAGATTTTTGTTTATTTGAGGGGGCAAAGAGAGCATGAAATGGGGTAGGGGTACAGGGAGAGGGGAAAGCAGACTCCCCTCTGAGCAGGGAACCTGATGCGGGCTCAATCCCAGGACTCTGGGATCGTGACCTGAGCTGAAGGCAGACGCTTAACTGACTGAGCCAGGGACCCAGGAGCCCCTCTAGAATGTTTTCTAATGGTAATTCCATTGAGATTTTAAGTCCTTGTGCATCCATTGAGATTTTAAGTCCTTGTGCAAAGATAACAGTAATATTTTCTTCTTAAACCATTTTTATATATAAATTAAGAATTCATACGTCATACAGCATTTATTGGTTTCTATTTATTCTTCCTTCAAACCTTATTATGAGTTATTTCCTTTCTTAAAAAAGAAAAAAATTGTTTAGTGTGGCTGTCTCTAGCTACCTTCATATTTCACTTTTCTTTTATTACAGACTTCCAAAGTAAGTGGTTTATACTAACTTCCTCCTTTTCTGTATTATCTTTTCTTTCTCACTTTTTAGCAGAAATCAGGAAGCTGGAAGGAAGCTTACTCTGAGTGTTTAGCCTGCGTCTTGGCACTTTTCCCTGCTAGGACACTTAATCCTCACAGCCTGGGTTGCCAGGTGTCCAGCACTGAACCCACATAGTCTGGTACTGTAGTTTCTGGTTTGGCAGAATGAAATTTTTTTTTAATTTTTTAAAATTTATTTATTTTCAGCATAACAGTATTCATTATTTTTTCACCACACCCAGTGCTCCATGCAATCCGTGCCCTCTATAATACCCACCACCTGGTACCCCAACCTCCCACCCCCCCCCCCACTTCAAACCCCTCAGATTGTTTTTCAGAGTCCATAGTCTCTCTTGGTTCACCTCCCCTTCCAATTTCCCTCAACTCCCTTCTCCTCTCTAACTCCCCATGTCCTCCATGCTATTTGTTATGCTCCACAAATAAGTGAAACCATATGATAATTGACTCTCTCTGCTTGACTTATTTCACTCAGCATAATCTCTTCCAGTCCCATCTATGTTGCTACAAAAGTTAGGTATTCGTCCTTTTTGATGGAGGCATGATACTCCATTGTGTATATGGACCACATCTTCCTTATCCATTCGTCTGTTGAAGGGCATCTTGGTTCTTTCCACAGTTTGGCGACCGTGGCCATTGCTACTATAAACATTGGGGTACAGATGGCCCTTCTTTTCACGACATCTGTATCTTTGGGGTAAATACCCAGGAGTGCAATTACAGGGTCATAGGGAAGTTCTATTTTTAATTTCTTGAGGAATCTCCACACTCTTCTCCAAAGAGGCTGCACCAACTTGTATTCCTACCAACAGTGTAAGAGGGTTCCCCTTTCTCCACATCCTCTCCAACACATGTTGTTTCCTGTCTTGCTAATTTTGGCCATTCTAACTGGTGTAAGGTGATATCTCGATGTGGTTTTAATTTGAATCTCCCTGATGGCTAGTGATGATGAACATTTTTTCATGTGTCTGATAGCCATTTGTATGTCTTCATTGGAGAAGTGTCTGTTCATAGGCAGAATGAAAATTTTATAACCAAAAATGTCCCTTGTTTTTTGGGGTTTTTTTGGTGGTGGGTTCCTTAATGGGTTGTTTATGGCTCAGGATTCTGAGACCAGACCTCAGTGTTATTAAACCTTGGTGATAAAAAACAAAAGCTGGCGCCTGGGTGGCTCAGGGGGTTAAGCCGCTGCCTTCGGCTCGGGTCATGATCTCAGGGTTCTGGGATCGAGTTCCGCGTTGGGCTCTCTGCTCAGCAGGGAGCCTGCTTCCCTTCCTCTCTCTCTGCCTGCCTCTCTGCCTACTTGTCATCTCTCTCTCTGTCAAATAAATAAATAAAATCTTTAAAAAAAGAAAAAAAAAAAAGAAAAACTGCCAGAAATTTGCTCCTGGAGGCTCTAAGGATGGAAACCTGTCTGCGTGGGTGCCAGCCCTGCCCGAGAGAGCTTGTTCTTCTGGGGCTGAGGTTCCTAGAGATGGATGCCAGGTGCTCACACTCCAGATACAGCTGGGGTCTCTTCTTCCACAACAGAAGCCTCTCCATCTAAAACCAGTTGTTAAGTGGGGCGGGGTGGAGAGGACAAGTTGAGGACCAGGCATAAAGTTTCAACAGAAATCATTCTTCCTGTGTGTTCCACACTAAATTCAAATATTACAGATACCACCTCATGATGGGGGTCAAACTTGCCAGAGTTTTCTTTCCCTGCCCCCAATGTACTTCTTTATATTCTCTTTCACAGCAATTACCTTTCATTCATTTATTCAATGTACTTATTTATTGATCAGACTTTTAAGAACTATTATGTGCCAGGTGGGCACTGGCATTACCTAGGTGACTGGGAGCAGAAGAAGAAGTTCTTGTCCATGAGTAACTTCCAGAAATACTCAGACACTGCCTGTGTTTTCCTCCAAACCAGGTACTACTTCCTAATTATTGCTAGTTCCAGATGACTGTTCTCTTGTTTTGTGTTATTTTGTTTTTGATAAACTTCCTGTTTTTAGAGCAGTTTTAGGTTTATAGAAAATTGAGCAGATCTTACCGGGACTTCCTACAGACACCTCTCTCCCTCACTCAGTGATGAACCAATATCAATATATTGTTGTCAACCTAAGTCCATAGAAGGCTTACTGTTTGTGTTAACATGAGTTTTGACAAATGTTTAATGACATATGTTTATCACTACAGTATCCATCCCCCCCCACACCCTTTTTGGCAACCACTGATCTTTTTATTGTCTGTGTAGTTTTGCCTTCTCCAGAATGCATTTAGTTAGGATTTAATAGTACAAAGTCTTTTCAAGCTGGCTTCTTTTACTAAGCCGTGTACATTTAAGCTTGCTGCATGTCTTTCTGTGGCTTAATAGCTTGTTTCTATATTATCCCTGAATGATACTCAGTTGTACACATGCACTACAGTTTATCCATTCATCTTGGTTGTTTCCAAGTTTTGGCACTAGGAAAAAGCTGCCGTTAGCATTCGTGTACTGGTTTTTCTGTGGACAAAAGATTTCAAGTTATTTGGGTAAATACCTAGAAGCCCAGTTACTGGATTTAATGGTAAGACCTTGTACCTTTGTAAGAAACTACCACACTGCCTTGCAAAGTGGCTGTGCCGCTCTGCATTTCTACCAGTAATGAATGAGAGTTCCTGTTGCTCCACATTTTCAGCATTTGATGTTGTCAGTTTTCTGGATTTTAGCCATTCTGATAGATGTGTAATGGGGGTCTCATTTTAATTTGCAATTTCCTAATGGTATATGATGTGAAGCGTCTTTTCACATGCTTATTTACCATATGTTTATCTTTTTTGATAAGATGTCTATTTAGTTCATATTTTAATTGAATTTTTCTTTTTATTTTAATGGTTTTTTATGTTTTTTATCTTTTAGTATCTATTTGTATATATTTTATCTTTATGTATCTTTTTGTCTTAATGGTTCATGTGTATTTTGAATGTAAGTTCTTTATCAGATATGTGCCTTGTAGATGTTTTCTCCCAGTCTGGCTTGTCTTCTCGTTATCTTAAGAGTGTCCTTTACAGACCAGCTTTTAATTTTAGAGAAGGGGGAGGAGGGACAGAGGAAGACAGAATCTTAGGCAGGCTCCATTCCCAGCGCAGAGTCCCACGTGGGGCTCAGTCTTACAACCCTGAGATCATGACCTGAGCTGAAATCCAGAGTTAGATCCTTAACCAGCTGAGCCACCCAGGTGCCCCACAGATTGGTTTTTAATTTTAATGAAATCCAACTTACCAGTTTTTTTCTTTCGTGGATCATGCTTTTGATGTTGTCTTTAAAAACTTACTGCTAAAACAAGGTCATATAGATTTTCTCTGATGTTCTTAGAGTTTTATAGTTTTTCATTTTGCATTTAAGTCTATGATAGATTTTGAGTATAATTTTTGTGAAGGTGTAAGGTCAGTGATAGGATCACATGATTTTTATTTTCTTCTTTAGCTTGTTGATGTGATGAATTACCTTGATTGACTTTTGAATGTTGAACCAGTCTTGCATACATAGAATAAATTCCACTGGTCACGGTATATAATTCTTTTCATACATTACTAGAAATTGGTAATTGTGAGTATCTTGAGGATTTTTGCATCTCTGTGAGAGATACTGGTTCATAGTTTATCTTTCTTGGTGTATCTTTTTTTTTTTTTTTTTAAGATTTTATTTATTCATTTGAGAGAGAGGGAACATTAGCTTGGGAGGAAGGAGGGAGAGAGATAAGCAGACTCACCACTGAGTGTGAAGCCCAGCGTGGGGCTCAATCCCAGGACCTTGAGATCATGATTTGAAGTCATATGCTTTAGCCAACTGAGCTACCCAGGCATCCTTTTCTTGCTGTGTCCTTATCTGGTTTTGGTATTAGGTTAATGGTGGCCTCATAGAATAAATTAGAAAGTGTTCACTTTGCTTCTATTTCCTGGAACAGATTGTAGAGAACTGGTATCATTTCTCCAAATATTTAAATATTTGGTAGAATGCACCAGTGAAACCATCTGGGTCTGTTGCTTTCTGTGTTTGGATGGATGATTGTTAATTGTTGACTTGATTCCTTTATTAGATATAGGCCTATTCAGATGATCTATTTCTTGTGTGAGTTTTGGTAGATTGTGTCTTTCAAGGACTTGGTCTGTTTAATCTCAGTTATCAAATTTGTGGCATAGCATTCTTTATATTCTTTTAATGTCCAAGGGGATCAGAAGTTATGGCTGCTCTTTCATTTCATTTCTTTCTTTCTTTCTTTCTTTCTTTTTTTTTTTTTTTAGTTTTTATTTATTTATTTGACAGAGATCACAAATAGGCAGAGAGGCAGGCAGAGAGAGAGAAAAGAGGGAAGCAGGCTCCCTGCTGAGCAGATTGCCCGATGCAGGGCTCAATCCCAGGACCCTGGGATCATGACCTGAGCCAAAGGCAGAGGCTTAATCCACTGAGCCACCCAGGTGCCCTGCTGTTTCATTTCTGATATGAGTACAGGTTTGGTTCTAGATATTGTGGGTTTGGTTCTAGACCACCACAATAAAGCCAGTCAAATACATTTTTTGGTTTCCCAGTGCATATAAAAGTTATGCTTACACTTTACAGTGGTCTTTTATGTGTACAATAGCATAACATCTTTTTTTAAAGTACATACCTTAATTTAAATATATAGCTTAAAAAATGCTAACCATCATGTGAACTTTCAGTGGGTTGTAATCTTTTTCCTGGAGGAGAGATTTGCCTCGATGTTAATGGCTGCTGACTGATCAGGGGGTGGCTATTGAAAGTTGGGGTGGCTGTGGCGAGTTCTTAAAATAAGGCAACAGTGAAGCTTGCCACATCAGTTAACTCATGATTTCTCTGTGGCATGTAGTGCTGTTTGATAGCATTTTGCCCACGGTAGAACTTCTTTCATAATTGAAGTCAATCCTTCAATCCCCGCTGCTCCTTTGTCAACTTAGTGTGTGTGTGTGTGTGTGTGTGTGTTTTTAAGATTTATTTATTTATGAAAGAGGGGAGCACAAGCAAGGGTGGCAACAGGCAGAGGGAGAGGGAGAAGCACACTCCCCATTGAGCAGGGAGCCCGATGTGGAGCTCCATCCCAGGACCCTGGGATCATGACGTGAGCTGATGGCAGACGCTTAACCATCTGAGCCACCCAGGCGCCCCTTGTCAGTTTAGTTTGTGTAATATTCTGAATCCTTTGTGGTCATTTCAACAGTCTTCACAGCATCTTCACCAGGAGTAAATTCCATCTCAAGAAACCACTCTTTGCTCATTCACAAGAAGCAGATCCTCACCCGTTCAAATTTTATCACAAGATTGCAGCAATTCAGTCCCCCCTTCACTTTCTGCTCTTGATTCCACTTCTCTTGCTGTCTCCACCACATCTTCAGTGACTTCTTCCACCAAAATTTTCAACCCTCAAAGTCATTCATGAGGGTTGGAATCAACTTCTTCCAAGCTCCTATTAATGATACTTTGAAGTTTTCCCATAAATCGCAGATGTTCTTAACGATATCTAAGAGGGTGAATCCTTTCCAGAAGGCTTTCAATTTACTTTGCCCAGATCCATTAAAGGAATCACTGTTTATGGCAGTGATAACCTTATGAAATATATTTCTTAAATGATAAGACTTGAAAGTTGAAATGACTCCTTGGTCCATGGGCTACAGAATAGATGTTGGGCTAGCAGGCAGGAAAACAGCATTAATTTCATGGTACCTCTCTATCAGAGCTCCTGGGAAACCAGAGGGATTGTCAGTGAACAGTAGTATTTTGAAAGGAACCTTTTTCTCTGAACAGTAGATCTCAACGGTAGGCTTAAAATATTCTAAACCATAATGTAAATATGCTGTCATCCAGGCCTTGTTGTTGTATTTACAGAACACAAGCAGAGCTGACTGAGTATAATTCTTAAGGGCCTTAGGATTTGGGGAGTGGTAAATGAGCATTGGCTTCAATGTAGTTACTAGCTGCGTTATCCCCTGGCAAGAGAGTCAGCCTGTCCTTTGAAGTTTTGAAGCTGGAATCGACATCTCCTCTTTAGCTGTGAAGATCCTGAAAGTCCTAAATGGGATCTCTCTTCTAATATTAGGCTATTTCGTCTACACTGAACATCTGTTGTTTAGCATAGCCACCTTCATGAGTGATCTGTCATATCTTCTGGATAACTTGCTCAGCTTCTGTATCAACCCTTGTATTTCTACATCACTGTTATGGAAACAGCTTCTTCAATTAAACTTCATGAGCCAGTCGGTGCTAGCTTCAAGCTTTTCCTCTGCAGCTTCCTCACCTCTCAGCCTTCCTGGGCTTAGAGAGGGTTGGAGTTTTGCTCTGGATTGGGCTTTTGCTTAGAGGAACGTGGTGGCTAGTTTGATCTTCAATCCAGACCATTAAAACTACCTCCATATCAGCAAGCAGATTGTTTTCTTTTCTTATCATTTGTGTATTCACTGGAGTGGCACTTAGAATTTTCTTCAAGAACCTTTTCTTTGCATTCACCACTCAGCTAGCTGTTCTGGTGCAAGAGGGCCTCACTTTCAGCCTATCTTGGCTTTTGACATGCCTTCCTCATTAAACTTAACCACATCTAGTTTTTTATTTAAAGTGAGAGATGGGGCGCCTGGGTGGCTCAGTGGGTTAAGCCGCTGCCTTCGGCTCAGGTCATGATCTCCGGGTCCTGGGATCGAGTCCCGCATCGGGCTCTCTGCTCAGCGGGGAGCCTGCTTCCTCCTCTCTCTCTCTCTGCCTGCCTCTCCATCTACTTGTGATTTCTCTCTGTCAAATAAATAAATAAATAAATCTTTAAAAAATAAAAAAAATAAAAAATAAAGTGAGAGATGTGTGGATCTTCTTTTCACTTAAACACTTTAAGGCCATTATAGGATTATTAATTAGCCTAATTTCAATATTGTCTTTCTCAGGGTTTGGGGAAGCCTGAGGAGAGGAAGTGAGGTAGGGGAGCTGTTGGTTCATGGACTAGTGAGAGCACAACATTTATTAAGTTTGCAATATCTATGGATGAGGTTCATGGTGCCCCAGAACAATTATAATAGTAACATCAAAGATCATTGGTCACAGATCACCATAACAAATATAATAATAATGAGAAAGCTTGAATAATTTTGAGAGTCACCAAAATGTGACAGTCACAAAGTGAGCAAATGCTGTTGGGAAATGGCACCAATGGACTAACTTCACATGGGGTTGTCACAGACCTTCCAATTCATAAAAAATATAATATCTGGAAAGTGTGATAAAGCCAAGCATAATAAAACAAGTTATTCCTATGATTTGTGTCTTCTCTCTTTATCTCTAGGTTAGCTCAGCTGGAGGTTTACCAGGAGTATTTTAAAGAACTAGCTTTTGAGTTCATTGACTTTTCTTTGTTGTTTTCCTGTTTTCATTTGTTTATGCTCTAATTTTTATTAGTTCTTTTCTTCCACTTGTTTAGTTTAAATTGTTCTTTCTCTTTTTCCTAAATTGGAAGCTCTTATTATTGACTTTATGTCTTTCTTTTCTAACATACACATTGAATGCTATAAATTACCCTCTAAGTACTGCTTCTGCTGCATTGCACAAACTCCTTTTGAAATGAGTCTTATTTTGTTCATTTTCATTTCTTTATGTAGATCCAAGTTTCTGGCCTATAGGATTTTCTCTGGAAGAATCTCAAACTTCAGTTTTCCTCTGATGTCCTTGTTTTTATTTCCCTCTACCCTCTCTTGTCTTTAGGTTTCCTTCAAAATCCTTCCCACTGAAGTCAGATGTAAACCCTGTTGATGGGTGATATAAATAGTAAAGTAATTGAGGAGGCAGACAATTCTATAATTTTATATTTAAATCTCCATTTTTTGTTCTGTGGGGTGTTCTTAGTTTTTAGTGGGTCTCAGTACCTGTGGTATGACCTTCAGAAGAGTTTCTTAGCCTTCGTCCCCCTCCCCCCAACTTTCGTGAGACAGGAAGGCTAGAGGGCTAGATTTACCTAATTGTCCTCCCTCTGTTCAGATAAAGCTTTAGTGAAACAGTTTCTCTTGAGGACTAGCCTTCCTTGTACAGGACAAAACAAGGACAGAGCAACGTTGGGCGGATTTCAAAATGGTTATTTTCCCCCTCCCCTACCAGAAGCCCCAGGATTTTCTGTAGTCTTCATAGTAAGAACTTGGTGGGGGCTTCTAGGCAGTAATAGTCATGAAAGTGTGAGACTCCCCCGTAAGACTGAGCACCCTGGAGTATTTAACTCAAGCTGCTCCAGGCTGAGCCTCCAGCAACTATCAGTTACAGTTGTAAAGTTTCTAGCAGTACTGGCCCCAGCATCGGTTTCTGCTGCCACTAAACGATGATTCTCTATATTGCCGGTCTCTGGTGGCAAATCTTTACCTGTGAACATAATTCTCTAATGAATCTGAGAAGCACTATTGTTTTTCGATTTGTTCACCTTGTTTCTTGATGTGACTAAGAGAGTGATGATTTCCAAGCTTTTTACATGTTGGAGCAAGAACCAGAAGTACCCTCAGTGGTTCATTTCTAACCAACAGTGAGTGATTGGTCAGATGTTACCTGTTCTCAAAGGGGTGATTCCTGATACAGTTTAACTATAGATTGTCAGTACTTAAAACTGAGGTGTCTAGTATTTTGTTTAATAAAGGGAAAGGCTATGAGGTGGAGGAAAGTAGAGTATACTGTATGTGTTCTTTTTTGATAATAGGAGATGGACAGTTTCTCCTTTGGGGACCCTAGGAATGGGGGAAGAAACATAAGAGGAACACTGAGCTGAGTTTAGGAGAGGTAGGTGTCCATTTGTCTTTTTTTGTAAGTTTTAATGTGAGTTAATTTAAGATGTTTAATTCTGAAACATTTTAAGTATATTAAAGTATAGGAAAGAATACATAGATGTGTATGTATATAAGGAACAAAAAATGTTGAAACAAATGTAGTAACTAGTTCTAAGTTGACGCCTTGTGTGTGAACTTCATTTCCAGAAAACAAGTACTTACCCCAAAAGAAAGCCATATGGGTGTGGTTTTGGGTATTATGCATTACTGGACTGCTTTGCTACTCATGTCTGGATGCACACACCTCACCAAACAGTACTTCTCTTCAGACCACAGGAAAGCACTAAACTCACCAACCCTGTGAAGCACATATTTAGTTACCACCATACAGCTGAGAGTACCGATGCTCCATGAGGTTACCTGGAGAGAGGAGGTGAAGGAACTTACCAGAGGCTTGTCTGGCACCATTGCATCTTCCTGCAGATGCTCTGACCTTTGTCCAGTTTTTGTGCCCCCGAAGTCCTCTGTGGTGATTACAGTCTAGAGCACCTCACTTTCTGAAAATGCTTTCAATCTTTTTGCTTTCACAGCACTCCGTTCTTCTCCAGCCTCCTTGCCCAAACTTTTATCTTCACGAGTTCTTCTTCCTAAACATCTTGTGTTCTGTCCCTGACAGATCAGCAATTAGCTCCTGGCCTTTTGTTACAAAAGAACAATGTCCTTTGGGCAACCTGTTCTAGGCCGATACATAAAAGTTCATTTGTTCTGTGTCTAAAAGGACTCCTCTCCTCTCCAAGAGGGAAAAAAATGTTTAGGTTTGTAGCTACAACTCTTGTTTGAGTCAGAGAACTCAACATACTTCTTCATCAACCAGCATGGGATTGGCCACCAGAGGAAGATGAAATAGCTTTATTCTTCTTCAAAAATAAATAAATAAATAGATTTAATACTGACTGAAGAATTGGTAGGAAATAAACCTGTATCAGAAACCCTAAAAGGGAATGAATGGTCAGGAACACAAGATCTTACCTCTGAAATGCCGGGTCTTTGTGATTAGATTCAGGAGGTACTTTCTTGGCTAGAATGTTGTCTAAGTCATTTTGGGTCCTGTGAATATCAGATCTGGGCATACATAAAGTGTTCGTCTGCCTCTCATTTATGACACTAATTATGATGACCTAGTGAAGGGTTTGTCTGATTTCTTCACTATAAAGTTAATTTTTTTTCTACTACTGCTACTACTAAGGTATGGGGGGGTGATACTTTCAGATTATGCAAATATCTTATTCCTCATCAACATTTGTTTCTTAGATTTCGCATCTGTTAATGAATTTTGCCCAGGCCAGTGTTTACTTGTTATTGAGTGATGGTTTTCTAACTCTAACACTCCCTCCGTGTTTATCAGTTGGCACTTGGCGTTTTACTTTTAGCAGGAACCCTGCTTTCTTGCCTTTTTATTGTTGTGGGCCCATGGATTCCAAGAATTTTTTTCAATGATTTAAAACTTATTACTGGGCACCTGGGTGGCTCAGTGGGTTAAGCCTCTGCCTTCGGCTCAGGTCATGATCTCAGGGTCCTGCATCGGGCTATCTGCTTGGCTGGGAGCCTGCTTCCTCCTCTCTCTCTCTGCCTGCCTCTCTGCCTACTTGTGACCTCTCTCTGTCAAATAAGTAAATTTAAAAAAAATTAAAACTTATTATTGTCCTTAATTACTTTGGTGCTCAAACTGTCCTGTATTTTGGCCAGTAGGAGCTCCTTCAGGCTGACTCTCATCCATTCATTCACTCATTTATTCATTCATTTATTTTTGTATATTTCCTCACTTTCTTGCATAATGGTATGTTCCAGTCTCACTTTGTCTCTTCTCAGTTGTGGAATCAAAGGCCATTTTTTTCTGAGTGATACTTCCTTTTATAGTAGAGAATGATATTAGAAGGTACAATTTGAATATTAGGTATGCTCATTGCTCATTGCTCTTGGATTTTTAAGCAAACAGAGCTAGGAAATATATACATATATATCGTGTATACTGTAAACATACATATACACAAAAACAGACCTATGTATATACATATATATGCATATATACACTTGGACATACAAAAATAACCTTATGCACTTACATATTTTGGAAATGTGTGTGAACATTGGCTCCCAATAACCTTAACATATTTATATATTTTCTCAATCGATGATATATCTAAAATAGTTCTGGAATTATTTAAAATTTACATCCACTTAATATAACACTGTATATTAATTATACTTGAATTCAAAAAATAAAAAGGTCTTGGGTGCCTGGGTGGCTCAGTGGGTTAAGCATCTGCCTTTGGCTCAGGTTGGTGATCCAGGGTCCTGGGATGGAGTCCCACATTGGGCTTGCTGCTCAGTAGGGAGTCTGCTTCTCCCTCCCTCTGCCCGTACCCCCAGCTTGTGCTTTCTCTCTCCCTCTGTGTCAAATAAGTAAATCAAATTTTTAACCAAAAAAATTTTATTTAAAAAATGATCCTGAAGAGATAATTTGCTCACTCATGTTTTTATAGCAGCATTACTCACAATAGCCAAGAGGTAGAAAGAACTCAGGTGTCCATCAACATTTTTTTCCAAGTGATGAAGGTATAAATGAAATGTGAAATATTCATACAAGGGAGTATTACTCAGTCTTAAATGAAATTCTGACACTTCCTGTAAGGTGGATGAACCTTGAGGACAAGGTACTAAGTAAACCAGTTACAAAAGGAAAAAAGTTGTATCAATTTATAATATATTACAAATTATTTATATTAAATAAATTTAAGTATTATTACAATTATAAAATAATATATTTTAGAATACCCCCCAAAAAACCACTAAAAGGAGTACAAAGTTTATAGGTTTGCCATTCACCCTGTCTACTGATTTTTTTTTCCTGTGCTGAATATTGTGATAAACAATTGAGTCTCTACATATTTTGATTGTGAAGTTTTATTCTAGTAGGCATACTAGTGGATAACCCTGATTTGTAGAGGCTTAATTGTAGATTTTTTCTTGTGGTTCCCTTAGTCCTGTGATTTAGTTTTATTCCAAAGGCATGTCCCTACTGGATGTCAAGGGGAAGTCTGTGGTATTTACCAAGCCTTTCTCACTTGGTGGGACTTGAATTCCCAACTCTCTATTCCTAGTACTGTGTGTCTACTGAGAATCTCTGCTAACCTCCACATCTTTCCAGCTGCTGATTTTCTTAGAGTCTCACCCTATGTGTGTGCAATTTAGGTGTTAGCCAAGGATTTGGTAGGAAATTATATACTGATTTTGGGTCTTGCTCCATTGTATAAGTTTATTCTACAATTTATCCATTGTGGTGTTTATAGATAGTTTTGAGTTGTTTCTGAGTTGAAGATACGAATAAAGCTGCTATGAACAATCTTGTGCTTGTCTATTGATAAACAAATGTGCTCATTTCTCCTGGGAATAGATCTAAGAGTAAAATTGCTAGGTCACAGAGCAGGCAGATTTGTTTATCAGATACTGTCAGTTTTGCCTTTTATGGAGTGTTTTATAAATGAAATCATACAATATGTAGCTTTTTTAGTCTGGCTTCTTTCTTTTACTGTATTTTGGAAATTTATCCATGTTCTGTCTGTCAGTAGTTAATTTCTTTTTATTATTAGATAGTATTCCATTAAATTCTTGAGTATTTAGAGCATTGATTTTTTTTTTCCTCACCCATTCTTTTCTGATATGCATTTGAAGGCTATAAATCTCCTCTAACTACAACTTTAGTTGCATCATACATGTTCTTATATACTATATTTAATATTTCACTTCAAAATAATTTTAACTACTATTGTGATTCCTTCTTTGACCTGTGGGTTATTTGAAAGTCTGTTTCTTCATTCCCAGTATATGGACATTTTATGGTTACCTGTCTGTTAGTGATTCCTAGTTTAATTTTGCTGTGGTTAAAGAGTATACTCAGTATGATTTCAGTCCTTTGAAATACAGTGAGCCTTTCTTTTGATCCCTTTTTAACATACTGTTTGCTTTAAAAATGAAGTTACCAGATACTGTATTCTATATATGTTCACTAGATGTATTTATCATTCAGGTCATCTATATCTGTAGTGATATTTTTGTCTGCTTTTGTCTCCTTTACTAAGAGAAGTATATTGAAGTCTCCTATAATTATTACTGACTTATATATTTCTTTTTATTATTCAGTTTTAGTTTAAATATGTTGAGACTATGTTAATGATGCATACAAATGAAAAAGTTTTCTATCTTCCAGATGAATTGAACTTTTTCCTTATGAAATGATTCTTTTTATATCTAATAATGTTTCTCACCTTCTTTGACTACTTTGCCTTGTTTGGTTTTAATAAGCCTACATTAGCTTTCTTTTGGTTAGTATTTGCTATGTATCTTACTCCATCCTTTTACTCTCTATCCCTGTATTTAAGGTATATCTCTTATAAGCAAAATATAATTGTGTGTTGTTTTTTTAATCCTAACAATCTTTGTCTTTTAATTGGATTATATAGTCCATTTACATTCAGTGTAATTATGTTTTGCTCTGTGTTCACGTCTTCAGTTGACCTCTTTTTGACTGGTTGTTTTTTTTCCCTGTCTATTCACTTGGTAGTTAGATGCTTTATTCTTTATTCTTTTCATGGCAACCCCAGTGGCATTTTTTCTTATCAAAGTCAGATGTTCCTTGGCACTTTACTTTCATCTCAGACTATAAAAGAACTTTGGAACATTATATAATTCTAATGTATAATTTCTGTTTGTCTCACCTGTTTTCTTTCTTTTTTTTTTTTTTAAGATTTTATTTATTTATTTGACAGAGAACACAAGTAGGCAGAGAGAGAGAGAGAGAGAAGCAGGCTCTGCACTGAGCAGAGAGCCCAATGCGAGGCTCAATCCCAGGGTCCTGGAATCATGACCTGGGCCGAAGGCAGAGGCTCCAACCCGCTGAGCCACCCAGGTGCCCCTGTCCCACCTGTTTTCATAGGATGTTACAAATCACAGTCAGTGGTAGAATAATTACAGTTTCCATACAAGACATTAATTAGAACTGTGGTACTACCACTGGCTAAGTCAGAAGCTAGGCATCTGGAGAAATATTGGATGAAATGCTTACCCGATTTTTTTTATTTTTTTATTTTTTGCATTGTTCCTCTTTGCATGATGTTACTGGTATAGTACTGACACTGACCAGAAGAGAACACCTCTGACTGCATCTTGGGACTTTGGGTGGGCAGCTACTGAGGGCTATTCTTAGAGGCGGGCAAAGCCTTTCAAGTTTAGTCACATGTTCATAGTTACTAATCTGCCTCTGTACTAATTCAGTGCTGGTGACTCTAATCCGTAGGATACACACATATCCCATCTGCATGTAGTTTCCTTTTGCTTCCATTATATTTTCTCCTCATCACATTTGATATTTGAGAATTGTCAGAAAAAAATAGACCCTTTTTCTAACTACATTTTTGGTCAGGTTTACTTTAATTCATAGCGTGTAACTTTAGGTCCACAGTAGGTTGGCTTCCATCTTGTCATTTTTTGTCTGATTCCACTTGACATAACATGGAGGAAGTAGTGTGTAACTCAGTCAATGCTCTGTGCTTTCTGGAAATACAGTATTCTGATTATCCATGACTGAATATAAATGGAAATATGTGTGCCTGCACAGTTAGCTCCTGTTCTGTGCTGCTCATGTCCTTGATTACTCTCCATTTGGCTTCTCTAAATTTATACCATGAATTGATGAAGAATTATCTAGTAGAAAGTATATTAATAGTCCAATGACTAATCTATACTTCAAATGAAAACTTTCTATGTGTTCTTATCAGTAATACTCTCTAATTTTATTTAACTGTTTAAAAGTCCATTCTGTTTATTGACTAAATTCATATCTTTATATAGTATTGTCCAAATTTTTGGACATGTTTGTTCATAGCTCCTAAAATTGGAGTGATATCACTGTCAGCTATTTGTATGAATTTTAGGGAAAAACTGATGGTAGACATTGACTTTTAGCAATGTCAAGTTCATGATTTTGAAATATGTATATATTTAAATTACTTTAATATTGCCATTTGAGAATATGTAATTTACTCAGACTGAGTCATATTACTGTACTTACTACGTGTTTCTTCCCAGAATGTTTACTCAGAACCTAAAAGGGAAAAAGGAAATGGTTGATCCAGTACATACAGTGCTATGATTTGAGACCAGCACATTGGTTCCTGTTTGGGTGTGTATTTAGTTCTGCTCCATTAGAATCTGGGCTGTGCTCCACCCTCTCCTTGAAAAAAATTTTTTTCTTCTCAAATGTAATTTATGAAAAATTAGGTTACAGGGCTAGGAGTAAATAAACGTGTGTGATGCCACATTTTAGACATAAAGTAACACTTGCTGTATTTAAGAATAAACTTCTGTAGAGTGAACATAAAGGCTGTTTTCATTTTCTGTTTTAAGATACACTTTTGGCAGCTCCCATAATCACAGTAAAGATGTTTTCTAATCCTTCTTTTGACCAAGGACTGCTGCTGCCATAAAGTCAGCATTTAAATTCCACGAACTGAGGGACAGGAATAACAAGAATAAGGTCAGGTGTTCCCTTCCTGCCCACAGAGTGAATGGGCTGTTTCAGTGAGCCTTTCCACCGAGCTGCCTGAAGGGAGAAAACCGCCCAGGGCGGGAGTGGCCTCAGGGCCTGAGCACCAGGTTGGGCAGTGCTGCCTTTCACCCGAGAGCGGAGAACTGCACTAGCACATGCTTTTGTTTTGGCAACATGCTTCCCAGAGATCCACATGATACAAGGTTGTAGTGATAAAGTTCATGATGGTTTGGGAAGAAAAATGAGTGACTTGAATGTAGCCCGAATCACTGTGATTTAAGCACAGTTATTTTTAAACCTTTTTTAAGAAGTAGATCTGACTTGCCATGCCAAGAATGGAGTGCTTACTTTTCAAGTAATTGAAGTGGGGATTTTGTTGCTGTTGTTGTTCATCTCCAGCCAGGAGTTATTTATAGGGTTTAAAATGGATGTGAAAGTAACTCAGACTATTTCAGTATCTGAAATCACTAAATGATAAAATGACGTATTAATATAATTATATTCTTGGTCATGTGAAGGCTTCCTTTGTGAAGAACTCATTTGTTTCATGTTGAGCTTTAGGAGAACTTAATTATGGGAGAAATGAAGTCGGTGTCATTCAGGATGGAGAGCAGGTATCTTAATACCTTGGTGTGGTAGGGGTGAGTGCTGGGGATGTGTCTGCCCTCACTCTCGGGTTTATCCAGCAGGCTGTTCTGTTAGAGGTTCCTAGAACCTCAGGCTGCTTAGGGACTTATAAGTTATGTACTTATAACCTAATGAGGAGAGTCTCTGTCCCCATCATGCTATGGTTATTTTAAGCAGCGTTGTTCACAGTGGGCTTCATGCTGAGGAGTTGGTTTATCTGGGACACCATGGGGACTGGGGAAATGACCTGGTACAGTTGATTTTGAGGGATCTGTGGCATCCCTGAGGAAGAGGGTCTGGAAGAGAACAATCTGGGAGCCAAGAGAAATGATAAGAGCTCAAGGGGCAAGACCTAAGAGGTCCAAGTGGTGGGTTTGAATGTCCAAGTGGTGGGGGACAGACTAGGGAGCCTCTTTCCCCACCCCTCATGGGACAGATGATTGGGCTCACAGAGACTTCAGAAGCCATTCCCACATACATTCTCTCCCAGGCAGGGAAGGGCTGGCACATTTGTTGCTGAAGGAAGCAGGATGAGTAAAAGGGCGTTATTTCACCCTAGAGGCTGGCGCAAGTGATGACACTCCTGCACAACGGAATGAGTCTTTGTTGTTGAGTGTGACATATGGGTGAAGTGTCAACCCCATGTGACCGGCTGTGAGCTGGCAACCAACAGCTGGGATTGGAGAATATGGGGTGAATTCACTTTTAGACATGTTGAATGTGAGCGTACCTAATGAGACATCCAGGTGGACATGTTCAGGAAGAGGCTGAATTTCTTAGTCTGAAGATGGGGTAGGAGGACGAGACTGGCCATTTGAGAGTCAAGTGTCTTTTTTTTTTTTTTTAAGATTTTTATTTATTTATTTGACAGAGAGATAGATAGTGAGATAAGGAACACAAGCAGGGGGAGTGGGAGAGGGAGAAACAGGCTTCCTGATGAGCAGGGAGCCCAATATGAGGCTCAATCTCAGGAACCTGGGATCATGACCTGAGTCTAAGGCAGACATTTATCAACTGAGCCACCCAGGCTCCCTGAGAGTCACATGTCTTAACTCTTTCTAAAACGGAGCACCATAGTATCATTTGTGTAAAGGTGATAGCTGAAGTCACAGTCTAATTGGTATTCTTTCTCTTCCCCCGTATCTACCACCGTCTTAATTTTAATTCTTCATCTGGAGCATTTCAGTTTACCCAAGGAATTCCTACCAAACTGTGGGAGGATCTACCCAACACATTTTGTTACGCATATGGTCTGGTGATTGTTCCAAATGATGCTGTTTGAACACATATGGTCTGGTGGTCGTTCCAATATGATACTATTTTTTCCAGTTCTTAGTTATCAGACCCATTTGGTTCCTATAGATAAGTGAACAGGGAGAGGCGCTTGTTCACCTTTATCAGAGTTTAGGAGCAGAGATGCATCACACTGCCTCAAACTGCAAGAGATGTACTTTGGAAATCAAGTGGTTGTCTTGCTCCTTTTGGAGTAAAGCTCAATTAGGAATATTCTTCATGTGCCTGTACTTGTTTCAAAGAATTGAGGTAGTCTCTGGAGATATGAGGCAGAACACTGTCCTTGCTGCATTTTCCCATGGTATTAATATTTTCCAAAATGATATAAGAACTAATATGAGAAAAAATAACCTTTATCTTTTATGCCTGACAGATAATCAGATTACTCTGGGGATTAGATAAAAATAAGTCATTTGTTCCTATAGTTAGTTACTATAATGACCATGATAATCTTGCATAAGAGAATTTAAAAATTAAATCAGATAAATAGATTCAGCTTAGGGAATGAGAAAATATAGAAAGCATGATATGAATTTGAAGACAAAGTTGACATTCTTTGGATGAACAGTGTTGTAGAGTAAGTTTGCTAGGTCCTGGGGTCCCTCTGGCATCAGCCCAACCATGGGTATGCAGGCGGTGTTTCTGACATGCCAGGGCCTGATGCTTCCAGGCACCGGAGGACAGCAGTAGATTATGGCTTCATTCCATTATTTTACTTTGTTTAATATCTTTACAAAAGCCACACAGTGACTTTTCCCCTTAACATCTGGTTTTCTTCACAGGCCATGTTCTCATAGAGATTTCAAGTACCCACAAGAAACTCAATGAGAGTCTTGATGAAAATGTATGTAAACTACTTATAAAATAAAATATATTTAATTTCTAAATTTTATGTTGCTTAATGTCTCAAATCTGGTGTGACTTTTTAATTGCTTTTGTTAACAGTTCAGAAAATTCCATAAAGAAATTATACATGAGCTGGAGAAGAAGATAGAACTTGATGTAAAATACATGAATGTGAGTACATGCTTTTCTCCACCTCCATGTTTGGAGATGGGTATGGATCATGGGGGCCTGGTGTTCTGGGAGGCTGGGCCACGTGATCTCTGAGCCGGAGGAGAACTTTCTCTCACTGTTTATTCAGCAGCAGAAAACATGGACAGAGCTTAGTGTTGAGTATATACACAGAAGGCATGAAACTGACAAGGCCCCTTGGAGCTGGGTGCCCTCTTTGCTTTAACACTTGGGATCTTTATTAAAAAGCAGAGAGGGGGAAAAAAAAAGCAGAGAGGAAAATATTGCAAGGAATCCTCCTGCTTCTAGAAAGCATTGTTTTCAAAGAACACAGGTATAGTGACAACATCTGCATCTGTATTAGTGTAGCTGCAGCTGTTGCTTTCACAAACCAGCACTTCAGGATGTGGGATGTGGGTGGGAGAACACCACATAGGGCTCCCCAGAGCTCCCAGGTCCATTCAGTAGAGACTGCTCCTGTGTGGGGTCCCTTGCCTGTCACCAGGTATTGATGACTCCAGCTGTTTTCTCCTGCCTGACCCTCCAGCCCTGTCACATGGCTCTTTCCATCTCTCTTACCTGCTATTGAATAGCTGCTTTCTTTGCCATTCAGAGTGCCCTTCTCACCAAGAGCCCCGTGTAGCAGTAAGCGGCGTCGTCACCCCACTGCCCCGTGTGCCTGTGCTTTGTGTACTCTGGAGGAAGGTGGCAGGACAGTCGACAGCGGCTGAGGGGGATGTAATGGCAAGCATTTTCCATACATTATCAGATTTTTATCCCTACATGTACATCCCATAATGTAGCCATTCTTATCCTCACTGTACAGATTAAAGGGAAAACATGAACTTTAGAGAAATAAGTAGTTGCTGAGATCAAACAGGAAGTGAAGGATTTCATCAGAATTCTAACCCAGGTCTGTGAAGCTCCAGAAACACCTTGCTACACAGCACCCACAATAATCTGAAGTGCTTGCACTTGTTCATTCTGTTTTTTAAAATTGTAAATCATAAAACAGAAGCATGTGACTTAATATTGTTTTTTAATTCACCAAAGCACGTAACGTTGTTTCCTAAAAAATGTGAGAAAACAAGGAATAAAAGAAAAGACGTTCTTTTCTTCTAAGCGCTCCCTTGGGGTCATTCGTCCCTTGTATGAACAGGGGACTTAGGTCAGACAAAGCTACATGCTGAAGGGAGGGAGCGGTATGAGGTGAGGGTGTGCAGGGCGATGCCCAGTGGAAATGTCAGCCCCTGTACCTGCCCAGCAGCTGGGGTGGTGCCGCACTCAAATCAGCACAACTTTAACTTACAGGCAACTCTCAAAAGATACCAAGCGGAACACAGGAATAAATTAGACTCTCTGGAGAAATCTCAAGCAGAGTTGAAGAAGCTCAGAAGGAAAAGTCAAGGAGGACGAAATGCACTCAAATACGAACACAAAGAAATTGAGGTGAACTCTAAAGCACTATTTGATTTTGTTGACAATTTGTACAATTTACAGGGATGCTTGCTTAGCTCAGTCGGCTTATATTTCATCCACTCACGGCTGTGCTGCTGTTGAAGTTAAAAACGAGCATATTTTACTTGGTTTGAGCTGAAGGCTACAGAGCTTTCCAGGGTTAATAATTAGCCTCCTAAAAACATTGGCATTTTCTCCTGATTTGGGGTTGGTGGGGGAGGTGTTGGTAAGAGATGTGCCGTGATTAGCATTACTCTCCCCATGTTACAGATGAAGAAAATGGGGCTTAGGCCAAGTTGTTACTTAGAACTAGGGTTTAAATTTGAACTTTCTGGTTTCAAAGCCCTTGATTTTCCAATAGAACATAATCTTATCCCTGAAGTATGAAGTAATATTTTGTGCAGATTGCCCAGCGCAGAATGTAAGGCCTTTGGCAACGTCCTTCCACACACGAGTCAGGGATCTTAATGAGAATGGTGATACCTGCTCAGCTCAGGTTACAAATTTGTTATTTTATCTCATGTTTATCTGCATTTAGTGTTTACTCCATTTCAAAATAAACTAAGTGTAAAGATGGCACAAGATAAATGTCTGGCTGTTCAGCTATTTGATTCCTCATGACATACTTGTATAATTATTATTTATTTTCCTAGTATGTAGAAACTGTTACGTCTCGCCAGAGTGAAATCCAGAAATTTATTGCAGATGGTTGCAAAGAAGCTCTACTTGAAGAGAAAAGGCGCTTCTGCTTTCTGGTAGACAAACACTGTAGCTTTGCAAACCACTTACATTATTATCATTTACAGGTGGGTTTGTGACAGCAAGTTTTGTTGCATTATTAATAATTTAATTTCATATTCAAACGCCCTTGGAATGCTTCACTTTCCACGTGTCTCAATGTAAAGCAGTGGGCCTAGTTTGCCGATGAGAAGAGATGCCAAAAAAATACCTCTTGGCCCATGTGGATATGTAAACTTTCAGAAATATGGATGAAATGATTAAATATTGCTTATGAGATTAATTTAGTAGTACGTATTTAGAATCTTTCATAAAATAATGCTTAATAATCAAGAGTTAGTACTTTTTTCTTTTCTCACCTACGAGTCAGCTTTTCTCAGACTCTTTCGAATGCATCCTCAGCTCAGTGTCTTCACCAGAGCCATGGGATGAGTCCCAGGGGCCCCAGGCCCACCCCACCTGGGTAGTTTGAGTGTTTGCCTTGGGAGTCCATGCACAGAGGTGTCCCTGGAAGTTCTGTCTCAGCTGCAGACCCACTAACAGCATCAAGACAGTTGTGGTTCCTTTTTCATTCCTCTTCAAGGTGTTTCCTCGTGATCTCATCACCTGTGGAACTGGCTTTACTGCCCTCCTTCCAGCACACATGGTTGTGAGGTTTTACCCCCCCAGGAATCATTACAAGATATATGTTACTTTCCTTTCCTTTTTTTTTTTTTTATTATAAATTTTATTGGCATCTAAAACTAGCATTGAGTGAAGTCAAATATTCATTGTTATTTATAATAATTTAGGGAGTACTCCATGGTAGAAGCTTCCTAAGAGCTTGAAAATAAGGCAGCTTCCTCTTTTTCAGGGGAAAAAAACTTGGCCTTGTGTGTACCCATCGGTCATCTGTTACACATTCCATAACGTTTTGCAACTTTAAGGACCATTCATCTACCAAATCTAAAGCCCTAAGATCTAACATTGTTACAGGAAAGGAAAGAATTGCGGTATTGGACAATCACTTTGTACTCATTTCACCAGTGTCCGTTTCCATGGTGAGGGTGTCCTGCTGACAGGGTCATAAGTTAAGTGACCCTGAAGCTCTTCCTGTGGCCTAGCCCTGCCAGTGATGGGGTGCTAACTCTGTCGCAAGGCAACCTGGCCTATTTGCAGAGAGCTCTAGTTGGTGGCAGACGCTTATGCTTAACTTTGGATTCCAGTTACGCTTTTTAGCAACAAAGTCCACTTCTTTTCTCCACTGGAAGAGTCTTCACCTCTCTGAAATCCACTTCTGTGCCTTCCCTTTCTGGCTCCAGCATCCTAGTCCTTTTAGTGGCTCTTTGAACAAAGCAGGCCCAAGCAATCAGCGTGTCAGGGCTACAGTCCGAGGCCATCGGTGGTTTGGGGTGAGGGTTTTGCCCTCTCTTGGGAGTGGGAGGAAGAAAACACTGATCAGCAGCTCTGGGGCCACTCGGGAAACAGTGGGGCTTAGTAAGATTGCTCAACCCTTCCATTTTCCTGTTTGAGCTCATTCTGCGTCAGTCTCCAGCTCTGCCTTCACTCCAAGGGAGAGGGCAGCTCGTGTAGAACGGGGGCCCACAGCTCTCGCAGCAAATAACACGGGACGAAAGCTCATAGATGATTAAGTGCTCCCTGAATTTGACACAGAGCTCTTGACACTTCTGGTGGCAAGCCCGTAAAACATAATCACTAATATTTGACTAATATTTTCTCAGCTCCTTGAACAGTACACATTTGTGTTTTGTTATGTTTCCCTCTGATTCACAGTCTGCAGAATTACTCAATTCCAAGCTGCCCCGGTGGCAGGAAACCTGTGGTGACGCTACCAAAGTGCCTGAGAAGATCATGAATATGATCGAGGAAATAAGGACCCCAAGCTCGACCCCCGTGTCTGGGACGCCCCAGCCCTCGCCGATGATCGAGAGAAGCAGCATGGTAGGGATGGGTTCTCTCCGAGATTTCAGTTATGTGTTTACTGATAGGACTAGGGCCAAATGTGCACGAAGGATGAAGGCCTTCAGTGGTGGCGTCACAGGCCTTCCCTCTTCCAGGGCCTCCCTTGTCTCACTCTGATCCCCTTACCTTCAGATTTGACATTAGCTGTGCAGTGCTCAGCACTGCGTCGTGCTGTGTCCAACTCTATTATCCTTGTTTTGGAGATGTTATTGTTACTGCTTTTAATTGTAAGGATTCTAACTTCATAAGTTTATCTCCAGTGAAGGAGGCATAGGTGTCTTAGAAAATAATTAGCAAAAGTCTGGTGCCATTCATCACAACATAAGGCACTTCAGAAAAAAGTAGCCACCAAAGTATGCAAGGTAATGAAATCAAACATTGTAGTTTGCCGCTCCTTGCACCTTGGCTTTATTACTTTTTGCAGACATGGAAATTTGGATCCTGTGCATAGTTTATACACATGGGTCCACCCTAACCTCTGAAATGAAAGCACAGATGCTAAAGGCTAGTTGACAACCTACAGAATAGATCCATAACCGCATGGGGAATAAGAGAAGGGGCTGTCAGTGGGCCAGAAACACTGAAGGAGTATCAAAGAGAGAAAGGCAAGATCCGTGTGTGGAGAATCAAGAGAAAAGAAAATCTCAGCCCTGAGCACCTGCAGGGCAAGACTGCAGCAGAGGGCAGAGCAGTGAGCTCAGAGCGGAGAGGGCGGAGAATGGCATGTCGTGTTCCTGTATGTGGTCGGTTCTAGACGATTCACATCCTCTAAGCTGGTCCGTTTCTTCCTCCTGTCCCAACCAGTAGGCAACAGGGGCTTTTGTCCACTGGCTGAAACTGTTTCTGCAGAAGAGGCCGGGCACCTTCCTGGCTGTGTCTTCTCTGTCCCCACCCACCTCACTGCGGGTAGTCTGCGATAACGAAAGTAGGCGATGCACAGACTAAGATAAATAGGCAAAAAAATAGGCAATGCTGCGCAATACAGAGATGGACAGATCATCAGGAATCCCTGAACAAGTGAGGAAAACTAATATCATGAAAAGACACACTGAAAGAAGAAACGGAAATAACCAATATTGGAGGCAACAGAGGCAGTAGGGCAGAGGAGAAATCTTAAAGAAATGAAAAGATACTATGTCCCCAGAGGAGAATCAGCTAAGTTAAAAATGGATTATTATTCACAATTGAAATGTCTGGGATTTGCTCCAGCATATTCCAGGCACAAGGGAAGATGGGTGTAGCATATACGAAACAATATTGGCCATGAATCCTTAATTGTTGGAGCTGGGTGTTGGGTACAGGGAGATTTACTGTGCTGTTCTTTCTCCTTTATACATGCTTGAAATTTTTCTAAAATAGCTTTTTAAAATTTTCCTCCCCCCACCCCAACAAAGAACATAAACAAGAAAACCTCCACACCAAGGGATGGGCTCATTAATGGAATGGAACTGCTTGGGAAATTAATCCAAAGAGCTCTCCCAAAACACAGAACAAAAACGGAGAGAGGATGTAAACATAATGTTAGACAGACTGGAGATACCCAGTTGCCTTCTCACAATCATCTCCAGATGTCTAATGGGGATCTCAAACTCAACTTAAAAAGCAGATGACTAAAAGCAGATGACTGATTTTCTTACTCTAAACAGGCTCCTCTGGTCTTCCCCATCCAGAAGATGGCAGCTCCATCCTTCCATAGCTTGGGCACAAATGTGGACTCCCTCTCTCTCCCCACTCCCTGCCTCCTCCCCCCACCCCACAGCCAACCCCTGGGCACGTCCTATTATTTCCACCTTCACAGCATATCCAAGTCCAGCCACTTCTCACCCCTCCACTGCCCTGACTGTGGTCCCTGCAGAGAATACTGTAGTTGACTCTGCCTAGTCTTTAACACAGCAGCCACAGTGAGCCTGGACAAATGGGAAAAAACTAAACCTTGAGAGATTGTGGTCAAGTTGCCAAAGGGGATAGAGAGAAATTTCTAAAAACTTCCAGAGAGGGGGAAAAATAGATAACTTAGAAAAGAGAATGCCACTGGTACCAGATTTCTTTTTATCAAAACAAGATGTTAGAAATCAATGGAGCAATGCACTCAAAATTCCTTGGAAAAGTTATTTTAAGCATAGAATCCTAGGACACCTGGTGGCTCAGTTGGTTAAGTATCTCCCATCAGCTCAGGTCATGATCACAGGATCTAGGGTGCTGCTTCACAAGGAGTCTGCTTATCTCTCTGCTCCTCCTCCCACTCATTCTCTCAATCTCTCTTTCTCAAATAAATAAATAAAATCTTCTTTAAAAGATAAATGTAGAATCTTATAGCCAAGAAGTACCTAAGAGGGAAACCTAAAATCCATAGAGACAGAAAGTAAATTAGTGGTTGCTAGGAGGTGGTAGGAAATCGGGGAAAGGGGGAGTAATTGCCTTTAAAAAAAAAGAAGGCAAAAATGAAAAAAAGAATGTGATATTCTTGAAATAATAATTCAGAATGGGGCATTGCCATCCAACCCAGAGAACTTTGGGAAGAAAGTGGAATTTAAAGCATGTTAAAATAGTCCTGGGAATCTCTATAATTCTGTCGCTGTGTTAACACTAATATTAAACTAATGAGGAATTTTTCACAGGTTGGGAAAGATTATGACACTCTTTCGAAATATTCGCCAAAAGTGCCCCCAGCTCCTTCAGCCAGAGCATATACTAGTCCTTTGATCGATATGTTTAATAACCCAGCAACAGTTGGACAGAATTCAGAAAAGATAAAGAATTCAACAGGTAAGATATTTATTTTGATTTCTTTTAAAATACCTTTTTAGGGGTGCCTGAGTAGCGCACGCAGTTGGGCATCTGACTATTGGTTTTGGGTCGTGATCTTGGGGTCGTGGGATTGAGCCCCCAGTCATTCTCTGGGCTCAGTGGGAAGTTGGCTTGAGATTCTTTCCCTCTGCCCCTCCCTCTGTTTGCATCCCCCTGTCCCAAATAAAGTCTATAAAATCAGCTTGGTAAAAATAAATAAAGCACCTTTTAAAATTTTTTAATATTTTGGATAAGTGTTACCCTGAGGTAGAGGTAAATAAACATATGTGGTAGCACACATTTAACATTGCCTTGTTGAAAAAAAAAAATTTTTTTTTTAAGATTTTATTTATTTATTTGACAGAGATCACAAGTAGGCAGAGAAGCAGGCAGAGAGGGGTGGGTGGGGGAAGCAGGCCCCCTGCTGAGCAGAGAGCCCGGTGTGGGACTTGATCCCAGGACCCTGAGATCATGATCTGAGCTACCCAGCCACCCCCCCAATTTTTTTTTTTCTTGAAGATTTTGTTTATTTGAGAGGGCACGAGCAGGGAGGAGGGGCAGAGGGAGAGGGAGCCTGATCGGGGTTCAGTCCCAGGACCCCAGGATCATGACCTGAGCTAAAGGCAGAAGGTTAACCAACTAAGCCACCCAGGCACCTCTGCCTTATTGAAACTTATACTTCAAAGTAAATAAAGGTCTGAGTTTATTATAAAACCATAAGACATTTTATAAGGACACATTTCTTTGACAAATTCTAATTCCATGTACTGACTGATGTTTATAGGAAGGAAACTTACTATGGAAAGGTGTTAATTTTAAAATGGGATATAATGTGCAAAGAACCTCATATCATGTGCCATATTTGTTGGCAGTTGTAATGAAATTTCTTTTTCAATAAAACAAACTATAAAAGTTCACGTGACAAAATTATGGTTATTCATCTTACCACTAAGCTTAGTATTTTTCATCATGTCTAACAGAGAACTTCATGCTTTTGCACACTTAAGTTCTGACTGCTTAAGTTTCTTAACTCTGTTGATGCTTTTTCAATAAATCAGGATAAGTTACTGTTTGCAGAGATTTCAGAGCTTTGCTTAGGCTCCGCTCTGTGTAGACAGAGTCTGGCACCCAGAGACCCCTCTCCGTGTGGGGTATCTCACGGGACCCTAAGGCATGAAAGTCATGGCGATCAAACCAGATGGAGCCACGTGCTAGAGAGAGCACAAAGACTGCAGCATTTGCAGCTGCTGAGTGAAATCAGAGAGAAGAGTTTCAGGAGAGCAATTCTGTTTCTTTGGAGTGGTCAGTATCAGCTGGTGCCGGAACTGAGACCCAAAGGTACAGCAAGGCACTCTTCACATGGTGCAGTGACTGTGGAGTCAGGCCACCCACACCCCATGCTGGCCTGCTAGCTGGGATCCCGGTGAGTCACTGCGGACGGTGACCGATAGCCACGCCTTCCTTCAGAAGCCGTGAAGCATTGAGAGCGTGGCCTGGCACTTAGGGAGGGTTCCATAAACGTGCTGGTCCCTGCTGCATTTGCAGGTGAGATGTTGAGCAGTTGCACAGCGAGAACATCTGCATCTCCAGTCTCCTCTTGTTCTTAGTGGGATTTGCATTGATGCCCTACGCTGCCTTGGGGTTCGTGTTGGGAGAGAGTAGGGCGAGGAAAGCATCAGACCCTCTAGCGATGCGTCATTTTGCCTCTGATTAAATCAGAGTGCAGGTGAGGCTTGGCACGCACTGAGTCCTCTCCACCTGGAAAAGAGCATTTAGCCCCAAGGGTCCTCCTCGGTGGGAGACCTCAGGCTGTGGTTCTGCCTCAGTTCCTTGTGGTCCCTGTCCATCCAGGCAGAGTTCAAGGTGTGGAAATACAGCACACGCGGAGCAGCAGCAGGAGTGCTGGCAGGCGAGAGTGGGTGGCTTTTCTGGGGTTGGTTTGTTGGAACTTGTTATCAGTCCTTGAAAGGTGACCACTGCTGTGTGCATTTTCACCAGATTCTTCAGATGATCCCAGTTTACAGCGATCAGTTTCTGTTGCAACTGGACTGAACATGATGAAGAAGCAGAAAGTAAAAACCATTTTTCCGCACACCGCCGGCTCCAACCAGACCCTGCTCAGCTTCGCCCAGGGAGACATCCTCACGCTGCTTGTCCCAGAGGAGAAGGACGGCTGGCTTTACGGAGAGCACGACACCACCAAAGTGTAAGTCTCAGGACAGATGCTGTCCCCACGGCGGTCAGGGCTGCCCAGGGCTTCAGAGAGCTCTCATACCTCCTTTCAGTGGCAACTTGTCTTTGTGGTCACAGGAGCATTTTTACCAAAGTTAAGTTCATGGTTTAGTTATGCTTCTGGTTTACTTCATTGCAGTTACTCTGGCCCAGGCTATTTTCTATATGTGTTTGTGTGTCTGTGCATATATAGATGAATTTGATACTTGAACAGGTCATATGAAGTCACCTCTGAAAGTAGTTTAAATAATTCTTGTTTAAAAAAAAAAACAAAACTTCGGATTTCTCAAGGATAATCTGCACATCAGGTGGATTTTGTTAAGATTTAGCTCATAAATAGTTTAAATGCCAGCATCGTCATTTCAGCCATGAGTATGTGCATAGGCCTTACTATAAGCTGGTTAAATTGGTTTTCTGGGTAGCTTATTCAGCTATTAAATAAATGTGGAAAAAGGCCAAAAAAAGTAATCCAAATGAAACTAATGCTGTATATAAAATGCACATTGTGTGATGTGGTGAAAATGGACTGGTCTGCCCCTGAGCTATGTCTGAGCTGTTCTGTACCCTGCTTATCCTTCACTTGTCAGCTGCTGACCCCACAATCAGGCCTTTTTTTCCTACTTCCTCACCTGTAGGAGGGGCTGGTTCCCAGCATCCTACACAAAGTTGCTGGAGGAAGAAGATGCAGAGGAGGCCCTGAGCGTGCCCACACCAAGGTAGGACCTGACTGTGGCTCCTGTTTCCCAGTGACAAAAAACTCACCTTTGATCTCATGTTTCTGGGCATATCAGAATTCTATCTAGACTGTGTAGTAGCCCCACAGGGAGACCGCCAGTCGTGTAGGAGAGTACAAAAGGAGGACTGTTACCCCACACAGCTCTTCCCTTGGTGGTTTCTGCTGTGGGAACATGCTCCCAGACTCTGCTCCTCACCCTCCTGTCAGCCCTCTGGAACCACCCACTGCCTCCCCACCCCCCACCCCCCACCAACTCACTAAATCCAAGGTGAGCGTCATCGCCATTACTGCTTAGGAAGTGCCAAATTGCCTTACACTGATTAGCTTGTTTAATTCTTAAAACAACCTTATGAGGTAGGTCCCCACTTTAAAATTGAGGACACTGAGGCACAGAAAGGTGGAGCCAAGGCTGGAACCCAGGAAGGTCTTTTCCACGCCTAGCTCTGAATATTTGTATGTGTGTCAGCTGCTGTAGTTGGTTCCCCTGTGGGTCCTCAGAAGTGACACATCCAGGGCACCTGGGTGGCTCAGTTGGTTAAGCGTCTAGTTCTTGATTTCAGCTGAGGTCACGATCTCAGGGTTATGAGATCCAGTCCCAAGTCGGGCTCCCTGCAGGGCATGGCGTCTGCTTAGGGGTCTCTCTCTCTCTTTCTCACACTCTCTCTCCCCCTCCCCCTCCCCCCTTCCTGCCACAAGAAGGAAAGAAAGAAATGACACTTCCACACTGCACTTCTCATCTTTACCCTGAACTGCCCCGTCCTCAGTGTTTCCCATCTCAAAGAAACCCTCTAACCCAGCCAGCTGTCCCTGCAGACCTTTGAGCACCACACTGGATGCCCCCTCCGAGTCCTGCTGTGTGTCATCTGTGTGTCCTCATCCCTGGCAGAACAGCTCACCTGCCACCAGGCCACGGAGTGAAAACTGCATTTTGTATTTATGATGTTAAAATGCTGAGGGTTTTTTGGGGGGGCTTTTGTTTTGTTTTTCAAATCTGGAATGCTCAATGTTTTGCTAAGACTTTTGCTATAGTCTTCACTTTCTTACTGATCTTAAACTAATCAAGAGCCAGTTCTTAATTCAGTTTTTTCGAGCGTACATTTATAAACCAGTAAAAACTTCACGGAATTTTTCATGTAGCAAACTGTGTGCGCACACGCAGGTCTCGTCCTCCCCTGTCTCATGCCGTTTGATGGTTCATCTACTGTAGTTCTGGCCCTGGGATATCTAGGGTGTTTGAGATTCAGGTGGCAGGATCTTCTGTAACTTGTATTCTCTGCTCGTCGGTCGGTAGCCCGGCCCCGGTGAGAAGCATCAGCACCGTGAACCTGTCTGAGAAGAGCCGCGTCGTCATCCCCCCACCGGATTACCTCGAATGTTTGTCCTTGGGAGCGGCTGCAGATAAGAGAGCAGATGGTTCCACAAGTATCTCTACCTTTAAAGCACTGGTGTCCAAGCCAGAAGCCACATCTCCTGTGAGTGAAGCTGCGGGGTAACATGCCGTGTACCCCGACCGTGAACGGCGGTGGTGTCCCTGGGGGGGGGGGGCACTGTCCCCGTCTCTTCACTCCCACCCTCTCGCGGCCGCTCAGCTTCTGGACTTCAGTCCTGGTGTTTGTATTTTATCTGTAAATGTAGCTCCTCCGATGGTATCAGCTGTTCCCTCCGCGCCTTTGGTCCCAGCAGCAGTCTGTCAGTCTCCTCACCGCTTTTTCTGTATTTTCTTCAATTTTCATACCATTTCCTGAAGGAAGAGTTTAGGTTAAAAGTGGTAACTTTATCTTTGCTGTCTTCAGAAAGTGCTTACTTTGTACCAGGTACACTCTCTGTAACCCTAAATAACCCCGTAAGAAAGACCGTAGGGGCCGAGGGCTCCCAGAGTCCCTTCATTCCTGTGGCACCTGGTCTGCTGAGCACGGGTCCCTGGTGTTGGCTTTCAAGGTATAGAGATATACAGGACCCGTTTGGGGCTCTTTGGGAACTTACTGTCTAGTGGCGGGAAGCAGACGAGGAGAAATAACAGTTACCGGAGATGGAAGCTGGGCAGAGAATTTAAACGAGGTGAGAGGACAGCGGGGTTGGGGTGACAGCTGACAGGGATGGCACTGGTGTGCGTGCAGGCGCTTATGAAGGGGAGCAGCATTTTGTGGGGGGGTGGCGTGGAGCTGGACCGTGAGGGGAGACAGGCCTTGGTCGCTGGCATCCCAGGCAAGAGAGCGTTAGCTGGGCGACGTCCCAGAGGGCCTGCATGGCCCAGGGCAGCGCTCCCCGCGTTTCCCTGTTGATCCGGGCAGCCCACGACTGTGTCTGCACCCCTGAGGAGGGGACATTGGAACTGAGACCTGAATGGCGAGGAGTCCATCATGTAGGGGCCAAAGGGGGAGATTCCCTGACGCAAGGAGCAGAGGAGGGCACATGTTGGCCCGCTCCCAGATTCCGAGACGACGGAGAATTGAGAACCGGGGGTCCGTGTTCTCATTTTTTTCCCAGGATAGATTGTGCTGTCAGGAGGGGAAGGATGGAGAGGCCAGTGACCCGGAGGGTGAGAGCGCACACACGGTACCCGGGGCTGCACGGCGGCCGCCCCGGAGCCCGCCTCACCTGTGCTTTTGGCAGCTTCCTCCCAGAAATAACCCTGGGTTCTGTCGGCGGTCCGCAGGCAGTTTGTCGGTGCATTGGTACCGGCTACTCTTTTCTTTTATGGCCATTGTTTGGTCCTTTCTGTTGTGCAGGGAGAGGCATCTCCCTGCTTCTCATGGGATACGTGGCTCCACAGCTCTGCCCCATCGTCAGTACTACTGGAGGCCTTTGTTCAGCTGGGACCGGTGCATGAGTGCAGTCTCTGGAAACACACAGGGAATGGGAACTCGTAAAATATGCCTTGCAATTCGTTGTGAGCCTTCAGGTGTTTTGGAATATGCCTGCCTCATCATAAACTGCAGTGGTGCGTTCTGACCCGGGAAATGCAAGGTTTCTCTGTCTCACTCAAAAATGTCTTTGGCTCAGGGTGCCTGGGTGACTCAGTAAGTCAGGTGTCAACCTTCAGCTCAGGTCCTGATCCCGGGGTCCTGGGATCAAGCCTCATGTAGGGCTCTGCACTTTACAGAGAATCTGCTCCTCCCTCTTCCTCTCCCTCTGTGATCTCTCAACCTCTTTGGCTTCTCAGATAAGCACACTATATGATACATTGTTTGTTCCTTTATCGTTCCAAGTTATTCCAGATACTTAACAATTATTTTCAAAAGAATAACACACAGTGTTGAAAATGGAGCTTTTTCATTGTGTTATCATGGAAGAGAAATTGCTTGGATGGACAAAGATATCAAATGCTGTTTTATTAAATGTCCTAGAACATTTTAAAACGATATTCAGACTCTTTGGATCTTAAGACATTTTTAAAAGGCAAAAATTCCTTTTGCTGGGACGGGGGGAAAAAAATCCTTAAAACTGCATGTCTCACAGCTCAGGATCCAGGAATACAAGGTACTGCATTCTGGGGTGACCTGTCTATAGTGCCTTCTCCTGTTTTTGTTTGATTTCCAGCTTTTTTTTTTAGGAAAAAATTCAAACATAATAAAAAGTGGAAATAATAATCTAATGTTTCTCACCCCCAGCTTTCACAATTATCAATTCATTTACTAGCCATTTTTTTTTAAAGATTTATTTGAGAGAGCACATATGTGTGTGCATACAATCAGGGGAGGGGCAGAGGGAGAGGGAAGAGGATCCCCAGCAGACTCCAAGTTGAGCGTGGAGCCTGACGTGGGGCTTGATCCCACAACCCATGAGATCATGGTCTGAGCTGAAACCAAGAGCTGGATGCCGGACTGTGCCACCCAGGTGCTCCCCAAGTCTTTTTTCATCTTGCCCCTGGCCGCACCCAGATCAATTTGATGCTAATTCCATACTTTGTTAGTTCATGTCTAAACACCTTAAATATAATAATACCTTTTATTTTTACATGACCAAAATACCAATTATTGTATCTTTAGAAATTGGCAGTAATTCCTCGGTATCATCAATCAGTCACTTCAAATTTCTGATTATCTTATTAAAAATTGAACAGTATTGTTCGCGTCTGGATCTAGGCCAGCTCCATACATTGCAGTTGGTCACTGAGTCTCATGACGAGTGTTTTTTATCTACGGCCTCCCCTTCTCTTTTTCCTCCTAACTGATCTGGCAGAACCAGATTATTGGCCCTGGAGGGTGGCCCCAGGCTGGATTTCGCTAAATGCATCCACCTGGGGTCCTTAAGCACATTCCCCTTTCTCCTGTGTCCTCCCCCTGGATCGGAGTCAGTTGTTACTGTTTTGTTTCTTTGCCAGTTTTGTTGGTTTTGTTAGAGCATTTCATCGGCGGTGGTGACAAGTCCATCCAGAGGGACACACCTGTCAGAGGAGGGACGGAGGGAGGCCTCGGGCTCCTGGCAGACATCAGAGGGCATCTTGGAGGCAGGTATTTGAGCCAAGTTCTAAAGGTCTTCCTTTAGCTCTTGCTCTGACAAAACACAGAGCCTTCCAGATGTGTGTTTTGGGAACTGAGGTGGCTGAGTATGGTCCAGGGCCACAGCCAGAGAAGTGGTGGGGTGGATAGGCCAGGAGAGAAGCACACCGAGCCAGGAAGCGTGGGCTGCATGCTCTCCTTCCTCCGTCCTCCTGGGTGGTATCTGCAGGTGGTGGTGTCCTCGGGCTATGCCCTGGAGCCTCAAGATGGGGCGGGAGGCTGTGTGGTTGTCCAGGGAGAGTGCGCAGCGGGGTCATGATCCGTGGAGATGGGAAGGGGTGACACGTTAATTCAAGAGGTAAGGACCAACAGAGCCAGTGACCAGCTGGTGTAGCCTACTTGGGAGAAACCATTGTTCTCTCTTAACTCTGGAAGCAGTTCTGGTTTGTGCATGTTCATATATTTTAGAGCTGCTTTTTTTTAAATTTTGAGCTCCAGATTTTTGACATGCAAACTTTAAAAAAGGAAAACATTTTTGGGCAACCCTCTCAGGTCCCCACCCTCCTGGGAGCTTTGTACTATCTTTCGATAAACTTTCTTAAAAAGGCAGGGGGGAGGGGAAGGAAGGAAGGAAATTCTTATCTGCACTTTAGTTACACATGTAACTACTAGAAAAACATTTGTTTGGGGGTTTCTGAATAATGCAAAATAATCAGGGCCCTATAAGGATGATCATGAAGTTACTTTATGGTTTTTTAAAGTACCTACAATTTGAAAGACCCGTCCTCTCACTTTTGGGGAAAAAAAGTAGTTTTCTTCCATGAGTGGAAGAAATTTCATTATTTGTCTACTGTATTAAACATAGAAGGAAGTGGCATTATGGTGAAAATTTTTTCTAAAATTCTAATATGGGGGCGACTCAGTTGATTAAGTGTCTTCCTTCAGCTCAGGTCATTATCTCAAGGTCCTGGGTGGAGCCCCGTGTCAGGCTCCTTGCTTAGTGGGGGCAGGGGGAGTCTGCTTCCCCCTCTCCCTCTGTGCTCTCTCAAATAAATAAAATCCATATAAATAAAATTTTTCTAAGAATCTAAAAAAAATAGAATTCTAATATAGATAAATTGATAAATTATCCCACTCTTGAGACAGAAATAAGGATGCTCTCCAATTAACAACATTTATTGGTAACCGTGCACTAGTAAACAGATAATTTTTTTTTTTAATCTCAAATGTTGTCATTTGCTGGATAAACACATGCTGAAAAGAAGTTTCCTTTAAATCCACCTTGCAGTCACAGCTGCGGGTCTAAGTTAAAGAGCAAAGTCCGAGTTTGTAAAAATTAAAATATCTAATCATGACACCTTCTTTAAAATAGCTTATTTAAAAGTAACATTCTTCCTGCTTATAAAAATAACCCAGGGAATTTTTGTTTTGCTCCAAAGTATCTGTAATTTCACTTCCAGGATGAGCACAGGTAGCACCACATTATATCTCCTTTAAGAAAACTATAGGTAAATTTATTTTCAATGTTTTACCCTCCCTTCCCAGCTTCGCACCCGGGAGAATCAGAGCATGTGCTCCTATCAGAAAGCATCTGTGGGCGCCAGACGAGCCCCAGCACTGCCCGGCTGGTGTGTGATGCGATCGGGGCCGACCCAGCTTTCCAACTCCCAGGCTGGGAGGCCGGGGGAGACGGGGAGGCACAGACGGAGCAGCAGGCCCCAGAGGTCCTTTCCCCGACGACGGGTCCCCCAGCTCTAAGACCTCAGCTCTCTGCTCCTCTGTGCCCCGCCCCCATCTGAACACTTGCTAAGACAAATGCCACTGTCCTCTTGTGCTGTTCCTGAGACATCGAGAGGTTGCTTTTTTTGTCTTTGTGAGCTGGAGGATAATGGAAAACAGTTAATCAAGGTCACAAGATATACTGTTAATTGGCTTTTAAAAATCAGCAAAGGCCACAAGGTTCGAGGGCCTCCCTGAGCAAGGCACCCCCCGCCGTGGCTTCAGCGGCTCCCTCCCCCATCCCTCTTCAGGACAGTCACTGCTCCTTATCTGTAAGACCATAAAGAGGGTAATAACCCGAAAATAAGTACACAGTGCTTCACAGATGCACAGTGAGATTAAAAGACTGATTTATATTCCACTTCTATCACGAACATGTTTTGAAGCAGTATTTCAAGATCCTCTACAAACTGCAGAAAACCCCACAACTCTGTCACGGAGGGCAGCCCGTGTGCCTCGCTGCGGACCCCGTTCTGTCAGAGGGGCTGCTGCCTCACTAGCTAGTCAGATCCGGGGCTCCAACAACAAAACTGAAACACGCAGGCCCGCCCCAGGGAAAGATGGAAGAACTGGTTTGCTCCAAAGAAATGACCTCAGGAGCAGGGGAAGCTCCAGTCGTCAGAACAGGCCTCCCGGTCTCAGTAGCCTCTCGCAAGAGCAGCAGGAGGCACAGGGTCTAATCCTCCCGTATCAGGGCCTGGGCAAAGGCGATAAGTGGAGAATTTATGGCCAGACAGAAATATCCCAGATCTGGGCTGCCCAGGACAATAGCTGTTGAGCACTGGAAAAAGTGGATACGCAACTAAGGAGTTTGTGTTTGTATTTAATTTTAATGCGAATAGCCATATGGGTAGTGGGGCACACCCATATTGGACAGTCGGGTATAGGGCGTCCAGAACAGAACGGTGTTCCGTGTAAAAGCCGCAGCTAGGAATGTGCTGGTTGGGAAGCATGGAGCGTGACTGCGGCCTGCCTGGTAGCCCCTGAGGGCTGGGCACACGGTCCTAGAATTTTGTATCTCAAAAGTCCTTCCGCCAAAGAGCTGATAATTTATTTTTCCTAAACTAAGATGTGTAAGCCAGCTAATGATGGTAGGGAAAGGTATGCTCTATGTCAGCCAAATGCTGGGATCCACGGCAGCTGGCAAAGCATCTTCATGCTTTCATACGTGTTTTTTGATGTACAGCCGTTCGTTAATGCCAGTTTCATGTAGGGTTTTGTTGAAGCACCAGGATCCTTCGGCTTAAGGACACCGAACACCCGGGCCTGGGAGCTGTCTGCTGTAGAGGAGGGGGTGCTCCTGCACCCACCACCCCACAGTTCTGTGGCGGCCCCAGCATGTTCTGACATCCCCACTTCTCCCTGGGGGCTGGGGGGGGAGGTCCCCAGGACCGAACTGTCACCGCAGCAGAGTTGTTGCACATGGAGAACCGGGCTCAGAAACGCTCCTGGGAAACTCAGCCCCTCTCCACACACACTTGCTTCTCAGAGCGATCGCCGCCTGAGCGAGGGGCCCGGGGCGCGGCTTTGTCTGCACCTACTCTCCAGGGTGGGCACCTTGGTTTCAAAAGAGCCCTTGCCCCAGGGCGGTTGGCTCTTCCCTGTCTGGCCTTCAGTGTCCCCATTTGAGGAATAAGGGGTTGAACTAGTTCGGAGATGATTCAAGAGGTCCGTGCCGCCCGCAGCTGAGAACCAGCTGTCCGGGCGGCTGGCGGTGCCGTAAGAGCCGAGCTCCAGCAGCTTCAGCAGGAAGGGCACCGCCGGTTCCATGGGAGCGGCAGCCCAGGGAGCGTCGCTGCGGAGGCCGCCTCAGGGCCCTCTCATCACTGATCTTGGCTTCGGGTATGTGGGCTCCGCACTCAGCATTCTTGCTGGGCCACAGAGGTCCCTGTCTCACCTAAGTTCTACCTGTGGCCAGAAAATGGGCTACATTGCTGGGTGGTCTCAGCTGACTGGACCACCCAGAAGCTGGGACCAAGGAGTCCCCTTGAAGGCACATGGGCACGCGGGAGACACCCGAGCAGAAATCTGGATAGTGGGAGAGGGAGGGGGAGCGGACAGCCTGTGACAGTGCCCGCTCAAGGTGGACTCAGCTTTTAGGTTTTCTGGGGCAAAGAATCACAAGATGTGTCCCCTTTCTGCCTTTTCCTACTCGGCCATCAGCAGCTGGCTGTAGGCTGTTGCTGGTCAGGCCTAAGGCCTTCACTGCCCTTACTGTCTTATGGGTATCCTGGTCCATGCTGATGACATGCCTCGCCCGTGTTGGGTCCTGGTCTCGTCACTCGATAGCCCCGTCTTGTTGAGGCGCTGGTTGCCTAGCGGGGACGCCCGGCAGTGCCTGCGAGCCGAGGGGTCTGGCTTGCTGTGAGCTGTGTAGTGCGGACTCCCAGCAGGGCCCGCGGGGGTGTGACTTCTTCTGCTTGTTGCCTGCGTGACCTTGGGGGACTCAGCTCTGCAGACACGGGCTCGCACGTGCTGTGTGCCCGGAGCTGCGCGTGTAGAGAAGGTGGCTCCCGGCCTGCAGAGCCCCGTCAGCCTGTGCGGAGAGGCCGAGGGCCCACAGCCGCCCTGTTGGGACGGGCCCAGTCCAGGGACCCAGGACAGAGGAAAAGACAGGATCGGGGAGTACATAGACCAGGGACCCCAAGCCCCACAACACGGCCCAGGGGAGGCAGCAGAGGGACAGGCTTGGTTGGAACGTTTGGAGGCAGCACAAGGGATGGGGCTGTGTGGTCAGGTTTGAGGTGGGAAGATCCTGATCCTGATCCAAGCGGTGTCCGTGCCACGTGGCCTGGAGGCACACTTCACTGGCAGAAAAGGGAGCGGGAGGAGGGGCAGGTTTGGGGACAGCAGTCAGCTGTGACCACAGCAGTGGGTTAAGGGAGAAATCTTTCTGAAAATGTCTGGGTGTTTTTTTTTTTTTTTTAAGTAAACACTGAAGAATACCATATATGGAAGATGTGTGACTTTTCACAAAACAGCATGTAACCAGCACCAGATCAAGATGTTACCTGCCAGCTGCCTCCCCTGACACACACACACCGTCCCCTCCCCCAGTCCAGACTGGCCCATCTGGTGTGGTCCTCCCCGAACCCCCCCGTGCAGCGTGCCCTCGCGGCGCTCCGTTGTCGTAAGGCGTTCATGGGAGGAAAGGCAGTCGTCCCTTCTGCTGACAGATGTTTAGGTGGTTCTGAAGGGACCGCTCCGAGTGTCCTGGCTGGGGCTGGGGGTGGGTCCCGGCCCGTGTGCACGCGTGCTGCTGGGACCAGGGCGCGGGGATCACAGCGGTCCCGGGTTTGCCCCAGCACTGAATGGCTCCAGGCTGTCCTGAGTGCCTCTCGTTCTCCCTCAAGTAGCTGCTGCTTCTTGCACTTGATTTTTATGACGCCTCTCTGCCGCCGTGTGTGTTTCTCTCAAATGTCTAGGCCAAGTACTCAGGCGGCAGAGCTCGTGAAAATGTAGCCAACCTCACTGTACCGTTGAGTTGGGCCCGTCGCGGCACAGCAGGCCTTCCTGCTGTCAGTCTTCCCCCGGAGGGCTGCTTGTGGGTCCTCAGGGAGAGCTATGTGTCTGGTTTCCAGTTCAGGGGGCAGAGCTTTCCTCGGACTTGCAGGTGCACCTGGCAGGGAGACTGTGCCGCCCCCAAGGAAAGGGAGGAAGAAGGTGGTTTCCAATGAGACTGTCAGGGAGCAGGAGGGCTGTATGTCTCTGGGGCCAAGCACATGCCCCCTAGAGGCCACACCAGGGGAGTCTGGCGGGGCAGAAAGTGTGCTTTCCTGGCTGGGAGGCTGCAGGCGGCCTCTTCCCAGTGGGATCTAGAGCCTCCCCTGCAGGGGGCTTTCTGCCCAAGGCCCTACACCGCTGCCGGTGTCTGTGCACGTGCAGCGCTGCAGGGCAGGCATCCTGGTGCTTTTTAAATAAACTATAAATTAGCCTGTAACCATCCTAAAGTATGAGCACTTCCCCTCTAATGACTTACTCTGACACCTGCTGGGGAAGGAAGAAACCACTTTGCAGCCATTTAAAGCCCTATTAGGACGTGCTGAGCGGGGCAGCTGCTTTGTGCGTCAGTGAAACGTGGACAGGGCTTCAGGGTGCCTCCTAATGCAGGGGCTCCCCGCTGGCATGACCCTGCTGGCCGCAGGGCTCAGAGTCACACTCTGAGGTCCTCGGAGGCACAGAGACAGCAGGCGCGGGTTGGAAGTGGCCCAGGTACCCACAGCCCCTACTCTACTTCGGGAGTCTGTATGGCCAGCACCCAAGAGGAGCATCCAGAAAGAGCACTGGCCTGGGCTTCTGCCACCGAGTATGGCCTTTGACCCCCAGGCTGCAGCAGGAGGTGGGAGGAGCTTTCAGGTCGACCCAGAGACCACAGGAGTCCCCGGAGCTTTCAGGCCTGTCAGGTCTGGCCCAGGGACCTGCTGCTCGGACGGTGTTACACTGCCCTCTCCTGGGCGCCATCTGGAGAATTAGCCCCACAAGCTCGGGCCAGTGATTTCTTGGAACAGCCAGAGCAGATTTAAAGCAAACGTGTCAAGCCCGCAAGCTAACAGAGTGAAAGACAGAAGGTCCATACACACCCCTGGTCCCAGCCACACTGGGAGACCCCTAAACTCTGGCAGTTTCTGAAGGCAAAAACAGTGTTGCCATCATTCCATTTCCTCTCTGCCTTCTGGAACTTTCTACCAGATCTCTGGCTGCCTGTTGGCATCAGTCTGGGCACCAAAACCCAGCAAGGTCTTATTTTTACTGTCTTTTCACGGCATCATTCAGGATGAGTCTCCAAAAAACCCAACCGTGGTCACTACAGTCATGCGGCCGGAGTGCCACTGGTGAGGGGCCACATGTCCTGGCCCGAGTCTGAGTTCTTCCAGAGCTTGTGAGGGTCCCTCCTTGTCTTAGGTCTTCGGTTCCTGCCCTTATTCTTTACATGACTTTAGACACGGAGATGGTCTCAGATGGACAGAGACTGCAGGGCACTTTGTGGAACAGGCATCAGCCAGCTATAGAGCCCCTTATGCTTGAGATGGCTTTACCTTCAGGTCTTGTGAAAAATGCCCCAGTTTCATGAGCCTTCCGTAAACTTCTGTCTTTATCTTCACAGAACGATGCGAATGGGACAGCAAAGCCGCCTTTCCTCAGGTACGTTGAACTAAGTCCATGGAGGCCTTCAGTGAGCAGCCCAGGAGGCACGACCCTGAGGCGCCTTGGGCCTGGGCCGGGGGGTCTAAGAGGGATGCGGCCACCTTCTGCTCATCAGTCTGGGAAGGAGAGCCTGGGAGCTCTGCCGTCTTTGCCTGGGACCCGAGGGGGGACAGTGGGGAGGAAGCCTGGTCACGGGTGCGCTGGGCAGCTTAATCCAGACCCTGTCCTGGTGGCACTCCCACCCCAGCACCTACAGCTCTGGAGAGCAGAACGGGTGGGTGGCAAGAGAGAAACGCTCGTGTTCACAAAACGTCCAGAATTTTATACAGAAGCCACAGAATTTCAGGAGGAGGACAGTAGTTCATAGCTCTTTTAAAATGAAATTTCCATCTCGTAGTATTTCTGCAGCCGTGTTTTTCCTCCCCTTGCAGCGGAGAAAACCCCTTTGCCACTGTGAAACTCCGACCGACGGTGACAAACGACCGCTCCGCGCCCATCATCCGATGAAGGCGGGCTCCAAACGCCCGTTCCTCCGACGTGAAGTTCCCGCTTGGAGAATGACACCGGTCGGAGAATGACACCGGTCGGGAGAATGACACCGGTCCGATGCGCGCTGTAACTGTTGTAAAGCTTCGCCACAGGGTGCCTGATTTTAACTGTATTCTACTTGAGCAAATCAACGCGTTCTCTCAGTTTAACATAGTTGGGTTGATACATTTGTCTTTAAGAAGATAAAGAAGTAATAGTTTAGTGATCAACTCAATCATTTAAAATACCTATTCTGTTCATCCAAAGGCAGCAAATTTGGTTCCAATCCTTACTGTATCATTTTTTAAATATTCTGATTTTTTTTAAATAGCCAGAGTAAGGGATAGTCTGTGCTTTCATGACTGGCTTTCTGCATCCGAATGCAAAGGAGACCACAGTTTTATTTTATAAAGCATGTGCTCTTACCTAGCATTATGACGTTTATCTAAAAGAAATGTGTAAATTTGCATCTTAGCATGCAAATCATAACTGTAAGCAATATAAATTATGAGATTATATAAAAAGCTTTTAACTTAAAAAATTTAAATTGTTTAATCAAATGTAGAGCTACGTAGATGGAGGAATCCCCAAGCTGCCCTCGATTTAGACGTAGCTGTAGAGCACACAGATGTCTCGCCTGCTCCTGTCACAGCCATGGCGTTTAGTGCTCCTGCACCTCCGGAGCTACTGGGCTCGGCAGGTCGGAGTTACGGACTGGACTGACCAGTGACCACACACCAGGCCCTGCTGCACTTGGGCCTGACCCACGTGCAGGCGAGGGCCTGCTGTGAGCAAGTGTCCCCGCGGCGCCAGCTGCCCGAAGTTGCCTCCGTCGCTAGTGAACTCGGAAACATCCTGGGGTCCCAGTTTCTCCATTTCTGAATCGTTCTGACCCCTGCCCCTCCGAAGAGCACACGGGAAGCCCGAAGCCCGAGTGCCGCTGGCTGCGAGGAGGTCGTCTGCTTCCCGTCTGAGACCTGCCACTGTGCCCTCTGACTGGGGAAGTCGCGCCCGTGGCCACCTTCACCTCTGGCTGCCAGAGACCGGCACCGGTTCGGAGGAGGGCGCAGCGCGCCGTGCCGCCAGCCCCTGCCCTGTGCTGGCGCCGGGAGGGCCTCGTTTATCACAGCAACTTGGCTCTCGCCATAAATCCAACCGTTTTCTATAAGCTTCAAAGTGGTCACAGTCAAATGCAGGTAAACCAGTGGAAGCGTGTGACAGTTCACGTTCTTGGTCCTGGCCTGCCTGCCCGGTGAACCCGGCCACCCCACCCAGGGCCGAGTTCTGTGGGCAAACGCCCGTCCTGAGCGAAGACGCGCCAGCCGGTCCAGTAAAGACAAGACAGAACGACATCTTCTCCCACCATCTGAGTAAGAGGGAGGGTTCATGGAAACGCAGCGTTCTCTGGTGGGGGCGAGGCCGCCCCGACCTCCAGGGCTCTGCGCTTCGGGATCGTCCGGCTGTGTTACGGAGATTCTCTGGCGCCTGCGTCTCAGCCCTCACAGAATGGGGGGGGGGGGGGGTGCGGGGGTGCGGGGCACTCACCTGCCTCACCGAGGAGGGGGGCTTCTTAGGTCCTGGCACAGAGGTGCGCGCTCTATAAATGTCAAGGTATTATGTTTTATTGTATTAATAAAATTTGGAAAGCACACTCATGAGCTGTCTTCAGAGGACTAGATCAACATCTGCCAGGAGTTGGACAACGCTGAAGCCAGGCGACAGATATGTTATTCTAGTCTGTTTGGCTACGGGAAATTTCAAACATGTACACAAGTTTGTTTATACAGTAGCGGTGTGTGCACACTGAAAAAGCAGAACCAGGTAAACAATGGTATGAATTTCATTTATTTAAAACAGTATTTCTCACCTTCCTCAAATTGAAGACTGCAAAAAATAAAAGCAGTGCTTGAGCTGTCATTCACCCCGGAGCAGTGCTGCTGTGTCCCCACGCTGTGACCCCTGCGCCCCCGAAACCGCAGCTCACGCCATCTATCTCACCTCGCTTTACAAAACAGTCCTGAAAGCTTAATCAAATAAAGCTACTGTACATGACATTTACATTAGAAAAAGACAGCTGGATATAGGAAAGCCAGGTGTGGTGTTCCCTTTAAGTGAAGTTTGCTCCACAGTTAGGGCATCTTCGCTTCCTCAAGGCAAAACAGCAGATGAACCCAAATGGGAATAAGATGATGGCCAAGAAGATGCCCAGGAAGGTGAAGGAGTCCTCCAGAACCCCGACTCTGTGGAGAGAGGAGAGGGGCACTCACGTCAGGGCGCTGGGCAGAGCCACACCTAGGGAGGCCCTTCTGTCCTCGGCCCCCCACACAAGAGGGGACAGAGACCGTGAGCACGTGTGGCCCCAGTGCCTCAGTGACCGTGTCCCCAGCCGTCTTTGCCCCCAGCAACTAACCCACCCAGCTGTCACGCGCGCAGGTCACGCAGGAGGCGGCCCGCGACTGCTCCCCACCGCTACTCCAGAATCCACTGAAGGGAGGGGGGAGTTACTGGAAGGAATCCTCACATCTTGACAAGAAAATTCACTTTCCTTGTTACCTACCATGGTATCTCCTCCGTTACAAAAGGGAACAAGAAGCAAATGCTAGTTTCTGTAAAAATCCTAGATCAAGAAGTTAGACCAAGAAAACGGAATCATTTTAGGGTATTTTCCCCCACTGTTGAAAAATTTCATTCTTCCATCCTCTAGAGGGAAATTCGAAAAACTGGTATTAGAATTCTGTTTGGGGGAAAGGTACCATAGATTTTAGTGAAGGATTAAAATCAGCCATATTTACAAGGTCTCTAAGAAGACCACTTATCTTGAGAAATTTAATCTCCCATTTCTTCTTCACAAAGTCAAGTTTACCTTCAGTGTGCACCACACACATGCCCAGGGGCTGTCACCCCAACCCTGTGCTAGGACTGTAGGTTCAGTGACCTGAAGTCACCGCTCCCATTCCAGGGTTACTTTCAGAGGCCCCAAAGGTGGGAAGTAGGAGCCATATGCTCAGCTCTGTGACTGCTTCTTACTTCTAGAAAGTTCTGGACAGCTGAAATTAAAATAACAGCCAGCTCAGCCCTAATGAACAATGCCTCACATTCCAGAGAACCAAGTTCCTCCCTAGGCAGCCAGAGACCCCTCCAGTCTCATCCACCACTCTGTGAGCAAAGAGCCCTTGTGAACAAGGCACTTCACCAGAATTCACCAGAACAAACATGCCAAATCCCCCAGGGCTGACAGGAGGTAGACCAGTAAGCAGACAGACTTGACCCCCCCACCCCACTCCCTGCTGCCCTCCCGGAGCCCCCTGCCTGCACGGGGCGGAAGCCTCTCCCTCGGCCCACACCTCCGCTCCTTTGTCTTCAAATGCTGCTGAGGACCTCCTGTGCCCACAAGGCTTTGGGAGCGGCTGCTCCTCCTTTTGCCACCTTGTGCGCAGAGAGAGAAGGTTCAGCTTAACAGAAGGTCAAGTGTCAAGGTGAAACGCCACCAGACGGCTTCCTCCACTCCAAATGCCAAACCTGCCCCCGCCCCTTCGGAGCAGTTTCCTGCCCACAGCAGTGGCGACCCCGCTGGGCCAGGGCTCCAGCCCGCGCCCCCTGCCCTGCCGAGCAGGCGCCAGGCCAAGAGTCACGAGAAACAAACTAGACTGAGGAAGCCTGGTTGGCAGCATCTTAAGACAAAGACACTCGATGCCCACTTCCTGTCCTACCCACTCAGGAAGGAGCTGCCTAGAACGTCTGCAAGGGACAGGACCCTGTAGCACCGCTAACCAATGGGCTCGTCCTGAAACCCCAGTTTCCCCAGTAAGCTCTGCAGAAAAGAAAAGGTTTTTTTAGTTAATTTGAGGAAACTCCCTACCCCCCGCCCATCCTGGAGTCACAGTGCAGGAGTCCGAGAAACCCCGAGGTAAAGACCCTGTCGCACTGCCCCAGCGGGCGCTTCCCACGCTGGCCTGTGTGTGGACGGTCGGGCCGCAGGCAAGGCTGGGCAGAGGGGGAGCTGATCAAGCCTGAGTTTCCGTCCGCAGAGTTGTCTGCTCTGGTCTATGCTGCTACACAAGTCTTGCAACTGGAGTCCTCCAAGGACTGCCAAGGTCGCCAGGTCCCCACACTGTTCTTCTGCCCCTGGTGGCTGTCCCTGTCCCTGGGAGCCAGACTCAACGGTGCAGACCCCACTTCACACCTGCCCCACCTGAAAAAACGCCAGCGGCCTTGCTGCCCGGGACTGAGGCTTCAGGGAGGTCCTGGGCCACACACGGGGACAGGAACGCACCTGCTCTGTCCACCGTCCTCGCCAACAGCTCCTGCAACTGTGGAAGCTAATCAAGCCACTTTCCCAGCAGCTGGAGGTGGCCTGGGACCGCACCCACCCCTAGCTTTGGTACCACCCAGGACCCCCGTCCGCCTCTCTCTCGGCCTCTTAAGTTCCACCCGCAGCCGAAATCCCAAGAATCCCACCAGCTCACGCCAGTTAGGATGCCCAAGGAGAAAGCGGAGGGCAGCAATGAACCAGGCCTCACAGCTGGGTCGCAAGCACCAACTGAGAACCTTCCAGAGCAGCCTGCACTCTGTAGGAGTGTGGAAGAGGCCTTGCCCTCCAGGGGCGAGTGAGGCCCAAGGACAGGGACTACCTGGCCGAGCACCTACCGAGGCTGGACAACTCCACATCAGCCCACTTGAGAATCGAAGTTGTTAGCAAAACCTAGAACCCAGCGCGACCGCTCGAAGCTCCAAATGCCTGGGAGGAGGCCAGGCCCAAGGCGTGTCCTGCTGTCCTCCAACCCTCCGCACCCAGAGCCGTCTCCCCGCAGTGGAGGGGCGGCGCGGGCAGGAGCTATGGGCGCGGCCTAGCGCGCCTCCCTACACGGGGCACCCGTCGGGGCGCAGGCGGCTGTCGGGCCACTTATCCCCCGCATCTCCGAGACCCGGCTCTCCGCGGCCCGCAATGGAGGAAACGCAGGGGGCAGGGGCACCCCCAGGCCCTCTCTGCCCGTGAGGCCAGGGACCGGCCCTGCCCGAGCACTACGCTTCCCAGCAGCAGAGCAGTGGCTAACGTGGGCCAACGAGGGCCCCCGCTCCTCTGTCCTCCCTGAGGAGCACTGTCAGACGCAGACGGGGGCGCCCTCCCCCGGCCCACCTGCCCGGGCCAGAGCCCTAGGCTCACCCCGTCCGCCTTCCCCACACTCTAAACACGGCCTGGCCACAGGTCTCTGGGAAGAGCAAGGGCCTTTCCCTTCAGGGACGAGGGGCTGTCCCCTCCAGCAAGTCCGCGACCAAACCACCTTCCACGGGGTAACGACCCGAACCCGACACACTTTCCAGCCAGCGGAAGCCTCCAAGCATGGGGTCAGCCCTCAGGTACCACACTTGCCACCCAGGAGTCCACACACCTCTTCCACACAATAGAAAACTCTGGAAGAACTTGACTATAGCTTTGTAGCGAACACGCCTGGCAGCCACCTGTGACCTGAACTACCTCAAGGCCATTTACGGTCATAATTCATCCTCTTCATGTGAATATTCACGTCTTGTTGCAAAAATAATGTTCTCACCATGGGTACTGCCCCCAACCTCAATAACCATGCTGGCGTACTTAAAGTTTTTAAAGATCCAGAATCTTCTGAGTAGAGAAACACAATCTGATCTCTGGGCCACTTTTGATGGAGCAAGACTTCTGGTGGCAGAACAAACCTGTCCCCAGTGCCTGTCCCCATGGGCACCCCAGAAGGGAAGGGATGTCCCAGGACAACCCTGACCCAGACTGCCTCCTGCAAACGGGGTCACACACTCTTCCTCTCCGACCACCCCCACTCCTGCCCCGAAAAGCCCGGGTCAGTTCAGAACGAGCTTCACCTCTCCACTGGCTCGGAACCCAAACCGACTGAGCAAGCCGCCCCCGCCGAGGCTGGAGGCCCGCCCCGCTCTTGAGCAACAGACTGGGGTGGGGGGGGCGGTCAGGGAAGGATGTGGAAGCTGGAGAAACTGGGAACTGACAAATTCTGAAAACGCTTCTTTAAACTCCCAACTCCGACCCTACCAAGAAAGCGGCGGCCACTTGCCGTCTGACCGGGGCGGGCCTGGGCAAGGTTCTCCGCGAGCAGAGGACGGGGCTCCCGCCTCCCGAGGGACAGCAGACCGGCCCAGAGAGGCCCAGAGAGGTCGAGGGGACTGAGCGCCGAGCGGCCCCGGGACCGGCCATCGGCCACCAGCAGACCCCGCAGTCCCCAGGCCGCCTCCGTATTCCTCACGGCAACCGCACCCCAGAGCCCCGGGGCCTTCAGGGCCACAAGTCCAGCAGCCCCCGCTCGGCCTGGCTGCTCAGGACACAGGCCCGATGCACCCCAGGAGCAAGCCCAGACCGGCCCTCCCGGGAAGCCCAAGTCTCCTCAGGGAAGAGAAAGCAGAGACTTCGTCCCAGCGGCCTTCAGCCCGGAGCAGAGGTTCGGGGACCAGATGCCCAAAGCACACAGCCCACCGCGGACCTCACCCCGCCTGGAGGCGCCCTGTCTGTCCTCTGCTGTCCCAACAGCCTCCACTACTTACAGGCCTCCCGGAGCAGAAGCGCCCAGGGCGGGTGCCCGGGGGAGGGCGGCCCGCAGGAGGTGCTGCGGAGCACCCCAGCCCAGGCCTGCACCCACAGAGGCCCCGGCACTCGCGAGCTGCGCACCCTGGCCAGCGCCAGCCAGGGCACGAGTCCCAGGCGGAGCACTGCTGCCCTGTCAGGCTGGGGAGAACCCACAAGCCGGAGGCCGTGGGCAGGGCCCATCCTAGCAGCCTGTTTTCCAGGCAGCCCAGGCCCAGCCCACTCCTCAGGGCAAGGCCAAGGCCAGAACTAGATGCCCCACGAGCTGGGGCCCCCCCAGCCCCCGCCTGCGGCCCACTATCAGACACCCCAGGTTCTGTCACAGACACCTTCCTCTCAGGACCCCTCCACACACCCCACCCTGTCCCCCCATGCCCTGGATGTACCCTCAGCCTGCCTCTGCCCCCCACCAGGGCTCTTCCAGGGTCGCCAGCCCCCTCCCCCGCTGACACCTGGGACCTGACCGCTCGGGCTTCTGGGTAAGCATCCGACCCTGACAGCTGTTCCTTGAGCCTCTCTTGGCTTCCAAGGCCCCACTCATTTCTGGATCTCCTCACACCCCTCCAGTTACCCCCAAAACTAAATGCCCAGAGACACCCGGCCGGCTCGGTGCCTGCTGCTTTACACACGCTCTGGCCTTTGACCCATGCTGCCCACTGAGCCCTCCCGACAGGCTGCCCCGCACAGCCCAGGGTGAACCCAGCTAGACCTGGGCTCCCAGACTCCGGGGGTGCCACCTCCTCTCCTCCTGCATCGAGGGACAGCCCAGGCCCCCCAGGGGAGGATCGGCTGCAGAGAGGCCGGGGCCCGGCCAAAGCCCTGGCTGGGCAAGACGGCGCGAGTCCGGACAGACGGGGGTGAAACGAGACGCGCGCGCCCCCGCCGGGCTCCAAGGCAAAGCGTTCTCGGAGCCCACTAAAAAGGGAAGATGGGGTCAAGCTGCTTAAGATGATGGCCAAGCTGACAAGTGACACAGGCCTCTTATGCCAAGCCTCACTCAGAAGGAATCACAGACGTGTGACTTGGGCAAATCCCTGCCAAGCTACCAGGGAGGGAAGGGGACACAGCCTGGCAGCTTGGATGGAAAGGGAGACAGCGCGGTCACATGACAAGGGGCCTGTCTCCCAAGCCCAGATGCCAGACAGTGGCCTCACTGGGCTGTGCCCCAGGGGACACCTCTCCACTCTCCCCATAGGGGAGCCACCCCAGGGCCATGGACCCACTCCCCAACCTGGCCTCCCCCCGCTTCCCACTGCCCATCTCCCAGGCCCCCCGCCCGCTGCCGAGGAAGCTGGCCCCACACCCCACCACTGCAAAGGCAGAGAAAGGCCTCCCGGAGCCAAGGGGCCACCCGCTCTCCAGCAGCAGAGGGCACGGCGGGCAGCAGGCGGGAACACTCGAGCCGAAGCACCCAAGTGCTGGGGGGCGGGGCCTTACTGACAGTCCACAGACTGGAGGGACGCCGGGGACAGGCCAAGAGGGAATCAGAGCCTTTGGCCCCAACTCAGTCCCCAAACTTGCTCTCAGAACTCCTCCTCCCTCCTTCCCCCCAGAGACAGACAGGATAGTGATCCCGACGCGAAAAAACCCACCCCCACTGCGGGTGCCGCACACCTCAGCCTTCAGGAAGCTGACCTTGATCCAGATTCTGCAGGACTAGGGCTCTGGGACCCCAGTCAGCAGAAGCCACAGGCCTCTGACTCTGGGGAACGGGAAGTAGCTGGGGAAAGCGCTCCCCACTCGGCAGCAGCCTCAGGGGCCTTACGGCTACTCTCACCCCAGACGCTTGGGCCAGGAAGGGCTTCACAGAGCACCCCAAGACACCCCCACTTCCCGGGCGGGAAAACAGAGCCGAGATCCGAATGCAGCGCCTGCAACAGGCTGGGCACCGGCTGGGATGTGCACTCAGCCACGGCATAGAGACACTGAGATCCCAGCCAGACCGCTCTGGCCCAGACACCTTTCTGAGCCTCCTCCTAAACTGGGGAGTTCACTCCAAGATTCTCCCGCCCAAAAATAGGCCCTTGGAATCCTCCAGCTGGCCCGACTAGGGACTCTCACCACAGGACTGTGTACACAGCCAGGGCTCTGAGCACCCAACACCAGCCTCAAAGCCAAAGACAGGGAGTTTCCCATCACCCCCTTCTGCACACAGGCCCCCCTGAGTCCCAGTGGCTCGCTTCACAGGCGACCCGGCCCCAAGCCCTGCCCGGCCCAGCAGCATTCCTCCAGCTCTCGGGCCACGTCCATTCTTGCCACCCTCGTGCCTTCAAATCCCAACAGCTGTGATGCCCCCAGGTGCCGACAGAGAATGGTGCCCACGAGGGTGCAAGTCATTTGTCTTTCCCCCAACCCCCTTCACGGTCCCCCAAAGCCGTATCAAAAGACACACCTGTCCTGAGTTTACAGACGAGGTCCCTGCCCCACAGGCCCCTGCTACTGGGCCCCCGGTTGGCTCTGGAGTCCAGCCCCCGACCCCCCATCTCTGTGCGGCCCTCCTTCTCCCACACAGTGACCCCTGTGACTCTGAAACCTTTAACTTCCCCCTTGACTCCACTCTGGGCCTTCCAGATACACCTTTGACGTTAAGTCTAAATGGAAACCAGCATTTCTCAATTTCACCTCGGAGACTTCAACTTCCTTCTGCCAGACAAGCTGAAGACCTGCACTCTTGCATCAGGCAAGCAAGGACCAAGTCTCAGCTGAATCTGAACCCTCACGACCCACACAGAACAAGCACGTAGCTAGCTGCAGTTCTCACACCACAAGGACAATTGTGAGACCCTGGAGGCTTTGGTTTGAGAATACGAAAAAGAGCTCCTGCCCCACACAAAGAACCATGGTGTTTCCATCATCCTCCCGCTAACGGCCCGGCCTGGGTGTTGCTCCCCTGGCCTCCTGGACCTCCGGATCCCTGGACTCTCTGGCCATGTGAGTCAGGGCTCTCCTGCCAGGGCACTTCTAGCTGCCCTGCCCAGGAAAAGGAAACCTCCCCACCACCTTCAAGAATCAATTTTAGTGTATGTGCTGCCCAAGCAAGCACCACCTTCAAATATCAAATGCTGGTCCCAGAACCAGGAACACCAGGTGTTAACATTTCTGCATCCCACTCAATTGGGACTCACGGACCCCAAAACCACTCAACTCTGCAGGAAAGAAAACCCCTCCCTGATGACCCATGAAACAACGTTGACACCTAAGGACAAATGAACCCACTCTCTCCCACACCGCAGGTCAGCAGCTTGTCCCAAGACTGACCCACCTCCCAGCGAGTCTGCCTTCCTGAAGCTCTGGGGGCCAGCCCCCCCACCCCGGCCTGTGACATACCTGCAGACTGGGCAGCCTCCAACGACCACGATGGAATTGGCAGGGTACCTGGTGACATTTCGACTGTGGATGTTGTAGACCCTGGGGTGGTGGGTGGGTATCCCTGTGGGCAGGAAGGCACATGAGAACGGGGCAGGGAGGAAAACTGCTTAGTCTGAGGGCTACTTCTCCTGCCGTCCCCCCGCCCCGCACCCAAACTTATCCTTTCCAAAATCCAGACAACGGCCCGCCTCCACTAAGTGCCCGCTATGGGCTTTACCCGGGGCTAATTTACAGACGGCACCTGGTTAACGAAGTTAATAGGAAACAAGGCCACGGCGCATCGCGGGTTGGGCAGGCCCAGGGCTCGCGACCCCCAGGCCGGCAGAGGGCCCGAGAGCGGGCTCCCGGTGCGGGAGACTCACTCGCCCCACCTCCCCGTCGTCCCCACGAGCTCGGCGTTCGCGGCCCCTCTGCAGCGCCCGCATGGGCAACCCCCCCCTCCCGGGCACGGCCGGGCCGCGCCCCCCGCCGCAGCGGCGTCCGGAGAAAAGTTGGTTTCGGGGTTAAAGGTCGCCACAGGTCCGGGCCCAAAGTTTGGTCCTAGGGCTGTGGACCCGGCGCCCAGCCCCGACCCCGGCCCTCCCCGACCCTCCCCGCCGGCCGCCGGGCGCACCTGTGACGAGGTAGGGGTAGGGCGGCGGCGGGGGCGCGGCGGGGATGGCGCCGTAGCCGTGCGGGCCGCACGCGAAGTCGCCCTGGCCGGCCTCCAGGTTGTAGGCGGGCGGCCGCTCCTGCAGCAGGGGCTTGTGGTCCATGGCGGGCGGCGCCCACCGCGCCCGGCCCGGCTCCCGCCCGGACTCTCGCAAAGACTCCCGCTCCCGCGCTGGCTCGGACTCGCGCGGACGCCCGGACCCAGCGGCGGGACCCGCTCCTCCCGGGCGGCGGCAGCGGCTGCGGGGCTGGGCCCCTCTCGGAGGCGGGCGCCGCGGGCTTCCCCTCCGCGCCTCCCCCCTGGCCAGTCACAAGACCCGGGTCACGTGGCGCGGCTCCCGGCGGGGGTGCGGCGCGGGGCGGGGCCGGAGCGGCGTCTTAAAGGGGCCGCGCCCGCCCCTGGTCACCCTGTCGGACACTTGTCGGCCTTGACCTCGCGCTCTTCCCCGCCCCCGCTCCACGGCCCAGAGACCGCCGCCCGAGGGGAGACTCCGCGCCACAAACACGAATGCAAAGGAGATTTCGCACTGGGGTCGCAACCTCTATGGCCCGTGGACTCCGCCCCTTCCAGCGCCTGGGCCCGCTCCACCCATCTCCGAGTGAAGACCCCCTTGGCCGGCTGGACATCTGATTCCCCGAGCCCACTCACCACAGGGAAGGGTAGAGGCCCGGGGCGGCCAGGAGAAGAGTCCAGAGGGGCGAGTCCCCCGGCCGTCTCCTGACTGTCACCGCTCCGGGGCAAAGGGGTCGGAGGCTCCGCGTTCCGAGCGACCCGGGATCCCAATCAGGGCGGCGACCCGGGTCGTGGAAGCGCAGACTCCTGCAGAAAAAAGCAGCACGTGCTTTTTCTCAGCCTTGCCTGCTCACGCTCAGCTGATGTTCATTCCCTCGGTTTTCTTCTTGATAAATTGAATTAGGTAATTTCTAGGAGTTGTAGCCGCTGATAACAAATAATTACTCGCTTGGGGACAAAACTCAATACTGAGCACCTACTACGTGACAAGCACTGTCCCTCCGTCGTTCGTCGGTTTTGCTAATCGTCACAAAAACCCGGGAGGTACTTTTTAGCCCTAGTTCGCAGCCGGGGACCGAGGCTCAAACAAGGGGAGTGGCCTAAACTTGACGCAAAGACCAACCACTAGGTTGGGTTCCCTCACTGTAGCAGTCTCATCCCCGCCGCCAATGCTTGGTGGGTTTGTAGTAACACTTGGAAAAGAAGGATCTGCAAGCTTAACGCCCCTTACATTCGTAGCTCCTCTAGGTCTTTCGAGGGCCTTCTGTAGCCTTTGGTGTTTCCCATCTCCTTTCATGGGACCTGCAGCATGATCCAGCAAGAGGACAAAGGACAGCTCAGACCCCACCGTATTTTTAACATTTCCTCAGACCGTCTTATCCCTGGGTCACAAAGTTTAGCTCTTCAAAGCCCACCTCCCGTACCAGTCGTCATCATCATCTCGGCATCCTGTGGGGGAGAAATGAGGGGCGGGCCTGACTAGCATTAGGGGAGAGCCAGGTCAAGAATGGAGGTGGGGAGGGGGGGTGGCTGGGTGGCTCACTGGGTTAAGCCGCTGCCTTCGGCTCAGGTCACGATCTCAGGGTCCTGGGATCAAGTCCCATATTGGGCTCTCTGCTCAGCAGGGAGCCTGCTTCCCTCTCTCTCTCTCTCTGCCTGCCTCTCTCTCCATCTACTTGTGATCTCTCTCTGTCAAATAAATAAATAAAATCTTTAAAAAAAAAAAAAAGTTAAAAAAAAAAAAAAAAGAATGGAGACGGGACAAGAGTGGCCCAAGACTTTGTGGCCAGCAGGGGTGCTGGCCTTGGAGAGAGATGGCCCCACGGTGTGAGAGCCCCACCAAGGAAGAATAGGGGTGCATCCCCAACCTCACCAACCAGTCAAAAGTGGGCTTGGGTCAAGCCAGCTAACATCTGGGCAGCTGTGGACACCCGTAGGGGCCCCTATCATTCCCAGCCTTGCAACTGCTCATGAGGTAGTTCAGTGAGGTCCTTTCCAT